>NW_026901949.1:0-717467 GCF_033783945.1 Neopsephotus bourkii
GAAGGAAGGAAGGAAGGAAAGAAAAAGAGAGAAAGGGAAAGGAGGGAAGGAGGGAAGGAGGGAAGGAGGGAAGGAAGAAAGGAAGGAAGGAAGGAAGGAAGAAGGAAAGAAGGAAGGAAAGAAGGAAGGAAAGAAGGAAAGAAGGAAGGAAAGAAGGAAAGAAAGAAAGAAAGAAAGAGAAAGAAAGAGAGAAAGAAAGAGAAAGAAAGAGAGAAAGAAAGAAAGAGAAAGAAAGAAAGAAAGAGAGAAAGAAAGAGAGAGAAAGAAAGAAAGAAAGAAAGAAAGAAAGAAAGAAATGTCGTGGTTTAACCCCAACCAGACAGCTTTCACTCACTCACTCCCCCCCCTTTCTTGCCCTCCCCCTACTCCTGGAGGGACGGAGAGGAGAATCAGAAAGAATGCAACTCCCACGGGTTGAGATAAGAACAGTTTAGTAACTAAGGTATAACACAAATCACTGCTGTTGCCACCAATAATAGTAACGATAAAGGAAATAACAAGGGAAGAGAATACAACATCCCATCACCAGGCGACCGATAATTCGCCCCCCCAGCCTGACCAAGCACCGACCGATACCTCCTCCAACCCTGCAGTCCCACCTAGCCCTTCCGGCTCACTCGCAGTTACCTCCTGGGCATGACGTGCTGTGGTATGGAATACCTCTTTGGTCAGTTTGGGTCAGGTGTCCTGTCTCTGCTTCCTCCCGGCTTCCCTCCTCCCTGGCAGAGCATGAGGCCCACAAAGTCCTTGGCCAAACCAAAACATCATTGTTTTTCAGCTCTGTTCCCAGCTGAAAGTCAAAACACAGCACTGCACCAGCTACCAAGAAAGAGAAAAATGACTGCCACTGCTAAAACCAGGACATTATCCACCCCTTATTCCATACCATTCACGTCATGCTCAGATCCCACATTTTCAATATACCATCACTCTTATCTAAGTGCACTCTCATCAGTGCATGGGCCAGTCCCTA
Source organism: Neopsephotus bourkii (assembly GCF_033783945.1). Taxonomy (NCBI): domain Eukaryota; kingdom Metazoa; phylum Chordata; class Aves; order Psittaciformes; family Psittacidae; genus Neopsephotus; species Neopsephotus bourkii. The sequence continues at coordinate 974 of NW_026901949.1, forward strand.
TAAAGCTGCTGAGTCCATCTGGTCCATGATGTCAGGCTCCATCTCTTGTAACAGTCTTTCAGAGCAGGAGAGGCTGTGTGCAGTGTTCACACTTGTGAATAAGCTGGGCAATAGTGTCCATTGCTAAGTCCAGCCCTCCATCATGAGTCCATCTCAATGTTGCATCTCTGCTCTGATGCCCTTAAGGGTCATGGGCCCACCAGGCTCAAAATAATTCACTGTCCTTCCATCTGCAATGTTTCCAAAGCACTGGAGGGGCCCAGTGGACTAGATACTTGCCCATACTGTCCCACATGCCCTGCCACTCATGACTCTCCAGCCTTGGAGAAAACCTCTTGGTCCTCCCATATAGTTGTCTAACCCCAGACAAGACCCAAACCTGACTCTGCTTAACTTTTGAGATCAGACAAAATGGTGGTGGGTAAAACACACTCTGTGTGTATGCCAACATGCTGATCCCCATCATAATCAGCAGGCAGGTCCCAAGGGTACCCAAAGGCCATTCAAAACCTTCAGAACTCTCAAGCGATGCTGCTGTACTTGTCACTGGGGCTGGTGTAGCTGCTGTGCTTGCCGGCTCTCCCACCACCAGCTTCTCTTTTCCCGAGTCCAGCTCTTCCTCCTCCGCCTTGCTGGGAAATGCTGCGGGGTCTCCTGCGTCCTCCTGGGGCTCGGCGGGCGGCTTCCGGGGAATGCTCTCGGCCGTCGCGGGGCTGCGCTCGGCCGCGGGGCTGCACTCAGCCGCGGGGCTCGGCTCCTCCGCCGCCTCCTCCCGCTCCTCGGCCTCCCCGACCTCCTCCACCGGCAGCCGTCCCCTTGCGGCCTCCGATCCCGCTCCCGCTTGGTCCCCGGGGCCCCTCTCCCGGGCCACTTCAGCAGCCTCCGGCTCCCGGGGCCGCGCCCCCTCGGCTCCCCGCGGCCTCAGGCAGACGGAGGCGAGGGCGAGGGCCAGGACGGTGAGGAGCAGCCGGACGGCCAGGGACCAGTCCACGGCCACGTCCGTCCCTCCCTGCTGCTGGAGCCCGCCCGTATTACAAGTCACTGCCATAAAGTACAGTGAGACAGGAACCTTAGCCCAAGCCCCACACTTGATAAACACTAACACAGCAAATACCGGCTCTAAGTAAGTTACAACATTCTGAAGCTGTGAGATCAAGAGGAACAACTCTGAGAGCCAATAAATCAGCATTGTGACGAGTGACTATTAATCCAGTCAGATCTGTCGTTATCTCAACCCCTCGTGCCCCACGTTGGGCGCCAAAAAGAACTGTCGTGGTTTAACCCCACCCAGACAGCTTGTTACCCACTCCCCCCCCTTTCTTGCCCTCCCCCTACTCCTGGAGGGACGGAGAGGAGAATCAGAAAGAATGCAACTCCCACGGGTTGAGATAAGAACAGTTTAGTAACTAAGGTATAACACAAATCACTACTGCTGCCACCAATAATAGTAATGATAAAGGAAATAACAAGGGAAGAGAATACAACAACCCATCACCAGGCGACCGATAATTCGCCCCCCCAGCCTGATCAAGCACCGACCAATACCTCCTCCAATCCTGCAGTCCACTCTCACCCTTCTGGCTAACTCCCAGTTCCCCCCTGGGCATGACGTGCTGTGGTATGGAATACCTCTTTGGTCAGTTTGGGTCAGGTGTCCTGTCTCTGCTTCCTCCCGGCCTCCCCTCCTCTCTGGCAGAGCATGAGGCTCACAAAGTCCTTGGCCAAACCAAAACATCATTTTTATCAGCTTTGTTCCCAGCTGAAAGTCAAAAACACAGCACTGCACCAGCTACCAAGAAAGAGAAAAATGACTGCCACTGCTAAACCCAGGACACCCTTTTTGAACAATATAGTGCTCATGTAAAATGCTTTTTATCAGGGTCTATATCCATAAGCCCAACACAGCGAAGGAAAAAAAGGTATCATTTTAATCACTTGTGTGAGTTGTCAGCTGAATTATTTACGCATATTGTTATCAGGCAAGCTGGGTAAACTCATTCACAGTGATGAAGTAATACTGTCATTAAGGGAATCAACCGACAACACGCACACTTTGTAACTCCTGTTAGCTTTGAGATTATTGGTAATAATAAAAAATAAATCTGCTAATAGAAAGAAGACAAGACTTCAGCCCAACCTGTTCTTGTTCAGCTATGTAATGAATGGCTCATTCAGCTGTTCTGTCACAAGGGAGGAGCTGGAGCAGAGGTGAGGAAAGGGGCCAGAGCTGTTGCTGCAAATGCGTATGTAGAAACACTGTTCGAAACCCCAGGCAGCATCTACAGAGCTGGCAGAAAAATCCTTGCTGTCATTTGAAATGAATATGGACCTACTATAGAAAATAAAGCAAAATCTGTTTAAGTTCTGAGTTTTTGTTTATAATATTAATGCATACTGCTTGTTCCAAACCCAGTTGCTTGGTAATCACTTTTTCATGTCTTCTACACTTCATTTCCTGGGAATTTATGTCTGCTGAGGGAGTGGTTACCTAATCAGGGAAAAAAAAAGTGATTAATTACTGTAGGTATAACCATTATTCCCCCCTCAGGAATAACAAAGGTGGGTCAGAGAATGTGGATGTAACCATACTTCCAAAGAGCTCTCAGGAAATTCTTTTCTTTCCTCCCCTCTCCGATAGCTCTTTGCTAAAGCTAATAGATACTTCCTTTAGAACAACCACGCTAGAAGCAAATCAAGGAAAAATCACAAACCCTGGCTTGGAATTTGAGCTGTTTTTTAAGAAGTTATCCTTCACTGAATACATAAAACTGTCCAAAACTAAGATACAAAAAAATGGTTTAGATTACTTCCCTTCTGCCTCAAACACAGTACAGTTAATGAAAATCATGTGGAACATAACATCAGCTTTTGTGAAAAAGAAATGTAACAAGAACAGCTATATAAAGTCATTTCAAAGGGCACTTTTAGATCAATATCTGGCCTAAAATGGCAGTCAACAACAGATTCCTAAGGAAGAATGTCAGAATAAAGCAATCATATGACGCATCTTCTTTGGCAGTTGCACAGAGCTTCTGACAGTGTGGTTCAGAGACTTTCTGAACCACAGGTGGTATCATGGTATTTAATAATTGTTAACAGACATATAATGGAAAAAAAATCATCTTTTGGACTAATCTAAACTCTTAGAATCCTTAATATCCAAAGACAGAGCTTCACAATTTAGCTATACTTTAAGCACTTTATTTTCTTCTAAGTACTTTGTTTTTAATCTTTTACTTGATAATTGTGCTCAGTGCCCTCTAGGTCTTGTCTTAGGAAAAGCAATCATTCTGTGTCCACTTTTCTGTGTCATTCATGAGTTTATATATCCCTGTCACATGTCTCCTTAGCTATAGTCTATTGGATTGTAACTATCTATTTAAACAGTTCTTTATCTCTGAGAGTCTTTGTCACTCATTCCCATGTCTTTACTATTCCAAGAGTACATTTCAAGTGACTCAAGAATACAGAGACAAGAAAAAAAGTGTTTCAGAGCATAAAGATTTACAGACTTGAACATGTGGCAAAACCTGGTCTTCAGATGTCCCTGCTCCTTGCGGGGGGGGGTGGTGGGGGTGGTGGAACTAGATGACCTTTAAAAGTCCCTTCCAACCCAAACCCAAACCGTTCATGATTCTATGATTCATCCAGATGAAGAAGGCTAAAGTAATAAGTCCAAATTGCCATACATTAAGCGCAGGTAAAAACATCTTTGTTTCCACATGCCTCATATACACACACTTTGGCTTTATTTTTCTCACACTGAAGGCTAAATCCAAATACAATATAGGCAAAGTTAAACGTACATAACTTTTTAATGCACAGGTTGAACCTTAAATTTAAGGTAAAGGCACCTTCTAATCAGCCCCTTCTGAACCACCAAATCTCTCACAGAGCCATCCTGGTGTGGTATAGTATTGCTTCAGCTTTGAAGGCCAACAGCCTTAGGACCAAGAAGCAAGACTCAGGTTTGTTCCCTTTAATTTTATGCACTGGCCTAAGTCTCCAGAGTTACTAGCAGTCATCTTCATTCCCCCCAAACTCTTTATTGGAGCTACTCATCTCTTACGATGAGTGAGATTAATCTCTGCAGTGCAGTGAATCAAGTGTCTAAAGTTAGATAGGATGGTAAGGTCAAGCACTGTGAAGAACATCCAGTTCTTCACATCTGTATTCCTTAAGGCTCAAGTGCATTTGCAGATCTGCTCTCCCTATGCCCACAAACTAACCGCAAATCTTGCAATAACAATGGTATCATTCCACAAGACTAATAAAAGTAGTCTAAACACTGCCATGATTGAGATGGAAAGTCACAAGTGACTGGAGTCACTTGGCTGAAATAGTGCCATACTGGGAGGAATGTTCACTTCTTACTTAAGGCACAGTCATTCAGCACTAAAAACAACTCTGCTGATTGCCCAGTATCAAACTTACCATTTCTGAAGACAATCACAGAGAAGCTAACAAAGTTCAGCTACAGGATCATTTAATTAGAGCAAGGTTGACTGCCAAAGCATGGCAAGGTATCTCATTTCACTGGTCACGAAGGACTTCATTCAGTGCCTAACTACAGTTGTTTAGGGCCATTAAGATGCCCAAGTTTCCCAGGTGTCCTTACCCTGTCCTCTTAGAAGGTTTGGGGTGTTTCTTCCATTCATGTGTTGTATCTTACAGCCATCTGGGTTTTTCTATACCCTTGGGCAGTGCAAAGGCCGTGAGAGGTGGGTCACTGTGGGAAAACAACAATCTTTGGGACTCTCATGTCAAGTTATTGCATTTGTCTCAATCACTTTATTCCTTTCTCTGGCCTGTGTTGGCCCTGTTGGCTTTGGCAGCCTGCTGGCCATCCTGACTGAAAAATACCACCAGCAATCAGGAGATAGTGCAAGGGCTCCTCACCACCCCCCCTGCCCTCACAGAACTGGAGAAGTCCACACAGCAAAGAAAGGAAAAAAAACGAGGGTAGAAGCCAAAGAACAGTAAGCACTGAGGGAGCCGGAATTGGCCTACGTATCACAGAGCTGAGCATATAAACGGCTGTGACCCGCTGCCACAGCTCGGGCCTCGTACAGGTGGGCCAAAGGGACGCAGACACCATAGGCACGGCCAGCGCGGGCCGCACGCACCGGGAGCTCCCGGGAAGTCAAACATCCCGCTCCAGGGCCAAGACTCCGCCCTAGAGCCCGAGCCCCAGCCCAGCCCAGCCCAGCCCAGCCCAGCTCAGCCCCGCCCCGCCCCGCCCCGCCAAGTAGCGGATTGCGTCGGCGCACCACACGCTCTGACTCAGCCCATTCCCTTACCCGGCCCCGCCCCGTTGGCGGCCTTTGGCGCCTGCGCGGGGTTGGACCCTGACGGGAGTCCGGCCGCTGCCGTGCTGTGGCCGGTGATGGAAGTGGGGTGGCTGTCGTTGCCATTGTGGCTGCAGGGCTTGGCGCTGCTGTGGGGCCGAGCCAGCATAGGGCTGGCGCAGCTCAGCACCCCGGCTCCGCCAGCACCGGTACAGGGTAAGGAGGGGCGGGGGACAGAGGAGCAAGGGGAGCTGTTCCCTTCCTCTCAGAGGAGGGGCTTGCCCGTGAGTGCGGGCTGTGGGGCCTTCCCGAGGAAGGAGGCTCTCTGGAACAGGGCTGTGGGGTGCACGGCGGGAGGGAGGCAGGTGCTCGCCCCGAAGCTTGCAGGTTCTAAGCGTCTCATGGAGGGCTGGTGGAACTCGGGGGCTTGCCGCGGCCCGGCGCAGGCTGGTTCCGGTGCTTCGGCTGCACCTCTACCCCGGCTCCAGTGGAACGGGGCCTGCAGCCTCCTGGCCAAGGGCTGGCTCCCAGCCTCGACCGAGGGAAGTGCGATGGCACTGAGGTTTGTGCAGCCGGCCGGCCTTCAGGGCCGTGGGGTTATCGGGGGTTTTGTTGCAAGGAGACGGCAATCGCCTAGGCTTTTTGGCGTCTGACTGGTTGTGAGAAATGTGATTTGGAAGGAAACGCCGACAGAAATTCTCTTGCCATCCTGCTTGTGCTGTTGGGATCGCTTATCTCATAGCTGCTTTTGGAAAGCTGTTGGTGAAGCTCATCCTCAAATCTGATTGCCATTAACGCATGTGGCCAGAAAGGGGCACATTAGGTTAGTTTGCATTAAATTAGGATACATCAAGTACTTCTAAACACACCTTGACACGTGTGTGTAGAGTACAATTTGAGGTGATTGATTTCTTTTATGGAAAGGTTTATACTTGAAAAGGAAGTAATCGAACTCTGTAAGGCAACTGACATGAAGCAGAAGAGAAAGGAAGTAGTCAGTGTTTCTCAGAGGAAAGAACAAAAGGTAGACCTGCTCATAGCTGCAAGTTAATCGTGTTTTTTTTTTTTTCCTAGTAGTGCTGAGAAATATAAATGAAACAAAAGAGTTTCTTATGGATTCCCTATGAAAGAAGTTTTCACATATTATTCTTATGTGAGTTTAGGAATTTGCTTACGACACAAAGTTGATTCTTGATATGAAGAAGGATCATGATGATGTACAGAAAGATGTGGGTGACTTTTGAGGAATAAATACTAGAAAAAAAGGTTAAATTGAAAAAGAAAAGATTGTTATGTCATATGACTAGTATCATTCTAATATTATAACAGCTGGGGGGGAAAAGTAGGGAGATATGCTTGATGACTGTCAAATGCATAGCAGTTGCTGGAGTGATGCCCTCCTGAAGAGAGGGATGGCAGTTTTATGGTAGTTTTTCCAGTGCTGTGGGACGTTGTGTGCCATCCTGATAAATACTCCACAAGTTCAGCAACTATGCTCAACAGGGCTGGACTGACACAAAGCAGGGCTACAAAGGCTGCATTATTCCCTATTTCAGAAAATACCAGGAAGAGTATTGCTTTTATTGCTGGAGCAGAAGGAAGGTTGAGTAAGATAAGTGCTCTTATACCAGTGGGAGGGAACAACTCTGTAAGTTGAAGAACAGTGTTGTCCTGAGAACGGGGGCAGAGAACAAACAAATTAAGCTTATTCATGGCTAATTTATTTTAGGTGTTGAAAGGTTCCCGGCCCCTCTCTCTGATCTTAAGATTGTATGGCAGTTGTCAGTCCTTAGTGTATGTTGGTATAGAGCCTTGTTTTCCTTGAAAACATTAAATCTATTAATTTGCTACCTTCATGCACAAATACTTATTGGAAAGGGGAGAGAGGGATAAAGCTGTTTTTTAAACAAAAGAATTTTGTTTTTAAAACAACATTGTCAGCATTATTCTATTTTACCTGTATTTTGTTCCGTAGTTTGTGCATTGTTACCTTGGTCCATGAGTATGTCCCCTAGAAAGTGAGATCAGTCAGAATTTAGTACAGTTCCTGTAGGTGTGGGCACTGTTCTAACTGTAATTAAAACAAATGCATGAACAATAATAGCTTTTTCTTATCTTGTAAGAATGTAATCTTCATACGGCTACAGTTCACTGTGTACAAGATGTTACACTGAACTATTTTGGTAAAAATTACACTTACCAAAATAATGTTTCTGGTACTTGGTACTTCGAAATTACTTCTCATTTTGATACATGTTAGGTGATTAATGCTGATGATATATGCTGGTATAAAAACAATGACTGTGTTTGATAAAGACTGTTTAAAGTGCAGTGTGAATTATTGTTGATAGTGGTGCTGTGGCTTATTCATTTTTTCCCCCCCCCCATAAAGATGATACAGTAGTCCCTTGAAATACTAGAGGGAGACTGTGAACTTGATATCTGTTTGAATAAAACAGAACAAAACAACCCAAATCAAAGTTGTGTTTGTGTAATGTCAGAGGGGTGTTTGGATTTTTTTTCTTGTTCAGTTTGAGAGGTGTTTTCTTCTGTCTTCTGCTGTCGTGGGGAGCACTGACTGTAACTGGTGGGAAATTTATATAGTTATGTGACCCACAGAGACACATAATACAAAATGAATTTTTTTCATCATTTGTAGTAATGTTAGATTTTGTAGCAGCAGTACATAAAGATGATTTTTGAGAGAGATGTTGTGATGATGTATTTCAAAATATTTTCATTTAGCCTTATGCTCTGCTTTAGAATAAATATAAATAACAGGAGTGTAATTTTTTTTTATAATTTAAGTCCTGTTCTTTTGGTATATGGCAAGTATAAGTTAGCTGATTTAATATGTCAATAGGAAGATGATAAACTGCATGGAAAACTTGTGAGATTACCCTCTTTGGTAAGAATCTGAGGCACATTCCATTTTTGCACATTGCCGTAGACTGGTCAGTTACTGAAAATATAACCTAACCCAGGTTTTTAGAAGTCCTTGGTGTACTTACATGCTTCTCACAGTACCTCACTAATTCATGTTCAGAAAGCTGTTTTGTTTAGGTGTTTTAAATATTAAAAAGATAATGAAGTGTTTTTATAATAAGCATGAACTGGTACCTAAGCCTTGCACCTAGACTGTTTCTCAGTTATTGATACTGGATACAATGTTAACTGGTACCAGATAAACTAGTTAGTGTTTTTTTCTATATGGATATGTTAATAAAAGATAAATATCAATTAAATAGATTTAATGTTAAGGATTACCATCAGAAAGGCATAACATTGAAATATGGAGAGAAAGTATTGAAATATGTAGTTGTCTCAAAACATGCAAATAATTTAGCTCAAATTGATAACTACTTGCGACTAATGCAGTTACTCATTAAAAGTAAAATTGAATACCTAGTTTGGAAACATTTTCTCATACTTATATATGGAAATAATAAAAAAGTGGGTTTCATTAAATAGTATTCTAAGTGATGATAGGATCTATAATTACTGAAGAAAAATACAGGTTCAGGCCTGGAGAGGAGACTCCTTCTCATCTGTCGAGACTATGGCCTGAACATGGTTCTGTGGACAACAGATTGTGTCTTCATTGTGGATAAAAAATAATGGCGTTAAGACAATAAGCATGCAGTAATTCTCAAAGTCATAGCCTTTGGCTGGAATCCTCTGGGAATGTGAACACCAGTAAGTATTTTTTTGGTTTTTTTTTTTAGGATATGAGTCTTTTCTTAAAAAACCAAAGAAAATATGATTAAAGTCCTTCTGCATCATGTGGCTCTTTAGACTGTTGTTGGTATTCTTGTTGACCTTTTGCAAAAAGTAGCTACGTTCTATGTTTGCAAATTTTTTACTTAAAATCATGTTACTTGTAGAGCTTTATCTTTAAAAAACTTCTCCCCCCCTCCCCCCCCAAGAGGTTCCTGGAACAGACACCAACCCTAGGCACGGGTCAGCTTTTGCTAGGCTTCCAAAGCTGCAACCTCAGTATGTTCTCAAAATTGGAACTTCAGCTGACATACAGTGAGACTCTTGGGTTGTATCTCCTATGTTGTCCTTAGAAAAAGCAAACTGAAGTTAAAGGTAAGCTTGAATTGTTTCCCTAACTATGTCAGAGGTCAGATTTGAATGCTTTATATCTCTGTTTGCTACAGTTCTCCTGGAATGGAATTACTGAACTTTAATTACTTCAGACAAGATTCTTGCTTATATGTAGAAGCAGGGGGAAAAAAAAAAAAAGAAAAAAAGGCTAAATGTTGCTAAATGTTTGACATTACTGAGAAAAAAATATAATCTGTGTGGTTTCTTTTTTCTTTTTCCTAGCATGTTCAGAGTTTTCCCAGAAGTCCTGTGAAGAATGTTTAAAAAATGTTTCAGTAAGTTTTTTAACATCCTTTTTGATGGGGAATTTGGTGGGGTTTTTTTTCCCCTTGATGTGAAATCAAATTGCTATAGTTTGGTTGGTTGGTGGGGGTTTTGACTTGTCTGTAATCATGAATCTAGTCAAACTGCCCATAGGAAGAGGAAGTCAAGATCAGTTAGTTGTAATATCTGTTCTTATTTAACTGGCAGAGTCAACTTCCCCTCTGTCACACTCGATGCCAGTGTGCTTTTACTTTGGCAAGGTTGCTCTGTGACTTCGTCGCTCAGGGTATTTTTCTGCTTTGTCTGGAGAGGACAGACTGTATAGAATCCAGTTTTGGTGTGTTCAGTACTTTCATAGTTCAACTGAGCCAGTTGACGTTGCTGCTGGTTTGGACTCATCCTTGTTTTGCAAGCAGCACTTGCAATTCCATCTTATAAAAAAATTCCATCTTATAGAAGAGTCAGACTGAATGTTATGTGGCTAAAATGTCTTGCATTGCTTGCATGCTGAGTAGGAGATTTGGGAAATTAAAGTAAATTACCTAGAAATGCCTTTCTCTGGAGATGCCCCAGGCAATGTGTTTAATTGAGGCAGACTGGATCAGTGATTTGTAGATGTTCAGACCTGTTGGCCTTTCCACTGACTACATCAGACTGTAAATGCTTAAGACTGCCACGTGAGGTCACCGTTTTGGCGGCAAAGTCTTTAGATTTCCAGTGAGACTGCTATAAGGCAGATGTTTAAACCAACAGAATTTATTTCTCCATCCTTTGTTGAAAACCTTTTTAGCTCCACAGGAAGGTTTTGCAATAGCTATGCATAAGGTGTCTGTCCCTGCAGAGCAGACGGAATTCCCATATTTAAAGTGAGAGATTGTTTGGAATTCTAACTTTAGATGTCACTGAAAAGAAACATTTCATGAATCTTTAAGTTACGTAAGTTACTGCAAAACTTTTGTCACTAGGGAAAATTGAGAAATATCTGAACTTAACTTTTTTAATGCTTATGTATATTTTGGCTTTTTAAGGGAAAAACATTAATTGGTTTGTATTGATGTGGTTATTGTGTGTTGTCAGACTTGTATATTAGTTGTCGTAATCATGGCATTGTGTAAATAATTCTTAATCTTCCAAAGTATAAAGTAGGAAATAGAAAATATGAGTCATTAAAGATTTAATGTACAGCACTACCACTGGTGTGGCTGTCACTTCAAATAAGTGCTGCCACAGAACATGAGTACAGCTTTTACTTACCTTAGAACTATGTGTTCACCTTGTAAGAGAAATCCTTTAGCTGTGTTTGTATACTGAAGACACTAGTGGAGTTATAGATACATTATTTCCAGAATCTGTGAAACCAGTGGTAGTGTCAAAGCTTTTCTGGGTGACAGAATGATGGATGACTCAGGGTAACTGCCTCAATAGCATCAGTGTTAAGCTTGGAGAAAGGAGTTCAGACTTGATTCACACAATTAAAGACAAACAAAAAAAACAAAATAACCCTACAGAACAAAGCCATTAACATTTATGTGAGCAACACAAAAGCACCAGAAAGCTAAAATTACTTTAATTGCTTCAGTAGGGAAAAAAAATCAGGTTTTCATATTGTTGTTAATAAAGCAGCAGATAAAAACAAGAATGAAACATTTAGTGAATAGATAAAACCAGCTCCAAACAAACCCTAAAATGTAGTAATTTAGTTCACTTAAATAGAATTGTAATCTGAAATGATGTAGGAAATTATATGATGAAGGAATATAGCTAATTTTGTGAAGGAAAATTGGGAATAAAACACTTGTGTACACCTATGTGATTATAGAGAAAAAGTATTTATTCTGTGTTTGTGGAGACAAACCAGGTGATACTTACACTGTCTATGCTTTGTTAGTTCAGGAAAGTCTGTTTGCCAGTGTTCCCCTGGGGCTTGGCCTTGCCTTACTTCTCCCGGGGTGTCTTCCTTACTGTTTTAGAGTTATTAACACAGCATAGGTGACATCAATGCACTGTTATATTTGCCACTGTCTGCATGTGAGGCCTATGGACAGAGGCTTGCAGCCATCACATTGGCTCCCATATGTCATTCATTGTGAGCTCTCTTCAGTGCCTCTCTTGCCATTAGAGTGGTGATCAACACTTCCTTGTCTTTGGTGATCTACCACCCATCTGATGATTTAACAGATTCCAGTTGCTGGGCCAATTTGTTGTCACTTTCTGTACAATCTGGAGGTTCCCATTCTACTTTTCCTGTGGGTGTGAGAGCTCCAATAAGTTGCTCTGCCTTTGCCACCCTCTTAGCTGATTCATTGGGCCTTAAGTTTCCTTCTATTACCTCTGTCTGTCTGTTCTGGTGAGTTTCACAGTATATAATTGCAACTTCTTTAGGCTTCAGTACAGCTTGTAATAGATCTAAACTTTCATGTCTGTATTTGATAGGGGATGCTTGTGATAACGGTTTTCATTATTTCTCAGTAGCCCCGTAGGTATGGACTACACCAAAGGCATATTTTGAGTCAGCATAAATATTCACATGTTTTATCTGCTGATAATTCAAGAGCATATGTCAGAGCTATTGATTCAGACTTTTGTGCCAAGGTGTTAGAAGGCGATGCTCAGGTTTCCACATGCTTGTTCAGCATAACTGTGGCATATCCAGCTCTCTTTTCTCCATTTATCATAAAATTGTTTCCATCTGTATATAATTTCAGGTCTGGAGGGGTTACAGGTATATGCCTCAAATCAGGCTGGCTGAAATGCACCTATTCATGACTTGTAAACAATCATTGTCTTGACTCTTTTTTGCTAGCATGTAATATACCTGCAGGAATCAAGGCCAGTGATGTCAAAATCACAAAATCTTGTGTGATAAGCACTTCCTGGTATTGAGTTAATCTGCTAGGTGAAATCTAGTGATGCCCTTTTGATCAAGACCTGCGAGCACTGCATGCAGTAGGCTACTGTGATAAACTGTAGCAATGTTACCTTCTGGGCTACTTTCATTAGCAGCACCATAGCCACTGCTCTGAAACAGGCCAGCCATCTGTTGCTTAGTTCATCTGTTTGTTTATAAAAATATGTTACTGACCTCTTACTTGATCGCAAAGTCTGAGTTAACATTCCCAGAGCCATGTATTGATGCTCTTGTGCATATACAAAGAAAGATTTCATCGTATTGGGCAGTTCCAGGGCTCGAGCTTTCACTAACGCAATCTTAAGGCTGTGGAAACTTTTTTGGCACTCTGGGAACCACATTAGGATTTCTTCAGGGTAATGATTTGGCCATTAGGCTAAAACTGGCTAGATTCTGCACCAGCCTGCATTTCCCAAGGAGTCTTTCAGTTCCTTTTTTGACTTGGGGTGGGGGTGCTATTTGTCAAATGGCTTTTTTTTCCATCTGTGCTCAGTGCCGAAGTTCCTTGGGAAATCTCAAAACCCAGATAGGTAACCTCTTCCTTCACCAGCGGAGCCTTTTTCTGTGCCATGTGTTATCCAGTCAATCCCAGAAAGTTGAGCAAATCTATTGTAGTTGCTCTGCATTCTGCTTCTGTTCTGGTCTACAGCCAACAGATCATTCACATACTGTAACAAGGTAACAGAAGGTTTCTGTCTTGCCATTATTCTAATTCTTTGGCTAGTACATTACCAAACAGGGTTGGACTGTTCTTGGGGCAGCACAGTCCAGCAGAATTGCACTTTCCTTCCAGTGGCTGGACTTTCCCTTTCAAAGGCGATTGTCTGGCGTTTGTCTTCCAGAGGGATATGAAAGAAAGCATCTTTTAAGTCCAGAACTGTATAATGCTGATGATATTCAGGTAATGCTGATAACAGTGTATAGGGATTAGGCACTACTGGGTGTATATCAACCATTATTTTACTAATTTCTCCTTAAGTTCTGGACTAACCCCTGAACTAACCAGTATTCTTGAGTTTGTGGCTTCCTTACTGGTAGTATGGGGTATTGTTATCTGGCATTTTTGCAACAAACCATACTGCATAAAGGTATTTATCAGGGTTCCAACCCCACCTTGGCCTCTGGATTTAAAGGCTGTTTCTTTCTTACTGGCTGAGATCCTGCAATTAGATTTACTTTAACAGGTGCCACATTCTTTGCTCATTCTGGTGTCTTTGAAGCCCACACCAAGGGACTTAGAGCATTCAAGATTTCATCTGAGATTCTGTGGCTTCCTTCTTCCCTTCTATCAGTAGGCACAGCTGGACTTTCCGTGCTGTTTTTTTGTGGTGCATGTGGCTGAATAGACTTACCAGGGAAAGTCAATTGAGCTTCTGATTTGTATGACAACTCTTCTCCCAAAAGCAGTAAGGGGCATTCTGGCATATACAAAAATTCATGTATTAAAGTGGTATCTCCTATAGTTCACTCCATGGATTTGTTAAAAAAGGTCTCAATGTCTGCTTTCCCTTAACTCTAGTGATTGGCATATGTAATTTCCCTAAAGGTCCTCTACACTTAGTCACTACTGAATAAGCAGTTATATTCTATACTAAAATATATCTTCACAGTGTTGTACTCTGTCAGGGAAAAGGAGCACTAAATTCTAAACTGTTTTTGAAGATGAATGATGTGGTTGTTTTTTGTTTCTTTTGCACAGTGCCTTTGGTGTTACACCAACAACACTTGTGTTGATTACCCTGTAAGAAGCATTCTTCCACCATCTTCATTATGTTCCCTCTCAAATGCTCGATGGGGAGTTTGCTGGAGTAGGTACTAATTTTACTTTTGCTGTAGAGAATGATTTAAGCGTATGATTAAAGTAAGCCTACTGTTTCTAGAACTGTTTCCTGATAATTTATTTGGAGGGGTAAGGGGATCATAGTCTTTAATCTTCTGGATTTACAGTCATTGTTAAGGGTTCTTTGTGAATAGCCAGTATAGTTATGTTGGTCCAATGACTTTAAAACATTCACTATATAGTAAAGTTCTGTTGATGGTAAGGTGCAGGCTGGGAACAAGTCATGTTGGAATGTTCTGAGTATTTTATGTATGTAGTCAGGGTTCACCTGTTTCTTAATCCATACTTCTGAGTTACAGAGAAATAAGGTCATTCCCTGTTGACAAAAGGTGACTATTCTTTCTTTTAAAAAAAAATTCTTAAAATGTTGACTGGTATGACTGGGTCCACAGCTTTTTATAGTATATTCCAGTAGCAGCAGTGAACCAGTAGTACCACATCATTTAATTGCTCTTAGATTTCCTTTTACTTTACATGTTATGTTACAAAACACACTGTGGAGCACATGCTGCCATTGGGGTGAAATCTTTGGTGCTATTTTTGCAATACCGTTTATGCAGATTTAAATTCAAATAAGACTGGAGTAGAGAACAAGTAAGACATTGGTAAAGCTTGTCTTAAGAGTACAGCATCAGTCCAGCAAAGCAGAGGCTTGCTGCTTTCTATGTATTTGCTTATGAACACCAGGATGGTAAAGGACAAAACCCAAGGGGTGTGAACTGTCAGTGACCATTAACTATAAATTAGGAGAATGTTATCACACATAGAGCAGTAAAATTACACAGTAGTCTAAATCAGAGTAGCAGAGGTAGAAGATTGCTATTGAAATGGAGCATGTAAGTTTTTGAATGCTACCTCTTCTAGTCCCTGTTTGCAGGGATTATATGATTGGACAGTACAGGAGAACTTTACCAATCCTTTGCTCTTTAGTAGAAGGGCACTACGCTTTGTTCTGTGAGATAAACCATTTATGCTTAGACTTCTGGAGTTTTCCTAGAGCTTCAGAAGGTATATCATTTCACTGATAAGGCATGCTTCTAAGGAAGTCAGGCTTTTAATATTATAGTAAATGCTCTTGCTGTGAAATGTTAGAAAACTTTTTTCTGGAAGTGTGGTACCCATACAGTTGCTTGCTCACTCCCTCCCCTGACCCCAGTGGGGTGCAGGAAGAAAAGAACAAAAGCAGAAAGAACTAAAGCAAGAAAACTCATGGATATTGAGAGAAAGGCAGTTTTATAGGGGAAGGAAAAAAGCAGGGGAAAGGGAAGTGCAAAGGAAATTGTTTGCAATCTCCCACAAGTGGACTGGTGGCCAGCCAGTCCCTAAACAATAGTCACCTTGGAAGCCAAATACCACCTTCACTTATTTTTCCTTTAGCCAAAGTTTTGTTGCCGATCATGGTATTATATGGTGTAGAATTGGCCAGTTTGGGTCAGCTGTTCTGGCAGTGTCCCCTCCTGACCTCTCCAGTTTCTTGCCTAGCTGCAGCCCTACTCACTGAGGGGAAGAGAAAATCTTGATGCTCGTCAAGCCTGTTCAGCAGCAGCTGAAACGTAGGTGTTTTATCAGTGCTGTTTTAGACAGAAATCCAAAACACAGCATCATACCAGCTGCTATAGAGAAAATTAACTCGGCCACACCCAGTACAGAAGTGCATGTCCTTTTGCAAAGCAGCAATGACCAGTATCTACCGATACAAAGGGAGTTCCTGCTAGTTTACTCCTGCTGTAGAAAAGGAGGCTTCTACCTTGGGCTCCATTTGTGTTGCTAGGTTGAATGTGGCTTAAACACAGAATGAAAACTTCATAATTGAGCACATTCTAAGCAAAAAATTCAAGTAATAAAGTAATAAAGAAAAAAAAGACCCTTCAGAACCAAAACAGTAAACCCCACCAGATCTGCATTTCCTTAATATACTTTTTACAAGTTATATGCAGCAGCACACCATGGGGATATATATAGTCATACTGAGATTGTCGCCTTTGGACATGGCAGAAAAATTAATTACCAGATGAGTGCAGTGGTGGTGGTTTTTTCTTTTTGCAAATAAAATGGAGATGGGTATTGGCTCAGTGTTGCTAAGATGAAGGTGAATATTGGAGCTTTCAAAAAAAGTCAGAAACATGACTGGCTTCCAGTTACTATTTTATATCAAATAAGACATGTTAACAGATTATTAACCAGCAGTGAAGAAAAAAGAATGGTATGGGAACAGCGTAATGAAGTAGTTTAATTGTACTGTTTTTCATGAATGATAAGCAGATGAGATAGTGGAGACAGGAACACAGAAAATTGATAATCATCTTCTGCAATTTATTAATAGGGTCAAAGTATTTTTGTGCTTCAATTAAATAGTATACTTTAAAAAATGAAATGGCAATCAAACCTATTTTTCATTTTTACTTCATTGAATGAAGTTTATTTAATTGCTTATAACTTGGAGTAGAAGAAGGACAAATGTGGCATGCTGAAATGTGTTACTTTCAGAATTGACATGTTCAGAATTGTGTGCTGTAACTAGAAACTATGTATTAATCTGTTTATAAACTGGTACCCAGTAAACTATAACACAGAAGCAAAAATATTTGTTGAGATCTAGTCTTTAGCACCATCTGTGAAGGACATGCCTTGGCCGGAAATGAGTTGGTGAGATCTGTAAAGATGTAACAGACTCTTTGACTTGTGCATGTGATCAGAGAGGACAGACCCTCTGAATCTCACTTGCTAAATTTGACTGTCTTATCACTACAGAACCCTGAAGCAGTAAAAAGCATGTGTGCAGCTGCCTTTGTATTACTACAGCAGCATGAAGCTGCTGAATCTGACCATTCAGAGGCATTTATATTGGAGAAGGGAGAAGAGACAGCTTCTCTGTCACTTCCCTCATGCTTTAAAATAGGTAGTGTGAGGTATGTGTGCCAAGAGGTGTTTAGTTTTTCTTACCACTGTTGTTACAACTTCCCTGGATGGTTTCATTTTCTTCTTTGTTGGGTCCTTTAAATAGCTCCTCAGAGTTGTATCTATAGCTTTGCTTAATGTCATCCCTGTTTGCTTTCTTCTTGGACCTCACTCGAGGACATGATTTTTTTGTTTGTTTGTTTGTTTTTTTAGTAAATGCAGTCCCTTGAATGCTGGTTTAGACCAGCTACGGTTGTTATAGTATATGCTGTTAAAATAATACCCCCCATCCATTTGTTAATTGCTCATTGAACATAAAAGATGTCTGTCTTTAGACATAGAAGATGACTTACAAATTTTTATGGAGAGTTTTACATTGTCTCCTTCAAATTCTCTGATGTTGTAACCTTAATTTCATTTTACTCTCTGTGAACTGCAGCAGGTAATGTGTGTATATATATATATATATATCTGCATCTATATGACTTTACAAACTCTTTTTGTTCGTGCTGCGCATTGGCTAAGGTCATGATCAGAAGGGTGGAACTGTGGAATCACACCAGTAGATATATAACCTATGAAGTATTACAGGATGACTTTTAATAACTTGGTATATGTAAAGAAAAATTTTATGTAATGTCTCTTCAGTGCTGATTATGCATAGTAGCAAAATTCAAATGTGGTATGCTGAGTTTTAGCTGGGGTAGTTTCACAGAATTGTGGGTTTCACTTTCTTAATGCAGAGATTTAAAATGCTTGGGAAGGAGGGGAAGGATTATTAGAAAGACAAATGTTATTGTTGGAGTCTAACAAGTTGAATATATTCCTGTTTTTCAGTAAACTTTGAGGCTTTAATTATAGCCATAGCTGTAGTAGCTGGGCTCATTCTGGTGTCCATAGCAGTCTGTTGCTGTTACTGCTGTTACTGCAGAAGGCGTTCCAGGAGGTAAATACCTATATTTGTTTCCTTTACTAACTGTGGGTACTGGTCTTCCTTAGCTACCTACAAGATTTACTCTCAAATATACTAAGAATCGTTTAATTTGGAAGTGACTGAAAGACCAAAGTGACATTTTTGGTCACTTTGCTGTATTTGTTTGGGAAAACAAAAAAGGAAGTGTTTTTTGATAGGCAGTATGGCACTGAAAATGATGCTAAAATGACACTGAAGTGATGTTATTAGTGGTAGCATCATAGAAGTGTGTTTTAAGTAAGCTATTGCTTTGTACTTCTACATTTTACATTTCCTTGTTATGATTGGACATGAAATATTTCAGTAGCCAAATAAATACTTGCTTATTGTGATAACAAAACAAATTTATTTCAAGGCAAGCTCATGATACAGCAAAAAGGGACCAGGTACATAATAAGTAACTCAGCTACAGTGCCCTACAGCACTTGGTATCCATGCTTCAGAATTTGCTCTGGGATCTGTCAGC
The DNA here is from genome assembly GCF_033783945.1 of Neopsephotus bourkii. Lineage (NCBI taxonomy): Eukaryota > Metazoa > Chordata > Aves > Psittaciformes > Psittacidae > Neopsephotus > Neopsephotus bourkii. Next base: position 19,721 of record NW_026901949.1, read on the forward strand.
ACGCAGTCAGTACCTAAGTGATTAGCTGTCTTTGCCAAAGACAGATATTCAACAAAATAATCTAAATGTAAGATGATGCTTTTCTGCTGTAAGATACTAAGAGTGATGTTACTTATTTTAAAGGAAAGTAATATTGCAAAAATTTAAAGTTCTTAAGATCTTGGAGGACTTGTAAAACTTTTTGTTTAACTGGCTTCTCTATTGGCCAGTATTGTTCAGATGGAGGGAAGTAGTTGATGACTAGCTAAAACAGGTAAGTCAGTGCTGCCATGTGAAGTGTTCGGTGCTTATTAATGAAGCACTTGGAAGGCTTTGTTTATTGTGACAGCACATAATGTTTCCTTCTGTCATTGAAGTTTTAGAGCTCAGGTTTCTGGGCAGTGTAGTTTCAGCTAGCTCTATTCCTTTAGTACTTCTTATGTGAACAAAAATTTGGGCCTTATTTCTTGATCTGAAATAATTTCTATACTATTTCCAGTACCTGTAATCAGTTGGTTTTGTATGAGGGTTGTGTTTGTTTTTTAAAGAGCTGATGTGGCTGTACAGTAATTAGGGCTCATCTTCAAGCCAGATGAGTATGCTACATCTGTAGCCTTAAAGAAAGGAGAAAATAATTGTAAATAACACGGCATTCTGCTCGCTATTCCTTGAGGAAGATGCATGCACTTGTTCTGCTGGTAGATTGGTCTACTAAGTCTTTCCTAGTGCAGGAATTGATAACTCTTTAGCCCTGTACTGGTAAGCCCTGAAGATGTATAGAACTGTTTTAGATTTTGTGGAAGATCTGCTAGTGTCTTCTGAAGAACTGAGTATGCCCCTGTGGCTGGCACACCAACAAATAAAGCTTGATTCCTGTGAAAAGAGATATTTGTGCCAGACTTCAGTTTTAGTAGCTAAGTCGTCAATCAGTACTGTAACATCTAATTCTAAAAATAGTTACTTGAGAGTCATCTTGTGCCAGGATCCTAAAGTGTCAAGCTTAATCTTCTGATACTTAAAGGATTTAAAGGTCTTGTCAGAGTGGGGTCCAGCTTATTTCAGGAGGTTTCAGAATGTGTTATTACACTGAAGCCTGATATATTACTGGCTTTAAACCCACTGATTCTCAGCAGGAATTCTGCTCTCTGCTTCCCCAGTTTTTGGACTCCTTTTCCACAAGATAAAGTTTTGTTGGTTGTGGTTGGATTCCCCACCCCTCCCCTTCTAGGAATTTTTAAGCTGTGGGGTTTCAGTGTTCGAGAAGCCAGCACTGATCTTTTCCTTAAGCACAAAGAATACTTAGGTATATTGATCCCCACATCAGAAATGTAGCTGGCTCACCTAAGTCCATCCCTACCACAGGAATTCTAGGACAATTGGTGCATTGTTTCAGTTCATTATTTTCATCCTGTATTTGGACTTGGAGTCTGGCTCCAAGTATTTGAGGTATAACTACTTGTGAGACTATACTAGGTAATTCTCTTTACCTTCTTCAGTTTAACAGCTGCTTTTTTATTTGTCTAATATCAGACTTCCTGACTCTTTAAGAAAATCTTAATTCCTTCAAAGTGTCTAGATATCAAAAGAGATTAAATGCCTTTTTTTTAATTATAGGGAAGTAATATATTTTCTGAATCCTATACCAGCATTTTATTTATTTGATGTTTTTATATTTTGTAACACCAATGTGAAGTGAGACTATTGCGTAGTTACAAGACACTTGGGTCTCTAATAAAATAGTCTTGTAGAAGGGTGCCCCAAAATGGGAGCTTCTGGTCTTCCTGGATGTGCAAATGTGGGGAATTGGTTAGTTTTCCAAAAGGGCCTAATGTTGTTTTCCAGTAAAGCTAATCTGTTGCATGTGTTTCCTGCTGCTAAACTCCCCAAAGATTTTTGTAATTCTTTATGTGGAAACAAAAAAGGAGGAACTATATTTTTTTTATGTGAAACATTACATGGTTTCTGAATTACTGGCTTGTATTTAAATGACAGAGATGTTCAAATAGATTTATGACTGAGAAGATGGAAAATTTGAGTTCAGATTTCCAATCTGGTGTCTGTGAATTCTGTTAAAATATTTGACATGCTGCAATTAGCCACTGGATGTCACTCTTGCTTAACTTGTATGTTGGTTGGTGCAGCTGTGTGGTTGGAACAACTGTTCACTTCCTTGTTAGCAGGTATATCAATATTGTAAATATTCATATTGAAAATCTTCAGATAATGCTTTCAGTTTTGAAAAATGCTTAGTACTTGGGAAGCATGGCAGGTGTCTATTCACTAATCTTGAATAACTATCATTAATTCTATCAGAAAAAAATAACGAACAAATAAATACTGTTTAGCATCTGCTTTAAGAATTCTACAATTCTTGTATGGTTTATCTGATGGTTAAGTGAAGCTGTGCTTTTCCCAGAGGTCACAAACCTTAAGTGCCTGCATTCAGTAAAGCATATCTGCACATGCACAGCTCAGATGTACTATGTAGGCTCAGCGTTTCCCAGAATCACTCAGCTGATGCACTCAGGTAAATCTTTGGTCATTCCAGAACAAGGAAGGCAGCTGCTAAGAGAGTTCATGTAAACTGCTTTCCTCGGGGTAGATGGAGATTGGATAGTAATGGGTGTTGGAAAGATAAATTGTTCTGGCATCAAAGGCTTATGAACCATCAATCTTATTCCAGGGGCAACAATGGACTTAATTGTGTGTGTGCAGGACACTTAGTCTGAAATGGGGTGACACGTGGGGAAAATGACAAGTAGGAATCCTGCTTCTGGAACAGTCTGCAACCTGTTCCTGAGAAGTATAAATTGTCCTGTGGAGGCTGAAGGGAACATTACTACAGTAAGTGAAGCATCTCAGTATTGTAAAATGTGAAAGGGTAATTCTAAAAACTTACCAGTTATACTTATTCAGCAATTACAGTTTACATGGCTGTGAAGAAGTATCTCAGAAGGTCAGACTATAAGTCCTTTTTCAAAATAAGTCAAATGAGTAAGTAGTGATTGCCTAGCAGTGAAATTGTTTCTTCCTCCCCTTATGCTTTCTTTACTTCCTTATTTTTCTAGTGGACCAGATGAAGAAGAAGAACAGCTAGCTAGAAAGAGAGAGGAACGAAGATTACAGTCTCTTCAGAGGTAAATCTTGCCAGCTTGATGCATAGCTATGCCCTTCCTGGTAATAGAGGAGTATTCTGCCCTTCTAGTGGAATACTAAACAAAGAGGCACTTTGGAGTTAGGCATGACAATGTCAGGTGTTTACAAAACAGGGCTTATTCTGAGCTTTGTGAGCCTGACTAGGAGCCTGTATTTCCATAAGTGAACAGACTACGAGTAGGTTGATGGTCACTGTGGTAGGTACCACAAGTATGCTGTGTCAGCCAAGAGCAAACAGGAGGGCTGTATCTGAAGTCTTGCCTTGTCTCTCTTGGACTGGTGCCTGTTTGTGGGATGAGTTAATGCCCAAGCAAGGCTGGGATTCAGGCGTGAAAACCACTTTCTTGATTCATTTGGTAACAAAAGGTAGATAGAGAAGTTGATAGTGAGATACCTATTCGAAATTTTTCTCAGGAAATGGAAAACTTCGGCTCAGATCTCACATTAGGATTAATTCCATGTTACCATCATTTCTGTTAAAACTATGTAGAAAGAAGTGCAAGAGTCAGCAGTAATACAGTACTTCTCAGTGAAAATGGTGTTCCTTCAAGTGCAGATTTTTATAGCTTAGTTCTCCAGTGACTTTTCACGGTTTTTACATTTATTCTTTAGATAGCCAATTTTTATAGGTAGGACCGTGACACCTAGTACAAGCCAGATGTACCTTTTGAATCATACTTCCTTTCATGATCCATTATGGAGAGCCACAGCGGATTAGTTTCGGCAAGACATGAGTCCTAACCAAACTAATGCTAGGCTTGAAGCTGTCTGATGTGGGTTTGAATCCCCATGGACTGGAGAGGTAATTGATCTTAGGTTTGCCACTTCCTGGTTATGTTCTCTAAATACATGCCTGCCAAGTAACAGGTAGGCACCTTCACTTTCTTGGTGATACCTACTGTTTTCTCCTGATCCCAGATTAATTGTTAATATGAGCAGAGACTGCAGGGAGCAAATCATACTTCCAGATGAGACCCCTTGTGGAGCTTCTTCATGAAGACATTGTTTTTCCATTACATAATGTGCATAGGAAGACAAAGCAAACAGGCAAACATGCTTGGTTTGCTCAAACATGCTTGGTTTGCTCAAACATGCTTGGTTTGCTCAAACATGCTTGGTTTGCTCAAACATGCTTGGTTTGCTCAAACATGCTTGGTTTGCTCAAACATGCTTGGTTTGCTCAAACATGCTGGTTTGTCTGCTTGGTTTCTGCTCAAACATGCTTGGTTTGCTCAAACATGCTTGGTTTGCTCAAACATGCTTGGTTTGCTCAAACATGCTTGGTTTGCTCAAACATGATATGTTCTGGGTGGGCAGAGAAGTGAGAGCCAGTAAGGTCTTTCTTAGAGATGTACCTACTGTCATTCATGTCTCTGACCAGCAGCAGCTGGGAAAATTGCTCATCTTAGCTCCATGCAAATCTGTTTTCTGGTTCTGAACTGCCAGGTTATACAAACAAATGCAGCAAATGTTTGCCCTGAATCTAATAATGGTTATGGCTCTGTGATACGCAGAAGCAGAATAGCTTAGTTTGATGTGTGCTTTAGCCTTGTACAAAATCCCTAAACTTGTTAGCAATAGAAAGGATTAGAATGGCATACAATGGGAATGTTTAATGAAGAATTTTTCAGAGCTTTGCTTAACGCAAAGCTTGAATGATTAGTTTTAGTTTTGTGATTTTGATTAGGTTTTTTTTTAGAGCTATTACATACTGGCAGTTTAATGTATCTGTTTCAGTTTTCTACTAGTTGTGTAGTAGAAAACAGTTTAGTAGCATTTAAAACTACCAAATTGTCTTTATTCTGCAGAAGTTTTCTTTTTGATGTAGTGTTGCAGTAATGTATATTCTGCATTTGTACTTGTTTAGGAAAGTATGAGCTTAAAAGTAACTTTCTGCAGGGGGAAGATGAGGGCTAAATGTCTCCTGGCATAGTTGAGCTGAAATTTCTTTTTGAAAATGTGTATTTTTAGGTGTCACGATGCTACTAATGTAACCTGTTAGATTGTGTATAAAAGCATTCTACTTCTGATGTAACTGTGAGCTGCTGATGCATTCTTTCGTGCCCAAGGCACAGCATTCCTTAACTCCGTTATGCTAAAATTTGTTTTGCAGAAAGCTGTTCACATTTCTGTAGGTTTTTTGTGGGTTTGTTTTTTTTTTTATTCTGCTGGGTGACTTCAGTGAACAGCCTCAGTATGTATCCGTAAGGTTGCTTGGATCCACAGGGTGCAAGGACAGCATGAGTCCAGGTATATTCTCTCTGTAACAGAGAAACTGTTCTAGTTGCAAGAGAGAGCTTAGCAGCAACCCCATGGTATTTCGTATATTCTGAACATGCATACCAATTGTGTGTGTGTCTGTGGGTTGTGGGAAATGACGAGGAGTAAGCCACTTCTGGCAACCAGAACACCTCATCCAATCCACTGCTTGCTTCCTGTAAGTCCTTAAGAGGCTAGTAGTAGGCTGTAGAAGAGATCAATAGTCTCAACAAGACATTTTTGATCAGCAAACCACAGAGGAAAACACTGTACTGTGTGGTCTTTCCTTTCTACAACCTGCAAAGTTTTCACATAGTTTCTAAAAATAGCTTGATAGATGTTCAGATAAATAGCATGTAAAGAATATAGGCAGAGAATAGACCTTGCATCTCTCTGGGTTTTTCTTCTGTCCTTTTTTTTCCCCTGTGGGATACAGTTAGTTCATATACAGCTGTTCAGATCAGTTGGCAATGGAAGGAGAACAGTACTAGCCTGAGCTTGGTTTCCTTATTCCATTAGTGAATGGTAAAAAAAGAACTGAAGGAGTAAGCTTCAAGGTAATTGCAGCACCTTGTATTTTCTGGCTTTTCAGGTGCACAGTAAAAGCCTACTTTTTAAGTTTAAAATTTACTTATGTTAAAATTCAGTTTACTACAGATACTTGGGAAATGTCTTTTTGGAATACCTAGATGGCTGTTAGAATGAAGAATAAGGGTAGTGACATTGGCCCTCTCATTGTCTTCACAAGGACAACACTGAGGAGGTTGAAAATCACTGGTGATTACATGTAGAGTTTGCACTTGCAGTGGGGGGCAGGAGTGGAAGGAAACCTGGAGTTCAGGTTTTGACTAATACTGAAGGAAAAAGGGTATCTCAGAGCTTAACTCCTTTATTTGACTTCATGTCATTTCTAACATGAAAAATCACTTTAAAACATAGCATCAAGTAGCGAGTCTTTTCAGTACACTCAATTATTTACAGCTGCAGATACATTGTACATTTATATGTTAGATTCATGTAATTTATAAACTATGATTTATATGCTAGAAGTTTATAAACCAATGAAAGGCAGTGAAATTTTGAACGAGAGAAACTACTGAGAGTAAATCAGTAGTGTACTGGTAAGGAGAACAAGGGGCTGGGGACGGGGAAAGAAAGGATTGCAGTTTATTTGTGAAGAACTAAGTATGGAAAATTATGATGTGAATTGTTAGTTTTAGGAAAAATACTTTCTCAGTTTACAGCAGTGGGGACAACTTACATGAAGAGGCAAGAATTTAGCATATAGAAAATTAAATAATAGTAGTAGTATTAAGAAATAGAACCAACTCTGACTGTAGAGTGACTTCAGTTGATCATAATGTAAGATGTGAATAGTGCAGTAAGCTGATTCAGTGACTACCTGTTCAAAATTGCATCTGACTCTTCTCAGTTGATGAGAGCCTTTTTGACTGTACAAGGATTTTGTCATGGCTGATGACGTAATTGTGGCTGCCTGACTAAGGTTGAATGTTTCATAAATATTACTGGTATTACACATCAAATGTAAACAACTTAAGGATTGTAGGTGTTTGGTGGTTTGTTTTGAATAGCCTAAGGAAGTATCCTAAAGTGTTAGAGGTTTAAAGCCTACACAGTGTGATAGTTCTCCACAATCTCTTATCCTCCTTAGTTAGGGCTTTCTGTGTTCAGGGCAGATTCAGACTGACTGCTGGGGTTCTGAGATGTTCTCATTTATTTCAGACCAGGTATGCAAAACAGTGAAGAACATGACATTAATAAGTAGCACCAGTAGAAAACCTGCATTGAGGTCACAGGACATAATGTGGAAACTATACAGAAATAGCACCTGACTTTATACAGGAAAAGGTGCTTTAAGCAGAATTTTGCCATTCTCTCCCTGAGATTCTTGTCTCAAAGGTCTTCCTCTTATGCAACACGAGGAGGAATCCTGTGATCAGGTTACCCTCAGTAGGTAAAGCTGGCTCCTTTTCTTCCTGTTTTCTTCAACCTCTCAGTTCTGACTTTCTTCCTCTAGATGACTTCCGTTTAATCTCCTCGATTCCCCAGTTTCTCCTCCTCTTGCAGTTTGGCCAGGTTGCTTTGTTTCCTGTTCTGTCTGGGCTTCACTAGTGGAAAGGGATATAAGAGGAAGTAGGTGTCTCAGGGAAGTGGTAGTGGAAAGTTAGTTTTGAGTTTGTCTAGTTTGTTTTTCTCATCATGCTTTATATGCATGCTTTCCAGAAGTGCCAGTTGCAGGGAAAGGCCATTTCAGCCATTCAGCTCTGTAGGAAGCATGATTGTTTCTGAGGACACACAGGATCTGATAGGAGTAGGAATTGTTTGGAGGTGGAATGTGCGTAGGGAAGATGGGATCTTTGGTGAATTAAGCTGTCAGTGCTGTGCTTAACAGCTTTCTGCTGAATATGTGCAAATTAGAATCAGCCAAAAGTCACAGCTTGTCTGACTGGGTTGAGTTTTGATAGGGACAACAGTGTACTTTTTTGTTAGAGGAGCATTATTTTGCCAAATTCTAAGTTCTTTCCTCAAAATATGTAGATCCTAGATCATCCTAGTGGAACAGTTGTGTAAGCGCTTATTTATTTGGTTTTAAACTAAGCAGAATAGGTGCTTCCTTTGAAATGTAGGAAAATTATCTGAGGAATGATGGGACAATTTCATTTAGACTTACTTCATTTTCTCCCCTTTGCAGAGGGGAAGTGGGGAAGGGGAGGAAGAAACAGACTCATTTGCTTTGTGTGAATAATTAAAGTTTGGCAATATTGGATTCAGTCTTGAAAACTATCTTATGATTAGATAATGTAACTAGAGGCGTCCAATTTTTATATTAGCAGTATATTTTAATTTATTCTCTGCATGGAGGTCATGCTGGATTTTTAGAAACTGTTAGTTTTCAGTTATACTTGCTGTACTGTTTAAACAAAACAGTAATATACCTTTTATCTTTTTAGAATTACTGTATTGAATTAGGATTGAAGGACACTGTACTCACAGCTAAATTTTACAGTTAGGCTCCCTGCTGCAGTGTGTTAGGGACTCTTCCAGTATTGCATCATATGTATAGATGAATACTTCAGTGTGGGTATGTGTACATAGATGTGGACATATTACTTCGGTATAGAAAAACAGTATTTTCTTTGTGCTTGCAAGTATGTCTTATTCTTACATTGCTTAGTGAGAAGTTATAAGGAATCTTAAAGTATATGGAAAGATAAGATATATAACTGACAAATGTGATTAAAAAATTGTAATTGCATATTAATTTAAAAATGCTGTCATCTCTTTCAGATGTAATTATATTTTACAGCTCAGAAGCCTGAATATTTTTCTTGTGCCTTTATTTATTGCAGGAAACATGAAATAAAACTGAAGCACGATGAAATACGTAAGAAGTATGGTATGTGGTAATCTTGGGTTGATACTCAGTATCTAAATTGACTCCTTTTTCCTAATTATTAAAATTCACAGCAGAAACAAGCTGCTTCATGAGCAGCAGAAGTAATCAAGCAGTTTCCTACTGATGCATATCTTCTGTCACCTGAACACCTGATCTCACCACTATTATGCTCCTTTTCTCTTCCCACACTGACTCTCCCACTGGGAAGGAGACAACATGCTTGATGGGATGTTTGCTTGGGGTGGGCATTTAAATATATTAATTAAAATAAGTAGTTCTTTCTGTCTCTGCCTAAGTAAAAGTTCCAATTTGGGGTTTTATCTAGTTAAAACTGGCTAGTAGGTAGACTCATGGCTATTGAGGGAGGATAGAATGAGTAGCAGATAACAAGCTTTTTTAAATAAAGCTTAAAGAAGGATGGAGGTTGCAGCCTAACATAGGGATTAAAATTGTTTTTTCTTTGTTTTTAAGTGTAGCTGTTGTCTGGTGGGAGAAGAATATCACAAGACTGCAGGACCTGCTGTGTTGTATAGGATTTTTTATCTAGGCTTGTCAGTGCTTGCACTTTTCACTTGGTTTGTTCATAGGGTTAATAGTACTGTATATTCAGAGAACGATATGCTAAAACTATGCTGCACTTATTATGCAAATTGTGCTAATGTCAGAGAAGGTGATTCTAGGGGTCTGAACAGTCACTCAAAACTGTTACTTTTCAACCTCTTGTTAAACTGATTGGCAGAGTCTGGGACTGCCTTGATGTATCTGCAGCCTGCCCTTTGGCTGCTGCAGAAGTGATACAGACAATCTCTATAGGGAATTCTCTGCCTGGTGAACATTTGCAAAAGTATGTCCCTTTGCTGGAATGGAGAAAAACTTCACTGTGAAGGTTGAGCTACAGGAAGAAGAATGTTGTAGAAACTAGAAGTAAATATTGTTAAAAATCAGGCATGAACTTCAGTCCTATGTTATTTTATAGGATAATTGACCCGGTATCCCAATCACAATTCAGTTTCAAGAGGTTTGAGAGGTTGACAGCAATAGTCCAGATTTAAAAACCCACAAAGAACATCATAACAACACAAGCCTTTTGTGCATGTTTCTCCTTTGACTCTAAGGTTTCTTCTATATCAGCAAGTTTGAATCATTGGGCTAGATGTGAAGAACTGAAGACAATGGCTATATCTCCAAAATAACATGCAGCATTCTTTACATAACTTTGCATCTCCTTGAGGCAGTGCACCTAAGAGGAAGTGAACAGATCCTGAATGAAATGTAGCAGTGTATCAAAACACTGCACTGGGTTTAAGTGGCTGTGTTCAGTTATGTTCTGCTTGTGGAACTAGTTCAGTTGTCTCTGGATGGCCCTACATTTTGGTGAAGATAATTTTCAGTGCTTAATTTTCAGACCTTTGCAGAATGCTTTGTTGCATCTTTTTGGAATACTGACTTTCATGAGGAATTTCAATAGGAAACTTCTATATAAAATTAATTTATTGAAAGGTTTGCTTTATTGCATATGCAAAGATCAATTTATATTGTCAGATACATCTATTTGAGGCCTGGACTATTACAAATCGTTTTTGTCCTAAAGAGAAACCGAACTATTATGTGAATAGTTGGCACATCCTGAAAAAATGAAAGACAAAATATGTATAAATTCTGAAATCTATAAATGTTATTGCTGATGTATATAGTTTATATTCTGATAATGTGCAGACAAATGATTGTCAAAATAATTCAGTGAGATGTAGTATAGAGTAAGCCTTGCTATAGCCTTGGATCTTCAGTCTTCATTTTTCGCTGTCTAGTAAATACATATGTTACCATATTAAATATAATCTAATGAAATTTGCTGCAAATAATTATGGAGACACTAGATTATTTTACACTCTTGTGCACTGAAGAGAGGATTCTCAGTTAAGTAGGCATGGATGAGTGGCAGAAGGACAATGACTTTGTTAACCTGACTTAGTAGATTAAGATGATCATGCCTGAAATTTCACTATTTGGTTGGCTTTAAGGGAATGCCTTTTCCCATTTCATCCACCAGCCTTCTTTACTCCATTTAAATGGTAATTACACATTTATAATGCATTGCAGGTGTCACTCTAGCCACAGTCCTTTGGGAGCATTGGAAGCAATAGAGAGCTTTAGCAACCAGGGATACACACTTTGAATTGTTTCTTTGTTGCACAATTTGATAGTATTTTTCATTTGCTCTCATATATGAATGCAATATGATTACACAAATTACATGTTGACTGTTAGAAGAATTTAAAGTAGAATTCAGAGTACTTTGCAGCTTGTGGAGTATACAAAGGATCTACAATTTAATTGCTGCTGCATTTGCTGCTATTGTATGTTCAGTATAGCATTAGTGAGAAGCTGCTTTATTTTTATTTATTTCAGGATTGTGCCTGGTATTAGTGGAAAGATACTTTCTCTTAATTTTCACAAATTATTGCCTTTCATGATTTTGGGTTTCCACACCATTTGCTTCAGTTCTGCAAATGTTTTGATCAGCTAATTAATGATATGTAATCCTATCTCCTTTATTTTATGAGATGTTGATTTTTATATTCAATAGTTTGTCACAGTAAATGTTCCTTCTATTCAAGATAGATACCTTGTCATGACCTTCTTTAGCGTTCTGAATGCAAAGCAGGGAAACCTTGTATTGCTATGCACTGAAAGCTTTATAGTTTGTTAAGAATGAAGTTGTTAATCTGAGGATTAAAAATAGGAAAAGTATAATAAGGGGGGAAGATATGCAACAAACTGGGGGGGCTTCAGCATATACAGTTTTTTGTGTTTCATATATTCAATTTTTGGGCAGTGCTGGGCTGTGGTGAGAGATCTTGACTGAGAAGCTGCATAGTTAGCATAGTATATGATAATATGCTGGAAAGAGGTATTAATTTCTTAAAATTGCTTTATCATTTCACACATTAATAGGCCTCATCACTTCATACAGGCAAATGAAAGATGCTTGACTACTATACCTTCCAAATTTTTAAGTTTCTTAAATACTAATTAGGTCAAATATTAACCTCAAAAAGAAGGTGAATAGAAATAAAACGTTAGAAGTTCTTGTAAGTGCCCTGTGTGTCAATAATAAAGTTCAGCAGTAATACGTAATGGACTTGATTGCAAACAAGACTCTTGGAGCTACAAACATCTAGCTGCTCTGAACTCCTAAGTGTGAATTACAAGTTGGGTAGTTGGTCTCATGTCAAACTGGAAACAGCTGAGAGAGACAACTTGTGTCTGGTTCAAGGCAATGCATGAGGTTTAGTTGAAGCAGACATGCTATCCAATTAGCATAGGCTTGCAGCTTCTCTTTGAGTGTCACGGTTAAGAGCAGCTGTGGCAGCTGACAGGAGCTTTTCGTCATGCTCCTTTTTTTTATGTCTGTCTAGATTGTTTTTGTCCACTTACTGGAGCCTAATACAGCCTCTTTGGTAAGAATTAGTGCAAGAGATGAGCTCCTGTCTCTCTTCTCTTGCATAATGTAATCTTGTGAGGTACTTGGAATGCTAATAAAAGAAATTGAAACACTGGATGCATATTTGAGAGCAAAACTAAGAGCAAGGTCTGTCAGACATTGTTACTTCTGTGGCTATCTTTGTTTGCAAGGAGACTGTGCCTTTTCTTTTGGAGTACCTTCTTTCCTGGGAAATTAATTTTTTGAAGTCATGATCAGACTGGATTGACCCATAGTTCTTAAGTCCTGTTTAGTTCCAGTGTTACACAATAAAATGGATCAGAGAAATTGGAAGTAAACCATAGTAATGTCTCACTGGTGATAATTATATCTATCTATCCTAAACATAATTCATTAAAATTAAAGCAAGTATGACTGGGAATGACATTTGCAATAATGAGTAAAAATGACACATTCATTTGAAATATGAGGACTAGTTATCTGAGTTTTGGCTGAATATTTTGGGGAAGAGGTGGCATAGGAAAAGTTTATCAGGAGTCTTACACCATCCTCTGATTAATTTGAAATTGGCACTACTGGGTGTAGACCATTGTTTCTATTTGATTTCAGCTGTTTAAGCTGTAAGAGGAGGGTGTCTACTGTTTCACTGTGCTAGTTTCAGAGCTATGAAGTGTCAGGTATGTATTTTGAATGAATATAATAACGACATAATGAGCACTTGCCAGACTATAGGGAGAGAAGTCTGCAACCTAAGTTAATTTTGGCAGGGAACCTGGTACATCTTGTTACTTTGGGGAATTTTTTTTAGTTTGGTGCCTTCATTTCTAGTTTCACTTAGAAATGTGCAGGGAGTTTTTGCAATGTCAGTTGTAGTAAAAATGCATTAATTTCTAATACTGTTACTGAGTTCTGTAAATGCATAGATGTGTTTTGTATTTGGGAGGGGTGAAATACAGAAGTACTGCAAGAATTTTTGAAAGTTGGGCTATTCACTTGTCTTTCAGGTAACTAACTATATTAGGATCCATAGATCCTAGCTGCCAAAGTATTAACATGTCTGGAGGAAGGAGGGGGTAGTGGTCTGGAAATAAAGCAGATGTTTCTTCTCTGTATTTGGATTGGGGTTATATTAATGTAGGAATGTTACCTGAAGGCACTAAAGGTTGAATGTATGCTGAGCATAAGGGCTTTTTTTGTGTGTGTTAGCTTATCTGTCAGTTAAAGTAGATTTAACAGGCATTAAACTCTTTGTTTAAATACATGAAAGGTAAAATTAAAACTTGAGAAGTAACAGCTTTCTGAGATTTTAAAATATAAAAATCTCAAGATCTCAAAATATTGCAGGCGATTTTTGACAGTGTTGTCATCTAACCATATTCTTATTGCTCAAATGCTTTCAAGATTTTAATTTTGTTTTAAAGCAGTTACAAAAAGGGGTAGCACCTTTGATGCAAGGTACTATGCCACAGTACTAAATAGACTGTATTTAATGTTCCCTGGTTGAAGCTTTATAAATGTGACTGGCTTACCCCTTCTTTGAAAATAAGGGCCATTACATATGAGGCCTGGTTTTTATTTTAACTTTTTAGAAATTGACTGCTTCTAATCTTGTGAATTTGAGTATTTGTACTCAAATTGAATATTACAGGATTTTTCGTAATTATTCCTTAATATTTGTCGTTCCCTGTCAGGTAGCTAGTTGCAGTTACTGATACAACAATCAGCAATAAGCAGTTGTGCTTCTTGATTGATATCCTTAAAATCCCCTGGCAGTTCAAAAGTTTAACAGGGTAGGCACAGGTATAGTCTTTCAGTGCCATTAGCTTTTGACTTTCAGATAAACTGTGAATGTTCAATATCTGTGTGCAGATCCATGTGGAAAAGAGGTATGGTGTGAAAAGGTCTGAGGGGAGTTCTTACAAGATTTGGCAGTGACTAGTGTAATCTTTCTCTTCCACTGTTGTGAATCTGAACATTTGTGTTTTGGGGTTGTTTGGCTTAGCTGTCTTCTGTCTCTGTGTTCTAAACAAATGAGCTAGAGAACAGTCCAACCATCACTGTAAAGATCATGGTAGAAAAGATAGTGGTAGTGTTTGTGTTCTTTCACAACAAAAGATTGGCCTCTGTGCTCTTATGGGACTCCCTTATTTTCAGTATGCACTTGTGCCTAGCCCAGATGTGGTTTAAAGTCTCTTTAAAATAATTGCTGTATGGAAGAGTGATTACTTAACTAGCCCTTACAGGAGATGCTATGCATTATCAGACACTCAGCATAATTGGATGGCTTTGTGATGCTTTCTGTAACAGTATTCTGGTGAAGTCATTAAGAATCTTCACGATGGAAACATACTGCAGCTTGGATTAAGTGATGCTCTTATTCTTGTCCCCAGAGGTTTCAGTGCATGTAGAAGTGGTCTTCATTTGTTCTTAAAGATTATTGTCCTGTTTCAGAAATGCTGTAGGTGGCTAAACATGACAGATGTCTGTGTATAATCAAGGTACAACTAAGTCAGAGTAGCAGCATCCTGTATTTTAAAAGGATCATGATCTTACAGTCACTTGAATGTATAAATTGGCCAGTCTGAATCTGTTCTTTCTGAGCCATCTTTATGCTTAGATTTTTGTAGACTTGACTCTCACAAATGCATTTTGCAGGGTATACCTCACAAATGAGAAATGTTTTTTCAAGAATTTTTCATAGAGAAATGTTGTCTCCCTGCTAAATCATGAAAGACCGATCAGTTATTATAGGCTGAGAAATGAGAGTGCTTAAGAGCAATTTATTATTATACTTGAGTGTTTGTGTAATAGAGCGATTATTACAAGACAAGAATTGCTTTTTGGTTTTGTTATATGGAGTACCTATTACAGTGAAGTCAGTAAGTCAAGGTTTTTATGTAATACTGGTAAGAAAATGATTAATGCAGTCTTGTTTTGTATTACAGGTCTTCTCCAGGATTCTGATAATCCATACAGCAGATTTGAGAATGAATAAAGCTGAGCACCTTCCACTAGAGCTGTACCTTGAGAATGCAGAAAGATAATTTGTTTTCTTTTGCCCTTTGGGCTTTCTTTTGCTTCTTTTTTCCCCCAAAAAAAGTCATTTGATTTTCATTTTTTTTGTTTTGCTTTGGGTTTGTTTCCTGGTTGTAAAACCAGGATTGGATAAAGATTTCATGAAATACATGTTTCTGTCTTTTGCCTATGTAGAACTAATTTTTTTATAAATGCTTTGGTTTTTGAAATGCTGGCTGATTTATTTTTTTTTTCCTTTATGGTGACTTTTTTTCCTTTAAGTGTGAAATGCTATTTTTCCTCCTCTTAAAACTGTATTTTATTACTTGATGTATGTAGCTGATAGGCACAATCACGCGTTTGCATTCAGTCTTAACTGCCACTTAAAACACTTGTTGCCATGTTCCTAATAAAGATATTTCCCTACTGTAGCTTTTATTTTTATGAAAAAAAGCAATATGGAAGCACAGCTTCACACAGCAGAAATAGCTGTTGTTGATATTGATGAGAAAATAAACCAGGCACATTCTTCTGTGATACCATAATGTGAGAATAGGGTGGAGGTTTTTTTCCCCTCTGGAAAAAGATCTTCAAGAGTGTAACGTCTAAGGGTTGAGAGAGGGAAGCATGTTTGTCTCTGAAATTTTCAAATTCAGTTGTAGAAATACTAATACATGATGATGTGAAAAAGAAATTGCTGTAGTTAGCAAAATTGGAAGAAGGTCACTCTTGATATAAGCATAGTTATATGTGCCTAAATTCAAGCAGAAGCATCAGTCTTTGTGAACACTTTCTTCTGTAAGCTTAATATATAATTAACCAAAAAAATGTTGCCAGATTCTGCATTTAACCAGGGTTAACCCTGGCCACCCTGGCTGAGCACCACCCAGCAGCTTGCTCCCTTCCTCCACTGGGATGAGGGAGAGAATGGGAACAGGGAAGGCGAGAAAACTCTTGGACTTGAGATAGAGAGTTTAATAAGGGAAGAAAAGGACAGGAGGAACAAGGCAGTCACCACCTCTCAGAAGTAGACCTCTGCCTCCCCTTCCATCAATTTTTGTTGCTGAGCATGATGATCTGTTGCCTTGAATATCTCTTTGGTCAGTTCTGACTGTTTGTCCCAGCTGTGTCCCCTCCCAGCTCATTGCCTGCTTGCTGGAGTGGGCAGAGTAGGAAAAATGAAACCTCGATGCTGTGCAAGCACTGCTCAGCAAAAGCCAAAGTCTTGGTGTGTTATCTGCACTATTCTAGCCACAGATCCAAAGCAAAGCAGCGTACAGGCTGCTATGCAAAAAGTTACCTCCATCCCACCCAGACCCAATATAGTAGGAAAGCAGTATTTTTGTAACCTTTCATTTTTTTTGATATTTCCATAATGTGATTTATTTCCTGTCTTTCTTTTCATAGAGATGGTTAATTGAGCCATCTTTGTAGCTTACCAATATGACACAATAAGCAAGGAGCTTTTCTCCATCTTCAGTGCAAGTTTCCATTTATTCTGTACTCTTTAAATAACCTTCTTTCACGTATATTATCTATTGAAAAAACGTACAATATTGAAGATGTTCATGTTATTTTTATCAGCATTCCTAAAATAAATATTTAACATGTTAATTTGCTTCTGTTCAGTTCTGTTTTTCCATACAATTTTAAATTAACTTGGTTAAAAGTGATCAAATATGAGTTTGGGGGAAGGAAAAGTATTCACTTTTGGTGTTTTTTTTCTGACAGAAGAATAAGATCTTAACAGCACAAAGGTATGATGGGAATTAAATTTTGTCTGTGGGTGCTGAGGTGAGCTGCTGTTCCTTTCCAATGCCAATGAACCTGCCACCACTTTGGCTTCAATAACTATGGCTTTTCACTGCTTTTGGCGCAGTGTTTGCTTCCATTCTTTTACTGCTTTAAAAATTCTGTAAACAGTTTGTCAGGATTTAACATTAAAATGGTTCCCAGTTCCTGGATCTGTATTGTAATTAGTGGAATAATGGTCCAGTTTTCTTTTTTGTCTTTTTATTTCTCAACTCATATTTAGCACTTTATTAGTAGGCACTGTGTTTAATTTCTTATGTTTCTTCATCTGCCAGCTATTGTCAAGACTGAAGTATTATTCAAATGGATGTCTTTGAAGAATGATGTTCTGTGATAAGAGTTGATAGTGTGGAAATAAAACATGCTGATGGTTTTCCCTAGAGGTAACTTTTGCAAAAATGATGAAGGTCTGCCTGCTGTCTCACAACCCGAGTAGTGACATTCCTGACTTAATAGAAAAGCATTTTTCTTCAGCACCTGCTACGGTATATGAAGAGCTGTCACATATTCAGACAAAAGGGGGGGAGCGACAACCTTTCTTACGGTTTCAAAGGTAGTAAAATACTTGGAGAACCAGATTATTTTGAGACTATGAATGGGTGCAGCATTGCTGGAGAACAGTTCTGTTAGGTTTAAGGAAGGTTGAGTGAAATCCATGCATTTTATCCACTGTGTTAGCTTGTCTTTCCAGAAGCCGTGGTGGCAGGTAACAAAAGATACCTGCAATTATGGTCAAATTTATCTTAACCAGACCTTCCATATACTAAGCTTTTAACTTTATAGTGTAGGCTATAATTTATACCAAATGCCAAGTTGGATGTCTATTACAGTATAATTTTGCTTACACAGTTAAAACCTTAATTTAATGACACTGTTGTGGACAGCAGCCTTAAAGCTTAATAGAAAATACAAAAATCCCCAAACAGTCCCCAGACTTTTCAGGTTATTTAACCTTTTTTTTTTTTTCTGTGTTCATTGAAGCAGTTAATTGGATTGAAAATATCCTTATTTCAGTATATTAATTGCAGCCTTCTCTGCTTTCCTGCACATCAGTCTGTCTGTCTTTTACAGAAACACAGAATTTGGCTTATCAGTAGAAAGATTCCTAGTCTGCATTGGCAGAACAGCTGCGGGGAGAAGTAGCATCATACCTTTGGTTCTCAAGTGTGTGAACATTTATCCATTTCAGTATGAGCTTGCCTTCTTCCATGCTTTGTCAACAAAAGAGAGAAAAGGGATGCAGCATATAAACAAAATGAAAGAATGGGAATACAGCACAACCTGAGCCTGAGATACATAATGCCTCTGTTAGTCTGTTTTTCTCAGACTTGACTTTCATGCACACTCTATTCCCTCTTTCGTCTGTCTTTACACTTTTTATTTTAGTGGGTTTTGCTTGTTAATTTTAGTGGTGAAGACACTACTCTGTAAAGAAGAGCAATCTCAGAAATTAAAACATTAAATGTGCGTTTATTTTTTCACAGAAGAGCACTTCCAGTACTGAAAACTCAGGTGAGCTTTAAAAGTAATGTTGCTGGCTGTAATTTACTTATGTAAAGAAAATTTTAGTAGGGTGGAGTGAGCTGTTTGAACTTACCTTAATGAAGGAACACGCTTTTTGCCACTTCTGAAATCATGGATTACTGTTTGCACTATGTCTTGCTTGTTATTTGAAGTAGAGATATCTTTGTTTCAGGCTTCCATACATAGTTTCAACATCTGTCTTTTAAAAAAAAAAATCAGTGTGTCAAACTGCAGTTTCTTATTACACCATGTATGTGCCTGAGGAGTGGCTCTGAGCTGCACGCTAGTGTCTTGCAACCCTAGGATGCCCCCAGCTGAGGTGCTGAACATGCAGTTCTCTGGATTTTCAGTTGGTGCAGGAAGAAGTTGGAGAGAATCAATTAGTGTGCTCTTCTTCCCCTCATTCTTCTGTGTGTTCATGGCCAAAGAGGATCAGAATGAAGAGGAAAGAAGACACTTTGAGAGGAAATGATGGGGAGATGGTTGGGGCAAGGAGTGGGGAAGCCACTAGTCTGGGGTGATAGTGAAGTTGGCAACACTTGCACATCAATTCCTGTCTGTCTGTAGGCTTGATCTCCTTTGGTTTTGGGGCTCTAATTAGCAGCCACCATTCAAAGTGTGAACTGGGGTGGTTATGTGGAGGGAGGCATTTCAAGGTTCACATACGCTCTTATCTTTCCTAAGAGCAAGGCCAAGACTGCTGTTGACTTATTTATCCATACTGTTGGCCTGGTCCTAGGACAGACACTTGGTGGACAGAGAGGAAGGAATGCTTGTCAAAGTAAGTAGTGTCTCATTTTGTGACTGAAGTATCATTATGTCCAAAATACTCCTAAAGCTGGGTTTCTGTTTGGTGACACTTGCCAGAATCCTCTGGGACCATTCCCCAAATGCTGATTCACCCAAAACTTAAAAGAAAGGGTCATGTTTCTGATACCTTCAAACAAAATCCAAAATGTATACATCCATCATTTATTTTAATGGCTTCACATGGGTTATACTCAATCTCTGGCTGAGCAAACGCATTTAGTCTTTGTTGCGGCATCGTTAAGGCTTTGGACTTCGTGTGAGAGGATCAAATGTTTAAATGTTTAGAAGTGTGTGTTGGCTCTCAAGCCCAGAGCTCTATTTTGTTAACTCCATGTCATTTTCATGTCTAGGTCATCTTGTTAGGTATCTCTGGTTATGAGTGAGTTCAAGTGCATTTATCCTCAACACACTTCAGTTATCAAAAAACCCCAACAATCTCTGCTCTCTTTTCTGATGCTATTTTACTATGGGAGAAGTTGTAAAGGGAATAGTGATCAAAAAAAAAAAAAAAAAGGAAAATGGTAAAAAAAAAAAGTTTTCTTTTGCATATTTTTGAGATTTGCTTTTTTTTTTTTTTTTGTTACCTCCTGTCATCTTAAATAGAATTTAAAATACACAGCTGCTCTATATTGCTATATCAAACTTTCCTACGGTGATTCACTCGCTTTATCAGTAACCGGGCTTACTGCTTATAGGAAAACTGAAAATCATGAACTTTCCTGATCTGTCTTGCCCAGTTCACAATAAAACTAGTAGTGTCTTACATGTGCTTCCACAAAGCAGGAATGGCAGAAGGTAAGTCTAGACAAAGAGAAAACTGCCAGTGGGTTTCAGCAGCTGAACAAGTTTATCAGTCTTTTGACTGAATGTCTCAACCATCAGTATATATTATTAATCAAATGGAGCTACTTTTCTCTTGCTGATACAGCAATTGCTTCTAAACAAGAAAAAGTAATAGAGGGCAGAGTTTCTGAGCCGTCACTTTGAGTCAAGTGCTTGCATGGCAGATAAATAGGTAATAGAGTAAGCAAAGTCACTTTGAGAACCATGTAAGCTTGAATCTGTTTGTGTATTAACATGATGAAGTAAGATGCAGGATGAAGATAAAGTTATTTGCAGTCAGTCCAGAGATGTGCGGGTTTTTTCCTGTATTTTTAACTTTGACCTTCAGTCCAATCTGTGCAAGGATCTGTCGGGTAGCAGCACAGCAAAAAGGATTAGGAAATGTTTAATTACCCCAATTTGGGGTAGATTTTCATGGTACTGTTTCTGTCACAGTTCTGAGCTGATTCCATCTGCAACCTGCATCTCAAGGGCAACCTTTCATGTACCCATGCTTGTCACCTGGCTTGAAATAGAATCAGGCACTTGGTGTTCTCTGACCAGCCCTAGTTACTTATTTCCTGTGCATCAATTCCGGAATCACACGCACATACCACTCTTGCCCTCAAGGGGAGAGTCCTTCAAGCTTGCATTACTTTTCACAACTTCTTTTTCCTTCATATGAACTTGGTGCTTCTAATAACCAGATGACCTCTTAAGTCCTTGGCCCCGGCAAAACAGGGTTTGCAACTTTTCAAGGTGGTAATCTCCAAGGTGACAATTTTGCCTCTTGTATTGCAGAAGTACCGAAGTGTTCTTTAATGCTGCAGTCTTCTTCCTGTATGCTCTTGAAGTTCCACCAATCTAGATCACTACACAGTGAATTCCCTGAAATCATATGGTGCCAAAAAACTCCTTACAGAATACTGAGTGTCAGGAAGGGGATAATGCGCTGTCAGTTTGTTGCTATGTGAAAGTTTTTGCTTTATGAGGAGATCCTGAAGTGCTGGAGATCCCCAGACTTGATGGAAAGAGACTGAGGAAAGAGATAAATGAAGTTTACAAAAATCAAGCCAGGGGGTAAGACAAGCACAGAATTGTAATCCCACATTACCAGAACTAGGGAACAGTGAAGCTAGTAGGAGATTGGTTTAAAACAAAGTCCTCCTGGAGCTAACTACTGTGGGGCTATAGAGACAGACAATACCAGAAGGTTCAAAATGAATTGTGCAAACTCCTTGGCAGCTAGTTGTCTTTAGTGAAAAAGCCACTGAAAGAACTTTGTGGACTATGATATTGTTAATGAAATCATGGATCAGACACAGTACAAGAGGAGAGGACTGCAGAGTTTGCATTTTGTTCCTACAAAGCAAGTCCTTTTGCCACTGAATTAATTTTCTTTAGAAGCACTGGGTATCTCATTTTAAAAAGCATATTTTGTGGCAGAGCTGACAATGTTGCAACAGACTAGTGAAGTGCTTCGATGCTTTATTTGAACAGCACATGGCCAGAGCCAGGACGAACACTCAAAAATGAGCCTGAGCTCATTTTTGGGATGTGGGCTGCTGGTACAGTCGTGCGGCTTTCATTGCAGTTATAAAGCAAGAGGAAGCTCATAGGCGTCTGCATAGCACCATTTGTCACGGTTGCATTTCTGGTCAAGCTGGTGAGAAGAAAGCTCACTCGTGCCTCCATTTCTAGTATTTTCAAGGCTGCTTCCCATTCTTGTTATCTGAAGCCACTTGTCTAACAGTTACATTGTGCAGAAAACCAGAGATAATCTTGGCCTTCACATGTCAGAATAACACTGACTGGCTAAAAGCTCTTCCGAGAGCAGAAGTCGGTGCCTAGGATCAGGGAGTATTCTGCAAACATAGAAGACCATAATCTGCTGTAACTGCATCATCTTTTCCTGTTTGTCACTTATTCTATCTACATATTTGCTTTCTTGCTTAAGAGACTGAAGTCCTTCCTGCTTCTGCAGGAGCGTCCTATTTCACCTCACATTTATTCTGGAAGTCTGACTGACATCTGGAGAAATCTCCTGTCATGATGTACTGTGACATTTTCACATCTTTCACTTTCTAAGACCAGAGTAATTCTTTCAGTTGTGCTGAGTTTGAATTTTCTAACACGTATGTTCAAGAATTTATTCTCTGTTTATACATATACCACTAATTTCTGCAAGCTCTGGTCTTCCATCTCTTCTGCTTTTCCATGGCGTTTCACAGCTGAATGTCTCAGAAACCCCTTTTAAGACTAAGCCATGCTTACATGGTCTCATGCATATTTCTTCATAGAAGCTTCATCAGACTGTAATGTGCTTGTTGTTACCAAAACAGTTCTGGTGTCCTCAACATAAAAAGGATATGGAACTGTTGGAACAAGTCCAGAGGAGGGCCACAAGGACGATCAGGGCACTGGAGCACCTCCCATATGAAGATAGGCTGAGAAAGTTGGGGCTGTTCAGTGTGGAGAAGGCTGCGTGGAGACCTCCTAGCAGCCTTCCAGTATCTGAAGGGGGCCTATAAAGATGCTGAGGAGGGACTCTTCACTAGGGACTGTAGCGACAGGACAAGAGGTAATGGATTAAAACTTAAACAGGGGAAGTTTAGATTGCATGTAAGGAGGAAGTTCTTTACCGTAAGGATGGTGAGGCACTGGAATAGGTTGCCCAGGGAAATTGTGAATGCTCAATCCCTGGCAGTGTTCAAGGCCGGGTTGGAGAAAGCCTTGGGGGACATGGTCTAGTGTGAGGCGTCCCTGCCCATGGCGGGGAGGTTGGAACTAGATGATCTTAAGGTCCTTTCCAACCCAACCCATTCTATGATTCTAAAATATGTTATTTGTCCTCTACAGCTTATCATGCATATGTATGGGCATCTCTGTCATATTTAAGAGGGTGTTTAAGGTTCAAACATGGGGCCACAAAATTGTGAAAGGAGAGCATCCAGGGCTGTCCTGCTGCTGAGTTGGTCACCTTGTCAGACGTAGAATATGAGAGTCAAAGATGCCCAGGTTGATGATATTCCAAAATTGGCACAAAATGGATGGATGCAGAAAATCCTCCAGTGCAAGAGGCTTTTGGCTCTCAAAACTGAAATAAGAGCAGAGGATGGTATAAACACCTTCTCCTAGAAAGACTTGGAGAATTCCTTTTTCAGGCGGTTGTTTTTTGACCAGCTGCACTTTGTTCGGGGGCTTTGCTCTGGGCTGCAGCACTCTGCACCAAATCTTAACTCAGCATTTCCTCAGTCTGTGTGTGTAAAAATGTTACTGTCCTTTTAGCTCATTCCTTTTTACAGAATTTGCAGTAGTTCCGGTTACCCTGTGTTTCTGTAAGTGGCATGAAACCCCTAATCGCCCAATTAGAATGTGTAATGATACTGTAAAAATCCCTATTAAACTGAGCAAAGGAATATTTAAAGAAGCTTTTAATAGTAGTCACTAGACATGATAGTAGAAGAGGGAGGATAGATACATGAGGTTTATTACATGCAGATAACATAGTACTTTTTAAAATGAACTTCAAAGGACCATGCGCAGTTTATTAATGTAATTATATGAAAAATTATCAGAATATAATGAATAAATTAAAAATGTTATCTATAGAGTATGTTATCAGTCTAGTTTTCAGACTGGAATAAAAAAGAACACAAAGAATTACAAGAATTTAGGTTCTCACTTATTTTCACATTTAAAATACTTCTAAAGCCTTTACCAAAGTGTACTATAAATCAGATTTAGACAGAATAAGATAGAAATCTCTTTGCTTTCATTTGGAAGAATACACAAATTTAGTAATGTTTTCAGACACATATTGCTGGATTTGGCAACTTAAACACTAGACTCTCACCCTCAGAGAATAAAATGCTCAGAAACTATTTGGAGGGGGAAGGGAAATAAATGAAACCTTTAAATTCCTTTTGCTTGCCTATACTTCAAGGTAAGTTTAGCGTGTGTTAACCTTGAGGCAGTTTTCTCCTTTTTGACACTTTCTATATTGTTTTGCCTTAAACTGCTTCAAGTTTATTAGCATACCTATTAGTAACAAGCACTCCTTGGCTGGATCTTCCTCTCCCCTGTGTCAGCAGCAGCAGAGTGGAAGGCCATGTGGTGCATTAGTGCAGAGCCTTCAGCTGGCTGAAAATTAATCACTTGGGGGTGTGTAAGTGTGTGTATGTGACAAAAACACACACATGATGGTTTGATTTTAATTCAAAATGAAAGATTTTTCTTTCAAATGAAAATATTTTTTAGCTTTGGAAAATATGAATTTATAAACTCTGCAAATACACATGGATATATCAGTCAGAGAAGGTATTTCATGCCCCCAGACCAGACACTGCCAAATCTGGTGATCAGACAGTTTGATGATAGATTTGGATCCTGAGTATGATGGAATTGTTCTGCGATGTTTTAATCACAAGGGAACTGTCATTTGAAGGAGTATGTAATTAGGTTAGGATGTGAAGCAGAAAAAGGAGCCACAAACCTGTGTCTCTTATTACAAATTTCCTCCCTGACATTCTTTTCAGTACACCAAATAGATATAAAAAGATTTTGTCTCCTAGTTGCATCACCTGACAGACTCTTGTTCTAAAATACAGATACACCATTTCAGCCAAATTAAGAGACAAAAATATACTCGATGAGGGAACATACTGAAACATCAAGGAGCATAACTTGGGAATTGGGACTTGCAGCAACAAACAAAGTACTGGGTATCTTTTCAATTCATTTCAAACACAGTAAAACAAGTATTCTCTCCAAGCTGTTCTTGGAAGATCTATGATAGAAAACTGTGCTCATTTACTTCACATGAAAGCTGCTCAGCTGGACAGAAGGCTACATGCAGCCTGAGCTGTTTATCATTACTGGGACCAATGTTCTTGTTGACATCAAACACGGACCATGAATCACAACAGCTCAATTCTCTGACTCTATCTATCCAAGGATAGATAATCTTTGGATGACACTGCACCACAGAAAGCCCTGCTAGGTCACTGGCTATCACACTCCAAGGCTAACCTCTAATCCTCAGTATAAATGGTGAAAAAACAGAGTGATGCTATGGAATTATCCTGTTTCTAGGATAATTAAGAATTCTAGGACAATTTAAAAAAGCACATTTAGACACCACCACCCAAAACTGAACTGGGTGAAAATGAGAGAAAATGTCCATCTCCATATAATAGCTGGAGCTGCAGAATCAGATGAACCCTCTGAGAGCAGCAGGAGGTCTATGTGGTTGCTGTGCCTTGTACTTTATTCTGAAGAATATCCAGAATTATACTGCCTTCTCTTCTGCTTGATAATCTTTTTTTTCTCTGCTGTTGCTCTAGTATGGAAGAGCTTTTTGTGAGGACATGGGTTATTCTGATTTATTGGCTTTCCATGTTTCCTCTTCTTGTTCTCACTAGAAACTAAGAAAGAGATGTTAAATTTCCATACAATATCAGATTCTTCTATGGCAAAGTAGCTATTGATGTCCTGGAGGAACTAGGTGAAAAGGTGGGTCTAAGGCAATAGAGATTTTGTTTCGTTTAATTGGGGTGGAGGAATGAGGGCTTACTGTCACCTCCTTTGGGATGCTTGGAGCCTGACATGCAATTACGAAAGCCTTGTTTTGTGAACTCAGGAAGCTGGAATTATCAGGGTCTTTCCTTAGGACTGTATAACCCACAAAGTTTTTTTCTGAAAGACATTTTTCTTAGCAGGGTCTCTGTCAAGCGAAGCTTTCTTCAGGAAAAAATCACCTTGCAGGGAATTTGTCTTGTGAATTGCCCCTCAGGGATCCTTTTCACTGGGTATATGCACTTATTTATAGTGTGTATAGCATTTCATAAATGTTACAGATACATCCATTCTGGATGACCCCAACTGCAAGAGGAATTTCCGAAATATTCCAAATACTTTAGCAAGTAATGTGGGATTAGTTACTTTCTAAACTCTTACTCTATTGAAGTGAATCACACTGAAAGTCTTGTCATTTTAACGCATTTTATAGCATCTCCTTATAAAGGAGAAATGTAAAATATGAATTCTGGAAAATTCTATACAAATCAGTGAAGTCCTACTACAGTACTTTGTGACTGTTGAATTCTTCTTATATAAATCAGAAATAAAAATCGGAATTAGTCCTGAGTTGCCTACTCATGTTTCATCAGTTAAATAAAGAATTTAGGTGCTTAATTTCAATCTTCAGTTTAGTTGACTTGAATGTATACTAGACTTGAAATCTGTGGGGTTTTAATTTGATCTATAAACTCTCAGTAAGATAGATTTTCAAAATTTACAAACTTTGACAGGAAGTTGCAATATTGCATATGGCTTGGGATCAACTCATTACTGATTCAAGAAGACGTGTGCTAATTCATGTTTACATATAGACCAACAATAATGAGTTTGATAGGCCAGCAAGGTACTAGGACTTCTTAGTATCATTAAATTCTGAAGCCATAGTGCAATTCTGGCTAGCAGCTTTACAGTCTCGTAAGTCTTCCTCTCTGTGCCAGACTGATTTCCTTCTGCTGAGATCTCAACCTGCTTCTCTGTTAACTCCTTTTGTGCGTCCAGCCTAATTGCCCCAGTCCTCTGTGTTCCTCTTCATATCGTCTTGTCACCCACTCCTCTCTGACTTGCCTCCCTGCCTCCAGCTGTGGTACCTCACAGATGCCTGTTTTGAACAGACTGCTCAGCCCTTTGAGAGCAGTCCCACCCTACTCCCTCCACGCAGCACATCTCCACAGTATTTGTTCACAATCCTATGGAGAGCTGTATGTTTTAAGAGGTTCTTCCAAGAGGCATTGGGGTCCCAGTGGAGACAGTTGCTATGCAGCACTGGTCACCCAGCGCTCAGGCAATGGATGAAATGGAAGCCAGATAGCACAGGCTACCTGGAGTGAAACAAACTAAGGTGCCATTAAATCTAACGCAGGCGGTCTCTGCTGTGACTACTTGCTTGCTTGTTTGTATGAAAGACACTTCATTAAAATATCCTGTGTTGTCACCTGGCTTATAGATCGGCTACCTTGAGTTTTCACAGCACTGTCCTGACAGGACTGTCGCAAGTGCTGTAATTAGTTGGTATGCCTGGAGTGCATCACAAATTTAATACAGCAACCTGGACCTCTCTCCTCCTAATTTTGCAGGAGGTCTCACCTTTCAGCATTTACACCATGCCTTGTTTAAAAAAAATACTGAGGGAATTGTCACATCTTATTTTCAGAAAGGTCCAGGCTCCTTAAATCTGGCAGCTCCTTCTTGTCCAGTGTGGATTTTCCTCTTTCTCCATGCAGCTAAACCCCTCTTCATTTCACAGGTTGGCTGCCACAGGCTCCTAGTTTTCACTTTTGACAAAGGTTCTTTATCCTGCTTCCAAAACCTGCTTTATAGGTGATCTTTTCAGCTGATCATCCTGAGTATTTCTTACCTGCTTTGCTTCTTTCTGCTACCTCTCTGTCTTCTGCTGCATTAAACACCCCCACCTTTTCTTTCTTTTTGAAACTCCTAATTGCATAAATCTATGCACTTCTTAAGTTCTGCTGTGGCACCAACCTCTGCCTCTAATTATCGTCACCAGCTCCTCTTCAGTGGAATTTTCCTTAGAAAGTCTTTATACTTTCTCCTGAACTCCTGGAAGCAGGGCTTTTAATAAGCACAAAGCCTCCCTTTCATCTTCCTCAAAACCTCATCCTTCCTGGGAAATATACTCCATAGCAGCCAATTTGCTGTGCCTTGTGCTTCTGACTCATCTTGCAGATGATGGGTACTACCGTTCTCCAACTATCATGTCTACTGTGCAGTCCTCCATTGTAAATTTTGACTGCAACTCTTTTGCAACAGAGACCATATCTGCATTACCTGCACAGATATCACTTCTACAAACCTCCTTATCACTATATAAGGCCCCTAAACAGGAACCAGAGCCTATACTACTACTGCGTTGTAAGAAAGGCCTGGATTAGAGATCTGGAGCACTGATATGTGCTGACTCTATAAAGACTAAATATACTGCAAGCTGGTAGGAGAATACTTGGTTGAGATTTTGTGATACTGGTACTTTATTTTGTGCACTGCTTTGTTACCACAGTGATAGGAAATAAATAAACTGTTAAGATACAGTTTCTGACACCCTCCCTCAGCAGAGAGTGGCATGTGGCCTGAACTGTTTTTAACTAGCTTAGATGCTGATTTTGGGATAGAGCTAAGTGGAAAGAACAAGCAGCACTTGAATATATACTGCAGCTCATCTAGATTTTCATATTAAGAGGTCAACCCTGCATTTTGACAAAGCAGCCTTTCATGTATAACCCTCACAAATTTTTTGTATTGTTTTTTGAGGGAGAGTTTCTCTCTCCATGGGGAGCTAACATTGCTATTATGCTCTGTCCTACAGATTCCAGCAGTCCAAAAAAGGAAAAACAACAGCTGAATATAGGGAGTTCATCCAATACGCTGCTTCTCTTAATGTGCTAAGGTCTGGTATAAGTGATAGTCATTGTACATGATTAAACTAGATAAAAAATGGGGAAAAAAATCCATAATCAAACTTAGAAAAACTTGGAGAGATCTTAGAAATAAAGTAGGGTTAGTATATCAAGCTTGTTTCTATAGAGATATCAGCATATGGGTTTATAATTTCACATGTAGCACTTAAATATTCACACCCAGAATCAACTGGGGCTGTGTGCCATTGTGTATTCAAAATCATGGTTACCTACTAGAGGACCCTTGCCCATGTGAAATTCCCCATGGCTGTGTATGCTAGTTGTATTTTCCGAGTCGGAGTCAGCTGGGCTTTGTATGCATACAGACACAGAGTTTGGGCGGTACAAATAGTGCTACAGTTCTGATGGCAGCCAAGGATTTTACTGCAAAGAAAAGTTGTGATGTTGCAATAAACAACCTTCATTCAATATTTATGATAAAATGACATGATTCACACATACTTTTTGAGTGCATCTAAATGGATCAACCTCTGCCCTCTTGCTGTTTCATTTTACATCATTTTCATGATGAGAGTATTTGTTGAACATTTCAGTGACTTCAAAATGCTGGGATCTGATATCACAGTAGTTGAGGCCATTACATTTTAAATCCCATTTTCCCTCTTACTAGACTTTTATCAAGATGGCACAAGAAAATGAGCTTGTTAAAAGGTTTTTCCACTTATTTCACAGCAACAACATTAAGCACTGATGCTATGTTGCTAGGTAGCCAGGTGATCTTAAACTGGAAAACGTCTCAGCTCATAAATTCCTGCAAATCTAACATACGTATACTTGCCCAGAGGAATCTCTGAGATTACACATTCTATACAGCAGGATATATTGTAAAAGTTCTAAGTTTATAATCAGTATTTCCTTTACTGTGCTGGTTAGAAGTGTGTAGATTTCTGATACATTTTCTTGATGATTTTTTTCTCTCTGTATCCTCAGTGTGTTTTCCCTCCATATGTATGTACTAGGTCTGGCTGGGATGGAGTTAAATTCTGTTCATGGCAGCTCATACAGTGCTGTGTTTTAGATTTCTGACCAAAACAACACTGATAACACCCTAATGTTTCAGCTACTGCTGGCAAGCGTTTGCACAGCATCAAGGACACCTCTGCTTGTCACTCTGTCCAACCATGGAATAGACTGGGAGTGCACAAGAGATTGGGAGTGGACACAGCCAGACAGATGACACAAACTGTCCAAAGAGAAATTCCATGCCATGTAACAGCATGCACAGCAGTACAACAGAGAGGTAAGACTTGAGGTAAGTTAACTATCTTTTGCTCAGGAACAGGTTGAGCATCACTTTACTGTGGGAGGTGGTGAGCGATTGCCTCTGTATCACTTGTTTATTGTTTTCTTTCTTCTGCTTCTCCTTTGCTTATAAAATTATCAACCCATGAGGTTTTTTCTGTTTGCTGTTCCTTTTCTCTTCTGTTCTCAGGGTGGGGGATGTGAACCAGCAGCTGTGCAGTACTCAGCTATCTAGTGGGGTTAACCACAACTCTGTATCATGGCCAAATGAGAAAGAGTTTGTACTTCCCTAGAAATGAAAGTGTATTTGTATTTGCATTTGCCACAAGGAAGCTGCCTACCAGGGACAGGAACTACAAGCATCAAAGTTAAAGATGCCATGTTCCACCTGTAGCCATTTCATCCCCGATGTGATGGTAAAAGGAACAAAACAACAAACAAGTGCCCCCACGTTAGTACGTGGAATAAAGTGACCATGAGAGGGTACTAGAGATGTACAACCACGTGTTGTTCATCAGGTCACCTCTAACCAGCAGCTGGCCATAGGGCACCAGGAAAACCAAGCTCTTCCCATCACACCTTTGGAACCATGTGTGTGAGCCCTAACTTATCCCTTCCTACCCCATGGCACCTACCTATATGGCACGGCTGCCAGGCTGGAGAAGCAACATCTGAGCCTGTTTGCCCTCCATTCATCAGCAGGGATGCACAGAATGTCAACAGGGGAAATCTCCACATTTCATAAAACCTGGGATTTAATAACAGTGACCAATAAGGCAATACATGATACGTCAGCTCTGAGAGCTTTTTGGGGGATCAAGTTATGATGTGGAGGTAGATTACACAGGTGCTATTCTGTTATTGCCAAAGTTTAATTTTTGTCACTAATGCATTTTGCTAGTACAGCTTAAAGGTCATGTCCCTTAGGATACAGCACCGTTTGTTAGCAGAGCCTGGCTTTCTCTTTGGGTAACAGTCATCTTGGATTGAATATTAGTAGAGGACAAATGAAAGTGAGATTGTGGGGGTAGTGAGAGGAGGGGGAGTGTGATGTGGCTTTACATCCATCTTCATCACTGGAGGGTCACAAAAGGATTGCTGTGTTAACAAGCAACACAGCTCCCAGCACTTGGGTCCCAGATGCTGCAGCAGAGAGTATGCTGCATCTTTTCAAGGTGAGCAGGCTGGCCTAACAGAGAACCTCTCTAGCCAGTGAGATTTATGAAGACCTACATTATATTGGCAGCAGAAGGCCTGGCAAGACTGTGCTCTCCCCGGAGAAGCTATGCAACTTGTTTCGTGCCTGCAGAGAGCCTTGCTGCTCTCCTTGGGCAAGCCATTTGAGGCAAGGGCTTACTCTGCCCCCAAAAGACTCCAAATCAACAGCATTAGCTACCTCTTCCACAAACACACACTGCTTGTTTATGTGCTCCTAAGGTTTCTGAAATTCATACTCTTGGCCCAGGAATGTAATTTAAGTGCGCTGCCTTTCAAGAGCCCCTAAGGAAAAATGTTGAGGTGGGGGGGGGAGACAAACACTGGGGTTAGCGAGAGCTGAGACCATATAAAATCACTCTGTAAAATCAACAGCAAGTGCCCTGAGACCTGGAGAGTGCAGAGCTCCCCATCACACCCTGAGCCACCATCTGCACCACACATCATGGGGATTTTTTTTTGTCATCTCATCTTACCCTGCAAATAATGAATAGGGTAACCGTGGCTGCTCCATCTGCAGCAAGGAGGCTGCTGGCACACCCTGTGCTCTAGGCCCATGACCACACTGCTTATAGCCTCAAACAGTATGTTCTTTTACACAATAATGAACAAACTGCCAGCTCCGCTGTCTCCCTTTCTTGAGAAATAACAAAGCCAACCCACACCTCAGTAAGTAACATCTAAATGATGAAACTCTTTGGCATGGAGGCAAATGTTTCCTTGTTGTCCAACTTGCAAGTGATACCTTGCCAAATATTTTTCCTGCACTTGATAATACTTATATTTGCAGAGTGATTCAGCATGACTCAGTGGCAGCAGCAGAGGTCAGGATTTGTAGTGAATTTGCACCAAAGCAAGGCAAGGAGATGCTGGGGTCATGAAGTAACAGCAAGGAGGTTTTTACTTAGGGTGTACCTTTAGGGAGTTGATGTCAGAAAGGATGCTGTAAATAAAGTGGCTGGCTTTTTATAATCCAGATGCCCCATTAAATAAAAACGTGCTTTTTGGTAGAGGCTTGTGGAAGAAGCCAGCAAACAGCAATCTCATTGAGCATGTTTTTCATCGTTTCCTTTTTTTCTTTTTTTAATACCACAAATTACAAGACTAAAATATAAAAACAGAACTGAAAACCTGCCCCTACAAGGAAGTCAAGTGTCAGCATCAGAATAGCTGCTATCTCTGTGGTTTGCTAATTGCGTGTTTCTGCTTTACTGGTTTCCTGAGATGGGTGATGGAAACACAGAGAAGAAAAATAAGAACCGCTAGCTTATGAGCTTAATCAAAGCTGCAAAAGTGATTCCACATTCCTGAATGTAATGAATTTTCAACACTAGTGCCCTTGGAAACAGAAGAGGTTTGGGTGGGGAAGAGAACAAAAAGGACTTTAACATAAATATTTATGTCAAGTAAAGACCACCGAGGGCAGAATAACAAAATTGCAGTGTGTGGCTTGAGGATCTGTGCACAGCTTCAAGCTCATCCTTCCTCTTAAGGGAAGTCTGTGTAACATCTTTGTCACATGGATGTTGTATAGTTTTCAGAAGATGAGGCCTGGGTTTCTCTCACTGGCACCACAGTGATGATGAATTTAGGCAAAGTTTTCACTGATTTAAAAGACCCTGACATACGCTTGTAGATCAGTCCCAAGCAGCTACAAAGCCAGATGCTTGTCAGAAATGCTAGGTTGCCTGTCCTTCTGCCAAAGAAAGCTGAACCCACTCTGGCAGCCTGGCAGAGGCTTGACCTCCACAAGTGATGAAGTCACAGTGTATCTAGAAATAGGGGGGAAAAAACAGGAATATTGTTCCAAACTCACTAGGTGCTAGCACCTAGACTAATTCACTAGGTAAGACAACATCTTATCAGTTGAGCATAGTTAATTACAGGTTCCTCAGAAGCGCTCAGAAATGATAACCCTAATTGCTGAAAGCAAGCTGCAGAATGAATTATAGCTGTGTCAGTACAAGTCTCAGTCAGGCATCAGGGCTGCGTGGCATGAATGGCATGCACAGAAAGTGCAAAGGGCTCAAATGCTCAACTCAGTTTCAGCTCCTGGACCAGAATATTTTACTTATGATGGTGGCATTTCCCTCTCCACTGAGAACAGGATTGCTCACCAACAGTAATGTCAGATTTTAAACAAAGATCAAACTATCAATTATTATTAAGGACTTAAATGTCATTTTTTTGCAGTGACTGAATAAAATATCCTTAAGCGGTTGTGTCCTTCCTCCCTTTCTCCTTCCAGCCCCTTGTCTGTTTCTTTGTAATTTTTATTTTTCCTCTTTTCCCCTGCATTGCTCTCTGCAACATTTCACTTCCCACCCTATCTCAATTTCCTTCCATGGTATGATATAGCCAACATGAAAAATGCCATTTTAGCTCCTATTTCAAAGATGCTAACAGGGTCAACGTGATTCATGCTTCTGAAAGCCTTTTTTATCGCACTGTCTGTAGATTCAGGGGTTGTGCATAAGACATTTTACCAGCGTTTATTGTACCATTCCCCACTACCTTGAATGTCACAAGAAACATGCATAAGGACCTTTCCAACTGAAACCATTCTATGATTCCATGATACAGTAGATTATAGTAGATAATAGATTTCCACCTTGAGATGCTACATACTTGCCACCCCTCCTGCATTGTAGCAGAAAGGTTCAAACTCGGAGCTTAGAGTTGCAGATGGCTTGAACCCAGCTCACCTCAACACATGTCCAGACAAATGTGCTTCTAAAATTGAGTTAACAACTCTTAGCTTGGACACCGACTGATCCCAATAAATTGCGTTAGCGAGCCTCATTAAAACCCAAGTTCATTTTAACTAGATAGCATGCATTGAAATACAATTTGAACCACACAGAGCTGGACTTTAAAATGTGCTACCTAACATAGATTGCTCTCGAAAAGTACCTACTTTCAGACTAGACACGGTCATCCATCTTGATGGGTTAAACTGATTTATTTTTCAATAATGTTGGTTCAATTGAGTTAACAAGATCAAAAGCTCCCAACACTCATTAAG
This sequence comes from Neopsephotus bourkii, assembly GCF_033783945.1. Lineage (NCBI taxonomy): Eukaryota > Metazoa > Chordata > Aves > Psittaciformes > Psittacidae > Neopsephotus > Neopsephotus bourkii. Next base: position 53,956 of record NW_026901949.1, read on the forward strand.
ATGCAGGCTAATGCACTCTAAGGCGTATTATCTGGCTGTGCTTTGAGATGTGAGTGGAGTGGAGCCCAAGTTCCAACTTGAAGGGCTGGGTGCGTACCTACGGCAAGGTGCCCTTTGCCCACCATCCTCCCCACAGCTACCGGGGTGCAATCCCACCCAGAAACCGGGCCGGGAGGCGCCTTCTTCCATCACCAAACCCACACAGCTTGCACTGGCCTTCACAAGCCGCGGTACAAGGGAGAGCAGGGGGCCCTAACGCCGCCGCCGGACGCTGTGACTTCTGCCGGCTCGGGGGATAACGAAGCGCATCCCCATGAGACCGCGATGCAGTAGCGTAGGGCACCGTCCCCCTGCGTGGACACGGTGTGCCCGTGGTACCGCAAGAGCCGCTCCCGGGTGTATCGTCCTAACAGCTCCCGGCGAGTACCGCCACACGCTCGGGACGCGCCCGGAGACAGCCCGCGGCCTCCGGCCCGGCCCCAGCGCCCCTGCCTCTCCTCGCTGCTGCTTCTGCTGCTCCTGCCCGCCTCACCCCGGCAGACACCCGGGGAAGGGCGGGGAAACGGGGGCTGAGGGGGTGGCGGGGCCCGCGGGACCCGCTCCACCGCCCGCCAGCGCGGGCTGGGCCGGCCGCCTCCCCCCACGGCTGCTGCGCGGGGCAACCCGGCCCTCCCAGGCTCCTCCTCCTCCTTTCTCTAGCGCACCCTCCTCCCTTTCCTCCCTCCGCCGGTACCCGCAGCCTCTCGCCGGACTTTTCTTTCACTCCTCTATCTGTCCTCGGCGCTGCTTCCACCGCCCCCCGCCCCGTACCCTCCCCGTCGCGTCGGGCTCCGCGGGGCAGTCTGGGGCAAGGCGGGCGGGACGGGGCTATGAGCGGGGCGGTGGTGGCGGGCAGCAGAGCAACAGCAGCCACCGCGGCCGCCGGCGCCGCAGCCAGAGCCTCTGCCGTGGCGTAGGGCTTCTTCCCCGGGAGGGACCAGGGCTCTCCCGCTGTGCCCGGCGGCTCCCCGGGATACGGGGAGAGCCCCGGCACTGGTGCGAGGGGTGTCTCCCCCGGAGCCAGGGGAGTGGGGTGGCGGCTGGCGAGAAGGGGGGTTCGCCCCCCCCATGTGTGACATGATCGACTCGCAGTCCGCCGAGAAGATCAGCAGGATGAAAAAGTTGCGGAGAACTTTATCGGAGAGCTTCGGCCGAATAGGTGAGTCCCGCACCCGGACCCGGACTCGGACTGGGACCCCGGCGGCGCTGCCGGGCTCCCGGGGAGGGCTGTCCCGGCAGCGGCGGGGCGGTGTACTGAGAGCTGCAAGGCTGGAGACACCCGCCCCGGCCCCTAAAAGAAACATTTACAGGGACGAAATCTCGGGGAAAGAAAAGCTTTTTCCAGGCAGTGCTTGTGCAGACCAGGCAGCGCTGTACCGGCTGCGATGAAGTTAGCCCAAAATAGGCTATAGAAAACAAACTGGAAATGAGAGTTGGCTCGCGTGCCTCCAGTGCCAAGGAGACACCCTGGCAAAAAGCAGCGGTTATTTGCGTTTCTTTGCAGGTCTGGTAATTTATTTTTGTTCGGCCTGCGCGTTATGTTAAGTTGGGGCATGAGATGCTGGAGCAGATAACGGCGGCCCAGCGCTTTGGGCGGCCAGACAAAAGAGGTCTGTCTGTCTGTCATCAGCTGCGGAGTCGGACCTTCTTCCACTGGTAGATACACGGCACGGGAGGGAGTGATACCTGCACACTGCTGCCGGGCGGGTTGTGTCCCTGTATCGCCGCGTTGCATTTGGTTTTGACACCAGTTTATTCTGCAGTTGAATTTGCTGCTGAGAACAATGGCAGAGAGTTCTGGTCTGCTCGGACTGGTGTCTGTCTTGTCTCTGGCACACTGTGCCGCTTAATTTACTATTTAAAGCGTGAAGTCCCACTGACAGCACCAACACGCTGCTGAGCAGGGGAGAAGGTGCCTCAGAGATGTGAGGTTCCAGAGGGCTGGCAGCAGTGCTGGAACGTCGGGAGCGGGACCAGCAGCCCGGGACCCCGCAGGCCCTCCGTGAGGGCCCTTCCACAGCCCTCGCCCATCCGTCTTCCCACTGGGACGTTTTCCCTTACAGTCCGTGCTGCTTGGCGGATGTGGGTCAGCTTTCCGAGCTGCTTTGTCCCAGTGCGAGGATGTGAAGTGCCCGTGCTGCAGCCGCGGGCTGTGTGTTATTTCATCCTCCCTCCACAGCCCTACCAAGGAGGTGCCTTAAAGTAGTGGGCATTACAATTTTTTATGTGTTGTGTGCATTCAGTGTATGCCCGTTAGCTTTCAAGGACTGCAAATTGAAGTGTAGGATAACGTTGGAAATCAGGTATCCTTTACTGCCCTACTTCAAGATTTGAAAACTCTGAGAAAAGTTCCTTCCGATGTGTAAACCAGGGAGTTTCAAGGATAAATGCCAAGTTTCAATTGTAAAGTGAATGTCAAGTCATGGTTATGAATCTGTCTGTCCCCATATGAGAATAGCGTGCACCTATCATCAATCTTGAACTTGTAAAATGCATTTAACTTCTTTTGATTAGGAAGAAAGAAAAAGCAGTCAGGTGTTTGGTCTGTCACATGTCTGTGTGTGTGTGTAGACACAGACACACAAGCCTGTGCAAAGGTTTTACTAATGGTAGAAGTCATTAACAAAGAAAATATTTTGAACGAGGATGCTGCTTTGTTGCAACCATGACAGCCCCTTTAGTGCCTGTTAGGGATCAAGGCCCCTCTGGCTGGTAATTGCTGCACATTTTAGTTGGCTCTGTTGGATGATCATCTCTTTTTGTCATTTTTCATAAATTAAACAACCGTTTAATTTCCTTGGGAGCTTTGGCCTCATTTTAGGCACATAGATTGTTAGGTCTTTCCAGCTCCTCCAGTTCTTTGTGCATGTGCACAGAAGTGTAGGAGTATGGTTGGGTGCCTGGTTTGTTTGTTTGTGGTTGTTGTTTTGTGATTAAAACTCAGCTGCTACCAGTAGGACTGTTCATATTAGGTAGTCTAATATTTGTACCATCATTCTGGTAATTGCACTTTGAGCAAAAAACCCTCTAATTTATCAGTGTGAGGTTTGAACATAGTCCACTCCCTGATACCTGAGCCACAGATAAGGCCAAGCAAAGCAAGAAACTTTTAACTTGCATACCAGGAAATCCTCAGTTAAAACACATGCTGTATTTAACTCATACTGAAATGAAGGAGAGGAAACTGAAACCTCATTAGTAAAAGTGTTTCTGGGTATTTGTCATTCTGGTTTTAAAGCTCTTTTTGGAAGAGCAGGTTCCTTGGTGAGATCTGCAAATTACTAATTTAATATGTATCTAATCTGGAATTTTGTCAGTTATCTGCTGAGTTGTGATTTATAAATAACAATGATGATCTTTTAACTTTTCCCATTTTGCTGTGATTCATGTGTTTCGTAAGTTTAAGCACACAATGCAGCATTATGAGCATAATCGTATAAATGGTGCAAGAGCAACATGGTGTTCAAATCGAATAATTAGCTAGTCAAACCTTCACTGGGGAATATCTGATGGTCCTTCTTGAAATGTTCAGGCACTACTAGGCCTCCCCCCATCTTAGCAGTATTCCAGCTGCCAAATACGATTCTTCTAATACTGCAAGACTCCTTTATTTTGATGCGAACATTTATGTTAGCCTCTTGGGTAAGAATGGTGGAAATGAATCCTAACTGTCATTGGCAGTTGCTGTTGTTTTTGCTAGGGTTTGCAGGCTGACACTCAGTAAACTACCTTTGAGGCCACCTTCTCCCCACAAAGCAATCCTCTCTATTTGAGAGGCTATATCAGCAATGAATATATAGGGTGATTTATTTATCTTACAGTGTGCCACAGTATGTTAGGTCATGTTTGCACCTATTTCCCCAGCATCTTCAGGTAAAACCAGCTAGTTATCTCTCGGGCACAGGAGAGGGCCATAGGGTGCTAACAGCAGCCTCAAGTAGACTTGACCCATTTTCTTAACTGTGAACTGATGCTTCCAATGACTGTCAGAGGATGATGAAGACCTGGCTCATCCTGCAAAATTGTGATCTGTCTGTTGGAGTACCTACTACTGGAAATAATTTATTTTGCTAAGGTGAAAGATGTGCCATGGGAAACTATCCATCCCTGACCCTTTGTCCTGGGCATTTGCTTTGTGCTATTTGCAGTTCTCGTAAAGGATGATATGGCACCGTGGTGTGTTGGAGGAAATGCATATGGCCTATGGTGTTAAACTGAAGTTTATATAATAGACAGGGTTGCTTTTTACTGCAGAAGTTATATGCTCATGGTTCTAGAAAAATGATCTATCTTTGCAGCTAAGGCACCCTTTCCCCTTGCAGAAGGTTTCTGGTGTTTCAAAGAGCGTATCTTTTAAAATTTAGCTCATCATAAAGAACTTTTATCACTAAGAATCTGAAAAATGTACAGAATCCTTTTTATTGATAGGTTTCTGGCAGCCTATCCGTTTTTATACAAACTTCAAAATTAGTTTTAAAAATTATGATTTCCATGCTTACATGCTGTGTTGTCCGTTTAAATGAACACATCAGCCTGTATGTTAACCAAGTTTTAGAGATTTGGTTGGCTCACTGTTTATTTGAGTATTTAAACCTTTATTAGGTTTGGTTCTTAGCGTTACACTTTGATAATTATGTAATTAAAATTAATAATAAGTAATTTTATAAAATTATCATTATTTAGTTATGTAAGATGTTCTTGGCCATGCATCTGTTGAAGTTCATAAAGTACCAAAATCATACTTGAGATCTCTTTGGCTCACGTCACCATATAACTTCTGCATTCTTATGCATTCTCCAATCAAAAACTAACACCAAGGTAGGAATGAAGGAAAGAAGGGAGGAAAGAAAGAAAGAGAGAGAAAACATTGCTGAGATTACTCACAGTGCACTGAAATCAGTCTGTGGCCCTTCTGAGCATCCCTGGTCTTTGTTACTAGCTCCTCACTAATACAAAGGTTATCTCCACTCATCTCCTCTAATGTACACTCACATAGCTTGCATACCTGAGATAATGAGAAGCTCATTTGTAAATAGTTTATTTTTTTTTTAAAGTTCAGCAAAGCTTTTTTTTTTTAACTGTTTAAGAGCAAAAGGATTGCTTTGATGAGAAAAAATGTTTATAATACAATTTGTTGTATAAAATATGCTGCTTTGATGATTTCTTTAGAAGATGCTATGTAGTGAATTAGTTCAGAGTGAAATTATTAGTAAACGTAATCTGATGTTTAGTGGCCAGAACTCTCATATTCTTATTTTTGGAGATTCCTAAAACCCCCCTTTTTCAGTCAAAGGTAGGAGTTATAGTAATGACAAGCCAAAAATACACAATAGATCACAGATACCTGTTTCTTGTTGTTTGTTACACTGTAAATTTTGTTTGGTTATCTGTTGTTTGGCTGTGCCTGGAATGTTTCAGTCATGTGAAAATCTTGTGATTTGGTAAGGGAGAAAAGCTTGTCAGCATGCCCATGGTGTGTCATATACTAATTTATTAGCATGTATGTCGCTGTGAACTGAAAGGTAAAGGAAAAGATTAAATGTGTGTTCTTAAAAAGGGTTCCACAGGTTGTCTTTCTGTCTTTCTCATTTACTTTCATTTCCATTCTATTTCATTTCATTTAACTTCATGTATTTTTTTGAATGTCCGGACTCATAATTCTGGGTTCTTGGGATTAGCAGTTTGAGAATGTTTTGCCTGGCTTTCAAATCCGTCAAAATACAGTTCATGATGAAAACGTACAATGTGTGCCTCAGATCTCCTCATCAGAATCCCAAGGTTTGTAGTTTTGTTGCTGAGCAGGAAATCTAGATGAGGATTTATAAAACAGTAATGCTCAAAAATTTGAGGGAAGACATGTTTCGTGTTCCAAAGAAATGGGAATTTGAAAGCAAAGGAAGGCTGAACCAGCCCTACTTCTCTGCATATGGAGAGCCAGGATTTGTTCCTTGCTACCAGTGGCAGAGGTTGTGGACGTGCAGCACTTTTTGAAGGCAGAAGTATCTGAGAGAGAAAATAAACTACTAGAGTCTCAGTGCTCAGCTGTGCTAGGTGCTTAAGTATTTATCTCCTGCAGAAATAAATGTGTTTTAGGAAACATTACACTGCTTAACTGATGAAGAGGGAGCCTTCTGGGGCAGCACTGCATCATTCAGATGACCTCCTTCAAATTGCAAACCTTCATGATTTAAACTCAATAGAAACAGTGCAATCATCGATGCAATGGTTTGTCTTATTTTAGCTCTTCATGAGAAGTAAATAAAGAGCACTTTTAGGTCATGGTGTGCAGTACACTCCCTCATTGGTCTGGCTGTGGTGTACAGAGAAAAAGAGCCAGTCTGACACACTTCAGTGGAGATTTGGATAAACTAATTTTCTTTACATTTCAATAAAGGTACCCAGTGTGCTAAAGGAAGCATATTCATCAGCTTAATCTTTGCTTCAGAATTACTCATATCTTTATTTTCTTGCTTTTCCACTTCACGTGATTTCTGCACTGTTTTCCTCTTTCTTGTTTGTTGACTAATTGCTAGTTAACAGTGTAAAAAAGTAAAAAATCTCTTCTGCTTTAGTGTAAGTCATATTGTAGAAAAGAAAAAATGGGAAGACAAAAAAATAAAAAGAAAAAAGCACGCTACAATGCATACTATTTCATAAAAGTTTAGTACTTGACAAGCTGAATACATGGTTGGCTGTTTATTATACCTTTCCTTTTTGTAGTTCACTCAGGCTCTCTGTAAAGTGAATTCATGCTCACTAGGAATTAAAATCATAATAAAAAACCTTTGTGATCTCTTATTTCTTTAACCTGAGAGGATAATATTTTTCATAAATATGTAAATTTACTTTCTTGGAAACACACTGTGCAATCCTACATTCAATTTACAGATTCAGATTTTGAGTTTAAAATTGTTATTCATGCCAGCCTGTTCTTTCCTATTATAACAGAAAAATACTGCTCTGTTTTTTTTTATGGTGCTAGTTACTTCATGCACATTGAAACGCAGTACAGATAACTATGTCTTTTTTTCCTTTTATTTTAAAGCCTTGAAGAAAGAAGATAGCAGCTTTGATGAGGTAGGTTAAATATCTTTGTACTTTATGTAGGCCAGGTGTGACTAGTATTTCTTACTAAGTGCTAAAAGAAACCCATAGGTAGTAATGTTACAGTGTGCATATGTGTTAATACGTGCATATTGTTTGAATGTGTTTTCATTTTCCGAATGACTTTCAGATGAATCTGTTGGTCGAAGCTCTGAATGGGATGCTTGAATTTTGTTGTTGGGTTTTGGGTTTTTTTTTAAATCTAATAAAACTGAATGTTTTATAAAAAGTGGTTGTTTAAAAGCATTCAGTGCAGAGAAGTATTGCATGCAGGGAAAATACTTTATAGAACTTTACTCATGGTAATTCTCGTAATTGTAAGCCTGTACTTAGTGAAATATATTAGTGAAAATACATCACTCTTGAGAGAACATCCTGTGTGAAGTGCTGCTGCATTGGCTTCTTGATGGATATGTAAACTGAAAGATATTCTTCTTATGAAATAAAAGTAGCTGAACAACACCACATAGCAGTTGGCTGTATTGGTAAAAGTCATACTTGATTATTCAGTGTAATCAGTTTGGGCTCCTGACCTATCTGTGATATGATTATGTGTTAGTTTCTAAAATACGTTGCTCACAATTTGTGCTTGCTTTCACTTATGGTAGGCTTTGAGAGGTCCAGGTCAGAGCAGGTTTATGCAGGAAGAGGTGTAGGTCTTGGTGTGATGACCTGGCATACTGCAGTCAGTGATTGCCTTGTGCTTCCCTTTGGCACCACCATAGCTTGATGAAAGTGGTAGTATTTTCATGTGTTGATGTTGCACTTCTGGCATTTCTGCTTCCTTCTTCGTTGCATGCTGTAAGCTTAAATTCTTGGCTGATTACACTGTGATAACTGCTGTGTAATGCCAGATTCTAGAATAAATAAATTATGATGTACTTGGTTCTAGACCAAATCAGACTTCATCTCTTTCTAAACAGATCACACTGAGTTTCACACCCCTCTGCTCCTATTCAGTTTATATATATATATATAGAGAGAGAGAGAAACTGAATATATATAAATTTAAATATAAATATGTTTTGTGCTTTTCTGATGAGTGTTTCAGAGAGCGGTAACTTGGCTTGACCCCTCTCAGTTCTGGCGTGAAGGTCCTGGGGTCAGACTCTGTTTTCAGGAGCTCTTGTCAGATCACGCAGTGGTTCTGACTATTGTGTTTCTCTTGTAACACTGGTAGAACTTGGTTCCTCCCTAAGAGTTACATTCTGCAAATACATGGTTGGTGGACTCTGAATTCTTGTTTTACAAATCCGTCTGTTTTTGTCTAGTACTTTTCTCTGAAGGCTGCAGTGCTATATCTTTGCTATAACCTACCCAGTAAGTACCTTGTATTAAATTTGATACAGAGTTTGGAACCATCTGTTAAAAATGCTGTCTTACGAAGATGGCAGTTTTTACTGTCCCTTTCCCTTACCCAGGATTATTTAGCTACAGGCTGTATATATTTTCTTTAAACCTGGCTTTCTTTTGAACAGGAGACAGCTTGAGCAAATTTGTATTTAAATTCAGGAGGTTGGGAGAAAGAATAATCTTCTGAGTATGTTTTTAATGGAATCTGGCAGGTTGTTGATGTGAGCTACTGCAGAGGCAATAAGAGAAGGCTAGTGGGAAGGGTACACAAAAGAATTTTCTTCTATCTCCTGTAAATAGGGAAGAGCTTGATGTGATACTAGCATCAATTGGTTCCATAGTTTTAGATAACATTTATTCTAAGAAATAAAAGTGTTCTGAGATTTTATGTTGTCCTTGTTATCTCTTCAAACTCAACACAACAGTCTGTGGTGATTATCTAGCCTAGTGTGAATCAGAATGGGCTGTACCATGTATCACTTAATTCCTTTCTTTTCAAACATCCTTCAAATCGGAAGATAAACCAGACTTTATTAACAACAGCATAGCTGATTGTAATGACACAAACTTCTAAGGGAGACAGACTCTGTGAGCAGGAGTGGGCACAGTTTTTGGTCTCAAAAGGCTATCCTGAAAACCACTACTAAGACCATACTGTCACAGGAAAGGATGTAGTCTTCTGACTAGTATATGCAGTATTGCTATACCAGGGATGCAGTTAGGAAGAGAGTTATGATGACAGTAAGTGGGAATATCAGATGAGACAGAGAGAGAGAGGAGGTAGTTGTCCAAACAGTGTTTTACTTCAAATTTGTAGGTCTCCTATTATGGGAAATGATGTAGTCAACTATTGAAACAGACTGCATTTAAGAAGCAGCATGTTCTCCCTGTACAGTTAATAAAAGGATACTCCTCTTATGGTGCCTAAAGATGCTGCATATCTCTTCCCATCATGTGTTTTCCCTCTCCTGGAGGGAGGTTGGCCTGTGAAGTGGAGCTTGAGTAGTGTAGGAATTGTCACTTGTTTGTCTGCTGTTGTGTTGTTTAGATTGAATATTGAATGAAAAAACTCTTCTGTAGATACTGGTGGTCTCTGCTTCAGTCCATGAGAACTCTGGAGCTAATTCATTTATATTCACTGGTAGCCTGTTTACCTTCCTAAGATGACATCTTCCAGAGACTCATGTGAAATAAAAGACTAAGATACAGACCACTTTTTGTCTAGTCCTTAATTTAAAGCAGCAAAGTAATAGTGTGCTTTTTTGCCTTTTGTCACACTGGTCACATTGTGGGCACTGGAACATGGTCTTAGTCTGGTACCTACTGGAATCAGCAGGAAAATTTTCAGTGGCTTTGGTATTTTGTGGATTGGCTCTGTCTATCTTGAAATGTCATGACTGCGGAGGGAGGCTGCTCTTTACTGTTTTCACAATTAGTTTACATGAGTGGGAGAGAGTAAAGCATCTTCTCCTTGTGTCTTTAAATGTTGTTACCTTCTCTCTGAAGAGGGAAAACTGTAAAAAAAACAAGAAGGAAAAAACAACAAAAAAAAGAGCTGCCCTCCTTTTCAGAGCAACCTCAAATTCATTCTCCTAGTGTAGATTGTGGCACAGAAATCATCTGTTTCATTCTGTCAGGCTGGTGAGCTACTCTGGATACCAAGATAGAAGATAAACGCCTCTGAAGAGTAATGCTACATGCAAAGAATCATCTATAAACAAACATTTGGCCCTTGAGTGAACATTTTATTTGTGCTCCAGTAGTTTGTCAACATTTAGATTAATAACTTCCAACTATGCAGGATTGGCTTGATGTCTTTGGACTGTTAGTGTAACAAGTGTCATCTCTGTCTTACAATGATGGAACTATTTTCCTTTTCACTTAAATGAATGTGATCAAGGCCAGTAACATGTGGCTGAATGCAGCGTATTTGTTGGAATGACGGCAGTGTTGATGATGTGACTAACCTCATTGCAAGGCTGGTAACCTGTTCCTTTGCATAACTGCTTGCTCTTATGATTTATTTCTAAATTACTGTCATTCAGTCTCGAGCTGTGGGTTCTTGTCATTCTACTGTTAGTGGTTTTTCTAATAACTTTATATATATATATGCACACTAGATACATTAATATCTAATGAAATCAAAATGGAATAATTTTAGACTCAAAATCAATATGAATTGCTGTGATTATTGCTTCTTATGAGGTATTGCTGTTGTTTAGCTGTATCATAGTGCTAATTTTGTCCAGTATCAAGAGCACCTTTCTTTTAAGACCACTGTCCTTGAGAAATTAGGATAACGTGATTGTGCCTGCTTGTATACCTAATATTGATCACCTACTAACTTTGAAATTGGCCAACACTAGACACCTAGATGCTTGGTAAAAAAGCATGTGAGCTTTCTGAGGGATAGAGATAAGAATATCTTCTGATGGAAAAGCTCGAATGCAAGTTCTTGGTAATAGAGGAGAATCTGATTGGAGGTGTTATGAATACTCTCACCTCAGCAAAATCCTTAATAGTCATCTACTCTTACTATGTTCTGAGTCTCCAGCTCTTCAGAAGCCAGATTTCATTTATTTCATTCATGGAATGACTTTTGTGTGTTTGAAATGAAAGTGTGTGAAAGGGAAGGGAGTTTTGCCAAGTTATTACTTAATTCTGTAATGTGCTTGCTCTCAGTCTCTTGTTAGTCTCCCTTCCCCATCCCTCCTCCACCCCTAAAGGCTACTCCCTCTGTGGGATGTTGTCATGAAAAATGTCTTGGTTTAAAGGACATCAGTCTCTGAAACAGAACTTGTGTGTTAAAGAATTTGAAGAGTTTAAGGGAAGGGTGTAGTTGGAAAAAAGTAGACCTCTGTAAAGAATGAACAAGAGGCATTTGAATGCATTAATGCAGGAGGCATGTAATACATTAAATAAAACCTGTGCTTTTTTTTTTTTTTTTTAAGAGTTTTATTTGTAGTAAGTAGCTTGAGGGAGAAGTGCATATAGGAAGTATAGCTATGGAACTATATATTTACCTTCTTCCCCTGCAGGAGAGTATCTGCATTATGGGAGGTGGAGGAGAAATCTAGCCCTCATGCCAGTCAGTGTTACATTTTGTAGGAATCTTGGAATAAACATTTATTATTTCACTCCTGGAAGACTTAAAAGCTGGGTTTGGTGTGTGACAGACTTGGGGAAAAACCTGTGATACAGAGGATTTTGGAAGACTGCTTGTCTCTCATTCCAGAGGGATTGATCTAGATACAGTAAAATCATTACAAGCCATTGCTGAGCTGTCTGCTTTTTGATGACTTTATTTATATTTAAAAACCAGGAGACTGGTGACTACTGAACTGCTTTATGTTGTGATGTGTGGTATAGTGCCAGGATTTCCAGAGAAGTGGTTATGGGTAATACTTACAATTGTCTGAGTATCTTTGAGCTGGGTCTATTGCTAGTGCTGAGAAATTGGGTTTGACTTAGGATATGTGATGACTTTGGTGCAGTTCTCAACTGCTCAATGCTGGGACAAGCTGGTAGTGTGTGGCTATCAGTGGTGACATGTAACTGAAGGCTGTTGGGAAAGAGATGTTAGAAGTAATGCTAGAAAAATTAAAAGCCGGAAACTGAATTGGGAAAACAAACAGAAGTACAGGTGTTGAAGTAGTTTCTAAATAATACCAGGGAACTGGGTCAGAAAATCTTCATCTGGTGGTGTAAGTTACTTTACCAAATGTGTACAAAGGTAGTTCAGGTACCTTGAGAAATGGGTCTGCTCAGATGGATGTCACAAAGTCATTTTCAGCTGCTTAAAAGGAATAATTGTTTCCTCTAGATGAGAACTGGTAATGCTGTTAGCAAATGTGGTTCAGGTGAGTCTGATAATGAAGAGCATGGATGTAAGAGAGCAAATACTGCCATTCTGCTGGAGTGTGGCAGTTTCTTACTGGATCAGCTGTGGGACAGATGTGCCTTTCATTAGTCTGTAAAAATATGTAGCTTCCAAAGGCTTAAAAAAACCCAACCCTTGGACAGCCTTCTTAATTTCTAGAAAATTCTCAGTATTTATAGGATGACTAGGGATTCCTGACGCTTCATTGCTGTGTTGCATGTGGAGGAAAGTTGAGTTCTGGAAGACATGAGGTCTGGGTGACCCCAGTGTGCGTTAGTAAGTAATCGAGAAGTGTTGGGAAAGGCAGCAAGAAAAATTGACTGTGAAACAACTGCTCTGTTGTGTCCGGTTTCAAGGCTTTGAAACAAAATCTGAGAGCATGTGGAAGGTTTTGAGATTTACTTGGCAGTGACTTTTTACTCATTCAGAACACAAATTGTTCTTAACATGGGGGAATAAACCTGGGCTTTAGGAGACCAAAATTTGAGAACCTTTCTGTTGTGGTTGGGGATTTTTTGTCCAGCCATTGATGTGTTCAGTTGTGCATTTTGCTTTCCATGTTCTGTGGCAGTGCATCCATTTACTTTTTCAGAAAGTGTCCATTATTTTCAAAGAAGAAACTGTGAAACTCCTTACTCTGCTTCCCTGCCGTATGCTATAGACAGTGGATGAAAGGAAGCATTCATGTTACCGTTAATATGTATGTGTCTTTTGCTTAATTTTTCTTAAAAATGGGTGGAGCAGAACTTGGTCTGAGTCCCTGTCCACAGCAATGACTTACGAGGATCTGGCCAAAACACTGAAATATAAAGCTCTATTCTGATCTGCAGGCAAATGTTTTAGCTATCAGAGAAGCATTGCGAAATTAAGATTAATTTCCAGGCTTACTTCTCTCACTTGTACATGTGTATTTTTGTGTCGGATGTTTCTTTTGATCAAATGAGAGAATATATGCATTCCAGATATATGGAGTCTGAATGCAAGCTATTATTATTTTGATAAAGTATGTTTATGTGTGCATCCCACTGTTTTATGTTCTCAGGATCTGTGAGATATATTAATTTATTGGTAGATTAAATAGAGTAACAAAACATGGTATGCTACATATTGGATCAGTAGCTTCTGATCCAATTGCTGGGCAATCTTCTGGTTGTGAGGCAAGAAATACTCATGTGATTTCCTTAATAGGTCTGTCCCTTCCATCTTCTTTGTACTTAGACTTTATTGCCTTTTTTCTTCTTCTTCCAAGCTACAGTAGTAATGGACATATGACTGTATTTAAATCTTCTTCTCATAGAAGGATTGAAAGAAAAATAATTTCTGTCTACTTCTTAGCTTTCCTGAGAAATTCTGCATGTGAAATTCTCATCTGCTGTGTGTCACAATATCCCTGACAACCATATATTTGCAGGATCCTATCCACAATAATCAAGGTTCTGAGTCAATTGACATCTCTTGCTGTTTATTAGGAGGGGATAATAAAAGGAGATTGCAGGATATGACTAATTTATTTAAACAAAATAGATTTTATGTGCATAAAACAATGTCATCTTGATGATATTAAGGCCTAAAGAAATTGTCATTGCCTTATATCTCTTTCTCTGTATATTCTTGATTCTTTTAATCTTTCCTTTCCATCAAAGCTTTCTACTTCAATGCCAGTTGAGTCACAGTCCTGCTAGTACTTTTTTGTTCTTTTTAGGTATAGCAGTTCTCCTCAACAAGTTTGAAAATTCAGACTTCAGTTTTACAGGTTATTTAAATGTGAAATACTGACAGTAATTTAATAACTAAAAGTGAATGCTGATGAAATGACAAATGACACAGGCAAAGCCACTGCGACAGCACATACTGCATTTTCACCAATTCCAAATAGCAGCTGTAATTTGTGTTTGGGCTCTCCTAATGTAGTTACTTAATATGAACTAATGTGCTCACAGCCCAGGATCCAACTGTATCCTGGGCTGCATCAAAAGGAGCATGACCAGCAGGTCAAAGGAGGTGATCCTGCCCCTCTTCTCTGTTCTGTTGGCCCCACCTGGAGCAGTGCGTACAGTTCTGGTGTTCTTAACATAAGAAGGACATGGAGCTGTTGGAGCAAGTCCGGAGGAGGACCATGAGGATGATCAGGGCACTGGAGCACCTCCCATATGAAGATAGGCTGAGAAAGCTGGGGCTGTTCAGTGTGAAGGAGAGAAGGCTGCGTGGAGACTTCATAGCAGCCTTCCAGTATCTGAAGGGGGGCCTACAAGGATGCTGGAGAGGGACTGTTCACCAGGGACTGTAGCGACAGGACAAGTGGTAGCGGATTTAAACTTAAATGGGGGAAGATCAGGTTAGATATAAGGAAGAAGTTCTTTACTGTGAGGGTGGTGAGACACTCAATCAAGTTGCCCAAAGAAGTGGTAAATGCTCTATCCCTGGCAGTATTCAAGGCCGGGTTGGACAAAGCCTTGGGGGACATGGTCTAGTGTGATGCGTCCCTGCCCATGGCAGGGGGGTTGGAACTGGATGATTTAAGGTCCTTTCCAACCCTAACTATTTTATGATTCTGTGAATTAAGTTTCTTAGTAGGGTGTTCATCTTTTTCGGTGCTGAGAAACAAACACAACGTTAATAACTTCAGAAGCTATTCACTGCCATGCTGACCCAGGAAAATCTGTGACCTGCAGTATGTTTCCTGCTGCCATGTGCTCAACAGGGCATTTTTTATTTTTTTTTTAAATATGTGAGCTCCTCCTTAGTCTGATAGCTCACATATACAGAGATGCTCTTCTATATGTACATGTTTGGGTGGTCTTCATGTTTCTTTTAATGAGAGTAAAATGAATTTCTTGTTAGCAGTGGTTCTTATTTGTATGCAGTAGCACTCAGCAGTGTTTTGTTTTAGTGGATCTTTGTCTTCCTTTTCCTCCACTGAAACTGCATTCAGGCATGGGCTGTGGTCATGGTGGTCCTGAATCTGTACCTGAGGCTGCCTTCATGCTGTTATTGAACTTGTTTCCTGACTTCAATTTTGAAAATTAAACACTCTAAAGGAATTTAAGGTCACTTGCTGTGATTAGTTAGGTCAGATATTCGCTTCATCTTTGAAATCTGGGAGACTTTCTGTTATCCCAAGTATGTTGCAAGAAGTAGTGCAGAGGCTAGAATGCATATTTGGTTCATGTTATTTTGCTTAAGTTAATTCCCTCTTGATTGAAGCCTTTTCCCTCAGTTAGGCAGTTACAAAAAGGAGTTGGAAGGAGAATGTATTGAAATTCTTATGTTACTTGATTGGTGTCCCCTTGTTTTATCCTCATTAGCATGCATTGATTGTTGCTTTCTAACAGAGAAATGTGATTTTCACGTAATTTTTTGTAAGTCCTTTTGTTAAATTTGATTGTGCGGGTTTGGGTTTGTTTGTTTTTTTTTTTGTTTGTTTGTTTGTTTTCAAACCAGCCACATAGACATTCCGGTGTCTCCCCATGGGATTGGCTTTTCCAGGTTCTTCTGTATCTTTTGGAACTGGTTGTCCTCTTTTATAATAGCTTCTGGTTTCATTTTAGTTAATTTTCCTTTATCCAATATGGTGACAGTAATTGCATTATAGTCCAAATATGGTGTCAGTAGTTGTCAGTTAACTCTTAGGCACAGATATAGTTTTTTGCTTTCTTATTTCTTTTTCCTGTTTTGTGTCTGTTTTCATACATAACTTAGTCTCAGTGTAATTATCTGTACTTCTATCTTTCTTCTGTTTGTCTTGTTCTTAAGCTGATACTGTTTCCTCCTCTGTGGTGACAAGGGTGCTACTGAAATCCTTGCCAGTTGTGGAGGCAGCTGGAGGGAGCATGGGAGTGCAGCGGGGGTGGGAGCTCATGTCCCAGATGGAGTGGGCAGGGAGAGAAGGCAGCACCTGTGGGCTTGCTGGGGCTGCCAAACACTGGCAGAAGCGATGGAAAATACAGTTTGGTGGCTTTTATTGATTTATTGGCCTTCTAAACAACCAGACTTATTAAATGATCTCCAACCTGCTCTGCTTTGCTGATGCCAATTTCTAATGCAGTTTTACTGTTAAAATAGCAATCTATGCTTGCTCAGAAAACGAAACAGTTCTTTTGGCTTACCCATGTGAAGAATGATGCTGGTTCCATTTGTCAGATTCATTATCGTTCTTATGATGCCTTGGCTTATTTCGATGTGGGAAGTCTCTCACAACTGCAGGTTTGCTCAAGTTTGGAGGGGAAAAAGGTGGTTTGTTAAAAAAGGAAAAAAAAAGGGGGGGGGCGGCAAGGAGGAAGCAGGGGAAAAAAAATATAAATCTATGATTTATTTTGGCTCCTCATGTGCAGAGAGAAACCAGATAGAAACAGGATGTTTGTTCCAGGCATCTCCTGCTGACCCTGGAGATGCACAGAATTCCAGAAACTAGAAGACAGCATCTGGATAAATACTTGAGTTGTTTTTTTTTTATTTAGTTAGCTAGTTATTAGTGTGGAATGGCTTAGTTAAATGTGATGTGTCTGGTCAGCGTCAAATCACGACAAGCTTAGAGAGATGAAATGGTATGCCTAATTTGCTTGCCCTTCAACAAAGCATGCTGTAGTGCTTCAAGATTTCTGTTCAAATTAGTAGAAAAATGGGATTTTTATCTTTGAAAGTGAGTTTGCAGTAACTAAGCAGTTAATGAGTTAGACTGTATACTTTTTATACCTCAAGAACAGGTCTTTTCAGTGGTGAGAAGAGAATGCTTAGGCATGCTTTTTATATGGACATTAAGATAATGGGTTCGAACTATGAGCTTTAACAAAGTGATGACGTTCAACAAAATGCTGTTTCAAAAGTAAAAAATTGAGTTGCTGTTATGAAAAAAAGCTGTAACATATTTGAACAAATACTGTCAGAGAACCTGGGTCTCTTTTCCTGAAAGCTTGCTTTTCTGCATGAATTTCAGCAAAGTTCTAATTGAGATGCCCTGATAGGTTTATTGCCACCGCTAATTACTTAATTATTCCAGGAGTGGAATGGAAATGATGTATGTTTCTACAGTAAAGGTGAATTTTCATTTTGGTGTCACCAGTTAAGCTTCAGAGAGGACACCTATGTGAATCTATTCTGCCGGTAGTATCTGGCAGAGTTTGTAAGTAGATTTCGTACTCCCAGATGAGTGAATCCAAGAAATGGTTTCAAGAGGCTGTTGTGGGGTTCAGTGGTGATGCAAGACTTCAGAGCAGATGTTGTACTCTGAGTGGAATCTCATCTTGGAAACCTATGGGTTTATTTTATTGTTAAAGTTTGGAAGAATGCCATGGATATCTTCCTTCCTCAGTTTCTATCTCTTGTGAAAAATGCGGAGAGGAGGCCTCTTGGAGAGGAAGGCAAAAAATGGAAAATGGAATTCTTTTTTCTTTTGCCAAAGAACATAGATGGAGTTGGAGCTATTCAGTGGGGATATGTTAATTATACTCTGAGTTTGCTTCTTAGCCTTTTTCAGAATTTCAAATGTAGATAATAAGTCAGAAAGAAGTTAGACTGAACTTTCATGAGTCAGAACCTCACTGTTTTACCACAGGACCACATAATTTGCATTCCTGATCTGTCAGTAACAGCATGAGCCACTCTGAGACAGTGATATCCAGTGTCACCCACCACAGCCTTTAACATGAAATTCCACCTAGGGAAAAAAAAGGAGATACAATCTCTTAAGTACATGTGACACTGTTTTTTAAAGCTTACTGTGCTGGGGGCAAACCAGCTTTGGGGAACAGGACCTGAAGGTCCTGGTGGACACCAGCTTGAGCATAGGATAGCCATTGCAAAGGTGGCTAATAGTATCTTGGGCTGCATTAGGAGTTGCCAGCAGGTCAAGTGAGGTAGTCCTTCCCTCCACTTGCACTGGTGATGCAACACCTGCATCACTGTGTTTAGTTCTGGGCTTCTCAGTACAAGAGAGACATGGATGTAATGGAGGGAGTACAGAGGAAAGCACTAAAGTGGTTAAGGGACTGGAACATCTCTCCTATAAGGAAAGGCTGAGAGAGCTGGGACTGTTTAGCCTGGAGAAGGCTCAGAAGGATATTGTCAATGTCTGTAATTGCCTGAAGGGAGGATGTACTGTAGACAACGTCAGGCTCTTTTGAGTGGCATCCGGTGACAGGACCATGGGCAGTGGACACCAACTTGAAACACAGCAAACTGAGAATTTCTGAACACAAGGAAACATGTTCTTACTGTGGGGTTATCAAGCACTGACACAAGTTGCCCAATAAGGCTGTGGACATACTCAGAAGCCATCCAGACAACTACCCATCCTGTGCAACATGATTTAGGTGGCTCTGCTTGAGCAGGTGGATTGGACCAGATGACCTGCAGAGGTGCCTTTCAACTTCCACCATTCTGTGATTCATTAATTTTATTGCAGGCATCGTCTTTCCTTCTGCAATCTGTTTGAAGCTTTTTGCATTGCTTGTGTCACAAGCAATTGACTTGTTAGTTTTGTCATATATGAACGCCGATAACATTCTAAGTGTTTCTGTCAGGTGAGGTGATTTGCTTCATGTGTAATTCCATACTGTAAATACATTGCAAGTGATTGTGGTCCAAGTTCTGTAAAGACTCTAAAACGTACTGTTTCAAACCACTTGTTTATAAAAGCAGAAATTTATAAGAAGTCCAAATGTGAAGATTCTCTAGAAACACCTGTAATAAAAAGCTTTAGCAGTTCCTTCCTAACCACCGCTTATCTGCCAAAGACTCCTCTGGAGGAGTCTTTCCCTCCTCGAACCCCCTTGGTACTCTGAAGCCAATAACATGGAGCTTTTTTTTGTTTGCCAGGGTTTGAATTTTTTCCTCTTACAGAAATTTGTAATTTTAACTCTTATCTCTTGTTTCCATGAGGATTTTTTTTTTGAAGGGGCTCTTGTGCTCTTTGTTTTCATTGATACTCATAATGTGTGTTTAAGCTTCTTCCTTCCCTGCTCTTCCATAAGGTTTAAAAAGCAAGAGGCTCTGAGATAATAACCTGTAGTTGGAAATCACCTGTGTTTGTGAGCATCTAGCCCTACATGCTTCCAACAGAAATAAAGCTGCTTTTGCCTGGAATTACTCCTTTGTAGCAAACTTGTGCAGACATTTAGGGCCTCTTGATTAATTTATCTGGAGAGAGGAAATTTTGCTGCCAAAAGCAGGAGAACAAAAGTAAGCTTTGTCAAATGGAGGAAATTCTGCACAATGTGTTGTTTTTCCTTTTTAAAGGACACTAGTAAAGTGGGGGGAATTTGAGAAAACTGAAGAACTTCGTTATTTTTGTACCTTGATTTTTTTAGGCAGTGTTCCTCATGGGGGAATATCCCGTGACTCTTACCGTCTGCCGTGTGTGTTTATTTTCCTTGGTTTTCTCATGGAGTTATTCTTTAGGTGTGTTTTAACCTCGTCTTAAATACGCATCACATGGAGTTGTGTGGAGCAAGTCCAGGCTAATTGAAACCTCTCAATTCTTGATCTAAAGTGTGGTCTCTAAGTGCTTCTTACGGTGAATTGCTCTGCTTATGGGCTTGTTTCTGAAATCTTTCCAGTTCTGGAATTGACATTAGCTTAAGAAATGCATGTGGAAAAAATAGCTGGGGACCCAGAGTCTAACTAGAATTACTCATATCATCTGATTAGTTGTCAATAGGACTCCTGGTTGTAATTCTGTCTTTAACATTTTTGGGTCTAACACTAGATTTCTCGGAGAGTCTGTGAGTTGATGATGGTAATATTGCTATATTCTTAATGTGAAAAGGCTATGTTATGCCTATAATTTTTTTGCTTATGCATGAAGCTGCAGTCAACACAAATGAAGTATAGCTGAATGACCTCTGCTTTTGAAAGTGTGGTACACCTTTATTTCTGTTTTCTGCATGAGATTGGCACATGATTGGCATTACCCCTTTTTTTTACACAAGTTTACCCTTTCCTTTAAGGGGTAATCTGCCTTATATTGGCTTGTATTTGTGTGGAATTGCACTCTAAGTGCTCTTATTGTGGAGTAGGTGCCATTATGTGATAGCAGGACAGGGTGTATCTTGTAAAATCGTTCACGCAGCTCTGTCCTGAGCACCAAATTTCTTCAATAGAAGAGGTCAAAAGATGGTGCTCATTATGGTAAGAAATAATACCTGTAGGCTCCTGCTTGTTCAAACTGGGGGATGCTTTAAAACTGGGCCATAATTAATTGTGCAGTAAACCAAAATTATTATTGATTTTGTTTTTTAAGAGACTAAATTATGTTCATTCTCCTTGTACAGTTTTGAAAAAGAAAAATATGCATTAATAAACAACATGTCTGTAATTAATTAATGATCCCCTGGAGAGGGTTTGCTCCCAAACTAGCTAATTACTGTGTAAAATACTAAAAAATTAATCCCAAAGCACATCATGAAAAATAAGCTATGGGTTAGTGAATTGTGATACAAACTGATTTTTTTATTTGGCTTCATGGCTAAAGTTAACAGCTGAGACAAAAGCAAAGCAAAACTTGAGCGTTGAGGTTCATTTTGGCATTTCAAATTAATGAGCTTTGTGCTGTGCCACTATTGTCATCAAGCTCTGACTAGACTTAGTGTGAGCTCTAAACCTATTGTTTACTCTGGATTGATTTGAACCATTTTTTTATTATTATTTATTAGTCTAGAATTTTATTTTTTGTTTTTTATTATTATTCTTACAACTGTATTTATGAAGGTGTAGGCAGGGCTTAAATACTGGAGTCCTCAAATTTGTCATTCCCTACCTTTTCTGTTAACCTTCTTTAATCTTTTTGCTGTCTTATTTTTCTCCCTTTTCAGATAGAGATCTATATATCTTGAATTTAACCACAAAAATATATTTCAGAAACCTACTATTCTTGTAGATGGGTTCGACAATTTAAGTACCTTTTAATAAACGGGTCACCACGCGTTTCTTAGTTGGATTCATATTACTGGTAACTGAAGTAGATTTTAATATCTGGCTCCTAAATTCTTAGAAAAGTTTTTGCAAAGCATGAAATGCACCCTGCTTTGTACGCCAAGAGCCTACTGGCTTCCAGGGAAATATGAACATGTCAAAAATGTGAGTACTTGTAGAATCAGTCTTGATTGTTAAAATGGTACTTAATAAGAGAAACAGGCACAAGCTAGTAATTTTCTTGTTGAAAACAATGGTTATTGCTCAGGTAAATGTTAGCAGCATTGACTGATTGCTGACAAGAGGTGTAGAAGTGATTAACATGACAATGTACAAATCGTGTCTAAATTTCTTTTGTCCCTTGCAACTGCAGCAGGTTTCTAGTTTTTTGGAAGAAAAAACATGTTTTTCAGAAAATCTGGGAGAGAAAGGTAGAATTCTTCCACACTTAAGTTTTCCGTATGAAGTCTTTACGTAATGCTGCTCCAGTGTAACTGATACCTATTTCTTTTATACTGTTAAGTGAAGCTTTGATGCGTGCATGAATACTTACCCCCATTACTTTCCTTTCCTGCTCCTAAATCCTGTTATATTATGCTTTAATATGAACAGATGAACTCTTCTTTAGGCTTCTCAGAAAATGAGTTTTCACGCTCACTCTGCATAAGTCTCTGACTCTATATAACATTTAAAAAATGCCTGGTTTTAAGTAAATGCTTGTTTGGGAAGTAACTAAGGACATCAGGAAATATTCACAGCATGACTTTCAGTCTTTAAAGGCAATGCATTAGAAAGACTTACAAACCTGTTTTCAAATGTAAGTGAAAGTTTGGTATTGATTCTAAGCCTATTAAACCAGTTTTATCTAAAAATGAATGCAAGTACAGAGTAATTTAATTGCTATCTCTGAAATGATATATCCAAACCACAGATGTCCATGTAAGGAAGGTTGGGTCTACTTGCTCATTTAATCCTGTCTTTATCTGTTATATGTTTTGTATATGAACTTTACCATCCACTTGATATGATATTTTATCACTTTACTTGATATTTTCTTTATGCTAACAGGAGGGATCTGGGAGGGGAAGGTAGCAGCTGTGCTGCTAGTGTTTTTTCAGCTTTTGTAGACAGAAGACATGCTGCCCTGCTGCTTCTCTGATTTTTAACTTGAGGCTTTGAAGGGGTTGGGGACATGGCAGCAGAGAGAATCAAGGATGTTTCTTCCTTTGCATGCCTTTACAGAAGGGGTCAGCATATTCTTCTTTGCTCTCTCTTTGGTAATCTGTCAAGGTGTCTTCTGGAGTCCCTCTTGGAGAAGCTTTGCTAGAACTGGAGAACCCAAGTAGGGCATTTATAACACAGCATACAAACAGCTGTGTTATAAGAAGAAATCCAGTAGACTAGGATTGTTAAACCTGGAAAAGACCATGAGGAGGAATATGATAGATATGCAAAACTATGAGTGATGTGTGTGACATGAGTAAAAGAAAAAAAACTAATTGGGTGGAGGGAAGTTTCCTGTGGAGAGCTTGATTGAATTGATATCATTGCCTAGACTCTGCTGTCTCTGCTTTCCTGCAGTAAAGGTACTCCAGGGCTGGTTCTGAAGGTAAACGCCTTCACAGGCTTGGAGTGAGGGCAGTTTTTTTTTCCCCAGGATTTGGGAGAGCAAAGCATGTCTGGGCAGCAGAGCAGATGTTGGAGGAGGGGACAAATAAAAAACATCTGGAGAAGTAACTCTCACTGGAAGGGTACGTGCACTCTTTCAACAGAAACCACAGAACTTATCTGTGTCTATGAGTGTCAGAACATAGCAGGCTGAGTGGTTTCATCTAATATTGGCATTCTTATGTTTGGGTTTTATTGCTTATAGCTAGGGATGTGTAAAAATTGCAATGGCATGGTAATGTTTCTTAGACATAAGTTTGTTAAACAGTACTACTTCTGCTGGCAAAACTCCAGGCATAGTCATAACTTTGTATTGGTTTGTCTTTCGCAGTTCATGATTTATCTTACTCAGATGCCTGGCATAAATGTAGAGGATAAAATAATTCCTTTTGCTGAAATGAATTGTCTCTTAGAAGTCTACCTAATCCTAGAGCTGCTGGCAAATCCATTGTAGAGTAGCCTGGAGCCAAGAAAGGAGAATGAAGAGAACAATGAAGAAAAACTGGAGAACAGTGGAGGCATTCGGGTATTTTTAAGGGAGGGGAAGATGTCTTATTACTTACATAGGATTCAAAATGTGACTTCATTCTCTAGAGATTTTACAAACTTCACAAAACAACACTAATGAAAAGCAAGTGTTTTATTATGAAGTTATCTTCTTTCTGCCTTGTTAATAATTCTTAAATACTTTAAAATAACATACAACTAAATTGTTTTCCTCCAGCTTCTATTAACATTTACTTTCTATTTCCATTCCCAGTCAGAATAGTTTTTCCTTACAATTTAGGTTTCTTGTGCAGTATTTTCAAACAGGACCATAGGGACTTGTTACTTTAATTTGTTTGTGTTCTGTTTCCTTGAAGCTTGGATATCTCTGTAGGCATTTTTCTTGTGTATGCATGCATGTGCTTTTTTCTTTAACAGTGGGGAAGAGTTTTAGGTAAAGTCTCTGTTGCTGTAGAAATGTAGTAAACCTTACTCTTTGAGCTGGGAAATAAACATTTATCCTTCAAAGTACGAGATTTCAGATGCGCTTTTTTTTGTCTGTAACAGCATCAAAACCCTCTATCCTTAAGAACATCCAGCCCACTGTAGTAAACCTGATCGTGTTTCAGCATGTGTTTCTTAAAGCCCAGCTGAGTTTTGTGATCACCAGATGATAGTATGACTTACAGAGTTGAAGAGGCAGATTTAACTCCAGTTTTGGTTCTGAAAAATCCTTTCTTAATGACAACTTCCCTGAAACCATTGTGCTTCTGCAAAAAAAAGGTTTTCTTCAGCCTGATTTTCTCTATTTTTCTATTGCTTGACTTGAGATATAATAATGCTATATAGTTAAAGATTATGTAGAAATTTTAACCTCTTTCTTAGTGTTGTGCTTATCATCTGTATTTCAAAATCTTTTGTGTCCAAGAGTTCAGTTATCTTGCTTGTAGCTCTCATGGTAATATACCACAGGCTGCTGTATATGTCTATTTAGTTGTCTTAATTGCTATGTGTAATTCTGTGGAATCACTTCAATTTCCTCTTCTCTTTGTGTTGGTTCTCATGCTTCAGAGTACTGTCCTCTCAAATTAGCTTTTGTTTTTGTTTTTCAAATGAGAATATATTGTTTTTTATGTTCACACTGGAGTGTTAGAATTTTTGCAGAGTTGGTGCTGTTCACGCTGCTGTTGCTGGGGGTCTGACAGCCTTGCCATTCATTTCAGCATGAGTTCCTAAGTATGCAATAAAATAGCTCTGTGTAGGAAAGTGTGATACAAAAATTTCATCTGAAAGGCAATACAGTAACTTAGGCCGGAAGGGAGCGCAGCAGGTCGTCTTGTCTAGTCTCCCAACTGAATAATTTAGACAAAATCCTGTAGAAAACACTCAGAAAATAAGGGAAGCTGGAGGGGTTGTAGTTCTGCGCTGAATTTGAAGAAATACAGAAGCCCGAAATACAGAGGCCAAAATAGAGACAAAGAGTCATTTTATATGTACTCCTTCTTCCGTAAAAAGGTGGGGGGGGGGGAGGGGGTGAGGCGGAGGTGGGAAGAGAGAATAGGATGTGGATTTCTGTTGACATGCAGCCTCTTTCTGCAGAATGTAGTTGTCCATATTTACATAATACTGGAGCATAACTATAGTTACAGTATTACTGGGAAGAAGTAATAGGCTTGTTCTGTTTTGTCTCTGGTTGTTTAATTAGTAAAATTCACTTCAAGTACTTGTAGCACTTCCTAAAGGTGCTCTGCACAACAGCTTTCATTCACAAGTGTTTCTTGGTGAATGTGGGGATCTGAACCCTAAGAGATGGGGATCCTGAAAGTTCTTTACACCACAGAATGTCTTTTTAGTAAGTATGTGCACAGTACCTTGCAGTTAAGTGTTAAACACTTTATTTTCATGGATTTTGAGAGTATAGTGCTTCTGTTCTCTCACTTAAGCAAATTATGAGTATTTCAGCTAGTGGAGAATATGAATACTGTCTGTAACAGATATAATTTCAGCAGCATGATAACTTCACATTGCACATGTATTTATACTGTAGCTTTTTAGAGGAGACCTTATGTGGTGGGTTTATCCCAGTCAGCAACTAAACACCCACCAACTGCTTTCTCTCTCCCCCTTGCAGGGTGATGGGGGAGAGAATTGGAAGAGCAAAAGCGAGAAAAACTCGTGGGTTGAGATAAAGACAGTTTAATAAGTGAGGGGAAGAAAAAACCCACATAAGTGATGCAAAGACTAACACCACCTCCCACAGGTAGAACGATGCCCATCCAGTCTCTGAGCAACGGTCACCTAGGAAAGTTTTTATTGCTGAGCATGATGTTATGTGTCTCAGAATCCCTTTGGTCAGCTGATGTAAGCTGTCCTGGCTGTGGCCGCTCCTGACCTCTTTCCCACCCTCAGCCTGCTCATTTTGAGGGCATGATGAGAAGCAGAGAAGGTCTTGAGGCCATACAAGTGTTGCTCATCAGAACCTGAAACACTGAAGTGTTCCCAACGCTGTTATAGTCACAGATGCAAACAGCAGCGCCATGTAGGCTGTGTGAAGAAAATGAACTCCAGCCAGCTGGAGGCAGCACACCTTACCTTGTTTTCCAGTTTGTGTTGCTAGAAACAGCAGCACTTAAATGCTTTGGACTGGCTTTAATCTTGATTATGCAGGACTGGAGGTTGGAATTCTTGCTCTGAGAGCTCTAAAGCCACCATGTTTCCCAGAACAACTGGGTTTTATGACAGAAATGTTTTCTGCTGTTAAGGTCAAGTGAAGAATGGTATCAAATGGTGTTAACTGTCTGGTGCCACATTAAAACTTCTGCTAGTAATTTCTGTTTCTTAACATATTTTATATTAATTTTTAAAGGAAAATGTAACTTTACTAATGTCATGATAGATGTAGTGACTATGAATTTTTGTATTCTGATCAATATTTCTGTAGTGAGTTTCATGATGGCAGTTTGTTGTATCTTAACTTTGTGTGCCGTTATCTGATGGCATGAGTGCTATGTGGTAACTTGCTCTTAGTCTTCGTGGGACTTCATTGCTGGGAGAGGACCGTCAGGAGCTCTGAAGAAAAGGTCTCAGGACACTGAAAACACTGTTAACATCCTAGTTCCCTCCCATTTGTCTAGCAAAGCCACATTGCTCAGTACCTCTCTAGTTGTTTACAGATCAAAAGAGAAACAGTTGACCCATTCATGCCTTCTGGCGTAATGATATCTCATGTTTGTACTCTCGTATCTGCCCTTTTCCCCAGTAGAATCTGGTGTACTGAATGACTTGCATTCAAGAGAGAATAATTAGAGAACACAGAGTCTTGCACACAGCCATTGATACAGAGACTGTGGTAAAGGGGAAAAGAAAGTATATTGTATAGAAACATCTGTCAGAGGCACAGGAGAAAGAAAGAAAGAAGGGGGACTGGAAGTGAGTACACCGTATCTTTTATGAGTGCAGGTGTTGGGGAGAGAATGAGGAAGGCCACAGACGTCTTCATATACCTGTTGAAGGAACAGGATCCTTATAGCCTGAGTTAGAGGAGTTGGGGATAGTCCCCAACTGCAGGTGTTGGGGAGAGAATGAGGAATGCCGCAGATGCCTTCATATACCTGTTGAAGGAACGGGATCCTTATAGCCTGAGTTAGAGGGGTTGGTGATAGTCAAACTGGCAAACAGAAACTTGAAGAATCATTTGGAGAGATGGACTGCCTCCACTTCAGGCAGTGAACTGAAATACAAGGAGATAAAGTAATGTAAATGGAATCTACGTTCTATCTAGTCTACTGAAATGTCATCTCTTTCTTGAAAATAAGTCTTTCACATGAAGGGAACAGGGGTTTTATTGCCCCAAGGTAAAAAGTGGGAAAAGAAGATGTTAAGAATGGTTCTGTGAGTGCATATTAAAAAAAAAAAAAAAATTGAAAAGTGAGTAATTACTTCAGAAATGTCATTTAATCTAGCAGTGAGTTTTTTGACATGCAGCTCTGAATGTGGCACAACATCTTCAACACTCCAGCTGCTAGGACAAACTCCAGATGCTAGGGTAAATGGTGGTCAATGGCAGCCTTGGCTGCAGTGACCATGAGATGGTGGAGTTTAGGATCCTGTGTGGGAGGAATAGAATACCTAGCAAGGCCACAATTCTGGATTTCCGAAGGGCCAACTTTGGCCTCTTCAATCAATTGCTAAGGGAAGTCTCATGGGAAAGGGTATTAGGTGATAAAGGGGCTCAAGATAGTTGGTCAGCATTTAAGGACCACTTCTTCCAAGCTCAGGATCAGAGTGTCCCAATGGGTAGGAAATCAAGTAAGGGAGCCAGGAGACCAGCATGGTTAAACAAGGAACTGCTGCGCAAACTCATGTGGAAAAAGAGAATCTATGGATTATGGAAGGAGGGGCTGGCCACTTGGGAGGAATATAGGACAGTTGTTAGAGGATGTAGGGAGGCAATTAGGACAGCTAAGGCCTCCTTGGAACTTAATCTTGCAAGTTGGGTTAAGGACAATAGAAAGGGCTTTTTCAAATACATAGTGGATAAAACTAACACAAGAGGCAATATAGGCCCACTGTTGAACGAGCTGGGTGCCCTGGAGACAGAGGATTTAAAGAAGGCAAAGGTGCTGAATGCCTTCTTTGCCTCTGTCTTTACTCCTGCAGACTCTCCCCGGGGGCCTAAGATTCCTGTAGCCCCAGAAGGAGTCAGGACAAAGGAGGAATTTGCTTTGGTAGATGAGGATTGGGTTAGGGATCAGTTAAGCAGTCTGGACATCCATAAGTTGATGTGTCTGGGTGGAATACACCGCGGGTGCTGAGGGAGCTGGCGGAGGTCATTACTTGGCCACTCTCCATCATCTCTGGTAAGTCGTGGGAAACGGGAGAGGTGCCTGAGGATCGGAGGATGGCAAATGTCACGCCAGTCTGCAAGAAGGAGGACCCGGATAATTATAGACCGGTCAGCCTTACCTCCATCCCTGGAAAGGTGATGGAACAACTTATTCTTGGCACCATCTCTAGACATATCAAGGATGAGGGGGTCATTAAGAGCAGCCGACATGGTTTTACCAAGGGGAAGTCATGTTTGACCAACCTTATAGCCTTCTGTGAGGAAGTAACTAGGTGGATGGATGATGGTAGAGCAGTAGATGTGGTTTTTCTTAATTTCAGTAAAGCATCTGATACTGTCTCCCACAGCATCCTCATAGATAAGCTAAGGAAGTGTGGGCTTGATGATCAGGTAGTGAGGTGGATCAAGAACTGATTGAAAGGAAGAAGGCAGAGAGTTGTGGTCAATGGGGCAGAATCTAGCTGGAGGTCTGTGACTAGTGGAGTACCTCAGGGGTCGGTGATGGGACCAGTGCTGTTTAATATTTTCATCAATGACCTGGATGAGGGAACTGAGTGTACCCTCAGCAGGTTTGCTGATGATACTAAACTGGGAGGAGTGGCTGACACACCGGAAGGCTGTGCTGCCATTCAGCGGGACCTGGATAGGCTGGAGAGTTGGGTGGGGAGAAACTTGATGAAATTCAACAAGGGCAAGTGTAGAGTCTTGCATCTGGGGAAGAACAACCCCATGTACCAGTACAGGGTGGAGACTGACCTGCTGGAAAGTAGCAAAGGGGAAAAGGACCTGGGGGTCCTGGTGGATAGGAGGATGACCATGAGCCAGCAATGTGCCCTTGTGGCCAAGAAGGCAAATGGCATCCTGGGGTGCATTAGAAAGGGTGTGGTTAGTAGGTCAAGAGGGGTTCTCCTCCCCCTCTATTCTGCCTTGGTGAGGCCGCATCTGGAATATTGTGTCCAGTTCTGGGCCCTTCAGTTCAAGAAGGACAGGGAATTGCTTGAAAGAGTCCAGCGCAGAGCCACAAAGATGATTAAGGGAGTGGAACATCTCCCTTATGAGGAGAGGCTGAGGGAGCTGGGTCTCTTTAGCTTGGAGGAGACTGAGGGGTGACCTCATCAATGTTTACAAATATGTAAAGGGTGAGTGTCAGGATGATGGAGCTAGGTTGTTTTCAGTGATGTCCAGTGATAGGACAGGGGGCAATGGGTGTAAACTGGAGCATAGGAGGTTCCATGTGAACATCAGGAGAAACTTCTTTACTGTGAGAGTGACAGAGCACTGGAACAGGTTGCCCAGGGGGGTTGTGGAGTCTCCTACGTTGGAGATATTCAAGGCCCGCCTGGACAAGTTCCTGTGTGATGTACTCTAGGTTACCCTGCACTTGCAGGGGGGTTGGACTTGATGATCTTTTAAGGTCCCTTCCAACCCTTGGGATTCTGTAATTCTGTGATTCCTTCAATTGTTTTAACTTTGGGAGCCTTGTCATTTAGGAGCTGCGCTCAACAAGAGACAAATTCCTGTACACTGCACTAGGAAGGAGAGCAGAAATTCTTGCATCTTTATATAGCATTTCATTTAACATGCATTTCAACATTTACTATTCAAATAATAGTGAAGTAAAAAATAGCTCCCATTAATTAATGAGAATGAAATGTTCACTGTATTTGAAGGACCTTTGCCCAGAAGGGAATTCAGATGACTTTTAAAACATGCATGAATAATCAGAATTCATGTGTTAGAGCTGCACATAAGCCATTGTAGCAGGGCTGGTTTTGTAGGTTCATCGGCATCTTTATTCAGTAATGTATAGATAGTACAGTTGTGAGTAGGCATCTGCATGAGTTAGTGTCAGAGTGCATAAGGATGCTGAAGGAAAAAAAGACATCTTGACTGTTAGAAATTATAGAATAAGAGAGTGGTTTGGGTTTGAAGGGCCCTTAAAGATCATATGGTTCCAAACCCCTGCCATGGGCAGGGACACCTGCTAGATGAGGTTGCTCAAAGCACCGTCTGAACCAATGTGGAGCTTTCTAACAGGGAAGGAAAGGCTGTATGTGCTTTCAAGATCAAAGGGAAAGTTGAGAAAGGTACATGTATTAGTGGTTTCCAGGACACTTTAGGTGTCCAGTATTACAGAAAAAGGTCTTCATAGACAAAGAGCTTGAAAAATTTATCAGTTTTCAAAGTGATATGTAAGGAAGGAGTTAACTAACTTACTGCGGGTAAATTAGTATACAAATGTAGGCTATAAATCCATCAGCAATTTGACTGATCTTCAGTGCTGTGTTTTCATAGCAGCTCATTTTGTCATTATAAATAGAAAGTGCTCTCATTATTTTTTTGGGAAGTGAGATTCGGGCAAAAGAGGGTGACAATATGTTATTTCATCAGTCTCATTTCATACTATTTGTGGTCCTGAGAGCTTGTCTCTGGTAGATCTGGTGAGGGAAGGCAGTGAATTTGTATTTCTGAACGGTTTCCAGCTTAAAGCTGTTCATGCAGAGGCATATAGTTTTCCATTTTACTCCTACAGGTAGCTTTTGCATGCAGAAAGCGAGAAATGGGAAGAAAAGGATCTAAGTATTTACAAAATGGAGATGTTTAAAGTGATACTCAAAATTCTTAAAATATTTTACTTTTCTTATAGGTTTTAGGTAGCAGTCATACAGATAATCATAGCTGCTTTCATGTTTTTGTGAATGTGTTACCAAGTTTTTTCAGGTTGTGTTTTAAGGTTGATTACTCTTTTCAAGCTCTCACCATTCATCAAAAAGCATGAATTTTCTTGTCTGTCACTTTTTGTGTACTAAAGCCTACCTGGTGTTTTTTTTGTTTTGTTGGTGTTCTTTAATCAAAGGAAACAAGTGATCTTGTGAGTTGTCAGACTTTAAAAATACAAGACGAAACCAAAGCTAGCTAAGTTTTTGTAGAGGATATGCCAGTGACATGCATGGATAGTCTGCTTGCTCTCCCTCTTTCTTTCTCCTTAAACTTTTCTGTCACTGGAAAGTACGCAGAAGAGAGTGGTTGCGTATTTTTGAGGGCAGTAGGTGTGGGACAGAGCCTCGCTGAGTGGGAGTCCCAAGCTGTTTCTTTTTTCTTTCTTCCCTCATCACTTCCTCTGGGGAGTGTCAGCTCAGAAGTGAACTCTGCATGCTCAGAAAGTAAAACATTTGCCAGAGTATTTCTGCAAACTGTTATGTAGCAGAAGGATGCCAGAGGAAATCTATGATTGGGCATCTTTACTGTCACTTCCTTCAGTTCTGTAGCATTACCAAGACCCCTCTAAGATGTATGAATGATTTATTTTCCAATATAGAGACTCTGGTGTGTGTTATGCATGGGAAGGAGAAGGAGCAAGACACTATCATTTATTTCTCCCATCAGTGAGCAGTACTTTGAGGCATTAGGCAAATTCTCCTGCAGTTGCACTCAGCATGTTGGAAAACATACAGGAAAATGCTGCCTTTCCAGCACGGAAGGCAGAAAGTAGAATGACAGGCATAAAAAGAAAATAAAAGGGTCTAGCTTGGCAGTGTTGCCAGAGTAAGAGAGTCAGCAGGGAATGGTGGATAATATGGGGAAAAACTTGGAAGCTGAGGTACTAGTTGGGAATGTGTAGAGAGGCTTTTAATAGGGTGCCTCTTTGGGTTTTTCCTTTCTGACTTGTGTCATATCATTCATGGATAAGTCTGTGAGGAAAAATATCCTCCAACCTTGTGTGGTTTACATGTGAATGGAGGCAGCTGGTGGGAGTGATGCCAGAGGTTGCTGTTTTGCTGTCCAAAGCAATTGCCTCTTGAATTGCTTGCAAGGATTAAGCAAAGTGGAGCTCATATTGCTTTATGGAAAGAAGTTGCTCTGCAAAAGGTGTTCTTGTGATTCTCTTGTGAGCCTCACAGGCAAATGATACAGCAAATCAGTGCCTTCTTTTGAAGACTAAAGAAAAATATGGAGACTGTATTATAAAGGGAAGTAGAATCAAAGCAGATATCTTTCCTAATAAAACAGCAGTTTGACATGCCACATTCACAATATGTGAGTTGTTCTGAAGGCTGTCCAAGCATGTGGTGTGGGTTGGACATTGTGGGGTTGTGTGCAGTGTCGTCCTTCCTTCCCCCCCACCCCCCCCACCCCCCCGCAGATCAAGTTGGTCAAATGATCTGCCTCTTGTTTGAATTCAGGGCATAATGCATTCAAGCAGCACAGAGATGCACATTGTGTTTTGGCAAGGCAACTTAGTGTTTCTACCAGTCATTGCTAGGAACTGCAGTTTATATTGATGCTAGGTTTCCACTCCCATGCCCCCTGAGCTGTCTTCAGTTGATAAGCTAACTAATTGGTGCAGAAAAATGGTGCTGAGCCCCTTGCTGCATATTACTGTAAACATCTTTAGATGTGGAGGTAAATCCAGTACATAATCCTAAAAAAACCCTGTTGTTGCTGGATCTGTGTCAACCCATAGCAGCTGCTGGTTTTGAACTTGGGAACATTCAAAGTTGATTGATTACCTGCTAAAATGGTGTTAGCAGTAGGATTGGGATGTGTATTAAGCACCTGATAGGAAAACATTACAGATGTAGGCAGCTGCAGACTAGTGTGTGATCTAAGCAGGGCTGAGATGAATGGGATATACTCCAAATGAGATTAAGTGAAGCATCCATTTTCTAGTAACTGCACAGATGAGTCATATTCATAGGTATTTGATAAATTTGTGGTTAAAGCTGCAAGATGTAAGCCCTCTAAGGTAACTGTGTATCAGAATCTAAATGACAATATGGAAGTGTGGGTTACAGTCTGTGCATGTGCTTACCTTTGCATCTTTGGTTTATGTGTGTTAATGCAGTGTTCACTGTTGCCCCACTTTCAGAAGCATTTGATAATTTTAAGTCCAGATAATTCTTTGTTCTTGTATTTCACTGCCATTTAGAAGGTACTTTCTCCCATTGAGAAGTCTGTAATTGCAAATTACTTGTTTGACTGAAGAGGTAAAAGCTTTCAAACAGAAGTCCTGCCTTCAAACCTGAGCAACAAATGCATGCCAAATACATGTTGTTTGTGCTTTCTTTCTCAGATGTGGTAATTTAAAATTTAATCATGTGAAGGATTGTATTTATTTTACTCATGTGTTACTAATCTGTGTAATTTAATAGCAAGTAGGGACATAAACTTCATTAAGATCCAGATGATAAAAAAATATTGGCTGAGGTCCCTCCTCTCGTTCTAATGCTGAAAGCAAAAAGCGTCACTGGGAAACACAAAACTACGGTTGTAAATGCTGGATTTCTTTTTGCTTGCTGGGGTGTGGAAGGTGAGAACCTCGTCTGCTGCAGGGGCGGGAGGACGAAGGAGCTGTTTGTTCTTCATGGAAACGAGGTAAAAAAAAGATGGTTTTCTGTATACTCTGGAGTTTCTTTCAGTGCCAGGTGTAATCCATTCAGAGATTTCCCCAAAGGTAAACTGTTTGCATTTGGTGGTATTTATTTGAACTTTCTGATACTTTTATATAATTAAATACATTTAGTTTGAATGAATTGATAAACTTTCATTCCAGCTTCTTTCATGGGTTGACTGCAGAGGAGGACTTAAATAATGTTACCTGTCTGTTTCAAATCTTACATGTTTTTAAGATGACTCTTAAATTCTTCATTTTTTTTGACAAAATAGTTTGATTGCCTTAGAGCATCTCCGCACAACAGTAACTTAATGTAC
This sequence comes from Neopsephotus bourkii, assembly GCF_033783945.1. Taxonomy (NCBI): domain Eukaryota; kingdom Metazoa; phylum Chordata; class Aves; order Psittaciformes; family Psittacidae; genus Neopsephotus; species Neopsephotus bourkii. The sequence goes on from NW_026901949.1 coordinate 87,951, forward strand.
AGTATTTCTTATTTCAATGTGTATCCTGTAATAGTGTGGAAATTCAAAATGTATTTACAGCTGATGAATATTTCGTGTGTATCTTTTAACTTTATTCTTTGAGATTGATCTTGAGTACTAACACTACATCATATTAAAGAGATTGATTGTCCTTGGATGCGGTGCTTCAGCTGTTTCTCTAACACTGCTGTTAAATTTGAGGATATGATTTCTCATCAAAAGGTACAATCAAAATTTGTTTCTCATTTTTGCTTAGCCCAGACTTATTTCTGCTAAATTTGTGCTTAACATGTATAATAGGTACACCTTTGTTTTTCTTCTTAAGTATCTTACACGTTTTGATTATTTAGATAGAAGATGTAGGTGAGAATATATAAATATATATGAACACATGTAGTAAAGCTTCTTATGGAATAAACATACAATACCTGTGAATACCTAAGCTACCACCACTGGCACAGACAACTTAAGTTTAAGAAGACTTAAGACTAAGTTAGCATACATTAGTGTATAAATCAGGTTCACATAGTTGAAGTCCTTGTTGTAGAAATGTGTGGCTACCTGTGTTCTGTACAAATGAATGCATACATTTTGGGGATCAGACTACACAGCCTCTAAGGAGCAAATGAGCAAATCTGTTTAGAAGAATTTATTCTGCTTCTTACTTTTAATAAGCTGTACCTGATACGTAAAAAGCAGGTGGAAGTTAATATGAAAATAAGGATACTTTAATTTGATTTCTGTTTGTAAGTAGAGGAAGCTACCTCTTGTGCAGGAAAAGAGTAAAAGGCAAAGGAATGAAGAGGCCTGGAAAGTTCTTGGTGTAAGGGCGACTTGTGGAAATAATTGCTTGTGCACTGAACAGGTTTGTTTTGTGTCAGTTTATACTTCTTTTTCTCTCAGCTTAATTTTGTATAATTCTGTGCCCTCAAATAGTTGTTTTGAAGTCAGACTTGAAAATAACTGCAAAACCACAGACTGCTACCACCCTAGGGCAAAGCTTGCTCTCTAAAGCAGTGGGGTCTGACATCCTGGGTTGCTGATGTCCAAGGGAAGGAACCAAACCCAACAACAGCACCTGGAATTTTTTGGCACAATTTCTTTTGATGTTAGCAAGTTATTGAAAATGGGTTTGTCAGTTTTGCGGGGAGTTTCCTACACTGAGGAATTCAGAACTGACTTGGATATCTTGGGTATCAAACCACTTGAATACCTCTGGTTCCACATTTGGGTAGTAGTTTTAGAGCGCATGAAATGTATTGACTACAAACACATGTTTTATGTCACAAGGAGGTGAAACCAAAACACCACTGTCGTGGTTTAAGCCTAGCTGGCAACCCAGAACCATGCAGCCACTCGCTCACTCCTTTCCTGCCCCCTTGCTCCCCCTGCTCCCGGAGGGATGGGGAGGCTAATTGAAAGAATGTAACTCCCATGGGTTCAGGTAAGAACAGCCCAGTAACTAAGGTATAACACAAACCACTGCTGCTACCACCAATAATAGTAATGATAAGGGAAATAACATGGGAAGAGAATACAACCACTCACCACCCACCGACTGATACCCAGCCCGACCAGAGCAGCGATCTAGGCCTTCCAGGTAACTGCCCCCAGTTTATATACTGGGCATCATGGGCTGTAGTGTGGAATACCTCTTCGGCTAGTTTGGGTCAGGTGTCCTGTCTCTGCTTCCTCCTGTCTTCCCTTCCTCCCTGGCAGAGCATGATGCGCAGAAAGTCATTGGTTGGAGTAAACATTACTAAGCAGCAACTAAAAACATCGGTGTTATCAGCGCTGTTCCCAGGCTGAAAGTCAAAAGCACAGCACTGCACCAGCTACTAAGAAGGAGAAAAATGACTGCTACTGCTGAACCCAGGACACCCACTAAAACAAATACAGGTGTCTGCATACACCTGTATTTTTTCCACTCTTTTCTGTCTGGATAGATGAGCCTGAAGCTAGTTAGATTAGAACGGAAGTGTAAAAACTAATAGCAGCAATTTGCCTAATGGTGGTTGTGTGTCAAGCATTCTTTGAGTGATATTTTTTAGCTCCACCAGTTAAAGACTTTCTACCTCTAGAATTCAGGTTTTGAGCTGTTGCATCCCATTTCAGTAACTGATAATTTTTCCTTGTCTGGGCAGGAATGTTTGATTTGCTTTCTTGTTTACTGCATCAGCTTTTTGAATATATAAATCCTTTTAAGAATAGCTATGCAAGGGAGGTTTCCTTTCCTTTTTGGGAAGGATGAATGAATTTTAAAAGTACGTCAAGTCCATGATTTAATGTATTAGTATATTTTAAAGGCTGTAGTATGAAAACCAGGTAGTAAATTGTCTGTATTTGTTGTCAGTGAAGGATAATTGAATGAACTGGGATGGTATTTGGTGTATATACCAGCTATTGTCAATGGTTTCTCATTGGTGTGTTACTATGGGGTGGTAAGGTAGATTTTGCATGAGGGTGACTTTTTCTCTATTGTGAAACTACTTTTCTTATTGACATAATAGAACCATGAAAATAGGTGTTATGCATGTATTTGGCTGTCTGGGTCTGAATTTAATGTGCATTGAAACTTACACTGTGACTGAGAAAGCTGGAAAATTCCTGATTGTGTCCAGTGTACACTGATTTAATTAGTTAAATGTGGCCTTATGGCATTTGAAAAGTCTGATATGCAGTGGGGTATATTAAACTGGGGGAACTGCCTTTAAACCCGAAAGAATTAGCCATAGAAATCTCTTGATGAAAATGAATACTTTTGTTTCTGGTTTATAAAATAGCTGTAGTCTCTGGGGCAGTTCTTTTCTTCCTGCTTATATCCCCTTTGGATTTAAAATGTTGTCATGGCAGTAATTTGTAGGCAAAAGGGCCATTTTGTTTCTGTAACATATTTTATTGTACATTATGTTTTTGATTGTGCAAGTCTCTGAAATAAAAAAAGAGACTGATTTGTGCAAAAATGAGACACAGCATGGGTTAAAGCATTTGACAACCTATTTCATTAAGCTGTTTTTGGAAGGATTAGTCCTATGGCATTTGATGACCAGACTTTTGATTAGTAGTCGTGTTTCAGCAAAGCTTGTTTGAGAAGGACATCAACATTGTAATGGCTTTGGACTCTCCAGACTTCCTAGTGGTCAGGTGCTCTGGAGTTTTGACACTCTTTTCCACAGCATTCTCCTGGAGAAACTGGCTGCTCACGGCTTGGATGTGTCTGCTTCACTGGGTAAAAATCTGGCTGCATGGTTAGGTCCATTGTGGTGAATGGAGTTAAATCCAGTTGGTGGCCAGCCAGTCACAAGTGGTATAAATGACCTGGATGAGGGGATCAAGTGCCTCCTCAGTAAGTTTGCAGACAGCAAAGTTGTCACCCCTGGCACTGGTGAAGTTGCATCTCTAATACCGTGTTCAGTTCTGAACTCCTTACTAAAGAAAGACATTGAAGTGCTGGAGTGGGTCCAGAGAAGACCAATGAAAAGGTGAAGGGGTCTGGAGCTCAAGTCTCATGAGGAATGGCTGAGGGAACTGGGGTTTAGCCTGGAGAAAAGGAAGCTCAGGGGAGACCTCATCACTCTCAAGAACTGCTTTCCGAAGGAAAGTTGAAGTGAGGTGGGGATCGGTCTCTTCTCCCAAGTAATAAGCAATAGGACAAGAGGAACAGCCCAAGTTGCACCAAGGGAGGTTGAGACTGGATATTAGAGGAAATGTCTTCATGTAAATGTTGTCAACGATTGGAACAGGCTGCACAGGGAAATGGTTGAGTGAATGTGTAGATGTGGTGCTTAGGAGCATAGTTTAGTGGCGGACTTGGTAGTGCTGGGTTAATGATTGGACTTGATGATCTTAAAGGTGTTTTCCAACCTAATCAAGTCTATGATCGTATATCCTGGATTTGCACTTGAGATTTAGCCAAGCTTACTTAGTTTTATTACTAGAAACTTTGATGTTGAGTATCCTGTTTTTTGAAAGGCCTCCTTTACATTAAATTTCATGGTCACAACCTGCCTTCATCTTTTGTTACGTTAGGTGTTTTAAAGTGTTAAACTTCACAAAGACAGCTAGGTAATAAAAGCAGAGTAAGTAAGTCAGAACAAAATGTAAAAGGCTGTTTAACTCTTAATCTGATTTCAAACAAACTGAAACATTTCTTTGGATGATTCAACACATATTTGTATTGCGCTTCTTTAAGGATGTGGAATAAACTGTCATTTGGGAGAATTTAAGTGACTTCAAGTTGGAGGATGTTAAATTAAAATGTGGGCAAGCAAATGCTTTGGTAAGTTTTGTTTTTGGTATTGAATGCTCCAGCTACAAAACACAGAGGCCTTCATTGCTTTGCTACTAAGAGATCTCTACATAAGTTCAATGCTTCTTTTAACCCTGTTGTCCAAAGAGAATATTATCTTCTGTTTTACAAACTGCATTAAAGTCTTCAATTTAATTTGTAAAGCTGTTCCCTCTGTGTTTAGCAAGAGGCTGAAGGGAAGTATATCCCCCTCTGCCTTCAGTATGAGAGAATCAAGTTCAACAAATAATATTTGAACACCATTGAATATAGTGTGCCAAAAAAAAAAAAAGCCAAAAGAGATATATCAATACTGAGCAAGCGATTGCCTAAAAAACATTTTACGAATATAATTCAAGTGGATGTGGAATACAGCGTTCTGCATTCCCATACAGAAGTAGGGAGAATTACTGTCTACAGAGTAATTTTGAGAACCAGTTGTGTCATGATTATCAGCATTATATTAACATTGTATACACATGCACATGGTTGGCTTATCTGCCAGATAAACCTGAAGTTACTGCAGCTGGGTGAAGGATTTTCAAAATTGTAAAGGAAACTGAGACCCTTACATAATTTTTTTTTTCTCCATTCAATATTAGGAAATATGAAGATGTCCTATTCCTAACTGTTATTCTGCCATTTGAGAATTAAATGACAGAGGGACAGTAACTTGATGTAACCAGTAAACCTTCCCTTGCCCTCAGCCTCACTTGGCGCTGGTAGGAAGCAAAAGCTGGATTTTCAGTGTTTTTTGTGCAAATTGGAAAACTAGAAAAGCTTAGTTTCCCCTAATGCTCACTCTGGATATGAGTGATGCTGTAAAATTATGATTAGTGGGGATGTGTAAGGCTCCCCTGGGTGCTACTCTAGTGGAAAATATCTTTCTCATTCTCTCAAATGTTTATATTTTTGTACAAAATATTTTGACATGGCAAAATATAATATACTTGGTACTGCCAGTAATTATTTTTGCAAGGATATTTTAGGAGTACAGTGACCCTAACTCTCAAGATTCCACTAGTATCCCACCCAGAAATGATTCTAGAACTGTGCTCTGGAAGTCCCTGCTGCTTGTACAGTGCAACAATGTGTACAAGAATCAAGTTGTAAGATAAGATAAACTAGCTACAGTTTCATTCATTACCTTCCCTTGACTATGTAGGCAAAATGATTTCTAGCAGTGTACTGGATAAACAAAGTTAGTTTAGATAAAATGGATGTGTGAAGAACTGTGCTTACTGTGACTGAATTAAATATTTTTGCAGCAGTTTATAGAACTGTAGAGTCATAGAATGGTTTGGGCTGGAAAGGACCTTAAGATCATCTAGTTCCAACACTCCTGCCATGGGAAGGGATGCCTCACACTAGACCATGTCGCCCAAGGCTTCATCATATCTTGTAGTCTAAATTAATTCATGCAAGTAAAATATACCTTATAACACAAGATTGTCCAATATATTTTCAGCTGCCTTATATTTTTTTCGGTGTTGTAAAATGATGCAGTGCTCTTTCTTTGCCAGCAGGATGTATCTATTGCTTTGTGAAACAGAAGCAGGTTGGGATCTCATAATAAAGAGCTCCAAGTATTTATTAAATCATATTAGATAACTGCAGGATGCATTATTTAATACCATGTATAATTTTATATATATTGAAGTGACTGAACCAATATGTCCTACACACCTACTTGTTCTGTTTCTGTCTCCACCTCCTTTCATCCACACACAAATCCTAATTCTCTCACTGCCCTTTCAAAATGCCCTTTGTTTTCCTCTCTCTGTCTCTGCACATCTGGTTGCCTTGCTCTTCCCCCTTCCCCTTTCCAGCTTGATAGTCTCATTTTTAAAGCTTTGTTCCACAAAGTGCATAATTAAGCAGTAAGACATGACAGGGCATGAATATTGTTGTATTAATTGAGGGGGAGAGAGAGAGGGAAACCAAAGGAAAACTACAGTGAAACAATACCAGCTGGCACTCCATGGGTGTATAATTTGCAATTCATTTAGGAGCAAGCTCGTCCTTGGGGTAGAATTTTCATTGGAAAGTGATGGCCAAGCCTGAGGACCAAGTGGATGCTTCTCAGATAGAGAGCTTTGCTTTGCACAGGAACAAGTGCTGCAGCTCTTGCTTGTTAGACCTGCGCTGATCTCTACTCGTGGCCTGTCCTTACAGGAGGGGCTCTAAAGCCAAAAACCTGTTAGCTACACTACAGAGATAGATGACTTCTTTTGAAGGAAAGGCTATTGCAGTGCAAGTGACGTTTTTCTGCTGAGAAGTTGGTGTTAATAATACCATTCTGTAGTTAGCCAAAGTGAGTGTAACATCTGTCTGGGTGTTAGTAATTGTAACAGCCTTTTCCACTTGAAAATTAGCAAAGAAAATACTAATGAGTGGTTGTCAAGGGCCTGCAAGTGTGAAGTCTCTACAGCCTGTTAGTCCCGAGTGGCATACACTAAAACTGCATCTCAGGAGGAGAAAAGGCAAATAAAAACTCTCTCTCTGTTAGGAAAAGTGCAAGTTGGTAGCAGTCACAGCAGTATGAACTGGGAGAAGTAGCCGCATGCACAGAACAACCAGCTCCACTGCTCTAGGATGGGAACTGCTCTTTATTTTTGCTGTAAATGTAAAGGTATTTTAGGAATCTATGCACTCCAAAATGGAGAAATCAAAGCTGTAGTGATTTCTGTGCAATTGGGTTGGCTCATAGTGGAATCTTTTAAAAGAAAAATTCCAAATTAATCCCAAGCCCATGTCTAGTTTCATGGGGTTGCTGTGCTTTGCATTTTAAATGCAGTCCTGAGCTGAAGTAAAGCTATAGAACATGGCTATGGATATTTGAAGCAACAAAGCTTGTCTATGTAAATGTCATTGAGAATGAAACATATAGTTTAAATTTATCTTCTATGTATGAACATAATAATGCACTGTTGTCTTAGCCTGTAACACTACAAAGCAGCAAAAACCAGAGATGCGCTTTGTGGCAGCTACAGAACTTTTTGTCTGCTGTCACGGGCTTTCATTCCACTCAGCTGGTTACAGGCTTCCAGAAAACGTCCTAGCGTTAGTCTTGAGTGGTTCAAGAAACACAGAGAAATTACTGGAGAAATCACTGATTTATGGCATGAAAAGTTGCTTTCTCTTCTACACATTTGTGTGATGGAAGACATGAAAATATATGGATGATCTTAGCTGTTTTGTTGGAGGTACCGTTCTAAGTGGCAGGCAAGTATTCAGCACTAAATGTAGTTTAGTTACATGGATGCTTTGCAGCATGTCTGTGTATATATGATGAGCCTTGGGTGATATGGTTTAGTGTGAATTGTCCCTTGCCCATGGCTGGGGGGTTGGAACTAGATGATCTTAAGGTCCGTTCCAACCCTAACTATTCTATAATTCTATGAATATATAAAATAATGTATTTGTATATGATCAACAATGCATTGGCCGCTAGTTGTAATGCTGGACAGCTTTTTAGTTTGAGAAAAAGACATACCATTTTAATTCGAGTTTTTGATGTGTGGAGTTTTTTTAAAAAACAAGTTATGATACTGGAGCATCGCAACTGTAGTAGGACCAAATTCTTGTGGGCAGCTGTGCTGTTCAGAAGAAATTCCAGATAAAACATTCCAGCTTCTTCTTAGTAATTATCCTGGGCCAGAATAGGAACTGGGACCCACTGTGCTTTAATGCCATATTTTCCTGGCCACTGGAAAAGACAGCCTTGTTCTAATTTTGTATTGAAAATAAACACATTCCTGTTAACTCTGTAATCCTCCTTTGTGTAGACCACCTTGCTTCCAGAATTCCTGATGTTATACTGGTTTATTTTGTCTTCTGTCTCATAAAAAGAGTAATACTTTTGTATTTTGTACCAGTGTCTGTGGTTGCAGCTTGTATGCTCTAAGGTATATGTACTCACACTTGATGTACTTGTTCTCGTGAACTGGGCTTCATTTACTTTTTGGGTTTGTAGAGGCTAGTGATTGACATATGTGGGCAGCGCCTGCTGATGTTACTGAGAATTGAATACAAATACATGTGGGCAGAATGTTGATCTGCTTTGAAACCTGTTGAAGCAAATTTGTTAATTTATTCATCCAGTATTATACTAGAGCAGCTTTGAGAGGGTTGTCTTGGTCTCTTGGGAGATATTCCATCATAAAGATAAATGAATAAATAATGAAACTCATTGAGTCATCTTTTCATTTGCAGAAAAAAAAAAACAACCCAAAAAACTTAGTGTATTTCTTCTATCCTATTCTCCTTAAAATGTTAAAATGTGAGGATGAGGAAAAAACATGTGAACGTTTTTCTCTTCATTTTATGGTGTTTCTTCTGTCTAGGTTCTGTCACTGCTACTTTATGAAGAATCTTGCTTCCACATTTGCATCTCAATTGAGGTAGACCTCACTGAATCAGGTTTTGGGTTTGTTTTTTTTTTTTTTTTAAGAAAATGTATTTTTTTTTCCCCTCCAAGGTTTGGCTGTACCCATAGCACCATCAAAGGAATGGATGCTATGGGTTTTGACAGAAATTTTCATAGAAGTAGAGAGGGAACAAGATGCATTCAGCTGGTTTTGTGGCTTCTGCAACACAGTGAAATTGCAGAGCCCTGTGTATTAATCTGTCTTCTAGTTAAGTCAACTTAAATCTTATGAGGCTTTTGCTGCAGCTCTTGAGTTTTGCTGCAGTAGTTCCAGTTTCCTCCTTAAGACTTTATTTTTCACCACATTCTGTAAAAGTTTCTCAGTCTTCTGTAAAAAAGGGAGTGTACCAGGCATCTTAGGCAACTGCATGATTCCTTACTGAAAAGCAAATTGTTAGACACACGTCTTTCAACTTCTAGTAGCTCTCCTTCTTATGTCCTCCTTTTGTTCTCATGCTCTGCCACATGGTAACAAATGCCAGTTTGATTTCTGTCATGTTTTTCATGTTTTGGCTCACCTATTCTGAATATGTATAGGAATTCAATAATTCTGCTTTATTCTCCCTTTACATTTTTAGATCCTAGGCATCAGGCTTTGCAGCTTCTTCTTTATAATGAAGTATTAAAATATCTGGTCACTTTAATATTGTTTTGGCTTGCATCAGTAAGGTTCTTGTCTAGATTTCCTAGCTGAGAGTGGCAGATAGCTTGCCCTGGTCTCTGACTGCATGAAGAAAAGAACCCACATGTTCTTAGTCTGCTTTTGGTTTTTCTTCCTTACTGCCACAAGAATAATTTCTTAAATTTTTTATGTGGCAGCGCTTCATTTTTTTCAGATGGTATTGACAATGGAAGGTTTCTGCTCACTTTTCTATTCTATCTCATCTATCTGATTCATTTAGTTCTAATTTTCAACCTTGTAATTTTCATCTATTTAGTGTGTTTTGTGCGTATATTTTCATTCATTACATAATAGGCAACATTTCTTGTTTGAGAACATGTTCTTCATTCAAACCATAAAGTCAAGAAACTCATACCCTAATTATTTATGGTAGTAGTAAAATGGCTAGAATTGGTCAGTCTGTTGCATCATCCTTCAGTGCATGAAAGATTTTAGTAAGCAAGAGCGATTTCAGAGACCAGTAGTAAATAGTGAAATAATACCGGACTGCAAAATCCTGTGGCAAGCTGTGGCAAATTTGACTGCATTGGGATGGATATGGAAGAATAACTGTTCAAGATACTAATACATATTTAAATGTTTGAAGTTAAAGACGAACAAAACAAAGTCAATGTAAATGCTGCAACTAGAGAGAATTCTTACCTGTTTAGACAATCTGAATGAAAACCAACGTTTTCTCAAATTCCTGGTTTTGGGAGTATCAGTGCAGTGTTAACCCCAAGTTAATGGCCAGTTGCTGCATGGGGATTGGATCTTAGTTGCCCTGTGCATCTACTTCCTGGCTACCAAGTCTGCCTCTAACTCCGACACGATGCCCTGCAATAGGAAAATGAACGGTGGGAATGCCATATACAATTGTGTCAGAAAGCATAATTCATATAAAAAATCCAGCCCATGGAAGAATGAGTGAGGGAAACGAAAAGTAGAGGAAGTGGAACACAGCATTGTCCTATCTGAACAGATTTTTTTGTGTGTGTTTCTGTGTGAAAATTAGAAAGGCTTTAATGTTCTTGACTTTTTTTTTTCTTACTGAAAAATCAGTCTCTTCTTCATAAGAACAGAACATTTAGGAAACCTCTCTGCAACCAGTTTTCATTAGAAAAGGATTCGACTGGATAGTTTTATTGTTTTGTGTGTGTGTGTTTGAGGGTGCAAGGGTATTGGCTGAGGTTGTCTGTGGTATGGCTTCTCTTCCCAATCACCAGGAAAGAGTAGTGAAGTTCTGGAGTCAGTTTCCTAATGATGTTATGGAACATTGAATTTTTTAAGAAAGTTTAAAAACTGTTTGAGGCGAACGGTTGTCAAAAGTGGTTTCAATTTAAGCAGTTCTTTCCTGGGAATGTCCTGCTTTCTGAGGTGTTTTAAGGACCAGTGTAGGTGCTTTCCAACCAGTGGAAGAAACTGAAAGTCCTGCAGGTCTCCAAAACTGTAAGCTATTTCCAGTGCACGTAACTTCACAGTAATGTAGTGGGCAGAAATTTATTCCTGCTCTCAGCTGCTTATAAGTCTGTGCCCTGGAGCATGAAGATTAAGGTTCTTGCAATTTTTATTCTACTTCCAGAGGCTATTAATCATGATGCTCAATCCCTTCTTGAATATTGCTAAGCTCTTTGTTCAATATGTTCTGAGCTATTGAACCTCTTAGATCAATTACACAGTGTTTATAAAGCTAATTCTGTATTTTGACCAGTAGTGAAAACATAAACCTTAGTGGGACCAGGTATTGCTTTTCAGTCAACTGTTGTTGCCTCCATTACATAGGTAAGAGGAAAACAACAACAATAAAATTGTAAGATATTCAGACTTCACAGACAGGGAAAGGTGGCTAAATGCAGATGAACTTTTGCAGTTTCTGGGATCTTACCTTTGGTTCTGTTCAGATTTCTCAATGGTAATTTTGGGGTTAATGTTACCTCTTTAAGGGGTTGTTGACCTCCCATGTCACAGTGGGTGGTTTACTCCAGTGGATCGATGACTGCTACCGCTGTAGTCCTGGGATTTGATTCCCCCCATCTGGAGTAGAGCAATGCTCAGTATGTTTAGGTAGTGTGAAAATTCTTTCCTCGCTCCCTAAAAGGCAAGGGATCTGAGCATGGTGGATCCAGACAGGCCCCTGGGACATGATTCCTCTGTTTTAATTCTTTTCTTTTTTCCTCAAAACAGTGATAACTTCACTATTCTGGTGATGTAACTAAAAAATAAAAAGCAAATAAAAAAAAACCCTAAACAAAAACAAAATGCCAAAACAAACAATGAAAACAATTGGACCCCAGTATTTTGTTATGTATTCTGAAAATGTCAGGGAATTGTGGTTTCTATCAATTTATAAAAGGACATCAGCTTCCAGCCAATTTTGCGGACTTGGGAGAGGACCATCTGGAGGAGAAACGGAGCATATCGAGTGATTGTAGAAGAGAATCATCACCGGTATCATACTCAATTAATGCAAATGTTCAGCTGCCGAACTGCTGCATAAAAAGCTGACACAACAGCACCTTGATTTTTCCTTGGGGAAAATTTTAGTAAAACATCACCGTATTCTGGGAATGAAAATTGCCTAGCATTAAGAGCATAATCCAAAAGTTGCATGTTTCTTCTAGGAAGTGTAGTAGCTGGCTAATTTGTATGCTATAAAACGATACCTTTCTCATGAGCCTGCCAGCAGTGTAACATGCATTTTATCATGGTGGGTTGAACAGTCTGGGAAGTTTCTTCCGAAAATTAAACGTACTTCTTTTGGAAGATATTTTTCTAGCTTAAACAGGCAAATATGACATTACTACTTTTGAAACGCTGAAAGTTGAGCATCTCTGAATCAGTACTTCCACATGTGGGAAGAGACCCTCCCTTTCTTCTGCATTTGTTTACCCGACTGGCCTCTGCAGGGAGGCTGTTGGGAGCTGGCCAGTTTCTGTTCACTATGTTGGAAAGATACCAGACTCAAATGCTTTCATTTGTATATACTAAAACAGTTTATTAATTCAAGAATAAGTTGTACATCACGTTTTAACTAAACAGGGATCACTTGAGTTGCTTTGTGATTTTCTAAACAAGACAAATCTGTTCAATTCAGGTGACTAAGAAGTAATGTGTTGTTTTTTTTTCCCTTGCTAGACTCCAAACCTCATTTAGAAATCTTTCAAATATGAGTAGACAAGTTGAACTGAATAGTCCAGTTAGTATCATCTCCTTACTCAAGACTGTGTCCTTTCAGCTTCTTGATGAGAAAGTTACCAGGAAGCACTTTACTGCAGAGATGATATTTTGAACAGTAGAAATAATCGTGTGGAACTGTAGAATAATTCAGGTCAGAAGGGACCTAAGGAAGTCTCTTGCCTGCTCAAAGCAGGGACAGCTGTGCAATTCGACTAGGTTACTCAGAGGTCTATCTAGTCCCATCTTTAAAGCCTCCAAAGACGGGGACTTCACAACCACTCTGGATAAGCTGTTCTACTCCTTGACAGTCAACAGGGTGAAAAAGTTTCTCCTTACATCCTGTCTGAATCTCCTCTGCCAATTTACACATTTTATTTCTTTTCCTCCCACCATATGCTGTCATAAAGAGGTTGTCTCTTCTCTTATAACCTCCTTATAGATACCGGGCAGCTGCTACTGGATTCCTTTGCAAAGGTCCCTTCCCCAGGGTCACTAAACCTTGAACTGTCTTCACAGGACAAGTTCTCTAGCTTGCAGCCATCTTGGGTGCCCTCTGTTTGTTTGTACTTGTCTGATACTGAAGGGTCCCAAACTGGCCCCAGTCACCCAGCTGTGTCTAACAAGTGCTGAGTAGGGGGGGCTGATCACTTATCAGGATGCAGTACCTGTACTCCTGTTCCAGCTGTTGGCCCCCACTGCTGTTTGGGTCATGGGGGCTCTTGTGCAGCTGCTCTCTGCCACTTTCCCCAGAGCTGTGTCTGCAGAACTGCCCCACCATGCAGTCCTCCCCAGCCTGTAGTGTTGCTAGGAGGGGATTTTATTCCCCATTACTGGACTTGCTGTATGTCCTTGTTGAACTGCGTAAAATTCCTATCAGGCCATTTCTCCAGCCTTCCCAGGTCTTTCTGCATGGCAGCCCCGACATACTAACATCCCACCCCATCAGCTGCAAACTTGTTAAGAGAGCACTCCATCATCTCTTCCAGGTTGTTGTCACCAGATGGACCCCTGCCATACTTCATTTGTTACCAGCCTCCAGGCAGAATACAACCCATTAATCACTACCCTCTGGCACAATTAGCTAATTATTTTTTTTAGCCCAACTTGTTGTCCAGCCATCCAGAGTGTAACATCTTAATCTGAATGCAGGAATGCTGTGGGAGATTGTCACAAGCCTTGGTAAAGTCAGCGATGTTCATCACTCTCATGTCTGGAAATTTAGTCATCATATCAAAGAAGGCAATTCAGTTGGTTAGGCAAGATTTCCCCCTGCTAAATCCATGCAGACTGTTGCCAGTCACCACTGTTTTCTTGTGCCTGGAAATGTGCTTCAAGAGGATTTGCTCCACGATTTTCCCAAGGATCTAAGGGAGGATGAGTAGCCTGTAGTTCCCTGTTGTCCTTTTGGTCCTTTTTCAAAAGGCAGGTACAGCATTTGCCTTCCTCTGATCATAGGGACCCTTGCCAATCTCTGTTCCTAAGGGATTGTTATGTCCCCTGACATCTGCTTCAGGCAGATTTAAGTGTTTAGCTCTCTACTTTGCAGGCTTGAATTCTTACTTCAGGCTGCCTGAAAACATTTTTAAAAGAAGAAATATCCTTTCACTGTTTGTTCTAGAATTCAAAGTATTTTAAATTTCTTTCAGATGTGTATTTTTTTTCCCCTGATGCTCTGCTCCCTATAGGAAATTAAGTTTATGGTTATTATGGGTGGTTTCAAATGCCGTGAAGGCATTTCCAAGTTTGAATATGGCTGATGTCTGCTTATGCATCTAACCACTTTATTACCTGGAATTTTCAGAAATCGTTGTGCAGCACACCTCAGTCTTTCTTCTATAGCCAGAGTTTGTCAGAGGCACTGTGGTTGTTGTGACCTGCTTAGACAAGGATGCCAAGGGCTAATGTAGGATCACAGTGCCAAAGAAAATTGTGAGTTCAGTGTTTGATGGCACTCTCTGTTCTCACCCTTGGAAGGGAGGTTGGCTAAAATTCTGGGAAAAATGGGGGTAGATTTATTTTTGGTGGAGAAATGCTGTTACGTAAATACCCAGTATCAAAGGTGTGTGTTTGAAATTAATGGTATGCGCTGAGTTTTTTCATTGCTGTCTGATCTCTCTCTAGCATCACCTGCATCTTGAGCACCAGTAGCTACTGTTCTGACAGAGCTTATTGCGAAGCATGAATCAGAGCTCTTAATATTTTGTTTGTCTGAAAAAGCAACCTAGATAGCATCTGTGTCTGCCCAGATGTTTTCTTGACTCCAAGCATTGCTCATTTGGCTGAACACTTGCTTCACTGACCCTTTTGCTCTTACGTAGACTTTGGGCAGGATCCTGGAATGCCTGAGCAAATACTATGGAGATCTTAATCTGTGTTTTGGCTAATAAGAGCAGTGGCTTTCAGGTATCCCAGAAAAGGCTCTTTGAGCACTGTGCAAAAACTGAACCATTGGCATTTTAGGTAAGGAGTATGCAAGACACATGGTTTTGTCACTACACGAATCATTCACAACTCTGCTTTGCCTGGGAAAAGTCTCTGTCACCTGCAGCTGGTCTGATGATCAATCTGATTATCACTTGCACTGAGATGCGCATGCAGATGATGCTTATGATGGTGGTGGTATGAAGAAGCAGTGTGGCTCAAGGAGATGTAGGTTGCCTCCATGCACGCCTGCTCACTCACAACTCATTCTGGGTGCTTTGTGCCCAGAAGCACTTTTTCGTGCCTCTGATATGTACCACTAGCAGTTTTATAGGTGTAGAATAAAATAAAAATATGAAATATAGGATGTCTTGTTTGTTATAAAGGGTTGGAAATAAACCATGCCATTCCAGATTTATTAGTTCATAAAATGATGTGGTGGGACTTCAGCTGTAGTGTTTTCACTATTCTGAGAAGCAGATGTTTAGCCATAAATCATACTTGCACGTGTATGCTATTAAATTTGTAGCCTTATTTTACATAGCCCTGTTTTGTGGTGTGCACACTTACTGCATCCTTACATCTATCAACTAGTATAGTATTGCAACAGAAGAAATGTTGTGATTAATGTGCAATACAAATATAAGCACTGAGACCCAGAGTGGTGGGTAATGTGTTGTGGGCCGTATGTACAAAAATTCAGCTAATAATACATTGGGTTAATACCTTGTTTTTCTGTGCTTTAGTTAAAGAATATGTAAATTATTATTGAGTATTTAGTGATACTGATTTGTACTGGGATAAATGGTTGTCCTGGGTTCAGCTGTAACAGTTATTCTCCTTCCTAGTAGCTGGTGCAGTGCTGTGTTTTGGCTTTAAGTCTGAGATCAATGCTGATAAACACAGATGTTTTTGTTGTTGCCAAGTAGCACTTACCCTAATCAAGGACTTCTCAGTCTTGCATGCTCTGCCAGTGAAAAGGGACACAAGAAGCCGCAAAGGAGCAGAGACAGGACACCTGACCCAAACTACCAAAGGGGTATTCCATGCCCTGGCACGTCATGCCCAGTATATATACTGGGGACAGCCTGAAGGGAACAGTTGCTGCTTGGGTTGGGCTGGGTATCGGTCAGTGGGTGGTGAGCAGTGGTATTGTGCATCACTTATGTTTATTGTTTTTTCTCCTTTCCCCTTCAAATTTTATATTCTCTCCCCTTGTTATTTGCCTTAACATTATTAGTGGTAGTAGTAGTAGTTTTGTATTATACTTTAGTTATTGGACTGTTCTTACCTCAACCTGCGGGGTTTACATTCTTTTGACTCTCCATCCTACCCGAAGGTGGAAGCGAAGCGGGGGGGGTGAATGGCTGTGTGCTTCTGAGTCACTGGTTGGGTTTAAACTGTGACAATGAGATATTGTAGAAGTGCAGTTGGAGATTAGGTCATTAACTGAGCCTTCTTAAAATACTGCCTGCTATGAGGTTGATGCAAAAGTGAAAGTTGTTTCATAATAATGTATCCTACAAAAACTATTTCAAGAAAGGTCTGTGGAGACATTCTGAAGAAAAGTAACTTTTTTTTTCTATTGCATAAAAACTTATTGCATAAAAATTTAAATTGAGTTAATCCCTATCAGTCAAATATTTTGCCGTGTGGGCAGTATTTTGCTTCTTAAAATTTGTTTAGCAAAAGGCTATATGTCAATAAAAAGCATATTTTTCTTCTTCAATTCTCAGTTATGTTGTAGAAACTATTAAAGTCTTTAGGGTTTGTGGTGTGTCGTCTTCTGCTGTTTCTTATCTACCAAGGAATGATTTAATGTGTCAGTTTTGATTTGTGAATGTGAAAAATCTCCAGGCCTTTTAGATAACAAGTTTCTTTGCCTCTTCTGTTCACTCACTCCCCTTTTACCCCCTCGTCTCTTCTCTGGGTGGGATGGGAAGGTGAATGGAGAGAATGTAAACCCCCTGGGTTGAGATAAGAAGTCCAGTAACTAAAGTATAATATAAAACTACTACTACTAATAGTAAGGGGAACAACAAGGGAAGAGAATATGAAACTAAAAAGGGAGAATGAAAAAGGAAAAAAGCTGCAATAAACAGCAGTGATGCAGAATACAACCACTCACCACCTGCCGACCAATAACCAGCCCAACCTGAGCAGCAATTTGCCCTTCCAGGTAACTCCAGTCCAGTTTATATACTGGGCATGACACGCTGTGATATGGAATATCCCTTTGACTAACTTGGGTTTTCAATTGCTTCAACCCTTTTTAATCTATTGTGCTTTTTTCTTAGTTTAACTGCCATCCCTCTTTCCATGTGTTTGACTCTGCATGGTACAGAGAAATGCAGACCACTCTTGTCACTTATCAGTTCATTTAAGTAAATAAATGTTTCCAGTTTGTTATGATTTTACTATGACATGCTGTATCAAATGTTTGGTCTAGATACTGTGTTTCTAAGCAGGAGACTAGATTAGCTACTGGAATTGGTGATTTGGAAGGTGTCAAGTCTTTGTAAAATTGGTATCTGCTCTTGTGCACAGGAACAGCTTAACCCACTGGGATC
Source organism: Neopsephotus bourkii (assembly GCF_033783945.1). NCBI lineage: Eukaryota > Metazoa > Chordata > Aves > Psittaciformes > Psittacidae > Neopsephotus > Neopsephotus bourkii. The sequence goes on from NW_026901949.1 coordinate 105,497, forward strand.
CCAGCCATTTGTGTGGGTAAAATATAAGGAGAGGGTTTCGACTGTGCCAGCTGTGCAACTGGGAAGCAGCTGGAGTGCTGCCGGAAAGAAGTTGGCAGTGCTGAGCAGTGACAGAGGGGCTTTGAAGTCAGATTGGAGTATAAACACTTGTGTGGCTGAAATGGTTAGAGGAAATATTTCTATACCTCTGTCATTAACTGATTATGAAGACTTGAGCTAACGGTTTAACCGTAAGCTTTGTTATGACAAATAGACTCACGAAGAATGTAGCTTATTTGGGACTGCAGTGAAATTGGTGGAGCAAAAGTAGATTTTCTCTGTATGTTTGGTGGAGAGAAGTGGGAATGTCACTGAAACATGCCATTGAAAAGTATTTTAAGTATTTTTTGTGTGTTCTTACACAACTAACTTAAGCATTATACAAACAGGTAGGGTGTTGGAAAAGCATTTTAAAGGCAAGTGAGTGAAAAAAACCCTAAGTGTAAATTTACTTTTTTATAATGTTATGATAACCTTTAAAGTGCTATGATTTAAAATAGTTTTAACTGGAAAAGAATTGCAAAGTTTAACTGGGCGGTGAAAAAAAACACCTTTCTACTGGAGTTTCAAGCCAAACTGCTGACCTCTCAAATGCTGAATCAGCTTTTGACAGTAATACTTCTTTCTGCAGAAATAACATTTTCAACAGATATTTCTTAACTGGTTTATTCAGAGACTGGAAGCTAGTTGGAAGCTGAAAGTAAGGATGCTTTGTTCCCATCTTCAGTGTATCTGCAAAAAAGAGCCTGAAGCAATGATATGCACCAGTTCTCCAATCACACACACACCAAAAAATAGCAATTAGAAGACTTTCTGATTTATAGTAACTGCAGGCAATAATGTACTTGTTAAAAGATAAAACTTAGTTTTGTTTTTTTTTCTTGTCTACGATTTAAAATTATTTTATTTACTCAAAAATTTTAAGTCATGGTATTAATGTATTTTAGTTCCAGTTTCCTTTTAAATACTCCTTAAGACAAATTATATGGAAATATTTTTTATTTTCTCTTTACTGGGCCTCAATTACATGTGTCTTAATACTAAAATGTAAGTTGAGAATTTGAATACATACGTAATTTCTGAGGTTCATTGTTGTGTATTTCTTTTTGGAAGAAATTGCAAATTTAATATAACAATTTATTAGTCAAAAATAGATTTTAATGATTACCAACTGATAATGTGTAACCATTTAAAGTAAATAATTTCACATAAACTTATAACAAGTTATAAGTTTTCATCTTGAGTAAAATGGTAGATTAGTTTATTTTCAATGGGAATAATAAGTAGGACAAACTTGGATATTTGTCAGTGGCTGTTATTCTTGAAAGCAAAGACTCCTGTCCTTATTGGGCTATGAAAGGTCCAAACATAGAGATTGTGGGGTTAAATATTAAATGTAGCCATGTGCTGTAAATAAAGGTATAGCTGAGTACCCACCTCTCAGCTGATGTGTCTGAGAGCCAAGTCACCAGATTTTCATTCAGGAGGTAATTTCCTTTTTATGGTGCACAGTAAAGAAAGGAGTTTTAATTATATTCATTTAATGGTGCTGTTTCTCAGCAAAGTCATATACTTACTGCAAAATGTTTTCCTGTGATGACCTTTTTTGCTTCTTATGTAACCATGTCTGATGTACATTTCTGTTTGTATAAAACCAATAAACCCTACATGAATCAAAGGAACTGAAACAAAACCAAAACCCACCAAACAAAAAACTCACAAACCCCTAAGGATCGAGTCTACTGTGCAGGTTATAAATATTATAAAATGTATTGATAAGTAAAGTCATGACTTTTACAGTCGTGAGGGAGGTGAAACAAAGCCTGGAGTCATGTACAATGACTTTGCCATTTGTCTTCTGAGATCTCATTACGTTTTGCAAGTCTATTTGCTTGTATTAATGCTGATCCAGTAATGCTAATTTTAGGGAGCTAAATGCAGTATATTTCTGCTATTTTCTGATTGTTGTCAGTAGTCTTGAAGGTAGTATTTACATCCATATTGGTCAATGCAATGTTTGGGGCCTTTTACTTGGAGTTGCTGCTCATCAAGACTAAGTTAAATTTTTAGTGCCCCAAATCAAAAGCAATGTTGATGTCTTAGTAGAAATTCTGGGAGAAGGGGCAGTTTTAGTTCCTCTGAGAGCAGACAGGAAAAAGGGGGTGTTTTTTTTCTCTGTTCATAATATGTTTAACATGAAATAAGGCAGAGGCTAAAAATTAGGGTTGAGTGATTTAAATTGAAACGATTGTTTGCTGTAGGTTTATAATGCTTAAGCATAGTAGGCCATACTTCAGCACTGCCAACCCTAAAACTGTTTTAGAAGTATTTAGGTAACACACTGTCAGTGCAAAGTATGCTCATGTATTTTTGAGCAGTTCATGGTTAGGTACTGTAAGGTCATGTGGAACCAGAGTAATATGCGCCTCTGTGCTGTCTGGGTGCACAGTGTTTTGCAAACAGAAGTATGTATGTGTTGATAGGTATGTACAGTTACACATGCATATGGATAGTGATCCAATAAAGCTCAAAGACTGAGTTACATTTGAGAAGCTGCCTTCTATATTTTTGTTCATGAAATTTTCTGATTGAAAAGAAATACAAACAAAAAAATCCACTTTATATGAAATGTATTTTAAAAATGCTTATAAGAAGAAAAGAGATGATGGAGGTTAAGCAATGCTGTCTCTGTGCTATTTACGTGCAGTGACAAAGCATTTCCGTAAAGTAATTACTTTTCACATTAAGTTGAGTGAGCACATTTTCTCTGAAGTGCATGCTGTGGTTGTGACATGAGTGAATTCTGGGGCTTTTAGAATATTTCAAGTGTTCTGTAGTTATTGCTGCTTTACAGTCAGTTCAGTTCAGCACTTACTAAGCACAGATCTGTAGAATGGTTTGGGTTGGAAGGGACATTAGAGATCATCTAGTTCCAAACCCCCTGCCATGGGCAGGGACACCTCCCTCTAGAGCCCTATCCAACCTGGCCTTGAACACTGCCAGGGATGGGGCATCCACAAAGTAATCTGGGTAAACTATTCCAGTGTCTCACCACTTTCAGAGTGAAGAATTTCTTCATAATACTTAATCTAAAGCTCCTCTTTTTCAATTTAAAGTCATGATCCCTTGCCTTGTCACTACATGCCCTTGTAAAAAGTCCCTCTCCAGCTTTTGGGCAGCTTGTAAGAGACCTGTCACTTGTCTCTGCCCTCCCTTCAGTCCTGATCCATCAACTCTTGGTTGGCTCCTCATCCATCCCCAGGCAGAGCTCCGTACACTCCAGCTGGTCAGTGACATAGAGGATGAAATCCCCTCCTCACTTCCCCTTCCTATCCTTCCTGAAGAGGCTGTATCCTTCCATTTCAACACTTCAGTAATTACTATTATTACTATTACTATAATTACTATTACTAATATTACTATCCTAATATTATTAGGAAACATAATTCTTTTTTAAAGGGAATGCAATAGTAAGAGACATATCTTAATAGATTACAGTGAGTGAAGGAAACGGTTTTGGAAGGACAACGTGAGCAGAGGGAATAAACAAGGCATGTTTATGGTATTGAACATAAGGCCTTAAATTTAATTTTATTTCATGTCTTTAATACTAATTGTTGATGCTCATGTTAAGGCAAGGTAATAGTTCAGTAGCAAACTTTAAAACCCTGAAGTTCTATTGAGTGGAAGACATTAAAGTGACATTGAAGGAAATGCTCTCATTGGCGTTTGCCAACCTGTTAGCAGAATAAAATTTATATAAAAGGCCAGGAATAAATGAATACATCAGATTTCACAGTACTTCTAACCTCAGAGCCAAGCTGCATTCAAATATCAGTTCTTTTCTTCTGGCAGAGAAAGTGCTGTGTTGCTTTTGGCAAGTTATTAAACATCTGAGCCTTAATTTTCCATCTGAGGGAGAAGGATATTATTATCTCTCTCAGTGGATATTGAAGATACATTTTTTAACACATCTTGAAGATATTCAGATGCTACAGTACTAGGAAAGGAGGATGGCCTTGGAAATACAAAGATGAAGCCAGATAAAAGTTAGTCAATATTGCTTTCTTTTGCCCCCAGAATACAAATAAGTTTTATCCCCTCTGAAGTGTTTTTTTGGGGGGATTAGGATGTTTTTTTTAGCCTTTTGGTCAAAAACAATGAACCTTTGCTAAAACTGAAGTTTGGCACCTTCTTGTGGAAGAGTGTTTTATTTCTGATGTTCCAAGTGTAACAGCCTTCACACCACAGTCTAAGGAAAATTATTTCTGCTAGAAAATAACTAATTCTGCTCTTTAGATGTTTTAGTAAGGTAAAAACACATTTTTTGGTGAAAATTAACAGATAAGCGTTAATCCGTCCTACATTTTCCCTATCTTCTGTTATAAAAGAAATAAAAGGAATCTCTTTTAATTGTTTACATTAAGAATGAAGGGTGTAATGGTAATTTTTTCATATTAATATGTTGGTTGGACTTAACGCCAAGCTTATGTTAACATCTTGGTTTGTTCAGAAAGGATTTACATGCATTAAAATATGCTAGTTATATGTAATGTGTGATTTAGGGAATCCTTGTGGCATTTTAGATTTAAATTTTCTTGTGTGGTTTTGGAGCTTGAGGGTATTTTTTGGTGGATTTTTTTGGGTTTTGTTTGTTTCCCCACTGTTCTGTGTATATTCGTTCATGCATTGGCCTTTGCTAAAGGAAGATTTTTAACCTTATGCTTACATAATAAATTTGGGGTTTGACTTTGTGGCTTTTTTTCTTGTTTAGAAACCTGCTGCTATTTTTTCTTTTTTTTTCTAATACTGATACATAGGCTTCAAAGTGCATTGTGTGGAAATGGATTCATGCCTTTAATTGGTATTCGTTTTCATTACTTTGACTTGAGGTTTTGGTTAAAGAACAGCTGTGTGATAAGGGCAGGCTTAATGTTGTTTATATTACCTGGGTTTGAAATGAAAAGCAGCAATTAAAAAATGTAAATGAATATTTCTGGAAAGCAACCCCAGGGATGCACTTGATGTATGTTGTTTGCTACAGTTTATGCAATGGAGCCGTATTATACAGTTTAATATTCATTGATATCTTGACCCTTGCCTTCTTTAAAGTTGAGCTTTAGGAGAATACAGTTGGCAGAGTAAGAACAGAGGATGAAATGTATTAATTTAGCACAAGAAAATCCCAAACCCAAGTCCCTTGAAATTTGAGATCATATCAAACAATGCACCAACTTTGAAACCTGCATTGTCTTTCCCACAGTTGCACAAAGACCACTACATGCCCTCACCTAGTAACCTCTGGTACTCCCTGTTTTGTGAAAGAGCCTCTGTAACTTCTACATTTGCATTGAAATGGCTTGGGAAATGGCAAGGCTCAGGCGTTGCATAATTCTGGGAATGATGTGGCTGCAATGGCTGTTTCATTTGTTTTATGATAGACACCTGCAACGAGCAGGGAAGAATTAGGGTAAGAAAGTGATAGTCTAATTATTCAGGTATGGGACAAGAATTTATTTCAGATCTCTGTAAATACTACTGGCAGCCTTTGCTGTTAATCATCGTATTAAACAGTCCTCAGCAGGCCAACATTATTAAGCTGCACTTTCAAAGACAGATCTGAATTGCTTGACTGCCAATTGCCAGCAGAAAATACACGGTCAGTAAGTAGGCCTATCAAAAAATCATTGTGTGAGTCATTTCAGTCTCAGCACTTGTTTGAAGCAGAAATACACCAGCGTAGAAATGAGTATAGGCTATGAGGAATGAGATGGAGGGTGCCCTGTATTCTTTATGCTGAGAAAAATCGAAATTACTCTACTTGCTTTCTCTCCCCATTCATGAAGGTGTACAAGTGCCGCCAACAACTGTGGTGAGGCAGGAAGAGCTGTTCTTCACACTTGATAGCATGTGTGATCTGCAAAGCCAGGATGTCTGCTGCATCACTTTGCAGATGCCAATTTTCAGGACAGTTAAGGAGGGGTAAGAATGATCAGTAATTTTATAAATTACAGAAAATCCGTAATTTTAAAAATTGCATTAGGAATCCTTATTGTCTCAAACACTTGAAGTTCAGCAAGGGGCAGTCTTCATTCCAAAAGGAATTTTTCTTTTTCTTTTGTAATTTCACCCAACTTTTCCCAAACTTGGCACCCTGAGAATACTTTTAATGAATGCTTATTACAGACTTCTCAAAGCACAGCTGAAACTTTCTAGGATTTCATACCGAAGAAGTACCCTTGAACTCCTTGTAGGATCAGTGCTAACCTACCTGTGCACATACTGCAGCATGAGATGGGACTTTCATCTGAAAAGAGGCAGAGCCAGACTGCTACTGCGACATATCCCTCAGGTTTCAGATGATAATCTGAAGCACCTGGAGGATGTGAGAGCAAGGATGCTATTTTTCCACTGAGTATACTCAGTGCTTCTAATACATGCAGAAAAAGGAGCCCAATATGGAATTTGCAGGGTGCGGGAAGGTGTTGGAAAAGGACATTAGTGTGTATGGGTATGTATGAAGGGTAAAAGCACAAGAGTGGGCTAGAAGCAAACTCAGCATCAGAAGTTTTAGGGAGGGTGGGAAAGGGTTTAGGAGTGTGTGGGAAGATGGTATCTAATATTTGGTGCACAAGGTCCTTTTCGGAATTCGGCTCTTTCTGTGGAGTCTTCAGTCTCCCCATTCTGTTTCAGCAAATAGGCATGAAACTGATATGCATGCTCTACACACAGCTAATCCATTTTGGGATGGAAGCTATTACTGTTGTCGCTTTTTAAACTTAATTACAGCAGCCTGTGATCTAGTCTTCCTGTTAGCAAGATAGCTACAGATAAAGCGATGTGAGAGATATGGATCAATAGGTATTTTAGAGGAAGGGCCAATGTTATATACAGTGAATTTGAACCAGAATGCCTGCACTTATTTTACTTCTTGCACTTATTTTACTCATTTTTTATATTGGAGTTTCAGTGTTGCCAGTTCTGGCAACTTAATTGTGAGTCTCATAACCTTGTTCTGAAATGTTTAGAATTTGGCATTTATGTGACAATTGTCCTAGAATTTCAAAAGTAACTAAGAGATGAAATCCATGTGTATACTGAAGACCTACTTAAAATTGCATTGGGGATGTTGAGTTTCTTTTGTAAACTACCATAAAACTTTTTTCTTTTTTTCTTTTCTTATTAGACCAAGGAAGGGAGCAGAACCTGGGGGAATATGAATAAATGAACTGTTTCTGTGCTGCTGGTACTGGCCTTCAGAGAAACCGGGAAAGGTGGTGTCCCCCTTCTCAGAGCTGTGAAAACTGTGATAAAACCGATTAGCCATCTGTGCATGTGTTGTAATTGGTGGTTTCTGCTGTCATGGGCAGTTAAAGAACAACCAGACTTTTGTGAGTTTATCTCTCACGTACTGGTTGCACTGAGGTTAATGAGACTCCTAGGAATATAAACACATCATGTGTAAGTGTAGAGTATGAGGTGTGTATTTTTATTGTAACATTTCAAATAGAAACTGTTTATTTTGAAAGTGTCAAGTCTGTGGTTGGCATATGAAATTCAAAGGCAGCTGTAAGGCATTTTGAAGTCATCTTATGCATGGTTTTTGATATCCCTGTAGCCTCAGTGGAATCTTAGATGGAATTCTTTTTGTCTAATTTTTATTGCCTCAGTAATCGTATCTGTTCATACTCAGTCTTTTTACGTTTTGAATTATTTCCATAACCTTTCCTGAGGACAAACAGGTATCCTATTAGATATATGAGCCTTCAATATTATAAGCTCTAAAAACATTGCAAGATTTTTGTCAGTCATTTTTGTCAAAAGCTTGTCAGACAGCAGGCATAATGTTATGCTGGAGTACCTCACACATATATGTTCCCTCAAAGACATCTAGTTCTGCTGGGAATTATACCTCAGAAGAGTTGGTCTGTAGCATTTACATTTCTGAGACCTTCAAACCTTTCCTCAGTGAAACTCTAAGTTGACATTTATCCTTGAATTGCTCTAGGGGAAACATAATTTATATGTTTTGATGCTTCTCGTGTTCTAGATCCACTTAGATTCTTATTTAAATGCAGTATTGTTTTTTATGGTAGAACTTCTGTTTTGCTCCTGATCCTGTAAAAGGTTTTGTAAACAGAGGATTTCATCCAATAAAATGGGATCTACACATAGAGTATCTCATGTTGGAAGGGACCCATAAGGATCATTAAGTCCAACTCCCTGCTTTTTGCAGGACTACCTAAAACTAAACTGTATGACTAAGGGCATTGTACAGATGCCCCTACTTGAACTCTTGACAGGTTTGATGCCATGACCACTTCTCTGAGGAGCCTATTCCAGTGACTGACCATCCCCTCAGTGAAGAACCTTTCCCTGATTTCCAGTCTAAATTTCCCCAAACAAGGGTTCATACCTTTTCCTTGTCTCCTATTGCTGGTCATCTACATCTATGTGTAGGCTGGGTTGTTTTTAATTTGGGTTACACGTTTAAAGCTGAGTTAAGTTTGCCTAATGTTATGTGGGAGTCTAATTGATGCTCATTTGCATTATGCACAACCTGGCTGAAGATGGATTGCTTTATTTAAATACCAGACCCTATACAGCATGAGAGAAACAATTGTATAAAGTTACAGCAATTACATTGTTCAGATTGCAAATTAATACTTTTCTTTCAACAGAAAGAAAAGGTACATTATGGCTGAGAGCACGTAACTAAAACGACAGGTACATGCCTTGCTGCAAGTGTCTTTCTTGGCTTTTTTTTTTTTTTAATAGTTAGTAACACTATTTTCTGAATCAGTTCTTCTCTTACCTCTGAACTGTTCTGCTTTTGAACACTGAAACAGAGGCAAGGGAAGGTGGAGTTCCCTCCCTCTTTCGCTTGAATAGGTGGCCATGCAGGCCATGGACACTTGTCTTACCTCTCTCTCTATAAAGAGTCTGGTCCAGAGTGCTATTTTAATGACTAGACTACTAGGGTAATACTGATTTTATTTAAAGTTTTAATTAAAACATCTTACTAATTAAGAGAACAACAGAACAGTCAACTATCAGTCATACTTTGTAAGAGAAGTTTCTTAGCATCCAGATTGTGAAGAAATTGTGTTCACTGCTACATAGTTTGGTCCATGAACCATGCAGCAAGTGCTGCCTCATTTTTTTGAGAGTTTATGGTTCCTTTCTGGAAAAGAATGTGAGATTTATCTTAAGAAAATAGCTGAAACAATACATTATTATAATTTTAACTGCATCTAGATAGCCATGGAACCTCTTAGATTATGAGGATGACTGATTTAAGGGGGTTTGGCTTTGTTTTATGGTACAGTAAGAATTCTTTTTTTAGTAATCTTCTGTTAAGTTAGTCAGAAATAAAATATAGTTCCAGGTTTGTTTTTTTCCCCCAGAAGATTTTGCAAGTGGGTTTAGTCTTGTGAGAATTCTGAAGAAGGAAGTAAGTGTCTGAGTATCAAGGCAACTATGCTTCAGGAGAGATAAATGGCTACCTCATTCTTCTCCTCCAAAATAGTTTGTTATGTGCAGAGTTTAGACACCTTCTGGAATAGCCAGAACAAAAATAGTAAAGTATCAAAGTAATGTATGGTATCTCTGATATATGGACTTTTTTTTTCTTGGTGTTTGGAAGAAAACACACCCTTCCTCCACCTCCCCACCCACAATACTGCAGAGAGCTCTTATGCAAAACTGTAAGTGTTCAGTATTTTATAGACTTTCTGGCTTGAAACATTGTGCTGTAGATCCTGCAGCAGTCACTTAAGTGGAAGAAAGTACCCATTCTCAACTTTCAACCTGTCATTTCTATGGAATTATTCACCTGTTTTTGTCATAGGCCTGAATTTCTTCTCTTTCCTCATGTGATAGGGAGTCTTCAACTTGACACAAGAGAGAGACATAAGCTAGATAGACAGATTAATCAATGTATTTGTTTCCATGTCATTTAACTAAAATTAATTTCATTTGCATTTGAATTTGTTAGACTGAAATAGTATGTTTCCTCTAAAATCTCTTATTGAAGTTCAAGAAATTACTGAATATCTGAAACAAGGTAATGGAAATCCTTTACCTCCTCCAAAATTAATATTTGCTCTTTTTTTTAATTATTAAAACCTTTGGGGCTTATTGAATTTTCCTGATAGGTCACAAATATTTGCTCTTGAGATGAATAAATCAAATCTGGTGATGTATAAATCATCTCCAGCCTTCTGCAACTACTGTGTGCTCCATCACATGAAAATCTTATGTTCTTCTACTGCTCAAGAAGATGGTAGGGGAGAGTATCTCCAGGGAGTCTCTTTAAGAACATACTCTAATGAGGTCCAGGTCCAGAGGTGCTGAAAGACATGGTCTGAGGAGGTTAAAAAACTTAGGTGGAATTTTCTGTGAGAGTTAACACGCAAGGTGCCGTAGCTGTTACCACTATTTATATTTTGTAGAGGTAGTTTTTATAGTATGAGGAAGAGGCTTTTTTCTCCAGTCATTTCTGAAGTTCTCTGTCTTCAACAGCTTCCTCCTTCTGAGATCCTCTCTGTTTCTTGCCTAAGATATCCTGGGAAAACAGATAAGCTGCTCAACATGCATTAGAGCTTTATCAGTTTCTGGACTAAAGTACCCTTCAGTGAGAATGCCCAGGTGAATGCAGTCTTGTTGTCTGAATTGCTGAGATAAAATGGGAGCAGTGTGCAAGGGGCTAGCGACTCAAACAGTAAAGGGCTTTATAGGTCAAAACTAACACTTGGAATTTAACTAAAGAACAGATCAGTATTAGTGCAATACCTGCAGTTCTGGTGCTTGTTTCCTGTGAGCACTTGACTCAGCATTGCATCAGGTTGAGCTTCAACACACGTTTTTGATATACATCATTCTGTGCTGATTTCATTAGGAAAGAACACAGGTATGGGGAACTGCAGCGGAACTCTTGTCCATTAGGTAGTGCAGCCTTGTGGACAAATGTAGGTGGAAGTAAGGGAGATGATTCTCACAGCTGCTACTCATATTTGATCATGAGAACCAGAAAGATTCCTGAATCGGGTATTACTTGAGTGTTTCTATTTATTTTTTTGTCAGCAACTTCTTTAATCTCATACCACAGATTTTCCAATCATTGTGATTTGCATGATGCTTACCCATTCATCACATCTGTCGTGTATCCCATGCAAACTAGGTGAAATACCCATTATTGAGACCTAGAGGAGAAAGGTGACTGATGTTCCAGGTAAAAGGTAGAGACATGGAAGAAAGATGAAAAAATGACACATACAAAAAACAAAACTATTTTTTTAGTTGAACTGTCAAAAGTTGTCTAAAGAATCTACAATATAGACTATTTGGATGATAAAAGAATAATGGTATTTCTTGCTGAAATGTATAGACTTAGGCACATGAAGAACTTAATTGCAGCTAGGCATGTGTAAGAGTGAGTCTAAACAAATTACATTATTCTGGATAAGAGTTATAGGGTCATTGAATAATAGCTTGAAGATAGTGATTCAGTGTTCAGCAGTAGTCTAAAAAATAGGTAAGCCTTCAGAAAATAATTTGAAAAGAAAGGAGAACAAAACCAAAGCTGCTGTCATGTTATTGCAGAAATTCTCTTTGTGTAAATGTCATCTCAAATATTAGCCATCATAAACCAAAAATGACACAGAAGACAGAGGGAGAAGATAAGAATGGTCAGTTAGAACTGCAGTATATCTTCCATAGAGTTGAAGGTAGTTCCTACTTACTGAGAAATAATCAGTTTTTTAGTTTTGGTTTTCAGAAGAAGGAGTAGTTTCTAACTGTGTAATGTTCTACTAACCTGGAGGACAAAGGTATAAACGAGTTCAAAAGTGAAGGTACTTCACAAAGCTGTGAAGGATAGGTCTGGATTTAATCTTTGAATTATGAGGCAAACTGCTTGTGATTAGAAGGATAAACAGGAGGAAGGAACACATTTGCCTGTCCTTATGCTCTAACAAACTTGGTTGCTTTCAAAAACAACCTAGAGGAACTTTTATTCTGAGCTTGTATGATTATCATCATGTATATTCCTCTGACAGCTTTCAGTTATGTTAATATTAAAAAAGTTGATTTTTTTTTTTTAAATTAAGGCTTTATACCTATTCTACAGTGATAACCTGTTCAGACAACAGAAAGATTGTTACATTTCTAGAGGGAGAGCTGAGAACTGAGCCTCCATTCAGCAGAAACAAGAGGAAGGAGGTTGATTTGTACACCTTACTGTACAGTACATTATATATGAACCTGTAATCTATATTAGTTTGGCATAACTCTTTCCCTGACATAAACACATCTGTTGTCTGTTACTGTCCCCATAATAATAAGGTGACAGCCATAGAGACTGATGCATATCATGTATGTTGAATCCATTAAGGTATCTGAGATGGTAGTGAATCAGTTATTTGTTCTTCCACTTGATGAGTTTGTAGCTTCATTTTCTGTAGATTGCTGTAATTAACATGCTTTATAGTGTCTCGTATTTCTCAGTAACTTCCTGTGATAAAGACAAGAACCTTAGATATGTGCCAATGGTACTTCTTACAGAGTGTGCCATGGCTCCAGGGCTGGTGGTTCTTCTGCCACTTGTCACAGCTTGAAAACGAACATTGTGAAGAGTAAAAATATAAACAGGTTGTTGACCTGTTAAAAGGTTGTGAGGAGCCTGGAACAGTTGCTGAAATTCTCTCACACTGCAGAACACTGTATTTAGGATTAAATGTCACTGCTGTATGGTTCTTTTATTAACAGTTGCAGTTATCTCTGAAAACAGAACCAGTCAGATGGCTGCTTTAGCAATGGCCTGTGAGATTTCCTTCCTTGCTTCAGGTTTGATATTCGGACACTAAATTTCAGGAAGGTGAGAATTAGGGCAATTTTTGCTTCAGGTTTGATATTCGGACACTAAATTTCAGGAAGGTGAGAATTAGGGCAATTTTTCTGCCAGGATTCCACTGAAGGTATATGCAGGTAAACCTCATATAAATGCAGAGTCATGTAAACTTCTTTGAGTCTTAACCTCTTCTGTTCACTAATTTGGGGTACTTAAGGTCTTACATGAGAGAATGCAGACAAGAATAGTCATGACATTGCCTCAATTCCCTCCTACTGTGAATGCCAGTGGGAGAAAGCCTCTGACATTTCACTTAAGTTTTGTCCTGGTTTTGGCTGGGATAGAGTTATTTCCTTCCTAGCAGCTGGTGCAATGCTGTGTTTTGGTTTAGTCTGAGAACAATGTTGATAACACACCGATGTTTTAGTTGTTGCTGTGTAGCACTTATCCTGATCAAGGGCTTTTCAGTCTCTCATGCTCTGCCAGTGAGGAGGGGCACAAGAAGCTGGGAGGGAGCAGAAACAGGACACCTTACCTGAACTAGCCAAAGGGGTGTTCCATGCCACAGCACATCATGCCCAGTATATAAACTGGGTGGAACTAGCTGGGTGGGACTGATCAGTGCTTGGTGATGGGCTGGGTATTGGTCAGTGGATGGTGAGACATTGTATTATCATTATTAGTATTATAGTTAATACTTAAACTGTTCTTGTCTCAACCAATGGGTGTTTTTTTTTTTTTCTGGATCTCCTCCTCATACCTCTGAGGTGGGGAGAGTGAGCGAGCAGCTGCTTGGTACTTAGTTGCCAACTGGGGTTAAATCACGACAGGTTTCCAGGTTGGTACTGCAGATACTCCATCATTCTTCTTCAATGCCAGAAGTGTTGTCCTTCTTTAATGGAGCAGTTATATTCACCTCAGAGCACTCACTGTTGTCTTTCGTTGAGAAAATACAGGATGCATTCAGTTTTAAAGTAAATTAAATTTCAGGCTTCAAGTCAATCCATGAACACCTTCTCAAGCTGTCTAGCATTCTGTAGAAGTAGTTCCTATATATTCTATAGAGGCCAAAGAGGAAGCTCTCAGGAGTTCTGATTAATTTTCTAAAACTAATCTATATGATGCCGAAGGTAGCTGGCCATATCATCTCACTTTAGGGTTGCCTTCAGAGTTTCATCACTTCATAGTCTAGATTGCCTTAAAGCTATACATTGGTAGGATGCTTATTTCTGTATAGTTTCTGTTCTTTTCTCAGAGACTCGAGGGTCATGGCCTATGGAACCTTGAATTCATAGATCATGTGGTCTTTTGCTGTGATCCTCAGTGAAGTTTTCAGCAGAAATTTTGATTACGCTTTTTAATGAAGTTTGTAGAGGGATAGAGGCAGCTGAGCAGCGATGGTGAGCTGGAGTCTTTCTCTTGTACATCAGTAATTCAAGTCCAGTTGTCAAGAGTTGTCAACAGTTACTGGCATCTGAGGGTGGTTTCTTTTACTGTTCTCATGGTATGAATTCATCATTTGCATTATGTGACAAACTCAGGACTGAAACTGTGGCTCAAAGGAACAATGCTTTGTGAAGAACAGAATTGATGTGTTTATTTCAAAGTGGATTCTATAAACACACAACTTACTGTAGCTTATCTACATTATAGGAATGTGGAGGTTTATTTGGCTTTGTTTTTTTTTTGTTTGCTTTTTTTAACTACAGTTTGTGCATAAATACTTTTTTTTAGTTAGCAAAATCGAGATTTTTCCATTGCATTATGGAAAGACATCAGGTGATATAAGGGAGGAAAAAAAAAAAGAAAAAAGAACAACAAAGCCTTTCATGTGAGTACCTCAAAGTGAAAATGAGGGAAGGCTAAAATCCAGTGCTTTCAAATAAAAGATGAGAATTTTAGTGCATGACACATTTAAACTTGAGAAAGAGATGAAGGTGAACTCATCTTTTTGTGTTAAGTTTTAATTCATTTATAGAAAGCTTTCTTCTCCTGGCTATAATGCTATGGATGACTTTGAAATGGGATATCATTGAGCTTTGTCCTTCTATGGGATCGGCTGTAGCAGTATATGTAACTCAAAAAATGAAACATTTTCAGGGATTCTTCCCCGGGGTTTATACTGGTACATATTAAAAAGCTAGTGTGAATTCTTTATAAGTCTTCCTAAAGAAAAACTTTGTAAACTGTGTCTCTAGTATTCAACATTAATGTTTTTGTCATAGAAATATTATTGCACTTTCCTGATTAGCTAGATTTGGTTTAGATCTGGTGGTTTTTTTTGGTGGTGGTGGGGTATTGTAAATACAAGAATTGTCAGCTATGTGGTTTTAGGAATTGCATGTCATATTATATAGGTTACTTTAATTAAAGCTACTCCACGAAGCTAACTTACTGGTTGTTACCTACTTCCAGACAGAGTGCACGCATTTGAATTTATACTGCTTGAGTTCTTTGTGGTGTTTTTGAAAAATGACTGCCTGATTTTCTGAGTAGTCTAGGTTATGCTGCTCTGTATTCAGTACATTAGTAACATTAAGTCGTAGTGCTGGAACATGAGGTTATGTGTATATACAGGTACATCATAAGTCTTGGGAATTATGGTGCAATTTTGGTCTATAATTTTATTTATGTATTGCAAAGATGCCTTCATTTCTGTTGTGAAATGTTGCTTCTGTTGACAGAACAAATAACTGTGTAATGCTGAAGATGAATGACTGCTGTCTCTTACTGTCTTTCAGCTGGGGATCAGGAAATCAGGGAAACAAGATGCACCTTATTTTACCTAACAGTTGATATAGGCTTTGTACTCTTTCCAGGTAGCCTTTTTTTTACAGCATAATTTTAAGATATTATAAAGGCACAAACAGTACTAGGTAGGATAGAATTCTGTCTGTAGTAGTTTGGTTTGTTTTTGCAAGTAAGAGTGGGATGTGGCTGGCAGAAGACTGTTTTTTATATAGCAAGGCATGCTGTATTATTTCAGGGTAATGTATACTGGAGTCCTGTTTTGCATCTGACTAGGTGTCCACCCCCAGTGGAAAAGCTTACAGATCTGCTTTCTTATGAATGATGATGAAATTCCATACCTTGACTAAGCTCAGCATCTGGTATCTGTGTCTGTTAACTGCTGATCATGCTGCAGATGATGCTTTTGCATTTCTTCTTATTAAGTACTTATGGCTAATACTTAGAGGCTAACAAATTCCTTAGAACAGTATTTATGCAGTACCTTTAACAAAGAGCTTAAAAAAAAAAAAGAAAAAGAAAAGGTGAGGCTTGGAAAATAGTATTCAACTTCACTAAGAGGAAATCCTAAATCATGTTAAAAGAAATTAAGTTCTTATCGTAGATGTATCTCACCAAAGTGTTTTAGTCTGAATTATTTTATTTATAAGAGGTCTTTACTAGCATAGCAAGGAACACAGAATTATCTATAACAGATGAAACAATCTCAGTGTAACTGTAATAGGGTTCACAGGAAGATATGGCTTTGCTAGGAATGTCGGGGTTAGGTTTTCCTATTGCACAGAAAGCATATAGTTGTCCAAAGTCATTGGATTAATTTTTTATAAGCAAAGACTGTTCTCATTGAGTTGAAAATGTATCTGGACTGGTTTATGTATTTTTCAGATGTGTAAGAACATTACACAATGTTCTCCATGTTGTTGTTGTTCCCTTTGAACTTACATGTTAAACATTCTTTGTAATGCAAAGTGTATTTGAAATCAGTCACTAAAATCACGAAATCTCTTTTTTTTTTTGGTCTTAAGAGTTGCAAAAATAATTGGCACTGTGTTACATTGCATTTTATTTCAGACAGTGACTTTTTAAATGAAGTCTTACCATACCACATAGTGCAGATGGTATAGTTCAAATATTGGTATAACGAAGCAAGTTTGACAGCATGGTGTACTTGGAATAACTTGTCACGCAATCCATTGTGCAATATTACCCGTTGTGTTACTTGCCATCTTAAGAGAAAAAAACATATTCTTTGCAGTCAACACATTTTTGTTACTTCTGGGTTGCTTTATTAAAATTATGTCTTGCGTCCTCTATGTATTCTAACTTCAAACTAAACCCGTATTTGCCAGTTTAGGGAAGGAGCCATATTTTGTGATCACCTGTGACAGTAAAGAACTGAACTGGACTTGTACAGGTGTTGTCCCTTCCAGTCCTCTCTTTCTGAATACAACTTGTTAAGCATCTTGTTAAAACAATTTTTATGAAGAATTTATGATTTTTTATTTTTATGGCCTGGGAAGAATACAGGGATGTTGCCCGGGAAGCTAGGGACCAGGTTAGGAAAGCTAAGGCCCAGTTAGAATTAAATTTGGATAGGGATGTTAAGGATAACAGGAAGGGATTCTGTAGGTACGCAGCAAATAAAAGACAGACAAGGGACAATGTAGGCTCCCTCCAGAAGCTATCGTGAGAACTGGCTACCCCGGATTTCGAGAAGGCTGAAGTTCTTGGTGACTTCTTTGCTTCCGTCTTCACTGGCAAAGGCTCTGACCACACCACCCAAGTCTTGGAAGGCAGACACAGGGACTGAGAATGAAGACCTTGGGCCCAGTGTAGGGGAGGAACTGGTTCGAAACCACCTTAAAAATCTGAACGTGCACAAGTCCATGGGATCTGATGAAATCCATCCGCAGGTCCTGAAGGAGCTGGCGACTGAAGTTACTAAGCCGCTGTCCATCATATTTGAAAAATCATGGCAGTCAGGTGAAGTTCCCGATGACTGGAAAAAGGGAAATATAACCCCCATTTTCAAGAAGGGGAAAATGGATGACCCGGGGAATTACAGACCAGTTAGTTTCACCTCTGTGCCTGGCAAAATCTTGGAGCAGATTCTCCTGGAAGGCATGCTAAGGCACATGAAAATCAACAAGGTGCTTGGTGACAGCCAGCATGGCTTCACTAAGGGGAAATCCTGCCTGACCAATTTGGTGGCCTTCTATGATGGGGCTACAGAACTGATGGACAGCGGTAAAGCAGTTGATGCCATCTACCTGGACTTGTGCAAAGTGTTCAAGACTGTCCCGCATGACATCCTTGTCTCTAAATTGGATAGACATCAATTTGATGGATGGACCACTCAGTGGATAAAGAACTGGCTGAATGGCTGCACACGGAAAGTTGTGGTCAATGGCTCAGTGTCCGGCTGGAGACCAGTAATGAGTGGTGTCCCTCAGGGATCGGTGTTGGGACTGGTCTTGTTGAACATCTTTGTTGGTGACATGGACAGTGGGATTGAGTGAGCCCTCAGCAAGTTTGCTGATGACACCCAGCTGCATGGTTCTGTTGATACGCTGGAGGGAAGGAATGCCATCCAGAGGGACCTCAACATACTTGTGAGGTGCTGATGCCAACTTATGAAGTTTAACCATGCCAAGTGCAAGGTCCTACACCTGGGTTGGAGCAATCCCAGGCACAGCTACAGATTAGGCAGAGAAGAAATTCGGTGCAGCCCTGCGGAGAAGGACTTTGGGGTGTTGGTTGATTGAGAAAATGAACATGAGCCAGCTTCAGTGTGCACTCGCAGCCCAGAAAGCCAACCGTATCCTGGGCTGCATCAAAAGGAGTCTGACCAGCAGGTCAAAGGAGGTGATCCTGCCCTTCTACTCTGCTCTTGTGAGACCTGACTTGGAGTATTGTGTGCAGTTCTGGTATCCTCAACATAAAAAGGACATGGAACTATTGGAATAAGTCCAGAGCAGGGCCACGAGGATGATCAGGGACACTGTTCAGCCTGGAGAAGTCTGCATGGAGTCCTCATAGCAGCCTTCCAGTATCTGAAGGGGGACTATAGGGATGCTGGGGAGGGACTCTTCATTAGGGACTGTAGTGATAGGACAAGGGGTAACGGGTTAAGACTTAAACAGGGGAAGTTTAGATTGGATGTGAGGAGGAAATTCTTTCCTGTTAGGGTAGTGAGGCACTGGAATAGGTTGCCCAGGGAAGTTGTGAATGCTCCACCCCTGGCAGTGTTCAAGGCCGGCTTGGACAGAGAATTGGTTGACCTGATTTAGTGTGAGGGGGTTGAACCTAGGTGATCTTAAGGTCCTTCCCAACCCTACCTACTCTATGATTCTATGATTCTATGAAGTATTATCAGTGTTTATGAAGTGGCTGGCCAGATGTCAAAGTGTCTTCCACAAGGGAGTAAATTTTTAAAACTATAAAGTGTGTTTACTCTTCCTTGTATATTCAGGCTGCAGTTGCCAAAATGAAAGGCATGGGTTGAGGTGCAGTGGCTCTCCTTAGATATGCACTTTCTTCTATGAGGAAAAAATGAAGTTCACGAGGATGTATGATGCTCATACAAATTACTGCATGTGGTTATTCTTGAAGAGGAGGAAAGGGTCAGCCTTTCTCCCTTGCTTCCTTCTTCCCTACTCTCCTCTCTCGGATTACTCAATGTAGACTAATGGAATGAGGACATCACTTAGAATTTCCATTTTAACTCTTTATAACCTAAGGTAACTACTGGAATTCTTTTCATTAAATTTTATTAATAAATGATGGTTTGCATGCTTAGTTGATTGACCATCAGAGCTGTGATGTTGTGTAATCTTTCTGTTTTACATATAGCTATTTGCAGATGACTGTATAATTAGTATGCTGAAAAACAACAGACATGCCTCCTTACATATGAGAAATTGTTCTCAAGTGCCACAGAGCATTTTGGAGTCTGGCCTGGGATGAAAGCCATGGCATGACTGACTTACAGTACTGATAGCGTGAAACTTGTATTTGTAGCTCGTTTCCATGCAGAGTTTTAAAACCTAAACACATAGGTATTTGATTTCTTCTTCTTTTTTTTCTTTTCTTTTTTTCCTTTTAATTGTACTGAATTGTGTTTTTAGGTCAGTCACTCTCTCACCCCCTTAGGAAACAAACCACTCCTGTGTTACAAGGGGCTCTGTGTGGTCCATGTATTCCAGTTGTGATTCTAGATGACCTTTGTCTTTTGGTTGGGAAGCACAGGGGAAGGAAAGGGATAAGAATAGTAGGGAGTCAAGCAGAAATGCTGAGAAGCTTGCATGGATGAACAAGAACTTCCTAATGAGACTCATATGTAAAAAGGAAGCATACTGAACACGAGCTGGCAGTGTGCACTCGTAGCCCTGTGCTGTGCACTGGGCTGCATCAAAAGAAGCATGACCAGCAGGTCAAAGGAGGTGATCCTGCCCCTCTACTCTGCTCTCCTGTGACCTCACTTGAAGCATTGTGTGTGGTTCTGGTGTCCTCAACATAAGGAGGACATGGAACTGTTGGAACAAGTCTGGAGGAGGTCCACGAGGATGATCAGGGTACTGGAGCACCTCCCATATGAAGATCGGCTGAGAAAGTTGGGACTGTTCAGCCTGGAGAAGAGAAGGCTGCGTGGAGACCTCATAGCAGCCTTCCAGTTTCTGAAGGGGGCCTACAGGGATGCTGGGGATGGACTCTTCATTAGGGACTGTAGTGACAGGACAAGTCGTAGCGGATTTAAACGTAAATGGGAAAAGTTCAGGTTAGATATAAGGGAAAAGTTCTTTACTGTGAGAGTGGTGAGACAATCAGGTTGCCCAAAGAAGTGGTAAATGCCCCATCCCTGATGGTGTTCAAGGCAGTCTTGGACAGAACCTTGGGTGAGATGGTTTAGTGTGAGGTGTCCCTGGCCATGGCAGGGGGATTGGAGCTAGATGATCTTAAGGTCCTTTCCAACCCTAAGCATTCTATGATTCTATGATACAGAAGGTGAAAGCAGGGACAAGTAACCAGAAAGGAATACAGTGACATCTTCCAAGCATGCAGAAATTCAGTTAGGAAAGCCAATGCCCAGCTAGCATTGAATTTGTTGAAGGATTTCAAAGGCAACAAGAAGGTCTTCAATGCAATAAATGCAGACTTTTTTCCTTAATACAGTAAAAATAATTAACTTGTGAATACAGGACTGTTTGGCTTCTTTGTGTTAGATCCATTATTTTGTGGGCTGTTTGGCTTGTTTTCTCTTTGTGTGCCTTGGTCCAACACCTTGCTTGCTTCTGGACTGCAGTTCTCATTTTCTCTGGCTTGCCTTCTGTGCTCCCTTTTGTTGTGCATGTCCACCACATTCCTCTTAACATGGTGCCTGTCTTTTGGCACATATTGCTCTCTGGAGGTGCTTGCTCACTAGCTTTCTTTTTCCCTGAGGATCCTTCTGTCTTGTTCCGCCTCATCCTCAGACAAATTTGATCTTGACAGAATAAGGACAAGAAACGTAGATGTTTTGAATGTGTTTTCATATAATTTCAACTGGAAGCTTTTTTTTTTTTTATGCTTTCTTTGGACCTCCATGCTTGAGACACCTAATAAAAAAAATTATGGCCTAGAGAGTGCAAGGGTTTTTTTTTGCTTTTTTCAAAGTGGGACTCTGTGGCAGAGCCCATTTCCGGTGAACTAAGTGATGTGTGTCACTGGAGCTGCCTTGGGCATGAGCAATGGGCATGTGTTTCATCTGATAGTTCATTGCACCTCCTCGATACATAAGAATCATATTTCTGTTTGTCCTGGATGCCCTCTCTGTTGAGCTGCGTTCTTTCTCTCCTGATGGTTTTGCTTATGTGTAGGTTACTGTTGCCTGTCCTGGCATAGTCTGTCCAGTGCTCCCCCAAATCCATGAGGTTTCTGGGGAACCAGGAGCTGTCTGAAGGACAGGCCAGCAGGGGTTGCTGTAGGAGTAGGAGATGGAGAAGACTCGCTGCCTCCCTTTCAGAGAAGCCCTCCCTAAGGGTTTGCTCCTGCTGCCCTCTTTTCACTTGTACAGCACCCAAGCTTGCTTGGGCTCAGCAGTGGCTTCCCAGCACAGAGTAGGTGTCTGCTGCTTTACTCACAGCTTTGCATATTTTGTATGTTATTAAGTTAAATACTGCCATTCATCCTTACAATGCTAAAACTAACTTCAGAGTTCATACATGGCTCAATACGTTTAAAATGTTTTTTCCTGTTTATTTTTTTTCCATAAAAGTGGACAGTGTCATTTGTAGTGCTTATTTCCAGATGCCCATAGATTATTACTTTAATATCATCACTCAAGAACTTTCAGATTTCCTTCAGGACTGGAATGTAATTGAATTGGGAATGCTTAGTGGCATCCTTTTGATTGAATGTGGAGGTTTTTTTCCTTAATTCCTGTGAAATTACCATTAGCTATTTTGGCTGCAGTTCTGTGTTGGGTTGAGGCAGTGCTCCATTGTAAATCAATATATTTTCAAAAAGACTGCTGTATTGCCTAGATAGCATATGCATGGTTACTTTGGCTGCAATGCTGCTGCAGAGCCTCATACTCTGCCTTTCTGGGAACTCCACAGGCAAGTCCATCATACATTTAAAAAAAAAATATCTTTTTAGAAAGAACATGGTATTCCTGATGAAATTTAGACAGGGAAGTGTTGTAACCTCAATGCTTATCTGTACCTTTTATATTTTGCTCCACTAGGATTACCCTGTCTTGAGGGATTTCTTTGTTTTCTGCTTTAGATTTCCCCCTTTCTTAGCTGTAGTACAGCCGTACCATTTCAGCTTGCTAGTGCGGAAAGATGTTGTGAATTCAGTTGCTGAATGAGCCCAGCCTCACTGCAAACACTAACATTGCTAGAGAGATGCTATAGAGTTGCAGGTGAATCTAACCTGATCTGGGCAACAGCAAAACGGTAAGATAGGGCTTGTTTAAGTCTCTGGGATTAATTGGATGCTGGGGTTTCCCATTTCAACCTGAAGCCTAGTTATCACATGCTTCCAACTTGAGCAGGATTCATTCTGTGCATGTCAGGGTGGGTTTTCTCGGGAATGCTTAAAATCCACGCAGCGGGAGGTGGTGGGAAGCTGGGAATGCCACATGAGACCTCTCGGCAGCCACCCTGGTGAGACTCCCCAGCAGCACTGCCTGCGGTTTGTAAATATCAGGGAAAAGGTAGGGAAAGCCTTAAAAGCGATGCTTTTCTTGGTACAGCTTTGTATTTCTCTCTCTGGCAGCCTTATTTATTATTGTATTAAGAGGATAGCATGGACAATTTTTTCCGATATATGCTTGGCTGAACGCCCTCTGGGACAAGTAAGTGAAGGACGTGATCAGCCACTTTTTCATCTCTGCTAACAAGTCTGTGCATCTTGCTGGATCTAAATAAATGTCTTTTATCAGTTGCATATTTGCTTTGTGGTAGAAGATAAAATTGAAATGATCCTTTAAAAATGCATGCTGTATCATGGATGACAATATCTTTTTGCCTTGTTAATCTCAGATTATTTTATTTCTTTTGCATGTATTTAATAAAACAAAAAGTGAGGTAGTCATTTTAAGTAGTCATTCTTGTATGCTTATGTAGGAGTGTGTTGTCAGTGGTTTGGATCTTAGTGGAATATTTCAACATATGAAAGCTTAGAGCGGCAGCATGCTCAGGGAAAGACAGGAGGAAAAAAGCAGCTGTTATCATCAGTACAAGACAGAAAGATTCAAATGTGGCCATTGTATGGGATAATTTGAATTATTTTGATGACTTAACTGTCAGCTAGTGTATTACAGTTGTAGATCGAGCTGTAGATCAACCTCAACAGAAATCCAGTGGAACTGACCAAAAAAATGTTTAAGCATATGTTCTAGGTTTTAAAGGAAGCTAACTGTGGTAGTAATGGTAGAGTGATGAAATGTTTTTTGCTATTAATAGTTCAGTGTAAAAGCAGAGGGTTTTCTTTCTAGAGGAGCATGCTTATACTTTATGCAGTATGTGAATTATACTCCAAGAAGAGATCAGTTGTATATCAATGTGGGATCAAACAACTAGTTTGACAGGTGTTCAAGTTTGCTTTTTCTGTACTTGCCAATTAAGGCTTTTTTTTCTTTGTCACTGAGATGATTAAAAGGGGAAGATTCACTCCTATCCCAATTATTTTCTGAAGGTTTCATTATTATTTTGCTGAAGTTCCTTATTTAAGAAAAAAAAAAAAAGTGTGACACTACATATGCTCCCATGTGAATGATGGGAAGTGGGCCATTACACACCCTACGCAAACTTAATTTGCATAGTTTTGTCTCAGAAGGTAGAGATGCTTTTTTTTTCTTGTTCAAGAATAACCTTGAATGTTTCTATTACAATAATTATGTCAGCTACAAGTGATTTTTGTGTGTGACTTTTGCTGTCATACCTATTAATAAATTGCAGACCTTCAGTGCATTTGCCATTGTTTAATGCATAAAAGTAATCCAGCCATTTGTGTTTTCTCTCATGTTGTAAAAGCAATGAAAGTCCAGAAACTTTTAGGCACATGGGTTTTTTTTAAAGCAGTTTTTAAATTGCGGGGTTATTTCTTATTGATATTTTCCCATCTATGTATATTTGTGAAAGCTGTTGCTTCCACTAGGTTTCTTCCTCCAAGTGTTTTTAATCCCCAAATATTACACCAGCAGCTCTGTTCACTGTGTTACTACTACGTCTGGACTTGTCCCATTTTAGTTTTCCAAGCTTAAGAAATCAATACTGTTTTGAACATTTTTTTGTTGATAAATAATATTGTTTACTTAAACAGAGATCCTAAATTAACTTGGGGTGAAAATAACATATAAGATGTAAAATGTGGCCAAAAGTTAAGAATACACATGGGAAATATGTGTGTAGTTTAATGGGCGGTTGGCACTGTGTACTTTATAAAGACCAAGACGTTTGTGTGCTTCAGTTTTGTAGTGAGCCTGAGGTCTGTCACAGTGTCCTTTATGTCTCTGACTCCAGATAGAAAGAGCTATACATAAACAATATATATTATATAACAATATATAATATATATATTATATCTATATAACAATAAATCCCTAAAACCAAACATACTCACACAGAGTTTTTTAACTTTTTCCCCTCACACTGTAAGCTTGGGTGGGCTATTTGAAAAATTGACCTCTGAGGAGGTACTCCATCTCAGGCAGGCAGTTCTTGCTCTCCCAGAGACAAGAAAATAGAAAACCATTAAGAAGGTTCTGTCTTGGCCATGGTGCAGGTGTGCCCAGTTGATCCCAAAGGGTAAATGATATGGGCAGTGCAAGAGCGAGCCACACAGCTCTGCTGGGTTCCTGCTGCTGAAGGTAAGACATTATTTTGACTTTCCAGGGAAATCCTTGCATGGTGCTGGCTACCACTGAGCTTTTGCCTCATGCAGGTTTCAGCTGCTGCCCTGGGATGACCTGTGTGGTCAGTAGGAATTTGCTGGGGTGAGAACTTGTTGGGTGAGTACCCAGGTAATGCTTGGCCTGGGTCAGGTGAGGCTTCAGACTGTCATATTCGATGACTTGTGTGTAAATGTGATAGTAGATGTACCCTTAAAGGTCATAGGAGATGCCAAGCAGATCCAGACAACTTTGTTCCGGTTACTCCTGTTTGAAGTCTTGGCGAGGCAAAAATATTCAGCTGTCGGGCAGTGTTATGTATTTGTGAGTTTTTTATAAACTGAGTTTGATAATACTAGTGTTAATTTTTCCTAAATGCTTCAGGTACTGATACAATGATAATTACAGCTTACAAACCATGTTGAAATGCAGTAGAATATTGTAGCAAACACTAATTGAAACAACAGAGAGACTGTGATATCAGTGCTCCAAAGCCTGTTTCCGAGCTCCAGAAAAATGTAGCTGGTGTTCTTAATTCTGGAAGAACAAGCTAAGTATGACATTTTCTGAGCCCGAGTTCCCTTAGGTAGGTCCATGCAGGCTTTCAACATCTTCAGTTACATTTTTCTTTTGGTACCATGACAGGAAGGTGCATGAATGAAAAATTGGTTAGTTAAGGAACAGACTCTTAGGGACTTTATCTTTTTTAATCCTCCTGTCACAATGTTAATGTCAGAACAACTTCTCCCAGCAGCATATCCATCAGTCATGAGGTGCTTCTTCCATGTACCTGATGACTTTTGGGTTTTGGTGTAGTTCGGTAAATACCTTTCCGTGACTACTTTTTGCTTTTGAGGTAAGTGTATTGTATATTGTCAGAATTATTGATTATATCCATCTCTTTTGCATGTGGCATATTTTTCACTGATATCTTCAATTCTACTCCCTGATTTAAAACTACATATAATTCTGGATTTAGCAATTTAGCAAAAAACAAGTAGTGAAATAGTAACTTAGCATAGTGCTGGATGTTGAATTCGGGGGAGTGAATTTGTACTGTAAGGTTTTTGAATCAACAGCACAAACAGGTAATTTTTCCAATGTGAAAGTATCTTTCAAACTTATCCCCCTGTTGCTGGTGAACTGAAGCAGTATTGTGATTCTGCACTTTTGTTTATCATATTCCTGGTTGGCTTGTCTGAAGTTCCTGTCTGAGTTCTGGACTAGCCCACAGAGGATGCAGAAGCAAGGAGTTTTATCTCTTATTGTCATACAGGCTGCTGGTGTGCCAGCCAGAAATGGTGTGAAAAGTGGGGGTGGAGATTTTTTGATTTATTTTGTAAAAATGTTCAGAATTTATTACTGAATTTGGGGAAGTTAATGCTACAGAAGAACTCGCTGTCTCATTCTGCTGCTGTTGCAGCTTCTGGTTGAAAAAGATTTGTGATAAACTTCAGCTAGATGTTAAGCCAGTAGCAAACATCAGCAGGCGAGCTTTTGACCTAGTCTGTATAGTTGTATCCTGGAAATTGTATAGAATTAATGTTAGTTATATTTCAGTTTTGCTGTGTCGGATGTTTGTATTTTAATATTAAATGGCATACAGCTTACCTGAAGAGGAAAATACAAAATGTTGCCAAGTTAGCAGTGAGGAAATAAAACCAGTAGAAAAAAGCATAGTGCCCGTTTATTGTGAAAGATCAGCTTAATTTAATTCATTTCTGATGCTTTTCGGTGTAAAGGCTTAGTAAGTTTGAATATGTTCTCTCCCAGTTTCTTAAATCTTTGTGTAAATGCAAAGAAAATGTATTTAAACCTGTAGGGAATATGTGTAAAATATTCTTGCTTAGACTTCCCTGTAAACAGTGGGGTTTTTAATGAACAAATAGGTTTTATTGTTAAATATTGCTATAGAAATGTTATTCTAATGTCATGCAGAAGAGTTGTCGTGAAAAGTTCTATAGCTGAGTGTGATTGATTTTGCTGCTGCCTGGGAAAGTGGTGGAATCACCACCCATAACTTTCCAGATGGCAAGGAATTACCTGTATTTGGCAAAGTAGTCCAGATGCATAAAATTATATGACTATAAAATATGGTTATACTGCTGGTAGGCAGCCATGCAGGAAAAGGCATGCAAAATACCTGCAATGAGTCTCAGGTTTGTGAAGTATTTTCATGAGAAACTTAAGGTACTGTAAGGATGGAGGACTTACCCTTATGTTCTAACCTTAATGATAGATACGATTTTCGACCAATTTGATTCTTGGGATTTGTTGTTAAAAGTGATTCAAGATGAACTCACAGCTTTGGAGGTGCAAATTCACCAACTGCATAAGGCTTGGCTGGTTTGTACTGTTACAGCTTTTTCTTCAGAATTGATTTTAAGGACAGTCAGAAGTCTAATGCAACACATCTTTTTGCTTTAACGCATCAAAGCAACAGCAGCGATTTTCACTTCTCTGTCAAAATACCCTGTTTTTTTTTTTTTTTTAATTAAGCATTAACTCTGTGCTGTTCAGAAAATTCTTGGTTTAAAATTACAGTTGTCCTTATGATGAGCTCTCCTCACTATCAGTTTGAAACGTCTCTGTTTTAGGTTTTATGCATCTTTGCGAGAAAAGATATACTGGAGTGTTCTTCATATTCTGAGTCAGGAGACATAGAATCAACTAGGGCTGGAAAAACACTTTAAGATCATCAAGTCTAACCACTATGGTATGCTTGCAGAAGTCCTGCCATATTTTTTTTTCAGTGTAGCACATTACATAATGAGAAGCAAATTTTATCATGCTTCCTTGCACCTTTTTGCTTTGAAACTTATTGTGCTACTGCAAGCCTGGCAAACCTGCAGTAGCTGCTAGAAAATTCCCCGAAGACTTTTCATTCAATTTTTATAGAATTCGGTAGCCAGGTCGTTTATCTGAAGAGAAAGAAAGGAAGAAAGGAAAAAAAAAGAAAAGAGAGAGGTTAGGTGTATATGAGATCCAAAGACAGATAAGGACTTTCATTTAATTGTGAAGCTGGACTTGTCATCCTTGTCTGAACTCTCAAACTTCCATGAAAGACAACAATGGCAGAAAAGTTGTGGATGGCTGTTATTAAGATTTCTGGAGACTAAGTTGGAATATAGGTTATTCAAATCTCTGTATAATACTTGCACAAGAGAATAATGACAAAGTTGTAGCTCTTCTTCTGCCTATACCTTTATATAGTGCCGATTTGATGGAGGATACCTTGTCAAATTCAGTGGTTTGGAAGATAAGATGTAAGGGAGCAGATCTAGAATTGCTCAGCAAGCTTTTCTTTCCTTGCGACATTGATCTGCCTTGGAAGCTGTATTTCTCAAGCTGTAGGTTGTTGAGCTCAGGGATAAAGCACCTCAAAGGAGATTTCTTTCTTAGTAGTTGAATGAAACTTTGAAATGCATTAGCAGAATTACATGAAGAACTCTCATTACCTAGTTTTTCACTTCAGCAAAATAACGGTAGTAAAAAAGGAATCTCGAAAGAGAAGGAAGGAAGGGAAGAAAAAAAAAAGCAGAAAAGAGGGAGGGGAATGAAGTAAGTAAATTGTTGTGTGTTTGTTTGGCGTTTTTAATGAAGGAGTTGGTCTGAATGAAGGAAGAAGAGCCAAGCTAATTTACCATTCTAGCCTTGAATTATTTCCCATGAAGCACTTTCTAAGGGTCTACTGAAGATACTGTGAGACTCCCATTGATTTGTAAAGGGTGGTACATCATACTGCTTCAGTGCGGTGAGCATTGTTGTCATACCTGACAGAAGGTGGTTGTAAAACTTCTGCCTGCAAATGTAAGTATTTTGCAAAGGTGATTATGTAACCTGCCCCTTTTCTCTTTTTATAAGGAAAGTGTGCTTCACAAGATATTTGAAGGTTGGTCTTGAGTTCTTAAACTATCCTGTTTGACTTTTCAGTCTGAAACAGACTCTGGTTCATTGTAATTATAAACTAGGTTTTTATTTCATCACATCTCATTGCTTTTGTCTGACTTCAGTCTCACCAGGTAAAAGAATTTAGTTGACTTCTCAGCTGAGTAGTTGGCCTTAAGTCTTTCAGTGTCAGTTGCATGATCAGACCTGACCAATAGTATTATTTTTGTTGCAGTCCCTGCTTGTAGAACAACTCTTGTTTTAGAAGCAATTGATGATAACTGTGAAGGAATCAGGAGACTTGCCATGGATAAGCAAAGGACCTAAAGGAACTAAATAGAACCTATTTTCAAGGCATGGAGTTGTTTACCATTTATTTTCTTAAAAATCTTACCAACAGCCTTAGAGTTTAGCGAGAATAGGCATTTTGCTGTCAAGTCTCTCAAGATTTCTCACACTTGAACATGGCAGTGGGAAGACTTACTGCATTTATGGATAAGCCTTTGATACTTCATGATCAGAGGGAGTGTTGGCGGCAAGAATAAAATTATAAACCTTTAAATTGAGAATGGCTTAATATAATGTTCCTACAAAACTACTAATAATGCACTTATGGAAAGAAAACTGTATAAGCTTGTACTGGCACATGTAGCCATCTGTTGGAGCAGGAGGCCGATATGGAAAAGGACTTGAAAATATTTTTTTAATCTTTATTTTTAAATGCTGTTCATATGGTTACAGAGAGGGATAGACAACAGATACAAATGGGTAACTAAGTAAAAGAGTGTAGAAACCACCTGTCACAGTTTCATGGGAGAGTGTTTATGTTCTGACACTCTTCTCCACCGCTTTGCTGGTTACCAAGGAGTTGTTGCCTCGTGCCTGGTATTGGTAACTGCCTCTCACACACCAGCACCTCCACAGATCTGCTCCTGTGTCCTCCTGTTTGGTCTATTGGAGGAATGGTCCTCCTGCTTTTGGATGCAAGTCTTGAACCAGGTTAATGGAAGCAGCAGCTTGGTTGTAATAGGGGAGAAGCTTGAATGCTGTATGATATACCACTTTGTGGCAAGCCTAAGTGTAAAAAGGAAGAATTTATTAGCCAGGATTTATTGCTAACACAGTTACCGTCTTTTTGGACAGAAGTAGAACAAAATGCCCCTTTAGATCAGCACTGTTGAGTGTCTGTCTCTTTTCATGTACGTTACAGGCTGTCAGGACTTCTGCATGACCTTTATCTGAGACCCTGTCCTCAGGTGACTCCTGAAAACTGTTGTCACAGAACAGAGTATTGCTTTGAGGGCATATGTAGGCTTTTATATACCTAAAATCTTATTTGTGTTCTCTTTAGAATCAGACCTTTTTTCTAGTGAGGAGAGGAACATCAACTTCAGTGAACTGAAAATTCACTTTTCTGAAGTTGGGCTGTGCTATGAACAGAAAAAAAAATACTAATTTTAGAAATGCTCAGCTCCACCTCGCTGTGTCCAAGGTGCATACAGTGGTGTGCAGTAATTCCTGAACTGCAGGATTGTACTTGATTCAAGAAAATGTGTTCATATTTAGGCATCAATTTAGCAGAATAAATATGTGCTGTATTGCAGGTCTGGTGAGGGGAGTGGTGTTGAGAGGGAAGAGTTGTATAAGCACTGTCCATAATAACTTCCTGTATAAAACTTTATTTTTCCTTGGTTCAGATGTTTGAACTTCTTTTCAAAATTGTATAATCTTGGGATTCCTACTCCAGATCTCATCAGTTGGCCTTTCTGTGAGAGTGACTAGTTTCTCACTTGGCAATTCACCACGGACATTTAATCTGCTCATGGAGTTCAGTGTTTCAGACAAACGCAGAGAATTAATATCAGAGCTTCCAGTTCAAAAATTCTTCCATCTGGCACTTCAGCGACCTTTTCATATTTGCCTTCCATATGACAGAGACAGTTGGTTTAACATCAGCTTCGATTTTAGAAATAAAACATCCATTTTTGGAGAGTGCCTTTGAAATGGGCTGTGAGAGATATATGAGTAAGTTTGTGCTAGATACAGAAAGGAGCATATCCCCGGATACTATTTTCAGTCTCTGAGCTCTATTTTCAATTGCATTTGTTAGTTGGTATCTAGCTTTGCTAGTAATCTCTGTATCCAAATAAAGTTCAACAAATACTACCCAAGAATGTGAATTACATTTCTGGGACACAGTTGATCCTTTTACCCCTGGAGGTTACCAGAGGGGAAACAACAGGCCATCAGGACAGGAGAAGAAATGTCTTAATTTACAGTTATTTTTAACTCACATATTTCCTCCCTCCCTCTCTGACAGTTACTGTATTTCTTGTCCTTTGGTTCCCCCCTTACTCCCTTATATTTTTTTTGTCTCACGCAAGCTCTCTTCCTGCTCCGTTTAGCTGTGCCCATCACATGTTCAAACCAAAGTGCCAGTGGTTGCAGGGAAGGGTGAGTGTTGAAGGACCTCTTTCAAATTTGGGCCTGATTGCAGTAGTAGGTCTGGTATGAACTTGCTTGTGATGTCATGCAGCATTACATGCTTTACTTCCCCTTTCACAATTTTATTCACTCCCTTACCTCATCACTTGTTCTTCCTTGATCTTTTCCTGGATTGTAGCTTTCTCACCAACTGAACTCTCATTTTGACCTGTTCGTGTTTCTGCTTCTGAATGCAGCAGTCTTTTGCTGACCTTATCTTCTCAGTGGAGAAAAGAAAGAGCTGCCCTACTGCTTTGTTCTGCAATGAGAATGATTCTCCATATAGCTGCGTTTTTATTTTAGACAAAGTTGCTTTTAATACTCCAGAACATTCCCAAATTGTGTTTTATAAGTAACAAATGTCAAATTCCAGTGCTGCCAGAATCTGCAGATAACTTGTGCAGTTCTCAATTGCCATGGTACCAAAGCACAGTAGAAAATAACATGCATATAAAAGATAATGGAAACTCATATCCAAGTAGGATTTTTGTTTTCAGTGAAAATTAATGTCGGCCTTATGCTCTCAACGGTTCAGGTGCTGGGTTAGTAGTCACTTGACTGTTTATGATTTTTTCTTTATGTCTCTGTCAGCTAAATACAAGTGCTAAGTCTCATTCTCTGTAATAATGAGATTGTTGTGCTACCTTCCAGAGGGCTTTGGCTTTACAAATTATGATCTATATCTTCATAACATTTCACTTAAAAAAGCCCAAGTGCTCTACAAAGTTAATTAGTGCGCCCACTTTCTGCTTGTGGTAGGGGCAGGATCATTATTATGAACAGAAAAATGGGATTGTGGAGAGGTTAAGTGACTTCCTTACTTCAGGTGACTCAGTAGTTTTATTTTTGCTCAGCGAGTGCCAAATCTTGGATTTCCAGGTATTAGGCTCTTCCTACTGCTTCCAGAATGGTGCAAATGGGGTGAATTCAGATGTTTTCTTCTGATTTTTCAGTAAGAATTTTGGATGTTCACCCTGCTATTTAGCCAACTGACCACTTTTTACTAAGATGTACACAGTAACAATGAGTGGTAGAAAATGGTAGATGGATATTTTATATCAGTTCATAGGTAATGGATGACCAAAGTAAACACTGGTAGGATGTTAAATGTAGGAATTAAAAAGCAGATATAATGCATCTTCCGGAAAGATATGAAGAAGTTCAGAGTAGTTTACACTATACAAACATATTTAAGTTCTTTCTTCTGTGTGGTAGGATGTTTGGTCTATAATGACAAAGTTGATGGTTCTTTGTTACTGAGGATATCTTTATTAATCAGCATAAATTCACTGATACAGGACAGGACTTTTAGTAAGTACCTTAACAGATGATAAATTCAGGGGACATTCATGACTATTTTAAAATTCATGAACCATAAGAGCTATAAATTAGTTACTTAAATGATCACTCTCACCTCTTTAAATGCTATGTTACTTTAAGCAGTAAATTAATTAATCCAGCAATCTTTAATTCTAAAAATCCTGTTTGTTTGGGATCTCTTAATTTTGCTGACAGCGATGAAGTAAAAGAAATCTTGCATTGAAACTGTATTAAAATAACTAAATTTGATCAACATATATATACATATTTTACATCAATCCCAGGTGCAGATTAAGGAGTATTGCTTGAAATGCTATAAGGTGATTCACAGAGACATCTTTATTTAGAAATGGTTCCATGAATGTTTATACTGGTTTTCATTTGTTTAATGGGGCTTATTATGGACTTTATGCATGGAGCAAAAATACAGTTCTTGTGATTTCAGTCTCAACTTCAGCAGTCGTCTTTATGGGAACAAATCAGTTATTTGCAAACATTGTCTTGAGATATGATAAATACTGTGGTACTGTGTATGTGGGGGATTGTAAGAAATTGTAGCCCAGAGATCCATGCTGACATGATGATGACTAAGCCTGTTTATCAGAAAGCGGTGTTGGGATCTTCTCAAATTGATCGTGAGACTGGGTAGGATAAAAGGGGAAAAAAAGACTGTCCCAGCTCTTTTGTTGTCTTCTGATTCTGATCAGCAAGTAAGAAAGCTGCAAAGTTTACACTATATTATGCTTTTTTGTGATTCTAAGATTTGGAACTTTGAAGTGTCCTCTCTGTAATGTTCTCAGTGTGTGGTAATGGTTCTTTTTACTTTAAATAAGTAAAAAGCACATAAACACTGGAGTAACTTTTAATACTAAATGCGCTAAGTTTTGTGGGGCTGCTTTTATTTTGAATTACATTGGTATAATCTGTGGTAGCTCAAGTAATGTTGGAATTACATGAATATTCTGATTTTCTAGATTAGTCCTCCTTTTGCCATTTCTGTCAAAAGCAGAGAAGGGCTCTTCACACAACTGCAAAGTGTGTTTGTGCTGAAGGTTTTAAGTGGCGAAATTATTTCTGTCTCATCATCTCTCTTTTTGACGTACCTTTTTAGTTGAGACTGAATAAGCAATTATGGAAAAACTTCAGTCATCAGATGTGGAGAGTGTATGAGATACCAGTGGTTGCTCTGGTGACTACTTGGTATATTGGCAGCACAGTGTGAAACAACTTGGGGAAATACAGTTGTGTATTTAACATTACTATCTTTATGTTCATGGAGAGGTGCTTCTGTTGGACCATACCTGGGATGCCAAGCATCTTTTTTCCAAGGCTGGGGTCAAGGACTCTCAAGTACTACTACTGTTACCACATTGGGTAGGAACAGTCATTGCTATTTTCAGATTAAATCCTTTCCCATGAAGACACCAAGTCCCTGGACAGTTTCTGAGCGCCGCTTTGGAAGTGCTTTTCCAAACAGTAACTTCACACACAAACCCCCCCAAGTTTCTGTAGGACTTCTGTTCTCTGGAGAAGGGCAAGACTCTGTCTAAGGGGGATTGGGTGTTGAGTCTAGTTGCAGTTTTCCAGGACTTTCACCCTGGAATCAAAACAGACACTTGAGGGTTGAATGCCCTACATGTAAAGTTCTCTTGTGGAGATGCATGGAATGCATGCACACCATTGCCATGGGTTTTGCCTTTTTTCCATGTAGGAAAAAAAAAAAAAAAATTAGCTGTCCCTTGTCCCTTCCCCTCTGTCACTGCATTCTCCAACATCTGTTTTTCAGCATGATTCTCTGAGGTACTGCTGTTGGGATTCCTGCTAGGTGGGAACTTAAGTGGCAGAAAGCAGCCATACCCTCTCTTAAATTTCATGTCTGGGGCCACCTAAATGCCCTAGTCAGAGGTGGTGAACTGGCCAGTGACTTCTTAGAGCCTTTACTCTCTGATACGAGGTTTGGAAGGATGGTAATGTCCACTTGAACAATCCTTACATGACAGTTTTTTACTGTATTGCCTGTTCCACTTGTAATAATCTTTTGTTTTAAATGTATTAAGTTGATTGGCCTAGTTTTAAATCTTGTTTACTATAAAGGAGAAAGCATAAACAAAGATCTTCTGATCTCCATATAAGATCTCGTGCGAGAAATACCTCTTCTGAAAGTGGTAACTGTGATTTCATTGCACCACTTTCAAAAGCCAAATAGTTTCTGAAATAGTTTGCACTTCTGAAAGTTAAGCTTTGAATGAAGATTGTGATGGGAGAATGGCAGTAACTCCTGAAGGCTAAAGAATCACTCAAAGTGTTGACATACCTGAGTGTTTACTCGTATGATGAATTTTGTTAAAGAATCAATAATTAAAAGTGCTTAATGGCTCATACTGTTTGCTAGACAAGTTTCCTTAAATGGGTATCACTTTCATGCTGAAAAGTTCTTGCCACCTCTTTCTCCTGAGTGCATTTTATAAAGCATAATTGTCATCTTGTTAGTTGAGAAACCAAGATATTACCCGTATTGTCTCTACGTACATTTGAGGTAAGAATCTGTAATAGTTAAGGTGCCATTAATCACATTGTCATGTAGCAACAGTTTTAGACCATGGTGGCATTTACAGCATCTCAATGAGTGTCTGGGCTCCACTGTCTTAGGTGCAGCATCATATAGATTTATAGAGCAAGGGTAAGGAGGGGTGATGGATTATACAGATTGACTTCCTATATGTCATGAGCTCTTAAACTTGTTTAACTCCTTTCATTTGCTCTGATAACTGTAGGTAAAGCAAATATTCAACAAAAACATTTAGTTTTAAGGGTATACTGGCAAGAGATAATTTCCACTACTTTCTGGATTGTAATTTTCAATGAAGTGCATGAAGGTTGTACTGTGCGTAAAATTAGTAAAATAATAGCCCCCACTCTGAAGAACCTATGGCTTATATAGATAAAAGAGATGAAAAGGGGCAAAAAGAAAGGTCCTGTCTTAGAGATGGCAAAATTCTGACTAGCCCAGAGTATCAAATAGGAGCATCTAGAAGGGACTGAAGATGAACCTGTGTCCTTTGTGACAAATACTGCGCTTTAACTGAAAAATGGTCCTTACTCTTAACCTGAAAATAAGAGAGTGGGTTAGTCTTCTCCTGACTACCAGCAAGGAACTTGCAGGTGGTGAGCAGTGGTTTACCAGTCTAAAAGCTTCTGATGCCAAGTATTTGTGTATAATATTTGAAAGGCTGAAATTCATAAGAATCCCTTTTGTTATGCAGTACAAAAGAAAAATGATACTTAAAAGGATGAATTAGTTTAATAGAAAAATTCAAACTTCCTGAAAGTGATCTGGTCTTGATGGTGAAATCTAAGATCATTTGTATGCTCAGGCAGACCTCCAAAATACATTGTGCATCAGTCTTTCTCAGTACACTGTTGCTTTGTTGAATGATAAGTTACTACAGAGTAATTTCTACTATTAACTTTTTAGCACAGGAGTGTCAAATCAGCATGCCCACTGCACAGGGGCAAAGGCAAGGATATTGTGGTAGCTTTGCTATTGCTGATGGAGGAAAACCTGAAATTACCACCGAGTACTGCAACTTTAAGCTGTGTTTTAGACCTGCTCGTTTCAGGTTTCACAGAGCAGAGTTTCAGCACAAAGTTGGGCTTGACCTGTCAATGACAATGTAAAACAACTACTTAAATATTGTTTATCTTCAGAGCTTTATAGACAGGGCAGACAGATTGGAAATGTGTACACTCAACAACAGCAAAAGGTCAGCTCTCTTGCCTGTGGTCAGTGGTCATTTTGGAAAGAATGTTTTATTTCTGCTAGGGAGCTGTTGATGTAGGTGAGAGAGAAGTGATGAATGAAATCCCTTGCCAGCGCTGGCAGGAGAAGCGCTGCAATTGCAGAGAGCAGGCACAGGAACATGGGGAGCAGCCCCTGATTTGTACTTCTCTGCAGTGTTCAGTCTTTTCCTCTAGTGATGCTGGTGTTCAGCCTGTGCATCCATGGCTTGACATCTGAGTGGGGGGCTGTTGTACATCTTGGCTTTAGTCATTAGAAGATGACTGTGGGATTTTCATCCTACTGCAGATTCAGCCAAGTGACCTGAAGGTTAAAGTGTCTTCCTTCAATATCTAAATCCAAACTCTTACTGCTTCCAGTAGAGATGATCAATAGCATGTCTTGCATTTTTAAATGCAATGCTTGCTTGGCCCACGTTAGAGCTAGACATGGGAATTTTCCAGTGGAAAAAGAAACTAGAAGCAGCACTCATGGCATTATGATCTATAGTTTGTTTATAGCTGTGGATTCCAAACATTTTAACTGGCTACAAGTGGCCTTTGATAATTTGAAAGGAAGCCAAGTATAGCTTTTTAACTTTTCCTCCGTATGTCCTGCCCGTTTTCTAGATCATAGGCTTTCATAGGCTGAGTAATACTTACTGATTTATTTGCATCCATGTTGATTAAGTGAAAATGAAAGCACTGCTATTTTAATAATAATTTCAGTTTACATTATGTTAAAACATCTTTGTTGGTAGAAGGCATTGCAAGAACGTGGATCTGGAGACAGTGGGAACTGTGTGGGTGCATGTCTGTTCATATAAGTTGTTCTAGGGAAAAGAAGCCAATTAATTTTACAAGAAGGCTAATTAAAAATTCTTTGTGCACCAGTTCTTTATCTTTTCTTTCTGAAGTAATAGACCAAAATTACATAATTGCCTTTATTTTGGCCTGAGAGGGAATGAAGGGGGGCTGTTCCTTTTCTCTGTTAAATGCTGGTTAAATTTTAGTCTTAGGAAAACCACTTTAATGAGCAGAAATGTGAGCCCTTGTAAAGCTAGTAATGTCCTTCATTAGAGTTGACCTGGTGTATGATTGTTTGGCCAGATGGCACTGTGCAGGAAATGTACTTTAAATTTTTAATGTGCAAAAGAAATCTTTGATCTACTGTTACAGTGGATCATCAAACCCACAAAACATAAAAACCATGAGATGTAGTCACCCAGAATTTCTAGACGCAGTTGAAGTAAGTTGGATATCAAGGCACAGAACTCCTCCAGGGGAATGGCAAAGAATAATTTATTGAAGGTGTTTGTATTGGATACACTTTGTGTTATGGGGAAGGAGTCCTGATTAAATGGTAACGGTAAATGCTGCTTTTTCTTATTTGATGTTAACTATTTTATGACAGCAAGTGTTCCAAAATGCTTTGATTGTAGGTGTTTGGATGGAACATCATGCTTCTTTCATTTTATGTATGTGAACAATACAGTTGATAGCAAATTAACACTGTCTATCCTTAAACACTTGCAAACATTATGGAAAAAGTACATTTCAGATTCTTTTGATTTGCCTTATGATTTAAGGAGCCTCTTGGGACTGCCTGCATCACACTTCATAGCTTTCCTGTAGCCCGAAGGCTAAAATTATTTCTGCTCTTCCCAAGTAAAAGTTGAGTCTCTTATGGGTAAAAACAGAGGCTGAGGCCTTGAATACAACACCCCACCAACTGTGCAATTTAAAAATAATGTCTTATACATTGGAATGTATTAAAATTAAAAACCGAAATGTACATGACTGGAGTATATAAACTCACCCATTTAGTTCTTTCCATCTAGCGATAGCATATTTTGGCATCTCAAGCAGCAAGTTGCAGTCTTTGAGGCTTGGCAGAGCCATACCTCACAGTAACAAAGAACTGAACTTCTGTGCTTTAGTGTGTCATTAAGCTGCAGTCTCACGTTTCAGTGCCTGGGAATTGATTTACTAGTTCGATTTTCTGAGGCATATAGTGATAATAATAATAATATTTTATAAGCATTATTTAAAAATACAGTAATATACCAGTATTGGATCTTTGGCAGGCCAGCACTGAAGTGTGCACACAAACTACCATCATTTATTTTAGTTTAGTCTCATCCAATTTTAAATAAATGGAAATCAATACTGCTTGTGGGTATCAGTGGCTAGCTTGGAGAAAGAGGTGAAGTGGTAAGACCACATTGCACAAAAAAGCACAATGTATGAATTTTATGCACATTCCTCTTTTGTCTTTCTTTTTCAGGATCTTTTAGTATAGTTTGCAAAGGTAGGCTTTTTATTTGTTATGACTGTCCTCTATGTAAAATGCATCCCTGTGTAAAACGTATGTGTTGTTTGCAATTTTAATGTAGAAACACAAAGCGAATGCTTCTGAAGTCGAATACCTTTTTGATGCTGGCTGATGTATTGATGTGGACTTTAAGCCTTGGATTGATATGGACTTTAAGCCTTTTAGAGGCAATGACTGCTCTTTTTTCCTTTCAGATATGTGTCACAAAGATGTCTACACGGAACTGCCAGGGAATGGATTCAGTGATCAAACCTCTGGATACGATTCCTGAAGATAAAAAGATCCGGGTTCAGAGGACACAAAGTAGTTTTGATCCGTTTGAGAAACCAGCTAATCAAGTGAAGAGGGTTCATTCAGAGAACAACGCTTGCATTAACTTCAAAACTTCATCTGCAGGAAAGGAGTCACCTAAAGTCAGGCGGCATTCCAGCCCCAGCTCCGTAAGTGTACAGTCCTCACACCTGCGCACGTACCACATGGTGGAATTAATAGCACTAGAAAAACATTTTCTTGTTTAGGAAGGAACAGATTACTTGGAAACAAACCAGAAAAATTATGGCTGCTATAAAAGATATTTCCCATATATATTTGTACTGCTATGTATAAAATGGAATAAGAAAATAGAATTTGAAAAATAATATATTTTTAAATCTCTCTCAGATATTAGCTAGGGTGTCTTACGGGATTTCTAAGCAATTTCCTCTCCTGATCCTGGTATGGCATTACAGCTGCTCTAATGTTTATGTTGCAGATTTTGCAGAGGGTTGCTTATTTGTGAAGAGGAATTCTTCCCCCTGAAGTTTAGGAAACCACATGAATTGCCTGTTTTATCTTTAGATTTAGGTTTTAAAGAAACAGATCAGATTTGACAGATTTTGTTTACACTTTAAAATTATCTTTTTAAAATCAAGTAGTAAAAATAACGTTCATTTCCATCTCAGAAACTTTGCGTGCATGAGAGAAAGAGAGAGAAACAGCTGAGAAGGGTTTGGCAACACATCATCATTGTTGTGTTATTCTCAAGTATTTTGAAAGAAACTGGATAAATAAAATGTCATATCTTGCATGAATAATGCCCAGAACAGGTTTCTCCCAAAAGTCCTTCAAAATTATTCAAAAGCTATTTCTGTTATGCTTTGGCAGGGAAAATCCATAATAATGTGACCTTTGAGTTGAATACTAAGGGATCTAAGCAGAATGGATCTAACACTTCAAATCTTAGTTGGCGTGAAATGCTTTAAAAGGTTGATTGCCTCTTCTTTTTTTTCTTTTCTTCTTTTTTTTTCTCCATCTTCTGGACATCTTCTGACCTCCCTACAGAAGTTTGACTGAATCGTGTCAGACTTCTAAGAAAAAATGGCAGAGCTTCATTTTCTGTAGATGAGCTTTGTTTAATCCATGTGATTTTACCGGTAAGATGTCAAGCCTCCAGGGGACCTTCCTTTTTAGAAAAGGTTACATTTAAAAATATAACCATCTGTAGCAAAAACAAATCTGCTTTTTCATCATTGCCTGGCACTATATAGCTGCTGCCAAAGATGTCTCTGGTGTGTTCCAGATGAGTCCGTAACAAGGAGTTCTTGCTTTAAAACTTTTACAGTCATTAAGGGACGGATGAAGTGATTTGCCCTGTGCATGATGTCTGAATATTGTTTGGCACCACCACCACTCAATTTAGATTAGTTTTTTTTTTTGTAAGTCTTCCCTGAAAGGTTTTGTGGTATTAACTCACTTCCCATCTCTGATGTTCTTATCTTGTTCCTCTTAGAAGTTATTATTAATTTCTGTTAATGATTTATTAACTTATTTTCTATTAAAACACAAAGAATTTTAGTTGCTTTGTTTCCAGAATTTTGAAGTAGGCTTTTTGAAACTGTGTTATTGCCATCTTGTACTTTTCCAGCAATCTGATACTCTACTTCATCCATTCCATCTCAGATGACCCCAGTATTTTTTTTTATGTAAAAGATCTTAATGCTTCCTCTCCCAATATGCAGGTGGTTAGAGCCCTAGCTAAACATACACTTTTGTTAATCCTCTGTTATGGTGACTCACACAGGCTTGCTGAGGACATCTTGTATTAAAGTAGGTGCATAGTAATTTCCTGAAATACAATTCTTATTTCTCGACTTCCTTTAATTCTCCCTGATTTTTATAGCTCTGTTCAGTGAAGTCAGTTCTTCCTTCTGCTTTGAGGCATTGTTAGTAATTTTTGACTCTTCCTCACAAGGAGTGATCCCAAGAACACCTGGCAAGGAATAACTTGTGGAATAATGTTAGCATTGACAACAAGGAAGACGGAAGACTAGAAATTCACATCAAAAGGTGATTTTAGCCCTCTGATGATTGCAGGTCACATCTGGTCCTGCCCAACAGACCTAAGTTCTTATGTCCAAGGCAGAGATACGATCAAGCCGCTCCCCTCCCTCCAGAGCCTGAATAAGCTGCCCCAGGCAGGAGCTGTTATGATGCACATTTCATTCAGCATAGGTCTGGGTGGTTAGTTGCAGGAATTTGTCATTCTCTGGTTTTGAATTGCACTTGAACTGACGAAAGGTTTTGAATTTAATTTTTTTTCTAGTCCTGATGTATAGCAGATGTCCTTGCTACTTCTTCTTCTGATCATTAGTTTTTTTTTCTTCCATGGCAGAGGGCTGCTGTGTATTCTTCCTAATTAAGTTAATACTTGATTCTCTGGAAATTCTTCTGCTGAATAGATTATACCAGTCTCAATGGGCATTTCAGTTTCTGTAAATGTTCTTGAGCATGCTATGGCCTCTGGCTTGTACTGGCTACAGTTGTGTAGCTGTGTTTCGGTTTTAGCTTTGCTTTCTGTAAGCTTTATTTGAAGTTACTCTGAAAGATATATGCTACCTTCAGTTTGCACTTTCTGTGCTTGATTAGTGGAGGGGCTGAATTAGAGATAGGATTCTGTTTAGTCTCTTCCCTTTCATCATGTAAACTCCTCATTAGCCATCAGGTGCGGAAGTGATGTCTTACAGAAGGTACATGGCTGAGACTTGCAGTCTGTATATCACTGCTTTAGCTCAGGTGAAAGTCCTTTATTTGTCTCAGAAATAACATTTTTCAAGAAGTGAGCTGAAAGACCTTGTTTATAGTTCCCTGTGCCATCAGCTTCTGTGTTGATCAGTTTCAGAAGCAGTCTTGGCATGCATCAGCTTCACTGTTTGGGGAAGATCACCACATAATACTCTGCAGGTAGCACGTTACCCATTTTGTG
Organism: Neopsephotus bourkii; assembly: GCF_033783945.1. Classification (NCBI taxonomy): domain Eukaryota; kingdom Metazoa; phylum Chordata; class Aves; order Psittaciformes; family Psittacidae; genus Neopsephotus; species Neopsephotus bourkii. The sequence goes on from NW_026901949.1 coordinate 147,555, forward strand.
TTTTCTGTGCCTTTGAAATGTGTTGCACCTTGTGATGAAAAGATCACTTGCATGTACGGGCACACACAGACAGAGGCTGAGGAAGCAGGAACTCCATGTTCCTGCCCACAGGTTGTCACTTGGATAAATCATTTGCTCTTGAACATAGAGCAATTTTCTGCAGTTAATGTCACACATCATTTCAACCTGGTAGAAATCCGGTGCAGTTAATTAGTGCAGTAGCATACAGGCAGAAGTTAAGTTTGTTTATAAGAACAAAAAAAAATGTGTTAAGTTTTACACTTCCACCTGAGTCTTTCCACCTGACATTTACATACTCATTATATAAGCCAGCTACATTGCATTGCGTTTTCTTCCTCTCTTTAACATAAGAAAACATCTAAGGGTAGGATTTCCAAATAACTTAAGCTGGTTGAAATTGGATGTTGTTATGGAATGAGATTTCCAGCACAATAAACTTACCCTTTTCTCACAAAAGAATGATGGGCAATATTCACCTTGGAGGTAGTGAAGTAGGTGTTTGCCTGTTAGAAGAGGGGAACTTGACTTAATAAACCTTTGCTCTCATCCAGACCAACACAACAGATATGTGTGTGTATATATATATATGTATATATATATATGTATGTATATTCTGTACATGTAGCTATAGTTGCACGCACTTCTCTATCTGTCTGTATCTATCCTAAAAATCTTTTGCTGAGTCTTTTACCTATGAAGGGAAGAAATTTGCTTTTTTTCTTTCCTTAGCTGGACACAACAAAAAAAGCAGAATTCAAAACTAAATTTATGGCAGTCTTTCCAAAATAACACTGGCTTTGAAAAACAGTTTGACTCTAATTTTCTGAAAGTCTAATTTGAGATCCACACTCTTTAAGCATGTCATTATTATTATTATATATTTTTCTCCAATGCCAGGTGAAGTTTTATTACATTCACTGTACACATTTTCTACACTATAAAATAGTACTTTTGCATTATATGTAAATAGAATTTGCAGGTTTTATGAGCTAGCCATCTGGTTGTCATGGTTTAAGTCCTGCTGGCAACTATGTTCCACACAGCCACTTGCTCACTCCCCTTAGCCCCCCCAAAGGTGGGATGGGAAGAGCTGGGGAAAAAAAGTTAAAAAACATGTGGGTTGAGATAAGAACAGCTTAATAGTTGAAATAAAGTAAAATATAATAATCATCATCATCATCATGGCTTGACTTCGCGAACGAAGATTTGGGAAGGGCATTTACCCACGCTTACTACAAGCGTGCTGATGACTAAGAAGGCCAATGTGGGATAGGCAAATCCGGCTACAAAAAGCACAGCAGAAGGTCTCCTTGGGTGGAACAGGTGGGACACGATTCTTCCTGTGTTGTCTTTTCTCCTCGAGACTAGTTCTTCGTGAACTCTCAAAGGAGTCAGCGGCATTATGTATGGTGTGCCTCCAAGTCTCCCGATTGGAGGCCAAGGTGGACCACTGATGGTAGTCAATATGGCCAAGGCTAAGGTATTGTTTCAGGGAGTCCTTGTATCTCTTCTTTGGGGCACCTCTCTTGCGGCTACCGGTGGCAAGTTCACCGTAAAACATGATCTTGGGGAGGCGGTGATCCTTCATTCTAGAGACGTGCCCTGCCCAGCGCAGCTGCAGTTTCAGCAATGTGGCCTCGATGCTGGTGACCCCTGCCTGTTCGAGGACAGTGACATTATGCTGAAAAGAACAACGTGTTGCTTATTGTGCAGTGGAAGACGTAAGGAGATAATACGGTCGGAATGACCTATTGGCAGATTTTCAAGTTTGGAGGCTATGGAGTTTTTAATCATGAAGCCGACTCCAGAAAGATGACTTTCAGTTTTGGGTTTGCCTGACCAGTAGAGTGTATAGCCAGCACCATGTTCTTTGAGGCTACCTTCCTCATGAAGGCGAACTTCACTGAGTGCAGCGATATCGATGTTAAGACGTGACAATTCATGGGCAATTAGTGCAGAACGGCGCTCAGGACGCCCACTGTTCACTGTATCAAGCATGGTTCTGATGTTCCAACATGCGAGTGTCAATCTGGACACACCTTTGGAGGCAGGTGTATGCCTTTGTCTCTTTGTTTTTAATTGACCGCAATAGAAGATGCCCGTTGGCCGCGGCTAGCCAACCAGGTGGAGGGGGAGATGAGCTTTGGTTAGGCCACCTTTTCTAGGCCTCTCTCCATATGGAGCAAGCAGTGCTGTCCTTGAAAAAGGCTGCTTGGTCATTCAGGATGCTGCCGAACAAGACTGTCATCTCCTGGGTCAGACTTGAGCGACCAAAGTCCTGAACCGCCTGCATGCAGGGTTGGGTCTGCGACTTCCAGTGCACCTTATCACCTGCCGTTTCGTCCCTCGCCTGTTGCTGCAGGGCTTTGCAAGTGTGGGTAAACCCTTCGGGCCTGCGCAGTGGATTTATTTTAGGTGAGGCACAGCGTGCGCAGAACTGGCCTCACCCTTTACACCTGAGGTTTATCTGCCAGGGCCTAGCAAGCTTGGACGGTGACAGCAAAGTCCTCAGGTCGTAGGTTTAATTAGAGTATCCTTCTCTTAGATGGATGGCCTTACAGGGCTACACGAGCTCCATCTGCCCGGGTTTGAAGTTGGAGTTGTCCTTCTCCTAGGATGGTTGCCTGAAGGCTAGTGAGCCCATCCTGCCCATGGACACACTTTGTCTGACCCTTCATTTGAGAGCTGACTGGCATGGGAGACCCTACGGGAAGCATAAGCCACCACCAGCATAACTCCCAACTTCACAAGGGCACGCAAGCTCTTTCCCCACGACAAGGGGGTGTCCGTGAAAGAGAGTAAAATATAATAATAGTAATATTAACAACAATTATAAGGAGATAGAGTGGGAGGAATAAAACAAATAAACAGAAAAGAAAAATACCCAAGTGATGCACAATACAATTGCTCATCACCTGGTGACCAGTGCCCAGCTCATCCCTGAGCAGTCATCAGCTCCTCCCAGCCAACTCCTCACAGTTTGTATACTGTGTGTAATGTGCTGTGGTATGGAATACCCCCTCCTGACTGTGCTCCCTCCTGGCTTCTTGTTTTTCGCTGGCAGAGTGAAAAAGAAACTGAAAAGACCTTAGCAACAACTAAAACATTAGCTTGTTAACAACGTTATTCCCATACTAAATTCAAAACACAGCACTGTACCAGCTACTAGGAAGGAAATTAACTCTATCCCAGCCTAAACCATCACACTGTTCAAGATTTAATTGCACAGTGATAGGCATCAGTTCTCTAATGGTTTACTATCCATGTCAGAATTAAAATGCCATGCTAAGGTATAAGTACTACCTTTCAGTTACTTTTTAAAAACTAAATGCATCAAAACACTAAAAAAACATTCAGGTAAAAAGCATTGGATAAGCAATGCTTTATTTTATGGATTCTGCACTCTCTCTGGGAGAGCAGCCTCTCTTCTGTTTCTGTAACATATTAATATTCAGTCCTGGTGTATTCAACTTTCCTCCAAAAATGTGCAAGCAAAAAAGCAAGAACTGATCCTATTAACACACCGTAAATCAGTTGCATAAGAAATCTAGCTTTAAAGCAGACACTGAAGTAATAAATCTGTCTAAAAGTTAGGCATCATTTCTGTCTGCCTAAAATCTTGGTGTGCCGTTCTCGCCTGTCTTCCTCTTCAGGTATACCCAACTGCCTCCAGTTTTAGGAACCTATTAATTACTAGAGTAACTGCATACTTCCTGTTTGATACTTTTTATTGAGGTAAGATAATTTCAGAGTTCAGTGTAAAGAGTGGATCTTCCTTTTCTGGCACAAGGAAAGCTTTAATAATTGTTAACCTGAGGGATACACTTTAGATGATGAGGTAGATAAAATGTGGCAGTTGGTCCAGCTTCTGTGCTTTAGTAACCTGGAGAACAAGTAAAGAGCTTTAAAAACTGCATCCAGCCCTTCCACAGAGTCATCTGTGTTCACTTCTGCTCAGATTGGTCTTAATTTATGGCTGCATATTAAAGGGTTAGAAAGATGCAAGCAGTAGGATGGATCAGGTAGTGAGAGACCTGAGATTAAGGCTTCTCTAACATCTTTGTATCCCTTGATCACTAGAAAACAGCCCAACTTGCAAGGTTTAAAAGCACCAAAAAAAAGAAAAAATGTGATCAGATCAGTCTGTTACTGTAGGTTGAATGCAACCTGAAATTAGTGTGAAACTTGCATATGGTTTTGTGAAAACAGCTCTACCATTGTGTCAAAGAAAACAAAATATAAAATGGTAAAAAAAATATCTTCTGTTCTTGTGATTTAATCTCAGTTAAGCCTCTTGGCCTACCTTTTACTTTGAAGTTTTTCTAGCAATGATTGATTTCTTTTGAGGCATAGAACAGATCTTTAGATTTGACTTTCAATAAATTACAGTGGTACTGTGAGCATTATATTTTTCCCTTGAGGATGGTTTTATGTCAAAGTTTAATACTCTGCAGTTTTGTGCTTTTGGGTGTTGTTTTTTTTTTAAAGGTCTATTTAAAATTTCAGCTCGGGAGTGTGACAGTTAAGTGTGACATTCACAAGCTGTTTTGCTGTTATGAAAAATGCATGAGAACATAACCCACACAGCTTCTATAAGAATAGTCAGGTGATTTTCAGTGTAATTTTCCATTAAAGCTTTCTTTACTACATGGATTTTGAAAATTTCTAATAGAGGTATTCACATGGCAGTGTAGTGCAAGGACTCGTATTGCAAGATCTTTGATTAAATCTATTATCCCTCCTACAGGCTATATGAGTGAAGCGTCTATTTGAAATGACCTGGTCAGAAAAGTCACTTTCCTCTCATTTCTTTTTCTCTCTGTTATTTTTAATACTCTCGCATCACTTTGAAATACTAGCTTCTGCTATTTCTGTATTCAAGAATTTGGCATACTGTTTCTATCCTTGTTACTATGATCTGTATTTCCTTAACTGCAGGGAACAAAAACATCTAATCTTGATTACTCTAAGCTCTGCTGCTAAAGATGCTCACTCCTAGTGCACAGTGGTGCTCTTAGACTAATCTTGCACTGAGAAAAATGTAGTCTAATAATAAGAAAACGACCTTAATGGAAACTGTCTGGGAGGAAAAAGACATAAAGGCAAACAAGTAAAACTCCCAGTGGGTTTCCTGAAGGGAAAGAGGTGCACCATTCTGCATTCCAGTTGCCAGTGTCCTCTTGGGGATAACATTCTTCCATGACCAAATTTTCCAGCAATACCAATCTGAGTGAGGAAGTGAACACCTTGAAGGGGTGATCTGTGCTGTAGGGTGACCTGGATAGGCTGGAAGAGTGGGATAACAAAAAACTTATGTTCAACAAGGACAAGGTCATGTGCTTGGAGCACAAACCAAGAGTGCAGCACCGGCTGGGATCTGCCTGGCTGAGGAGCAGCTGTGTGGAAAGGAACCTGGGGTTCCTGGCTGAAATGGTTATAATTTTCAACAGTCACACAGAACTTCAGTTTATTTAAATTTCTTCCATAGCCCTTTAGTTAGATCCCTTTAAGCTTAAAACTGAATTTTTGGGAAGTTTTGTATTTTTTTGCTTTATCTCTGCCAGACTTTACTTCCTTTTAATACAGAAATGAAAGATGAGAAGTGTCTGAATTTCTTACCTTTATAAGCAATTTGTAATTGTAAGTTTGAATTAATGTGTGAGGCTTCACTTAAAAATAAAATGAGAAAACATTGGGGAAATGGTAATTTTGTTCCTTCAATTTCTAAAGTCATTTCATGTGCTGAGTGAGATCTGGCTTGGTGTTTCATTAAGAAATACCATGCAAATTAGTCTTCCGATGCCTCTGAAGTGCTTTTCTACACCAGATACCTTCAAAAATTGTAAGCCTTTTAGGATTACAAATGCAAGGAAAAATAGTGTCCATTTTCACAAAAGGAGATCTAATATTGTGAGAACCTGGGCAATTCCATCTAGTGATCCAGCTGGAAAAGAGCTGAGCTGCACTGTGGAGCAACCCCACGCAGTGCCCCAGGGCTCAGCCCTGCAGCAGCAAGGCTGACTTGCCACCCTCCCCAGAGCAGCCTGAACGGCTCATCCAGTGCCTGCTCATGCTGGATAAGAGCAGACCAGAAGCAACCAGAAAACAAACAGAATCTCAACCCCTTAGCCACTGCCTGTCCCATATGCAGTAAAATCACACAGCTGATATCCTCCTCTTTCCAGGTTAAAAGTCGTTGTGACCTTTACACTATGGTTTCTAGCAGTATGAAATGAAAGTAAATCTCAGTGTGAAAATAAGGGTGGATGTGAAACACATGTATAAACCTTGTCCTTTTTCTGTCTTGCTTTGGGAAAACCAACAGTGAACTATTCACTGTTAACTAGCATTTCCATTCCAAACAAAGCTACTCGCTGTGTGTTTGCTGCAGCCTGTAATTTAGGAAATACTTTGCTTTCCCTTTTCCTTACATGGGAGACACTTGTTTCTGTAGTTTTGAAATGTTGCATTAGTCCGTAATTGGATGCTTACATGAGAAGGCTACTTGAATAAATATTTTATTCACCTCTATTAGTGACATATTTAAAAAAAAAACCATGATTTAATTTAAAAAAAATAATTTCTAACCAGGCAGAATTCATTTTTGAGCACAGATTGGGAACCAAGAATATTACTGCCTTATCTATAATAAAGTGTTCCAAATAATGTAACAGGAAAAAGATCTGGGAGTTCCCATACGACAAATTTTCATCAATCTAGTAATATTTAGAAACTGCATAGCAAAATAATAGGTTGTTCAGTGTATCGGAGGGAGGTGAAAGGGATCAATTTTACAAACATACATGTGTATATCCTGATACCGTTCAATAGGAAGCTTGGATGTTAGTCTCAAAACTAGGTGTATATACGTCAAAGTTCCAGAATTTTGGCTTAGGACAAATGTAGAATTGTTCAGTAAAGAGAATTTTTGCATATTCTGGCTAATGGTTAATTGGAGAGGTGTAATGGTTATAGTGGAGATGTGTAGTTGTAAATGGTTATAGTGAAGAGGTGTGAGGTACCAAGTAATTTTACCTGAGATGCTCTTGTCTGCTTAAATAGAAGTACAGTTTTTAGGCTCAGTTGATTTGAAACTTTCAACCATGGTTTCAAAGGTATTTACACACAAATGTGTCCTGTACTGTAATGTTTGTTTCCTTTCAAAAAACTGGAACTTGAGCACTCTTTCTAAATTGGTCATAAGATAAGGTTCTACACCTGGGTCGGAGCAATCCCAGGCACAGCTACAGCCTGGGCAGAGAAGAGATTCAGAGCACCCCTGCAGAGAAGGACTTGGGGGTATAGGCCAATGAGAAAATGAATATGAGCCAGCTTCAGTGTGCTCTCACAGCCCAGAAAGCCAACTGTATCACGGGCTGCATCAAAAGGAGTGTGACCAGCAGGTGGAAGGAGGTGATCCTGCCCCTCTACTCTGCTCTCGTGAGATCTCACTTGGAGTGTTGTGTGCAGTTCTGGTATCCTCAACATAAAAAGGACATGAACTGTTGGAACAAGTCCAGAGGAGGGTCACGAGGATGATCAGGGGACTGGAGCACCTCCCATATGAAGATAGGCTGAGAAAGTTGGGGCTGTTCATCCTGGAGCAGAGAAGGCTGCATGGAGACCTCATAGCAGCCTTCCAGTATCTGAAAGGGGCCTATAAAGATGCTGGGGAGGGACTCTTCATTAGGGACTGTAGTGACAGGACAAAGGGTAATGGGTTAAAACTTAAACAGGGGAAGTTTAGATTGGGTATAAGGAAGAAATTCTTTACTGTGAGGGTGGTGAGGCACTGGAATGGGTTGTCCAGGGAGGTTGTGAATGCTCCATCCCTGGCAGTGTTCAAGGCCAGGTTGGATGAGGCCTTGGCTGATACGGTTTAGTGTGAGGTGTCCCTGCCCATGGCAGGGGGGTTGGAACTTGATGATCTTAAGGTCCTTTCCAACCCTAACTATCCTATGATTCTGTGATTCTAAGATCCTGAATGCAAGTGTAGACTGCATGCAGCTGCACATGGCTTAGAGTCTCTTTGTTGAATTGAACCCTAAAGATGCTGCTGGATTTGCTTGTCTGCTTTGCTTTGTAGTGTTATAACCAGAATCCTAACAAATCAGGCCATGTATGTGATTTTAGCATCAGTGCTAACCTTTCCGAGTTTCTACTCTATACTCTTTTCGTTGGTTTAGGTATAGGGCATCTGAGCACTGGAGTCTAAATTGTATGTAGATAACACTGAGAGCAGGTGTAGGTCAGTTTTTTTGCAATGTCCTTCTTGTCCTGGGGGAAAAAAATAAAAAGCCCTTTCCTTCCAGACAGCTGGAAAATGGGAAAATTTGGGAAAAAGGGGTGTACTTCAAAAAACTCAAACATTTTCAAAGAACTTAGTTGGCAAGTTTTCATGTCAGGTGAATTTCTGTTTTTGCAGAGTTGTGGTGTCCTCTGTTAGGCCTTCGTAAAACTGGGGCAAGTACCAATCTGTTGCGAAAGCCAGCTGAACTATCTAGCCCTTTGAGCAAAAAACATGGCTTACCTTGGTTTGGTTTTAGACTCCTACCTAAGGGGGATCTTAGATCTACAGGACTTCATTCAATTATGCTGGATATACATGCTGTTAAAAGTATGGTGTGATTATATCCACAGTCTGAGGACTGTGAACATAATTTGGAATCAAGATACTCTAATAAAAGGTGCTCTGCTTTAGTATTTTGACCGTTCTTTTAACAGTGGTTAATACACTGGGGCATTGACTACCTGGAGCAATGTTTTGGGGAGTCTTAAAAAAATTTAGAAATTCAAACAGCTCTTTTAATCTGATTTTATAGGGCAGATTAAGACTGTTGCTTAAATCTTTTAATGAAGATAAAATGACTTAGTTGTTAATTATCTTTTTCCCCTGTATGAAGTGATATATGTGAAAAATAAACCAGAAATCTCTTTGATTAAGAACATAATCCTTTTGATAGTTCTGGCGATGTCAGTGTATGATTGGTATTGGCAAACAAGCATCTGGGATGTTGAATGAGGTTTTATTTGGGTAGCCTATTATTTCATTTCATTAATTCCGTTTCTTTTTTTTTAATTGTCTGCTGAAAACGTGCAGGTCTGTGAGTTTTGATAATGACATTTGGTACCTAAAGGCTGAATCAAAGTGGTTAATGTTGTGTGCTCAATACATGCTGAAAGGTCATCTCTCTTTTTTGTTTTGTTTTGTTTTGTGTAGCCCACAAGCCCCAAGTTTGGAAAAGCAGACTCATATGAAAAACTGGAAAAACTAGGGGAAGGGTCCTATGCTACAGTGTACAAAGGGAAAAGCAAGTAAGTGGTGGTTTGGTTTTTTGGTGGATTTTTTTTCATGTAACTTTCTGTGTAAATGAAAATAAGCAGAAAGTATTAACTGATTTTACTGCATTCTGTATAGATCTCTATGAATTAATGCAAAGTGCTACTGATTGCCATGTGCTGTAGTGAAAGAGGCTGAGGCTATACTACATAGGTAACATATACCTTCACATCAGAACAAGATGAGATCCTGTCTTGTTAATCTGATATTTTGTTTGTACTTTAGTGTAATACTATTTTCTTGATATCCACACCAAACTGATTTTTAGGGGTAAAAGATTTTTCTGGTGTCCTGAGAGTAATGCTGAATTTATGCAATAAGTTGTTAATATTTTGTTTGTGATAACATAGCTTGACTAAAATAACATGAAGGGAATTAATGGAATTTTGGACTACTGTTAATTTAGTTTGTTTACAAGAGTTTATTTACAATTGGTGCAACTACTCCAACTAAGTATATATGTAATATGCATACATATAAAATATTTTTCAGCCACTCTTTGATGTTATTTGTGGTAACTTTTTTATCCACGGTGCCCTAAGTGCTTCTGTGTTGTAAAAAATAATTCAGTAAACGCATTAAAAACACACTTCTTGAGCTGGTGCTTCAGCTGAGAGTTATCTTTTGTCAAGCAATGTTCTGTGCGAGTTCATATATTTAATCAAATTTTCAATAATAAAGCAGTTCTGAGAGTGGGTTCAATATCTTTATTTAAAAACTTTGTCTAATGAATGATAGGTGGGACAACTCTACCATTCTCAGCAGAGAGAGCATAATGACAGTCATGACATAATAACTACTGAAACAAGGAAATCTGTGGTAGCCTTTTCCAGGGTTATTAAGTTAGCCAGTTTTGAAATATTTTTTTCACTGAATATTTGTAATAAATCATACTGAGGGATGCTCTCATCAGTAGTGAGCATAGTGACAGATGATATGAATAAAACCATGTTCTAAATGTAGAAGTATTTACACTTGTGCCATGCCAAAGCATGTATTGTCTTTCATTGTCGGCTTTCTTAAAAAAAACAAACCTAAACCAACCAGTTATGCTGTACTGTTTTATTAGGGTCTAGGTAATAGAAAACAGCATGGATTTCAACTTCCCCTTATTGCTAAAACCCTTCAGTAAAATCACAGCCCCTATCTGGTGATAGTTATCCCATATGCCTTGGCTTTCAGTAAGATTGCAGTAAGGCAGCAGGGTTGCTGGATGTCCCATCAATGAGTGAAACAGACTGAAGGTTAAAAACAAAGCAAACTGCTTCCCTGAAACTATCTAATTCAGTGGCGATTTATTGTATATGATCTGTATGAACATATATCTGTATAAACATGATATGAAATGCTAATTTGTTTTAATAGAACTGACTACAGATCTGTAAGAAATACCTCAATGATTTTAATGGTAGTTGAATAATAAACTGAAATTACTTGGCTGGCTGCATTTTCCATTATAAATAGCAAGCTCTAGATAACTAGTGTGAATTACAACAATTATATGTAACTTTATACTGCTGCTTCATAACATCTTTTCCAAGGCCTTTAAACTGTATTTTAGAAAAAGCGTGTGGAACTAGAGTATGGATAGCAGTGCACATTCAGAGACTATTTGTAGTGTTATAGTAACATTCCTTCACCTGCTTAATTCTGTTTGGCTTACTTCTTTTTTCCTGCTGAGAATTGAATAATTCCCATATTACACAGCACCATAGAGATTCAGCACCTCCAATCCAGACCTCCGTTTCTTGAAACAGAGGAACAGCTGAATTACTTCACAGCAGGAGGAGCTTGTACTTTAGGAACAGGGGAAATACTACAGGGCAACACCACAGGGCCTATCTGCTGTATCATAAGGAGTTGTTCGCTGAAGGTTAATGTACCCCTCTTGCCTTTTCTGTTCCCATGAGAAACAGAAATGTCTGGCCTAGGTGGTATCCCCAAAGAAGAAAGAGCATCACTGCTATGATGTTCTCCTGGGGAAGATAAATGGGGGTGGTGGTGAATGGATGGGCCAACATTGGCCATTTCATGAGAGCCTAGTTTTACTGCTGGTTTTCTGGCAGGCTGACTCTGACTGTTCATAGCTTCATCTAAAACGGTACAGGAAAAAGTGGATTTTTTTCTAGCACCTGATGTAGGTGAGACTGTGATGCACATCACTGTGTTCCCCTGGCTACAGGCTCAATGGGAAGAAAAATGATCAAAAAGGGTGGAAAGAGGGCTGTTGGTTTTTGTGTTCTCAGTTTGGCTGCTGAAGGGTTAAGCCCTCATCATACACTGCAGAGTGCAGATATGACATGGTTTTAGAAAAGCTGGAAATACTTGCACAGCATTTTGTTCAAAATGTCTAAGAATCTCTAATTCTCAATCAGCCCTAATGCTTGGCTCTCTCATTTTGCCAAAATGTGTCTGAGATGTGTCCTTAACTGTAGTTGAAGATGGAGAATTTAAGATATGATTCAGCTGTTGTGAATGATTTATTTATTGTACTTTGTATTTGTCTCCAGCTGCATGTGGCAAGTTGTGGGGTTTAGGGTTTTTAAATGCATTTCCTGAGGTATATTTCAGCTTTTTAAATTTCCCCTGCTGATCATCATAACGGAATAAGAAACTTGTGATTTTACCTTCCTATTTGGAAAGACTAAAAGATACATACCTGCCTCTAAAGAGAGAAAATCAGCCATTCCTTTCTTAAAATTTAAAGTAACATGTGCAATAACTTGCTTTCAGGGCAAGCCTGGCTTCTTACAACTTGGAGCAAGTTCAGTGGTCCCAAGCCCTTGCCTTCCTATCAAACCCATTACTTTTCTATTTGAGTATTTGTGGTAGTATCCCAGGAAAGTGAAATGAAGTGGGCTAATTCCTCTTACTGGATGATGGATTTCTCTTTTTGTAGTCAGATAAAAATGATTCCCTGGGGCAAGGAAGCAGCAAAGCGAATGGGGCTGTGTTACTGAGGAAAATGAAGCAGTATTCTCTTAGGCTGAGCATTTTGTATATTGGAGAAAGAGCCAAGCAGCCATTTGTTTTTGGCTGACAGTTGCGCCAGTAGGCAAATCTATTTGATTTCACATGTTGCACATCAGGCGTGCATAATGGAACTCATCTTGGCATGTTCATTTTCTACTTTCATTCAGGCTAGATTCTCACTTTTAACTTTCTTGTATAAAACCCCAAGAGGCTGCTTACTGCGTGAAATAGAGATGACTGAAGTGATTTCTGCCTTTTTTGTTTTTGTTTCATAATGTAAAATTTTGAAGTAGGCCCAGTAATTTACTGGTAACACCATCAAAAATGATGCAAGTTCCACTGACTCTGTGTTTAACACCTTGATCATTTGCCATAAAGTAGGTACAAAGCAGCAGGTGCCTTTTGAATTCCTGTATCATTCAGTTGTGCAAATTTGCTGCACAGTATCTATCTGTGTATCAGCATAATCTTTGCTGCCATTGACTGTCTTCCCTCTTGAGCTTGATTATAAGTTTACCTGAATGTACAGCATTGGGATCTAGCTTGACCCATGGCACATATATGCTGGTGTTAGTTATTAGAGTCCAGAGATGATGCCGGTGCCAGCACAAGAGAGTTGCTGCCAACCAGAGCCCCTTACAAAACAGCGTGGAGGCCTTACATTCCTGCACTGGGAGCTCTGCATATTGTACTTAAGGGAAAAACCTGTGCCTTTGGCAATATTATGAGTTGGCATGGTTTCCATCCTCTCCTCCCACTGTGTTCAATTGCCCTTCAAGGCAAAGAATTAAAAAGGGTTACCTTGGTTAAAGTGATGTGATCTGTGACTGCTGCTTGCACAGCATGTGTCTGTGTTTTGAGAGGCAAGCCAATGGTATCTCCACTGCTTCTGCACTGCTGTGATTTTGATCTACTTCTTGTTTGTCCATGTGATTTTTAGTGTACCTTTACTTTTTTTGGCACCTTTAATAAGCTGCATGTGCTCAAAGTATTAAAAAACGCGTGGGATTTGTAAGAGAGAGCTCAATCAACGCATTTTTGCCTGATTTCCCTATAATAAAATTACATAATTTCAATTTATCCCTAATAAAATGCTTGTCCTAATAAATTCTGGTTCCTATCACTTTTGACTATTAATAAGTTGGTAGAGTACAGAGCACAGCACAATAGAAACTGATGCTATCAATGAGAGCTCAAAGGCTAGAGAGGTAAGGCAGTCCTTCAGTCAAGGTACCTCTCCTTTTCTGTTTGAAATCACAGTTTTTGTGTTCAAGGTGATTCCAATATGAACCCAAAGATAAAATGTTGTGGGTTGTTTGGGGTTTTTTTTTTTTTCGGGCAGCCAGAGCATTTTATGTTTATCTCCATCAAAGACAGTACTTTTTACTGTTTACCTGAAAATCAGTTGGGAGTTTGTGGAGATCTTAGAAAGAAACCTTGATTAGGATTGCAGGTACCATGCTCTGCACTGGCAATGGTTTCCATGACATGTTCTCCTTGGAGCAGCAGGGAATATTTCAGTGATCAGTAGGAACTACCTGTATTTGTTGTTAGCATGATGTATTGCAGTATGCATTATGAATACATAGCTGACTGTCATATTTCATATACCTGTTTTTGAATGGCTACTCAAAAGAAAAAGGGTGTCTTAAGTATTTTGATTTTTGTATTTATGCTGCTGAAACCTTCACTGAGGATGGCTGATGGGACTAATTGCCATTCTGACTTAAGTTGCAGAATTTCTTTTAATTGTCAAAAAACCTCCATGAATCTTTCATTGTCTTTTGGTTTATGTGCAAACTATTGCAAGTGCCATAGGCTTCAGATGGCCTGAAGAACTTGCAGTGGTTTTGTTTTCTGTCATGATCTTGCTTTTTAGTCATCCCCCTAGCTTTACTCCATGCCCATATGGGGTGTTGTTCTCACATGCTTTCTGATATGTTTCATGTGCAAATATTTTCTTCATGTTTTTCCCAGTTTATTTAGACAGAATATTTGAAAATCGGTCTGATTTATGTTGTCTCAGTGACCTAAACTTTCTGAATGTTTTCTCTACAAAGCCAGTGCAAGGTTCTGCGCGTGGCTTGAGACAATCCTAAGCACAAATCCAGGCTGGGCAGAGAGTGAATTGAGAGCAGACTTGAAGATAAAGACCTGGGATGTTGGTTGATGAGAAGCTCAACATGACCCAGCAGTGTGCACTTGCAGCCCAGAAGTTCTATTATTTTATTTCCTGCAAATTGAATGAAATCAAGTGTTCATCTCAAAATGAAACTCTTTCATCTGAGGATACCAGATGGCTGGATAAAGAATATATATTCATGGATTATGAAAAGGCACTGAAGTGCTTAACTGATTTTTGCAGGGTGCTTTCTGCTATATATTTTGAAGTCATAACATGGGTTTAAAAAGTGCGTATATAGATGCTTTTTAAAAATCTCCAGCATTATAAATCTTTAATAAAACGAGTAACTTCAAGTTGAATTACATGCAAAACTAATGATAGATGTTGAATTAACATGCCAAATGGTGGAAAAAAATATTAAAGTAGTGTAAGTACTAAAGTACTATGATTCTAACTTAAAGATGAGTCATTGACTGTATCGATCACTTACAGAGTGAATTTCTGTGTTTAAAAGAAAGGAAATTTTTCCTCTGTAGTTGCTTATATAAAGAGAACATTACACTATATATGCTGTGCTTCAGTTTTCAAAGTAGTTCACGGAGATGGCCTAGCATTATTATCCACTGTAGCAGGGATGAAACTGAGGAAAGAAAATCTATTGTATTACTTACCCAGGATTGCACAGGAAAACGTGATAGAAAAACCGGAGAGAACATAGGTATAGTGGATACAAGTGCTAAGAGTTATTGGGTAGTAATTTATTGGAACTGACAGATATATGCATGATTGGAATAGTAGAGCAAACACTGAAGTAATTTGCCAACTAAATGCCATTATGCACCCATGTATTTTCTAGTTAGCCATGGAATTGTACCTCTCAGAAGATCCCCTGTGACATCTGGTGTGCAGAGCTGTAAGAGGCCGCTTTACTTATATCACTCTCACTTTGTCTTTGGATTCTTGTTATATAAAAATCAGGTCTTTGTATGAACACCAGTGGGGCCCAAAGAGATGTGAGGTACTTGGAGGATTGGTGCTGCATATTGCTCTCCTTGCTGCCACTCCCAAAGGATTTGCCTCCAGCAGGTGTATGTCAAGTGCAGCCCCCATGCTTAGATGAGCAGTTCAGTTTGAACTGAATAATGTGATCTGGGAGGCAGGGAAAAAGGACCTGGAAGCAAAAGTTTTGGTACTGCTTACCTGCTCCTGTTCAAGTGAGGACTGCCGCATTGTCTGTGTAAGACTGCCTTGAGTCCTGTGAAGAACACAATCCCCGAGTTCCGGTGACGACACTAATTAATAATTTAAATCCTTCATCTTTCTCAGATCCCTTTGATCTTCTATTTTTTAGCCCAAGTAAACGTCAGCATTATGAAATGTCTTTAATCCACTGGCTTCTTCTAAAACAAGGAAACTTTTGGTTAGGATGGAGCATAAAATACGGTGGGAGTCAAAAGGGGAAATTGAGGACCATGTTAGTCCCTTGTGTACCATAGGGCTTTAGCAGGACTGTAAGTTTTACTTTCTTAAACTACAAATGTAAATCCTTTTCAGTAAGATAAATATAAATCATGTTTATGCAGAACTGTCTTTTATGATAATTATTAAAGAAAGTGTTTCCCTCAATGTGGAATTAGTTACTTATTGGTAGAATAGTCAGATGTGACTAAACCTTCAGTGGATTTGCCTCTATCAGGTTTCTTGAAAGGAAAATTCCTGCAGAACCTGGTTTCATTAGGCCAGTATGGTCTGCTTAGGGTTTTAGACATGTCTTTGTGACATTAATATAATTACAGAAAGATCTAATTATTCTCAAGGTTTAATCTTGAAGCGCTGAGCTTTTTGTGTAAATGAATAATGATTGAGAGTTACTTTTTGTCATAAGAATTTGTGTATCACAAATAAGAGCATTATCCCAATACTATCTACTGATTTTTCTTTACAGAAATGTTCCCAAGGTTAGTATTTACTGGAATTAGGAACTCAGCCTCAACTCCAGCCAGTGGTAAAACTCTGCATGAAATAAACAGATCAAAATCAGAGTGGCAGATTTTATGTTATTTGATTTTTTAAAATGTGTTATATTTAGAACATTTATTGCATCTAAATATAACTGAAGAACTTGGGAAAATAGTGTTATTATATTCTTTTGTTCTCTATGTGGCAGCATCAGCGTTATCCCCAGTGAAGCCAATTAAGTCATCAGTTACTTCATATTCATCGTATTATATGTTCTTAATGATGCATTTAAACATTTAATAATTTCTAATCTTCTCTAGTTTCTCATAAATGGTCATTGTTATAAATGTATTTATTTGGTAATGCTGATATGGGCTGATTTGGAAAAGACAGAATGACGCATTATATTAGCATTTTATGTAATATCTGGCTCATTTGTATTTTTTGTAATATTTTTTGTAACTTTTACTCTATTCCACATAAACTAATTTGGATTCTTTTTTCTTTTGCCCACATTGCATATAAAATCAGAATTTTATTATAAGAGATTATGCAACATAAAAATGCTGTATTTTCATAAACTAGAAAACTGTCCATCAGCTGCTGGTTTGCCTAGAGTAAAGGAGCTCTATGTAGTAATTAGAGAGTCTTCAGGACTTCTGTCCTTTCTCTGAAAGTTTCTGGATGGGATTGGTAAAGAGAGAGCAAGTTAATTTAGGAGGTGGATGGCTTGTAAGGTAGAAAATGTGATTTTTTAAATCAATATTGTCTTTAATAGAAACTAATGAGGTAGTTGACAGGATGGACTTAAGATAACTGAAATCCTTGGCCCAGTTAGGTGTATTGTTTTGAGAAGGTGTGAAATTTTTTGCTTTGGAGTGTGAGCAAGAGATGGTTTAATGAATTCTAGATGTTAAAATGGGAAGCAGCATTGCCATTTCACTGTCTGTTATCAGTTTTTCTACTTGTATTTGAAAATAATGAAAATACAGAGCATGCTTTGAAAGTTGTGGAAGACAAATGTGTAGTAATACCTAGGAAGGATTCTGCTAAGCTTATCTGGTCACGACTGAAGACTGTGAAGACAAGTTCTGATAGGTTGCAGAGGTAATTTTTTCCAGGTTTCTCTTTTTCAATGTTGTTTCTAAGGAAATTGCCATA
This sequence comes from Neopsephotus bourkii, assembly GCF_033783945.1. Taxonomy (NCBI): domain Eukaryota; kingdom Metazoa; phylum Chordata; class Aves; order Psittaciformes; family Psittacidae; genus Neopsephotus; species Neopsephotus bourkii. The sequence continues at coordinate 165,134 of NW_026901949.1, forward strand.
TTATTTTGACAGGTCATCACAAGATTCAGGACATAATTTGATGACATAGCTCGCTTGTTCCCATGGCTCACTGCTTCTCAATAAATAAACCTAGTTCTCCTAATATATTTTTTAATGTTTTTGCTTTTTAAATTAGAAGAATGCCTTTACATTTTTGTTTTTTGTTTTTTTTTTATTTTTTAATAGGATTTCTTTCTTTTGGAAAGGCCGTTCTTTAATCTCTTTAAGTACTTTTAATGTAAGAACTAGTAAGAATGAGAGCAAATACAAGACAGTGGCAGGAGAATGAGGAAGGCTATACCCTAAGGTAGCTCTTAGTTCATCTCTTCGGCATCATCTAACTGCATCCCGAGATTGCATCAGTGGGAGAATAGTTAAATGAGGTGAATATACACACCTCTCTTTTTTTTAATAGGTGATACATCATAGCTTCTCACATCTCCACTTCTGTACATTCCTGTTTATAGAAAACAAGCTGGGGGAAAAAAAATAAAACAAGTTTTTAATTACTGGGTAGTAAATAAGGAGGCTGTTTTATTCTGGAAATTATAGATTGATATACTGGAGATAAATAATACTGAAGGGGAGAACAAGATCCCAGAGGAACACTGCTTGAGATTAGTTTGATCATCTTGATAGTATTAAGAGGTGCCATGATGTCTGTCAAGATGATGACAGGTGCCAATGATGAAGTGGCAGTGATAACTAAATAGCACAGACTGCCCACTATGTTTAATTGTGAATTCTTTGAAGAGTTCCATGCTATTGCTGTTTGTATTGCTGTTTGTGTTATTTACTAGTATTAATGATTGAATAGAATGTAGAATTTGGATTAAAAAGAACATACTCTACACAATGCTACTTGCTTTTTGCCTGTTTCTCTGCCAAGAGACTTCACATCCCTGTTTCCTTAGTAGCTCCTTTATCTGCTTTCTTCTGTTGTATCCTGCATTGCTTTCTCTGAATACAGCATCAGTACTGCTCCTGATCTGCAAAATGATCTTGCTTTTCTTGCTGAAATTTCTCCCGCACAGTTACTTTATTGTGAAATAATCAAGTTATCCAGGTATCTGATGTATATGTATGTGATAGGTAGAGTGGTTTATTGACAGAGGGATTGAAAACCATACATGTGTATGAACTGCATTTCTGTCATCATTCTTTCTCCCTCTGCTTTTATTATGGTTTATTATCCTGTCTGTGTATGACACATGAAGTTACTTGGAGCAAGGCTTATCTTCTTCTGATGCCAGAAGTCCTGTTTAAATCTAAACAAAAATATGTGAGTCAGTTATAAGGAGAAATCCAGATAATCCAGTAAATTTAAGCTGATAATTATCTTTCTAACAGTGACTACTGGCCTGAGACTTGAACTGGTGCCAGTCTGAAGTACTATGCATAGTCGGAAGGTGATGAGCAAACAGTCTTTTGATAACCAGCGTTTCTTAAGTTGCTCAGAGTCATTATGCAGTGCTGTGTATAGGGCTAATGAGATTCTGGCAATTATAGAAGAGGAATAATCAGAAAAAACAAGATGGTAGCCATCCTGTCACTGAAGTAATCTAACCATAAAAATTAAAAACCTGAGGGAAAGATGAATTCAAACTTTGTAGGAGGCTATATCATCTTGCTTGGTAAAATGAATGCATCTTCTATGGCCCAGTACATTAGGGAATTGCCTCCAAGGTACAGGAATATGAAGGCTTCAATGATCCCTTGCACTTTGTGACTGTAAAGGCTAAGTTTGCTTTTATAGAGAGAACTTGCAACAACAAGAAGAATACTACTACTAATAATAATAATAATTGGGGAGAAGGGGCAACTCTATTATGCCTTTTTGGTAATCTGCTCACCATTGCTTAGGGATCTGATAAACTTTCAGAGTATGAGTTTGTTCTTGAGAGGGTAACCAATGCCAGTTTTTATCTTTCAGTCATTTTTATGAGATTTAATTTGGATAAACTGAACCAAGTGGAGTTTCTTTTTTTTTTTCTTGTTTTTGTTTTGCAAGACATTGAATATGATTCCATGTGTGGTAACGTTTTGAATGCTCAAGTGAAACCAGCCAAATAGGTTTTAAACTAGAATGACCTGTTAATGAAGTTTTGTCTCTTGGAGCACTAAATATTTTTAATCCTGAAAAAAGAGGTCATTATAATCCAAAACTAGCCTGGGCCATGTAGTCAGGAACGTACCTTAGGAACAGTCCTGAGCTAGTGGGAAATGGCCAGAATGACCTGAAAATAATTTCTGTCTGAAACTTCCATAGCTTTTTGAGGACACTAATTATGGGTGTCATGCAGTGGAAGGAAGCAATCGGTATAAATATGAATATACTGCAAGTGGGGAGATTGATGAAAATCATATGCCTTTTTCTTTGAACAATTCAATAAATAAAGGGCAGATAATTTAAAACCATATTTTACAATGTGATACTAACAAAGCTTTGTTTTAGTACTCTGATAGAAAGGAAACTGACTCACAGAAAACTGAGATCATTTCTTGGATTGCATCTGAGTGTGAAAATATAAAGTTATGGAAGCTATGAAGTGTTTCTTACAGTGCTATAAATGAATCACTGGCATTGACAAGAAGAAATTGAATAAGTACATGATGGGAAGCAACTTCTATTATGAGAAATACTGTTTCTGCTTTAATTTTATTTTCTTATTTCTCCTTCTCCTCCCCTCTTTCCCTTTTAGGGTAAATGGAAAACTGGTGGCATTGAAGGTGATTAGATTACAAGAAGAGGAAGGAACCCCATTTACTGCTATCAGGGAAGGTATGCACTCACATTTAACAATTATACATGGATTGCCTTTTTTGTAATTACACTACACTTCTTATTTCTGTGCCATGCTATAGTGAATAGCTTGAGAATTCAAATTATATACTTATGTTCTCAGTAGGAAGAAACTTTGGTGCTTCAAAAAACAAAGCCTCTGGCGTGGGAGTTCTTGTTAAAGAATGCAGCTCTGCCTCTGCTTTGGATCCTGTTAGATATACTATACGAATGAGTATTTAAGAGCATGTTTAAGGTGGGTGTGAGAAGTCACTCTGGAAGATGAGGGAACTGTGTAAGTCACGCTTCTTGCCTGCAGGCAGCACCTGAGATGAAGGTAGATGTAACTTTTCCTATATCTGCAACATAAAGCGCAGAAAAGCGTTTCTTGATGAAGGCAGTCAGAAAATCAGGGAGCAAACATACAAGCATCTTAGAAGCTGTGTGTAGTCTGGGACTAGCTATTGTTTGTTTTTTCCTTCCCAATGGACTCTAACTTGTGTGGCTTGGGAATGACTTATCTAGCACACTCAGAGATGCCTGTTATGCTTTCTGCTCTGCTCCTTTATCCTTCCTTGTCAGCCTCTTGTGGTCTCTAGTGACAGCTACTTTATCTGAGCCTGCCTGCGTTGAGCTCCTTTGCAGAAATTGCTGGATGTGCCTTCTCTGTGTGGGCCTTCTCTGTTAGAAGGTAGTAAAAATGAGCTTTGGTAGAGAAATAGTGAACAATTTACCATCACACCACTGATACAGGCTCAGCTGAAGTTAGTAGTGAACTAAAGAGATGAAGTTGGTGTGGCTTTTGAAGGACGTTTTAAAACTGAGCTGACTATCTTGGCATAATTCCCATGGTGGGATGAGCAAGGGAGAACATCATCTCTCACATGGTCCACAGCATGGCCCTGTGTGGGAGGTGTGCAGCTTCATGGCCATTGCAGCTGCAGTCCCAGTAGCTGCAGCTCCTTTGTCCCTCACTCATGCCTCTGTTCCTGCAGCCATCTATATTACAGTATCACAGTATGCTAGAGATTGGAAGGGACCTCAAAAGATCATCTAGTCCAATCCCCCTGCCGGAGCAGGAACACCTAGATAAGGTTACACAGGAACGTGTCCAGGCGGGTTTTGAATGTCTCCAGAGAAGGAGATTCCACAACCTCCCTGGGCAGCCTGTTCCAGTGTTCCGTCACCCTCACTGAGAAGAAGTTGCTTCTCAAGTTTAAGTGGAACCTCTTGTGTTCCAGTTTGTACCCATTGCCTCTTGTCCTATCGTTGTTTGCCACTGAGAAGAGCCTGGCTCCATCCTCGTGATACTCCCCCTTTATATATTTATATACACTAATAAGGTCACCCCTCAATCTCCTCTTCTCCAAACTATAGAGACCCATATATGCTGTATGTCTGTCTGTACAATGAGCCTGTTTTAGGTGGATTGGGGAAAAAAAAAGCCATGTTTCATGTGATCGACACCCTGAAGTTAGAAACCTTTAAAGTACTGTGGTTTTCCATCCGAAGGTTGTGCATTTTAAAGTTGCTCTTTCACAAAGGAGGGAAAACCGTGGGTGGCCAATTTATGAAGGAATTTCAGCAGTTCTTCTGTACTGCTTTGTTTGAGTAACAATTATTGAATGACCTGACACATTTATTCATAACGGTATATATTTTATCTGTGAGCTGTCTGTCCCCGCAGCTGTGCTGCGATAACGAGGTGTGCAGAGGGTTACTGGCGCAGCTTTCAATGTTTGCAATGCTGAGTTCAAGGCATAACAGCCTGTGTTTCAAATATGTTTATTGTTCTCCAGGATTTTAGATGATATGGTAATGACTTAATAAGAAAATAGTAGATATGGCTTCATTGTGCCTTTTTAGTGACACTTAAAAGGTTTTTTAATGTGAGCTTGGTCGAGATGAAAGTCTGTAGCATTATAGCTGTCAAACGCAGTATATTGTGTTTTCCTTCATGAATGGTTTCAGTATAAATAAGTATTCATTAGGAACAAACCCAGAGATTTTCCAGTTGATATTTTTAGATTACAAAGGCACACTAGCATGAAAGTATTTTTCACACTGTCATTGGGGAAATTTTCCTTGTAGCTGAGACTACAGGACTGTGGTTGAAGCCTGTTAAAATTCTCGTACTTTAATATTAGTAGAATAAAGCTCTTGTATAGAAAAAGCTCTTAAAGTTATTAATTAATATATGTTTTCCTAAGCATGTGATGTCTGACTGATTTTGGTGGAACTGTGTGCATCCATTGTATTTCTAAGGACTCATCTAGGCTAGGATTAGATCCAAAGAGTATTAGGCTAAATGAGAAGACTTTTTCTTGATTTTTGTAGCCTCTTGGTTAGGTGAGATCAAACTCAGGTTGTAGGTTGTATGTTTGTGGGTTTTGTTTGGTAAAGTAATCCTGTCTCCTAGGTAATGGAACGTAATTCAGATCTGTGGAAGCTATTAGTAGAAATACAGTCTGGTATGCTTTATATCATGTAGAAGACTGACATACATAATGTGTAAGATGGGAAGGGGAAGAATGTGTACCTAGTTAAGCTTTGTCTTTTCTGTTGTTTGTTTTAATTTTGTCAGAAATAAGTATTAGTGTGAGAAAAGTAAGCTACAAATGTAGCTTCAGAAGGTAATCCCAGTGATGATGTGCCAGACCCATATAATCTGACAGTAATGTTACAACTATGGTCCTACTATCAGGACCTGAGGAAGCTGTTGCTTTCCGCATAGTAGCATCTAATCCATCTTGGACATGCTGGGTTCTGTAATGCAGCCATGGCTGATCTCAGCTGCATGGGTGAGGGGAGGAAAAAAAAAAGAAAAAAGAGCTTGTATAATCTCTTGAAGTTATCTGGTAAATTTGATATGGAAAAACAGTAAGAATGGGACACTCTGTTCAGCAGATTTTTGTTGATTGCTGTTGGCTGACTGAGGACTCCAGCACTATAATTTAGACTGGTACAATTAGAACAAGGACAAATACTGCTGAAGATGAGATCAACTTCTAATTTCAGTTATCTGAGGAGTCATGTTGCCTTAATAAAAAAAGTGCATGTATGGTGTCATGATCCAGAGGTCTGTTGGAGGGTGTTCCTTTCCAAAGTCTTTCATAATGGAGAAATCATGCAGGTTTTGACATTGATTTATTCCGTTTTCTAATTTTCCATCAATGCAAGGCAAAGTCATGCAGAAGTCTAGTTATTTGTAAATTAAAACTAAATTTTATTTGTTATTTGTAAATTAAAACTAAAAAAACCCTGTAAGTAAATTGTTTAACATTTCTCATAGCTCCTTGGTTAAAGCAGTGAGAGAAAACAGCATTCATTCACTGTTCTCCTAATAGCAATGCTGTGTGATGTTAATTAGGGGGAAGATACAGGCTGAAATCTTAAGCAGTGGTCATGCTGAGGCAATTTTGTAGCTGTCTCTATACAGAGAAGCATATTGTTACTGTTGTGAAAGCCACAGAATGAAGCTCAAAGGAAAACAAAGCTACAAAGAAAATAGACTAAGACAATTAGAAAATGCAGGATATAAATGTGGAGTATATGACTATGGAAAGAAGCACTAACTTGGTTAAAACAAAAATGGATGGAAAATTAAAAGAAAGAAAAGATATACATATATATATAAATCCCCCAGTAAAGCTGTGTAACAGAAAACCACAGTTAATTTTAATGACCAGGAGAGGTTTAGCTGAAGTAATTACTTATGAAATAATTCTGATTTTGCAGCAGATGTGCATTTGTGTCTTCTACTATTTATCAAAGTTACATAGGTTGAATCAAAGTAGGTAAATGCGGCTTATTTGTCAGTGCTACTGAGCTGTTTATTGAATTTCTTGAACAAAATTTACAAGTAGTTTGTGCTAAATGTTCTTTCAACTTGGTCTGAATCAGTTGTACCAGCTTACTGGTGCTTTCATTTAGTGGTGTGCAGCTTACAGGTTGTTTCACTCTGAATTTAACTCAGTCTGGGATAATCTAATTTACCTTTGAAGAGCCTGATTAAAAAAAAGAAAAAGGGAAAAAAAGAGGAAAAAGCAATTTGATGTGTATTCCTGAGTGGGTTAAATCTATATGATTTTCAGATCCTATATATATATGAGTGGTGCAAGCCACCATATTACTGATGTGTTCTGAAGGTGCCTGTAACTGTGATAGCTGAGATAGTATGGACTCCAAAAGTCATTTACAGAGTATTTTCTCATTTAAACTCTATAGAATAGAGAGTAGCAAAAGATTTGTTTTCTGTCTTAGTGCAGTTGTGGTTTATTCTTTTACTGTAATGCTCATTATCAGAGATGCTTCAGCAGAAGGCTTGAAGTGTTATTAAATCCACTGCAGCCAGCAGAAAAGTTCACTGACCTTAACTTTTATCTCGGATGTTTCATTCCCCTAATGTCCTGTAATATCATATGCTCATCTAGGCTAAATTCTGAAGTGTGCAGTGATTCTAGTTCTGGAAACATCTTGATTTACAATTCTGCCTTTATCTTGTTTGATTTCTGAGTAATATTATTCCTTATTATAAGGCAAAGATTTTGCTTTTCGGGTATGTATGTAGACAAACATCCCTTGATTTTATCACTACGTTGCTTGTGAGTTTAACTTGCTTACTGTGTTCCTTTCTTGGGTAGTAAAATTATTTCTTCCCCATTCTAGTTGTGAAAAGTCTTTTGTCCTTGGTTTTCATTTTCCACCCTTGGAAATACCACCACTCCTTTGCTCTGCTTAATTTGATTTACTATTAGTAATAAAACTATTCCAGTGTGTTACTATAGGTTAGTGTTTCATTTCCCATAGGCCTAAACAATGTTTCAAAGCATCATCCAAACCAGGCATGTTTTGTAGGTATTTTTGTACTTTAAATCTCACGATAAGGCAACTTCTAGTATATTTCACTCTTTTTATTCATTTTTGTATTTACATCTTGTAATTATTATGTATTGGTACCTGTTTGTGTTTTGCATTTAAAAGTGTCCAGGTCAGAGACTGTCTCTACAACTTTGGCTTGGCAGTTGGACAGATAATAATTTTCTGTCTGCTCCAGTGTTGAAGGCTGTTACCTTAATTCTGCATATGGACAGCAGAGTGCAAAAAATTGCACATGAACGCTTTGGAAACTGCCAGCTGTCTTGCCTTATAAAATTACAAAGAGCATAGTGCTTGCTTAATGAATTTCTTCTACTTGAATTTTTGAAGAGCAGTTCAGCACACATACTTAATAAGTAAGTTTGTTTTCTGACTTCAGAGAAAGCTTAAGGCATTTGAGGGCCAGGGTGGAGCAGGGAGGGGAGATGCTTAATTCCTGGCCAGAAAAAACATTTTCAAAAGTCTTCAGCATTTCATGTCTTGCTGTGTGGTAAGAGGGGAGAAGAGAAACAAAAAATGAAAACCATAAAGGGTCTTAGGAAAGAAATGTGAGCCCACTTTTACATGCCACAGACTGGACAGACTTTCTGAGGTTGGTTTCTGAGGCCTCCTCTTTTGCAGTTGTTAGGCTGGAGGGGGTAAACCTTCACAAAACTTTCATCTGTGAAACTGAAGCAGAGTAACAGCTAAGAAAAGATTATAGGGAAGATCAGCAGTTTGTGGAGAGAGAGCTCTTACCTAAGTGAATGTGCAATTTACTGCAGTGTTCCTAATTGGGTGCACAATGGAAAATACTGCTTTGTAGTAACAATAATACAAGTGATGTAAAGCAACTGTGCTTCTGTATTACCAAAGAGAAATGGCACAGTGTTTATCCATCCCGTCTAAGGAAGGGTTACAGGAAATTGTATTTTTGCTCAGCAGGTATAATTCTTATGACCTCATTGAATTATTACCTCAATTATTGCATACACTTCCCAGCTCAGTGATTTTTGACTGATATATAGCATAATGATCTTTACAACTTCAAGTCAACAAATGACCTCATGGCACTAGTTAGATGACTCATGGTGATAAGCCTCCTCCTGTTCATTGTATTAGAGTAGGTCTGGAAGGCTGTATGCTGTAGGTCAAAGGCACAGTGAAACAATATCTGACTGTTTTTAAGAGTCGCTGTTGGTCTACTGGTGGAAGGTAAGCATGAAAATTGCAGCAGGAATCCCGTCTTCGTCTGCTAGTAAAGAGTAAATTATCGTACCTTTTGGAAGTTGAATCATCCTCTTGCCAAAAAACCCCAACCCAAACAAAAAAACCCTACCCCAAATCAACCAACCAAACAACTCCTATTATTATTATTATTACTATTAAAATATTAAGGAAGCTTGACATCTGCTTTTTTTTGAGTGATAGGATTTTGGAGGACTTCCACATTTCCTTCACAAAGTCCAGTCAAGAAATCTAAATTTCCATAACTGAAATGCCTAAAAGCTTCATATGTGTCTGGCTCAAAGGGCCTCAGGGAACTTCAAGAAATTATGTTTAAGATTATGGAGATGTAACTATTCTGAGCACGCATGTCACATGAGTTACTACAGGGGTTTTGTGTCTTTATGTTTTTAGAGTCTGAGGATAAGTTAATTCTCCCCAGAAGCCACATTGCTCTGGAGCATTTAAATAAAAAAAGAAAAGGACAGTAGCTTGACTGTAGCTTGGGGAACGTTTTCATTGCCTACAGAGTTGGCAGAAATGGTGCCTACTGCAGGCTAAATAGCTACAGCTCAATTAACTGTAAAGTCCCTGCAAAGCCCATGCAGATTGTAGTCATAACAGCTTTGTTTTTCAGTGTTGTTAAAAATACAACATACAAGCCAAAGAACCTCTGGGACACTTTGTCACTGGATATTTAAGGTCAAGAAGTATTCAAAAGAAAATAAACTCCAGCAATTTTAATTTCTCTGTCTGGTCTCTCTCTTGTTACGGGCTGCCCAAACTGTATGCTTCCTCAAGATAGAAGAGGAACAGAAGATTTCCAGATTAAGATTTGGGCTTCAAAGACTACAGTGTATTTGAAAATATATTTGGATGTTACTGGGACCTTTCCTATAAAATTAAGCCAGTTTTTAAAATTTCCAAGACTTTGTGATGTTCCTTATTAAATGCGTTGTCATGTCATAGAGAAGTGTATATTCATTCTTACTGAACATTAGTAATAGAAAAATTGCCTTTAATTTCATGAGGTTTTATGACTAAACATTTTTGATAGCTCAGATTTTCAACCATATTTCATTTGTTCTTTCTCATGCATGGGTGTTTGTGTGCATTTGCGTAAGTATGAGAGAAGCATGTTAGATCCTTAGTGATGTGGAGCTTCGAAGCAGCAGGAGCCTTTGTCTTTATCCTGCTTTCCCTCCTGCTGTTCTTCCCAGCCCTGACTGGCTGCTGATTTTTTTTACTGGCAGTATTCATTTGCATTTCTCTGAAAGCAGTTGCACTGACTGGCTGAGAAATGGGTGAACTAAATTTCTGATCATCTCAGATGGACATGGGAGAGCTGGTAGTTTTCCAGTTTCAGATAGTGTGAGTGGTTACTGTGATGTTACTGTACCCTGCTTTTCAGTGGATCCAAATTGCACTGTTCTCCTTCCTCAGTTCATTTTGGTGAACCAAACGAAGGCTTCTGTCCATGTAGGCTACTCAGAAATGGTAGAGATTGATAAGGTTCATCCTGCTTGTTTCTTTGTTGCTTGCTACTCATAGGCTGAGCATAGCTTTTCCTTGTTTTGTTTTTTTTCTTAACCTCTAACAAAGGAGTGGTTCTCACAATTATAAAACATTCAGGAGAGCTGGGATTACATAAATGCAACGTAAATGAGATGGTGTTTCCCTTTGAGAATCCTGACATATCTTTTAACCTCTATAATGAACTCCCGTTGTGTGGGAAAAGTGTCATGCTTTTCTGAAAAGTACAAGTGAAAATTCCAAATTATCCACCTTCGTAAAGCTAAATATGTTCCACAGAATATTCTGTCCCCTCTGTCCTCCTCCCATTTCCTCTCCAATATTTTATCTGTACCCTGCTGAGGCAGAGCAGAAGTGTACCAATTGCATCTTCATGCAGTACTTTTGATGTGCAAGCTCTGACCTTCTTCTGGCTTTTGTTCTTGGGCACAGTTCAAGCAAATAAAGAATGGGGTGACACTTTGAGGATTCTTTTTTTTTTATATATATATCATCATTTTGCCATCAGGAATCCTTTGTTACCAGTTAGCATAATGATAAACCTTTCAGACTCTGCCCTACTTCCACTGAAGTTGTCTGTGCGTCTTTGGTTTTCATGGAGGGTGCTGAATAAGGGATTTCATGCTAATTCCAGCACTACAAGGTTACAAATCCAGTAGCTCAGGGGTGCTACTGAACCTTTCTCCATACAGCATTTGCCTGCAGTTTCCTCTGGCCTGCGTTTCAGGGCTCTTTGACTTGGCTTTTGGCCTTCTGCTTTGAACATTTTCTTCTGCTCAAAAAGCATTTCTCTTTTTGCTATTTAATGCAGGCATTGGAACTGTTGCTGTAGAGATTCATCTGGTCTGCTGCTCTCAATGTCCCTTGTAGTATGACAGGAAGGGTAGAAAAAGGATGTCAGTTAACGAATATGGAGCGTAAAGAGGGTGGTGAGCCTTTATTAGTGTAAAACTATAACATATAACTAAAAGTTCTATCGAACCCATGTGCAGCTCTCATGGCTTTCTTGTTTGAGTGGAAGTTGGTGAGGGTCAGTCTTTTTATGCTATATGCAAATTTTACTTGCTCTTACCATCTACCATGCTACCACCAGAAAAACTAGAGCTGCGTTAATCCTGCTCCAAGTAGCATTAGTTTTTACCTGTGACCATATTATATTTGAGTGGATTGAATTGATACACATAGTAACTGATTATTACATGAATGGAGATGCTAGCAAGTTATGCTGTCTCAGCTTGAATTGCTTAGAGACACTAAAGCACCCTTGCAAGTGCAAATACATTCCATGGCCATCTGATGAAATAAAACTTTGATATCTGGTGTTGAGGCAAAGAAATGTCTCTTGAACTTAGCCAATTCTACAAAATATTTTTTTTCTTTGTTAATCTCCATTCTGTGAAAGGAATAATCTAAGGAACAGTACCATATAGCATTCTCGTTAAAGTGGGGGCTTTAAATATGCACAGTGACATTTGTCTTTGTCAAGATCTCTTGAGTGTTTTGTGTGTGCTTTTTCCACTGCTGTGTCCTGGATTTCGAAAGTACCAGAGCAAGGTGACAACTCAGTGCTTGAACCAGTTCAGTCAGCTCGAGTTTCCTCCATAGTCTTTTTGCATGTGTTAAACCTTTAGGTGACTGTTGTATCTCAGCAGAACTGGTTTCAATGCAAAACAAGGATCTGAGAAGGTTGTCTGTTGTCTGTTTTCCTGGTGTTATATCTATCACCCTTGAAGGAGATACATCACTACATGTATTGAAAGGGGCTGTGTGAGTGCATACATATTTTATATGTGCATGTGTTTCCTCAGTGTCTTTAAGACTTGACATAGAAAGCTGATTAACCCCAACCAACCAAATCCTTTGTGAAGAGTCACATACTGACTTTGGTCAACCCAGAGAATGTCTAATGGGAATTGGACGTGCACCTACTTCTAGATAAAGATAAAATGCCCCCCCAGGAAAGATGTCTAGTTTTGTCAGAAATTGTGGCTGAGACATGTGACTGTCTTCTTGCTACTGACTTCAGTCATCATTCATAAACACATCATCAGAACAGCTTTGTGTGTTTTAAACACAGGAAGCTCATAAATGAATTATCCTCATTCTCCTGATGTTTGTAATTTATTTAGAAATATGGTATGAAGCAGTTCTGGTTCTTCAGACATGAATATAACAATGAAGACATACACGTGCTACTGCTGGACCTACAACAGTAACTTTGCTTTCAATGCTTTTGTCCACAACCTAATAAGTACTTTCCCTCTCTTTCCCTTTTGAAAAAAAACCACAGCTAGTTTATTGGAAATTTGTTACTTCTTTATAAACAGGTCCTAAAATAATCACCATCAGTCTCTTTCCATACACAAGATACTATTCTGTTTTAATATCTATGTACATCACTCCTGTGTCAAAGAGAGAACAAACCTAATTTGCAAACGATGGGACCATGCCTTCAGTAGAGGCTTGCTTGTTGAGAACAGAGGCAGCCTGAAAGGACTGCAGTATTTTGCTCTGCTGCCTTTTATTCCCATATTTTGTGGCAATGATTCAGTTCTTCCTTAAATATGTCATGTGTTGGGGAAAGTAAAAAAATCACAGTATGATAAAATGCTTCATAGTACTTTGCTGAAGATTTTAAGCATGAACTGTTTCTAAACTTTGAAATACCTGGGAAATTTTCAGTAGCTTGCATGTTTGTACTGGCATGAAATAGGGCAGCAGCCACTGTAATCAGTAAGAAGCATGCGTTAATACCTTTCTCATAGCAAAAAAACCCACATCAGTTATAGTTAAAACAATGAGAAAACTGTTGGTAAATGCAACTTACATTGAAATTATGTATATGAGGAAAAAACCCAGTGCATTTTTTCTTCTTCCTCCCCCCCCCCCCCGTTTTTGTTTTCAAGTTTCTTCACAGTCTGAAGTTTACTTTGATCTACCTGCTGGCTGCTGTAGGCACGGTTGTCTGGGTCCAGCTGTTCCTTCGGGAGACAACACTGCTCCTTTTCCTCTATTTTTTCACAGCCTGAAGATTGTACTGCAAACACGTTACTTCAGTTTTTTCATTGTTTTGCTGGGAGAGGTGGGAGATTTATCATTCAGGAGTTGTAGGCAGCTAAAATACAAGCTTCATAATGGTATCGCTTCTTGCAGCATGGCTGGAGTTACTGTTTTCAGCCTTTATAATCAATATGAAGAGAGTAGCGTTTCAGAATTAGAAACTGACCTTTACTGTCTTCTTCAAAGCAAAAAAATGAATATCTGCATTATTTTGCTTTGGAATGTTCCTCCCAAGTAAGCAATATAAAAAAATGAAGCTGATAATGTATTGCATTTTTCTGCTGAGAGGCAGGGGAGCTGGATGGCTCAGAGACTAGTCATAGGGTATTGTGACCTTCCACCTCTGACCCATTTATTAAAATACGAGCCATGCCAGCGGAGTCCAAAAGTCATCACTATGGGATATGCAGCTGTAGAATCTAGAACTGTGTGTTTCTGATTTTTTTTAAGGTCTGTGCTAATTGTCACAAACTTCCAAAGCTTCTCAGCTGGCAGGAGATTTAACTGGAGCTAATTGAAAAGTGAACTAAGAACAAAATGAATGGAGGAAGCCTTGTTAATAAGAATATTAGCTGTGCCAGATTTGGTGATTTGTATTCATTCTGATCTGATATAGCTTGTTGTCCTTGCTTTGTGAATCTTGATTCCCTTAATCAGTGCAGAAATGGTACTGACCAATTTTACTTGACTGTTACTTCAGGATTTAAGAAGGGGTTAATGTGAGCAAGGATTCTCTGGGTTTTTGTCTTGGGAAAATGCTCAAAACTTGCACAGTCAATGACAGCTAATTTTAAGTATTTAATTTTTTGCTCTGGATTTGCTTGTGGAAGCTTCTAATGCCCGATTTTTGTCTAAAAGTGACTTAAGCTGAGAGTTAGCTCTTTGAAGCACATCTTAGTTGTACAGCTTAGGTAATTATATAACAGATATCCTTGTGTGTCATTTAGTCATAATCATCACCTGGTTTTCGCTGAGCAGAAGCGATCAAGAAAGTTAAGAGAGTGGTAGGAATCTTGGTGTACCACCATGCTAGCTTCCCAGATAGGGTTGACAGCAATGCTGGTACGGCTGGCTTCCATCTGAAAACATCCTTCCTTCCCTCATATCTGTTAAAACTTGAGAGGACAAGTGACCCAAGTTACTGTGATAGGTTAGATGCTATTGACTAAAAAACAGAAAAAAATCAAAACTGTACTTGCAGAGTAAAAAGAACAGTTGTTAAGTAAATATATTTTGAAGCTCTTGGAGCACTCAAAATTGATCTACTTCTATGTGGTCCAAGTGTTTCCAAAATTTTATAACTGGAAAAAATGTGTAGAACTGGAAATGTGTACTTGGTACACATTTCTACTTACACATTTAAGTATTTCCCTCTCAAATGGCAGGATTACACACACTCTCACTTCCCTTTCCCCCTGTTTCTTTGAAATCTAGGACTCACACTTGCTCTTTTGTGTGCTGTAAGGGCTTAAAATATGTGTTTAATACTGGTGAGAACATTTTCATACAAACATTCAGTGGATTGTGTGAGGGTTTTATTAAGAAAACAAGCAGACACAAACACCAAACATTCAGCATGTTGAACTTGGACAAGATAAAAATTTGCTTTTGTTTCATTTCTGGTTTTCTCGGCATAGCAGTTTCTACATTGCCAGTGGTAGGAAACTGCCAGTTCGTGGACAGGCGTCTAACACAAAGCAAAACCCAGCAGGTCCAGGCCCATTGAGAAAAAGCTGTAAAAAACTGCCACACTTTTCCAGGTTACTTTAGCTCAAATGTATCTGTGGCCCTAAAAGATATTTTTTCAATTTGCAGTTACGTGTTTTCTCAGAAAGTCTTGGTTATAAACCTGACATGGTTGAAATACTGGCTTTGCATCAAGATTTTCAACAGAATTAACATTTGAATCACTTGAGACCCTATTCACAAAACAAAGGACTATTTGCATAATCAAAAATGCTTTATTTTGCATGCCAGTGGAGAAGCTAAGGATTGTAGCTGTGGCTCACAAACAAAATTCAAGTGATCGGTATTGATGGGTGTCTGTATGCTGCTGTCTCTCAGCCTTGCTTGCACAAATAAGTACAAATCTATATAAAAGTAAAAGGAAAGTTTTTGGAGCAATGTATAGTATCCATTCAAAGCCTGATTAAACAGGCTTTGCTTAAGTTATCAGTGTTAAGGAATAGATGGACTTCCCTCTCTGCTGAATGTGAATGAGGGCTGGGGCATTTTTACAGCTGGGTTGTTGTGAAAGGATGGATGTCTTTCTAAAAATATGCTCAGTAAAAATTTATGAGCTTGAAAATTGCTCCTTCTACTGAGGAGGTCAAACTAAATAACCTGTAAGCGTATATAGCTTTGGATAATGGGTTCAAGACTTTCTTAACACCTGTCAGATTTCTGCCAGTAGTCCAAGAGGCTTATGAATTGCATTAATAACCTTCCCATCTTGCCATCAGCCCATGCATTCACAGTTTTCACCCATTTTTATGACTGTGGACAAGAAGGTAGAATGTCACATTTAGAGAATTTGTTTCTTTGCACATGAATAACTCCTGATCAGAGTTCAAGAGCATGGAGCAAATTCTAACCTCTCTGAGGCAATAGGAAACTGTTGGATCTTAAAAAAAACCCTTAAGGATCATGGGATTTTATTATTTTCTTTTTTCCTAGAATGAACTTCTGATGTGCTGTTGCTGTTAAGTTCTTTGGGCTACAGTTATTGCAACTTCAGATTATCTGAACTTAAAAAGAATACATTGTAATCTATCCTTTCACTTGCTAGTGGATGTCAACTAATTCAATAAAATAATATCAAGGCATGATATGAAGTTTTTAAACAAATTTTGTGACAGTTTCAAGTCTCCATTGACTTCCTTTTAGATGGATTGAATATATTTTTTTGAGTAAGGGACTTGGAGCTTTTGTTATCATTGCTATTTAGTTCTAATTAAATTAATTTATTTAAAAATATACTAAAAAGTTTTAAATAAAAAGAAAATAAAATGAAGTTTAATTTAAAATAAAATCATGTTGGATAATAAATATGCTCCTGAAAAGAGAATCTATGTTTCTGAGACTTCAGTATCGCAATGTGATCTCTTATTCTGGTGTGTGTTTGTTTACTTTAATTTATACTTCTGGAGTAAAAGCATTTCTCTGATACATTTAGGTCTGAAAACTAGAATAACAATTGTGTTAATCTCTATTCTTAGGATTTAAAGTTTCAAAATACTTCAGAGTCTAAGTACACCATCAACCCTTTCTATTAATTGCTTTGGAGCTGTCAACAGAAAGGTTAGTTTTACTTTGGGTCAAACATACAAGTTCTTTGCTGGGTTTATGGTTGACCAAAGTGCATAAATTTAAAGTAATTCAGCTTATCATTGATTTTTTTTTAATTAAAGAGGTCATTAACCTTGTAAAATAATTCACAGAATTATAAATCTGCATCTTTGAGACTTACGTAGACAAGTTTATAAAAGTTCCTGGAGTGATCTGAAAGCAAAACTGTACAAAAGGACTAGGTTTTATTAACAGCACTTCTTAAAGCCCAACAAAATGTTGGGAAAATACCAGCAGATAATTACACATTCCATCATGGCAGTGACTCCGTGACAGTTCCTATGATGTGTAGCACTCATTATAGAGTCGGGATTAAAGATACCTTCAAGAAATGGGTACCCAACTATAGTTTCTTAAATAAATGGTTCTTAATATTTTATATGTAATTTACTGTGGTCACAGAGAACTTGGGAAATGTGTTTTACCACCTCAGACCAGTTTTGTTTATCTGTGAAGATCTTGCCTCTTTGGTCCAAATGTTATCAGGTTGTCATATGCAAGCATCCTAACCAGCTGGGGAAGTGGCATTTTGATGGGCCTGTTGAAGTCTGTGATCTGTCATCACTGGGATGCTGAGCCCTAATTAGAAATAAATGAGTAGTGTTCCTGTGCCTATTTCATGGACTGATCTTTCTTTTTTCTGTTTGGGAACATTTCTGTTCTGCTTTCATGGGGCTGATGCTATTTGAAATATTGAACTGAGGTGGGAATTTAGGAAGGATGTTTAGCCTTGTGAGTGTTAGCACTTTGGCTGCCACAATTTTAATATGCATATCTGAACTGGAATGTGCTCTTGGACTTTTGGATGTAATCAGTTCTTGATTTTTAGCCAAAGTTTTCTGGCATGCATTGGAACAGTGATTTAGTGTTCCTCATTTAGTAAGTTCCAGAGGTGCCGTTTGCTGCTACAAAGTGCCTGATGCAACACAGACACGAACTAGCCATATTGATGAAGTTCATGGGTATCTGTGGGTACTTGCTTCTATGCTATTTCTTGTAACTTTTTTCAGGTCAGACTGTGTTCCCTTGGCAAAAAAACTCGGCCCCCAATATCTGGTGGCTTTGTTGAAGTCATTCATTAATTTATTTGAGACGAAGTGATGGTGAGCAGCACATGACTAGTAAAAAGCTCCAAGGACTTAATAGTGCTTGAGCTATGTTTTCCTGCATGTTAAGATGTTCTTTGGTTTTGACCTTTTGCAGTATGTCAGAGTACTGTTGCAGATGAACTTGCTTCGAGAGTTGCTTGGAAAAGGCTTATTTAGAGCAACATGCATTCCAAAGACTTTCAGAGGTTCAGACTGCTTCAAAGCAGGGTGGTGGTGTTGTATTCTTGAACCTTGGTCCTATGTGCATAGTATCATTGTTGCTTACACTGAACTTCTGTGCAGTTGCACAGTAGTGCGGAATCTTGTGTCTATGTTGGGCAGGCTTGTTTGGGTTCAGTTGGTGACATGTTAGTCTCCTCTTTGACCACCTGATACTGGTATATTTATAAGGAGATCATATCGAGTATCTTTTTGATGTTTAGGTCCTGCATTGGCAACATACTGGCATCCTAGTACATGGAGTAGTCTAGTCTAATCTGTGCTTGGTCAGATCAAAGGAAAGCTAAAGCCTGATTTTTCTCATAGCTTGATTTTTGCGAATAACAAGGAAGGTCATCAGCTGGAGCTGCTGTTACACTCACTGATTCAGCCACACAACCTGTTACTGTTTTATTTGCTTTAGTCTTTCTGAAAATGGAAGTTACAGAGAAATACAGTGGCCTAGGTACATTGTAGTTTTCCTCCTACATCCTGCTGCTTGCTAAGGTGCCCAGTTTGTTTTCTCTTCCATTTCTCCTCAGGGACAAAAAGCTTCATGTCTAGTGTTTGGTTAGCAAGTCACTTCTGTGTTCAGCTATAAAAATAAACAAGACAGATTTGAAAAGACCTGCTAAAGAGTTGTTTTTATCTCCAGGCTCATGTACTATCTGGGATGATGAACCAAGATTTAAGCGTTTGAGTTTTGGTTTATTTGTCTTGTCCCAAGCTCGTGAATAGTATTCAAGTCCCCTTGTGCAACTGGCTTTTTATGTGGCAATTTTCATTGCAAAAGTGTCAACCCCATACCTCCGCCTGCTCTGTATTTAGTTGAGGTTTGTTTTTTTTTCTGATGTTGACAGAGTTAAAAGCTCTGCATGCATTATCCATGCATTTTTATCTCCCTTTCCCTCCTGTTTTCCCTTTAGCCTTCTTTCTCCTCTTTCTACTGTGCCCTGGCAGCCTGGAAGAAGACTGCTCCACTGAAATGCTTGGCACTCTCTATGCTTGGGCAGTGGTAGAGAGGAGAACTAGGAGAAAGGGTGGTTAAGAATAGATGCTGGTGTGAAGATCTTGGGAAGAGGATTAGAAGAAGATTACAACAGTGGGTCTGGTAGAATGCGGATTACAGAGGCCCTTCAAAGGAGCACAAGTTGTAGGAAGCAGTAAAAGGAAGATGAGAAGGGTCGGTGACTTTGACTGGACTTAACCAGGATCCTGTGGGATGGAAATAGGGAGTCTGCTTGAACACGGCTAGTGTTTCCCACCTTTTGTGTCTGTAGAGAGGTAGGAGCAGAAATTGAGCAAAGGACTTGGAGATGTGTTTGGCCAAGAACAGGTTTGGGGTGTAATTTTTGGGAAACTGTCCAAAGAATTTTGCTGCTGACACTGTCCCATCTATAACTGATACTGTATTCCAGACTTGTTGGCTCAAGCTTCTAATGCTTCTGCCAAATATCTGAATGTTTAAGCGTGCTCAGGGAAGATAGATTCTCTGACAGATTTTAGCTGCTAAAGTGCAACTTTAAAGGACATCTTTCCACTGACTAGATGTAAAATTTGACAAATTGAACAGATTTTCACAGAAATGAGAAAAAGCGTGGCCTTGACCTGAAGTGTACCTTTTGAAGGCCGCCTTTCAGTGCAGGAGATCTGAGAACTGTTTGAAGAAAAGGTCAGCAACATTAAAGAGCATATTTGTTCTCTAGGTCTCTCTTGGAAAAGGCTGACCTGTTTCAACTGGAACAAGCACTGTTAGACGCAAACTGTAGAAGATGAGGACATTTGTTTAAGGTTTGGCAAGGCGATAGTGTCATCCTACAGGAACTGGTACTTTTAAGAGGCAGTGCTATCAATTTTGCTACTGTCATTCTTAATTACTATGATTCCATAAAAAGAATTTTATCTGGAAATGCAAACAGCAAATTGCTGTAATTATAATTGATGCATGACACAACAGGATGGAAGAACTGAGTACATTTTCAAGGGGCTTGGAAGTGATGTTTTATATCTGTATGTAGTAGACAGACAAGCTGTTGGCTGTTGAGTTGGCCTTTTTAAAAAAAAAGTCTTAACCACCTGTGGTGTTAATGGGTTATGCTGGCAGATCCCTTTAATGTATTTTCTCACATTTCTTGGGTGTGTTTTAATTATGTTGTTGCTGAGAATGCCTTCCAATATGGATTTAGATCCATAGTTTGATTGGTGTCATGCATCTACAGAGGTAATTGTGAATCTGTGCTTGAACATTATGGGAATGTTTTTAGCAAAAATAGGAGGGTAGAAATGACTAGCTTACCTCAAGTAGGTCTCTTCTAAGCGTTGCTTAACTTTTGCGTCACCCTGTCACTGTCAGCTGTGGCTGTCAACTCTGTGAAGTTGAGACATTCCTTCAGCCCAGCTTTTCTGTTCTAGCACCTCTCCGGCTCTCTCTGAGGGCCAGATGCTTTTTAAAGAAACATACAGGGCTTGACATCTTTTGCTTAAAGGAAATTTTTTGTCCTTTAAATGCAAATTTCAAAGTTGAACAATGTCATAAAATTTAAATAAAGCATGTGCTGCTCTAGACAGTGGCATGGTAATACAGATCTTCACTGTCATTTAAATGTAAATTTGTAGTTTTCAGTCATTCTGATTTAGATTCAGTTATATTTCAAGGTGAATTAAGCAAAAATGGTGGGGGTCTGGGTTTTCTCTTTTCTCCTGATCGCTTGCACCTTATACTCAATTAATATTGTTAATGTGTCCTATGAACTGCAAGAGTTAAATGACAGGGAGAGAACTGAGACAATACCTAGAGACACTCAGGCAAAGACAGAAGGAGGAGAGCATAAACCTTTTCTTGTGAGCTGATAATGCCTTTACATGTGAGAACAACATTTAAACCATATTTTCAGATGATGCCAAGTGGATGACCAGCAGTGTTCTCACTTTGCTGTTGGTGGTACAGCCTTCCTAGCAGCTTCTGATGCAATCTCTTTCACCTGATTTAGTCTGGAAAAAAAATGTAACCTTCACTTGAATGATCACTGGGTTTTGCTGCTGTAGTGTCTGCCAGCTTGCTTCATCACTTTATTGCTGCTTTTTTTTTTTTTCATTTTGGAAATTATTTTCCTAGTTACTTGAGGGAATCTTGCCATTTTGTAGCTTGTGCGATTAGCATGTTTTCGGGAAAGAAAAACTGAATACAAATCTTGTAACAGACATCAGAGATCTAGCCAGAATTAAGGTTATTTCCTGCCCTTAAAAATGTTTTAAAACGTTCTAGGTATTCATATTGTAATTATGCTTTAATGTCTACTAGCTTATTATTTTTAGTTGCTCATTAGTGTGAGTTAAATTATGACTGGATTTTATTTACTTAATTATGAAATCCTTGTTCTTTTACAATACTCACTCCACATAATTTTCTTTTCAGTTACAGAACAGTATGCCTTATTTTCACTGTGACTGATTTTGCTTACTAAAATATTTGTAAAAATAAATATTTGCTAGCTTTCTACTGAGACTGCCTTTCTTTAACCTCTAAATCATTCAACAAGAGACAAAGCAATGCTATGTTCATGCCAGGGTTATTTTCCAGGTATGGGTGAAGAGGCATGTTGATTCTCACCCACCCAGAAGAAGAGAATTGACATGATCCTTTAAAGGCTTCTGTCTCACTCCTTTGAAAAACAGCAAGACATATGCCACAAGCCTTTTTTTTCCCTGCAGCCTCAAGTGTGTGCTGACAAATCTGT
This sequence comes from Neopsephotus bourkii, assembly GCF_033783945.1. NCBI lineage: Eukaryota > Metazoa > Chordata > Aves > Psittaciformes > Psittacidae > Neopsephotus > Neopsephotus bourkii. The sequence goes on from NW_026901949.1 coordinate 186,985, forward strand.
CTGCTTTTTGTGCATCATTTTTGCTGAAGGAAAGGGCCCACTGGGAAGTACAGCAAAAGTAATATTTTTTAGGAAAAGAGCTTTTCTGTAGAATTCTCCACTTGTAAGTAGAAGTATTCTGGTAGGCAACATCCTTTCCTAGAATGCCTTACTGCCTTCTATGTAAAACAAAATATTCACTGCAGGTACATATGTTTAAGTGATTTCTTGTATTCATGCATTGGGAAAAGTAACAAAACTCACACTGACTTCAGCAAGGCAGGAGTTTCAGTACTGGTGCTCAGTTATTTAGTCACTTGTTTAGACAGTATAATACCAATATTGCGGGTATACAGTTTGCAACAGAGGAACTTTATTGTGGTTGCAAAGTCAATCATTCAGAAGTTGTCAGAATTAAGTTTACATGTGCAAACTTCATTTGGTCCTTCTACTTGTATTGTTCATTCCTTAACTACGCAACAGCACCATGTTTGCTCCTGCTGTGTGATCTTTGCCTGTGTCGGATGATGAATGCTTAAGTCTGTGTTCTTGATGTGTGGCTCTGGGTATATACACCTATTGTGCATTATTAAAATGCAGATGGTTTTGAGGTTTTCTAGAACACTTGTCACCATACTCTGACTACTTAAATATTTGTTAATCTTAGCACCCCACTTGCTGAGAGTTCTTTTAAACGATGATTTTGGGATGACTTTCAAAGTACTTGCATAGCATTGGGTAATATCAGTGTACAGTGTTGCTTGGGGTTTTATAATAATTGTGTGCACTCTGTGGTTCTGATAAATGTAAATGAAGATCAGAAGTTGAAATCTTCAGAAAATGAGGAAGGTGATGGTGATACCAGCTTGAGTCACTTAATGTGATGCTCAGCCACTGGTAGAGATAAGAGTAGAAATCAGGCTGGTTTTCTTCTGACTTGATCCAGCTTCTCTGATGGATGGACAAAGTCCTTCCGCTGGTGGGCAATAAAGCTGGATCAAGTTCATACCTGGGCCTGTATAAAACTAAAATACAATCAACCACTTCTTTCATCTGTGGAAAAAATAAAAATGAAGGAGCTGGAAACAGTTAATGGGTGCAAGCAGACAAGTTGGTCACTGCAGGATAAGTCAGTCTGTGAACTTACAGGTTGTCAAAACATGAGATAAATGCAAGATAGATATGAAGCTACTGTGTGCTGAAAGCTCGTACCCTGGCTTATCTCATGGTAATGACTTCAGGAATGTGTATCTTGCAGAAGCTGAATTAGCATTGCAGAAGCCCCTATAATTGTAGTCAGTCTTTGCTTTGAGCACTTGGCTTGGCATTTATCTTATTGCTGATTTTTGTTTATGTAGTTTTCTTAATGTTTGGAAAAGCAAGTGGAAATATATATTCCATTTTCTGGTGTTGCATCTGCACTCCAGTGTTTCCTCATGTTTGCAAGCTCTCACCTCAAACTGAAATGCTGGCTGGTAGCTGTCATAGGTTGCTTCTGTTTGTAGACTGAAATTGGAGGAAAATTAGGAAAACTGACAGGAATTTTCATTGATTTCTGTGGTTTGGTAATCTGTGGGAATCTTAGGTTCTGAGATGGGCATCAGTGGAGAAAATGTGCTAGTTTCTGTAGGCTCTTGTCAACTTTCCCCTAAGTTTGAGGCTTGCTCATTTCATGCTCTGTCTTTTTTCTGCTTTGTCTACATGCTTTTACTTTCCCCTTCATCCATTTTTCCACCTGTGAAGGCTGTTTGGTGGTCCTCTGGCTTTTCTTTCTCCTTACCTAGCCATTGTCTCCCAGCCCCTTGTGACATCTCTCCTTTCCTGCATTCCTCCTTTCTTTCACACTGCTGATAGTCACCCTGATGCAAAGAGGCCATTATAAAAGCCTATAACTTGACCAAATTTAGAGGATTTTCATGGAGAATGTATATTCCTATTCGAAAGGTCTCTGTGTTTCCAGTTTTTTAATCTCTATTCCAAAACATGGGGTTTAGAGGTTGGATTGTTTTTTTTTTTATGGAGAAATTCATTCAGTGGGTTACAGAAGTTGTTGTTACTATAGCCTGTTTTGGGGGAAATGGGAGGAACTGTTTAGACTGAAAACTCCCAGAGAAGTCATCCTAAGGTAGATAGATATTTATGTGAAAACTGTATCTGGAATTCAGCAAGATACCAAGACTAATAACAACCAGTGACATTTTTTAGTAGGTTGTGCTGCTAGTCCCAGTCATGCCATATGTGCTTTCACATTACCTGTACTGTAGAGTTGTTTTCTGTACATGCTGACATATTTTTGATTTACAGAGTTTTCTCCTCTTACATGCTGAAATAGGCAGTGAAGGCAAGACATGTCTGGCTGCTACAAGGTAGCAGTATCATATTATAGTCTTTTTCCATGAGAGTTTAGCTTTAATAGGATGATGTCTCATTATTTTTAACCTCCATCTGTACTTGTGTCTGAAGAGCATTGGGAACAATACACAATGCATAAATTTATATCTAGAACATAATGAAAGAGACATTCATTTCACATGGCAGCAGTCTTCTCTATATTTATTTAGATTAATATACAGTAATGCTTTTCAGAGCTTGTTTGATCAGTCCTTTCAATGCTTTGTTCCAGTTCAATAGGCAAAGAGGTTTCAGCAGGTTTGTGACTTGCTTTTTTCTTAGGGGCTATACAGCCATAGTGAGAAGAACCTCTGAAAGTGACTGAGTGTTGTTACACACAATCTTTTTCTGGTTTTCTTCCTTAATAACATACTACTAATTTTGCTTGGCAAAATCTTGGAGCAGATTCTCCTGGAAGGCATGCTAAAGCAAATGAAAAACAACAAGGTGCTTGGTGACAGCCAGCATGGCTCCACTAAGGGGAAATCCTGCCTGACCAATTTGGTGGCCTTCTATGATGGGGCTACAGAACTGATGGACAGCGGTAGAGAAGTTGACGTCATCTACCTGGACTTGCGCAAAGCGTTCGACCCTGTCCTGCATGACATCCTAGTCTCTAAACTGGAGAGACATCAATTTGATGGATGGACCACTCGGTGGATAAAGAACTGGCTGGGTGGCTGCACACAAAGAGTTGTGGTCAATGGCTCAGTGTCCAGCTGGAGACCAGTAATGAGTGGTGTCCCTCAGGGATTGGTGTTGGGACTGGTCTTGTTTAACATCTTCGTCGCTGACATGGACAGTGGGATTGAGTGCGCCCTCAGCAAGTTTGCTGATGACACCAAGCTGTGTGGTTTGGTTGATATGCTGGAGGGAAGGAATGCCATCCAGAGGGACCTTGACACGCTTGTGAGGTGGGCTGATGCCAACCTGATGAAGTTTAACCTTGCCAAGTGCAAGGTCCTACACCTGGGTTGGAGCAATCCCAGGCACAGCTACAGGCTGGGCAGAGAAGAGATTCAGAGCAGCTCTGCAGAGAAGGATGTGGGGGTGTTGGTCGATGAGAAAATGAACATGAGCCGGCTTCAGAGTGCACTTGCAGCCCAGAAAGCCAACCGTATCCTGGGCTGCATCAAAAGGAGTGTGATCAGCAGATGGAAGGAGGTGATCCTGCCCCTCTACTCTGCTCTTGTGTGACCTCACTTGGAGTACTGTGTGCAGTTCTGGTGTCCGCAACATAAAAAAGACATGGAACTGTTGGAATAAGTCCAGAGGGCCACAGGGATGATCAGGGGACTGGAGCACCTCTCATATGAAGACAGGCTGAGAAAGTTGGGGCTGTTCATCTTGGAGCAGAGAAGGCTGCATGGAGACCTCATAGCAGTTTTCCAGTATCTGAAAGGGGCCTGTAAGGATGCTGGGGATGGACTCTTCATTAGGGACTGTAGTGATAGGACAAGGGGTAATGGGTTAAAACTTAAACGGGGGAAGCTCAGGTTAGATAGAAGAAAAAAGTTCTTTCCTGTAAGGGTGGTGAGGCACTGGAATGGGTTGCCCAGGGAGGGTTGTGAATGCTCCATCCCTGGCGGTGTTCAAGGCTAGGTTGGATGAAGCCTTGGGTGACATAGATTAGTGTGAAGTGTCCCTGACTGTGGCAGGGGGGTTGGAACTGATCTTAAGGTCCTTTCCAACCCTAACTATTCTATGACTCTACTACACTAGTATAGTGTAGTGGGAGCACCAAGTAGAAATTTTAGATGAAATTTCATAGAAATAAAATAGTTCTAGGTTAAAAATTAAACCCACTCATGCCAGCCTGAATTTCTGCCTGAGGAGGCAGATGCAGCTAATGTTATCTGTGTAGTCCCTCCAGCAAAGCATCCTGCAGTTAAAGGGCTAGCAAATCCTTTCTTGTGAGGCTGTGAGGCACTGTCTGCTTCCTTAGTGTCAGGCTGATATTTTTAAATTATTTACTTATTAAAAACTTAAATAAGAACTATTTGTTAAATATAGAAGAGACTCATGGGATTGGAATTGGCTGTAAAGAAAGGCTGTAATTCAACTAAGACTGAGTAATAGCCCATTGGAACGATCTGATGCTTTTTCTGTTCTTCCTGTAGCTCATGGATTCTTTTGAAATTTGTTAAGAATCTTCCTCCTATAAATTTTTCAACGCTGACCACTGGCCTCTGTATCTTTATTGAGTTGTGTCCACTAAAATCAGAGTGGAAACTGACCAATTTCGTGCATTTATAGGTGTGCAGCTGTAAAATCAATTATTTGGGATTACAAATAATGATCATTCTGCAGAATATATCCTGTGGTGAGATGGGAAGTCTGTGTGGTCAGTGTGGTTTTACCTAGAATGCATAGTATTAACTGCATTGAATTTTGTTGTATTAGGTTTGTAGGAAAGCAAAGCTATTTGCCTATATGAAATTATTTAGATGGATAAACTGGAAAACAGCAAAGTGTAGGTTTGGGAACTGCATTTCTGAGGAGGATATTTCTGCACATTTATTACTGCAGACCAAACAGAGTGCTGAATTCCTGTCTCTGTGCTAGAACGGTAAGTAGTGTTTTTCACACAGAAAGTCCTGCTGTGTGGGAAGTGGATGAGAAGCAAAAAGGACATTGTGCTCTGGGGCCAAATTGTAAAAATTGCCATAAGAGATGTGTAGATGGAAGCATAAGTTGCTGGGAAGGGAAGCAGAACTTCCCTGGTTTGTGCAGACAGTAAGACACTTCTAAGTGTGTTTGCTCAGAAGACATGATGAGGGGGGAAAAACCCCCCATGAATGTTTTCTGAGTAAAGATGCCTTTCCAGGAGAGCTCAGAGACTGATCCCAACTGTTTATGCAGGGAAGTTGGCACTCTGTCAGAGAGCATTGTTGTGACTGCAGAGTGTGACAAGCCACAGAAATTTGCAGATACTTTGTTTGGCTCTGAAGCACAACAAATTGCTTTCACAAATTTTTGCGTTTCTGACTAGAATGTGCATATTTGGTGTCTCAGAAATTAAACAGGGCAGCCAAGATGCCATTAACAATATTAGATAGGTGCAAACCACCATGATGTGCTGTCTCTGAGAGTAAAACTCTCACAATGAGAGATGTCCTCCTAGAGTAACAGTGAGCAAGGGTGAACACTGTATGTGAGTAGCAGCATGGAAAGTGGTGAGCACTGGTGTATGATAGCCCCAGAGGACACCTCAACCACTATATGCTGAGCAAAGCAGGCATTTTCATAGCTATGCTTTTTAGAAAAATGACAGTTTCAGAGCTTTTGCATATAGTAGGAAATCCAAGAGAGTATCAGTGGCAGTTGTACCTTATGGTGAATATGAGCAATATGAGGTTGAGCTCTTCTGCTACTGCTGAGAAAAGTTTTCAGGTCATTGTAATATGAGACACTTTGGAAACCATGGGTGATTCTTCTATCTAGGTCTGCGCTGGGGATTGTGATTTCTCACAGAGTGAGAACAAGGTGATAGTCAGGAATTGAAAGACTGAATTAATCATGGTAGGATGATCCTAGGAACATAATTAATGTTCAAGCTGAATGTACTTGCCATGTCTGAAAGTGCAGTCTTTGCTAGCGCTGCTGGTGAAAAGTTCTTTCTGCATGTGGCCTGGCAGTTGACAGTAATGTTGAATTTGACATACAGCTGTGAAATGTTACTTTATGGACAAGCCAGAATAGCCTTTTTCAAAACACTTTAACTCAAGGCTGATTTAAAAGTCACAAGGCTTTCTTAATAGAGTGTCAGGTTTGGGCTGATGCTGTAAACCCTCCAGGGAGCAAAGCACTGATTTACTGATGCTAGTCAGGTTTTGGGTAAGAGTTGGCTGCATTCCATCTGGCTTGCCTTGCTTGTGGAGTGAACATACTTTAAAACCAAGCTCATCTGGGATCAGCAAAAAGCTCCTTGACCAACACAAGCGATAAGGCAGCTTGCCAGGAGCTCATAATAGATGAGAGCATCCGCTTGTTGGAGGGGAAGACTGTGATGGTTATTCAAGCAAATACAGTGTGTTTTCTTTAGGTATGCAAATATGGTTATTAGCCCTTGATGGAGAAGTGCTGAGTATTGGTGCTTTTAGTGGTTCAGGTCATGAACTTATGTACAAGTAACAGAAATTACCATCTTGGATGTCATTAATTATTGAAGTATGTCATCAGTTCTTCTGCCCTGTTTTTTACTGCTAGAATTTGCTGTAAGGCAATGTGCAAACACAGGTGACAGAGCAAGCACCTGCCCATTCAAATGTATATAATATTTTGTCCAAACTGTTAAAAAAAGAATCACTGTAGTATTATTTGCTGCCATGCCTCCTCAAAACTCTTTGGGGAAATGAATTAAAAGTGCTGCCATCTGTTTATCTTACATTTAATATCAAGGGTAAAAAATGAGTGCCAGCAGTTTTGAAGCAGCATTATATAATGCTATTTTTAAAAATACATGCTAAGGATACAGTGAGTACTAGTGCATTGGTCCCACTTTTGGGATTGTTGCAGTGCTTTTTCAACAACATTTTAGTCTTTTTATCTTAAAAGAAAATAACTCTGTGTGAAATCTGGGGGTGATAATCACTGGGTGTAGATGATATTTTCTAGGAGAATTATTTTCTTCCAGAAGAAACACCAGGCACAGCAGCACCTGATTCTTGCTGAGCTCCAGGAGCAGCTGCATTGGCAGCTTCAAAGTTGAAGTCAAGTTTGTCTCAGGCTGATGCTGTTGGATTCCCTGGACTCTTTTTCATTCTCTTGGATGTGAATTTCTGTATTTTGTCTTTGAATTAGTGAAGTTCATCCAAGTTTTATCCCCTTTGAGCAAAAAGTTGCCCAAAAGAGAAGGTCTGTGGGTAGTTTGTTCTGAAAGGAGATGTTTCTGGAAAAACACACACCGAGCACCACTGGTTTATATTTCATTTTGTTTTTAAAGCACGCTGTGGTAGAAGAAACAGCTTTCCTAGTTCAGACAATTATGGGGTTTTGTTTTGTTTTTCTTTTGTTTTTTTTTCTTTTCTTTTTTTTCCACTTTTCCCCCTTTTTTTAAGCAACAAAGCTGAAGACAGGCAATCTCACTGGTACAAGTTATGACAGAAGAGCACATGGGGCAGTTCTCTTACATCAGTTATGCTTTAGTTTCTCACAGTATAAATTGGTAGTGGAATTAACTTGTTATTTCCTCAGTGTAAATTTAGTGCAATTAAGATGATTTTGCTCTCTTTGCTACATTATTTACTATATTTCACTTTGACTAACAGAGAAGACAGAAATCTCACCCTGTAGGTGATGTTTTGTACTTCTTGTAATATATGGCAGATGTTGAATATTGAGGCTATACAAGGGGAGAATTGGATATTAGAGGAGATAAATAAGAGTGGGGCAGGGGACTGAAGAAGAAAGACCTCAGGCTAAGCACCTTTCAGTGTACTGTTTAAGCTTTAATGACCCATATACGGATTTTAGCAACAAAGTAATGGCCAACTAGAGGAATTAAAGGCCTCAGGTGATGATCTAAACAGCAGAAGCTGGCAGAGGTCATAAATCCTGTTACAGTCAGACACAGGCTCTGCTAGGAGGTAATTTTTATGTTCCCAGTCTCTCTGCATGTATTCTAATTTGACAGGGTTTCAGGGAAGAGCTGGTGAAAGCTCAGTGTGAACTTTTCTTTGGGTTCCCCCATGTTTAAAGTTCTCATGTGCGGTCAGAGGTACTTTTCAGACCAATTGTTTGTATCCATACCTTTTTCCAGTAGCAATTTTTTATTGTTGTCCTTTAAAAAAACCCAAACATATCCAGATCTCTTTGAGCTTTACTCCAAGAAATTCTGCAGATTCTGAGGATCATACGAAAATTGTGCATAGCTCTTTCTTTGAGAAAAAAGCTTTTACTTAACTTACAGAATGTTAAAAGCTACTAGAGATGCACTGATGAATTGTTTTAAAATAATAATTGTAATTGCAATAGCTGCTTTGCATCTCAGTGGCAATGTGTTCAGCGCACTGGAAAGATTCCTCTGTGTTGACTCCCTGAATAGTGTGAGTTGGGGTGCAGGCCAAAGCAGGTTCTTTTGAAACATTTCTTCTCACCTCTTCAGCCAGGTTGAAAGGTTAACTATTTCCTGATCATGGAGCTTTCTTGGAGGTTTGCAATCCTGTCATCAGAATATCTATGATATACTCACTTTGAAGCTTCCTTATGGTGTTTTCCTTTTTGCTATCTGCCTTCTTGCTAGTGTGAACTCCAGAGTTTTGCTGCTGAGGATACTTATAGAGGAACACTGATTGAGCCAGATGCCATTTGCTATTGTGTCGTTTTCTAAGTGACGGGCTTGTCAGATTGAGCTCTTAAAACACAGTGTGAGAGATCATATGTACTTACCCTAATTTGAAGCCTGATGACCCCGGGAGTTATCTCAGCCTGACATGGCACTCTCAATAGGGTGGGTAATAGAGAGCTCCCTAGCTTCCTTTTTGCACAGTAGTGGAGTGAAACACATCTTTGGTGTTTCATTATTTTGTTTGATTAAAGAAGAAGGGTGACAAGAAAGTTCCAAATCATACAATACCGAAATATGCTACTCATTTTCATGTCTTTATTATTTACTTTGCTGTGGTGACTGATAGTCCTGCTCAGATGTATGTATGAGACAACAAGGCACCACCAACAGAATGACATTGGTAACAGCACATGGCTTGTCAGCATATCTTGCTAAAATATGCCATGACTTGTGGAACATTAAAAATGTAATATGGTATGAACATTAAGTATTTATTATGGTGTAAAAAGAAATTTAGTGAAGAGATAACCTTGGAAGTTCACAAATAAATATTTGTCAGTAGTCTGAAAACATGAGCTTGTGCCATTAAAAATACCCCAAAATATGGCAAAGAAATGCCATGTATTTATTCTCATGAGCTAATACAAATGAGTCCATCAAACCTGTGTTATGTTTGAGAGAAAGAAGATACTGTGTAAAACACTATTCTTAGGATAGATGTTGCATTTCGTTTAGAAAGCAACTCCGTTGTGTTGAATAGGAAAGATAATGTTTTGAAAAGACATGCTTGACTTTTGTCTGAGGCAAAAAATTATCTTTGAGTGTGGAAGTGAACTTGGTATCTGGTTGATCATATGTGAGTGATTCATTTAGAGGAAGCTGCGTAAGTAAAGCATCTCTAGCTGCAGCTCATTTTTGTCTCAAAGTGATGTTGAGTTTGACCAACAAGGTGAAGAAAATAGTACTGAATGGGAAAGTACAGTCTACACTGAACGTGCAGAACTCATGGACGTAGAAGATACTAAAATACAACTGCTTGTTGTCAGGGTATGAAATTAAGATGTCAGAAAAATCATCCAAGTCACTAAAAAAAATTATTAAAAAACCCAAACAATGCAAAATATGTAGATCCTTTTAAGATAACATGTATGTTTTGCTTTTCAGCTTCTCTTTTGAAAGGATTGAAACATGCTAATATTGTGCTGCTTCATGACATCATTCACACAAAGGAGACCTTGACACTTGTGTTTGAATATGTGGTGAGTAAAGTAACTAATGTCCCGGGTATGGTGTAGAGTGTATTGAATTTGATAGGAAAGCGCTCTTTACTGTCGATGGTCTATGGATCAGGCTAAAATAACCCTTTCTTCAGAAGAATGGAGGCTATAAGAGATAATGCTTTTTAGTGTGGGGTGGTCTAAAACTAGAAGGCTGGGCTGGACCAGATTCAGAGACGGAAAAGTGGCTATTGGGGTCCTCTTGAAGAATCTTAAACTGTTCAGTTGACTTTTCAGACTGGTTTCGTACTATGCTTCCTAGTTGTAGTTCATTTATTAGAGTTTTTTCTTCACTGATGTGATCAGGTAACTTTTAAAAAGCTGAGAATAATGGAGGTAAGAAGAGAAATGGAACTGAAATGCTTTACAGGAACAGGTAGTTCCTCATCAAAAGCATGTAACAAGTTTAAATGGCTTTTGTTGTGACAGGCTTGTCCAGTGTCTTTTTATTAATAATGTCAGTAAAAAAGAAGTCTGGCACAGGCAGTTTAGAATTTTTGATTATTTTTTTTTTGTCATGACTGGTGTTTCACCTACTAATTAAAACTTCAGTTTACATAGTACACAGTGTAATGATCTAATTGTGTTCAATGTATTACTTTCCAAAGTCTTGGGCTTGGCATCCTGATTAATCTTTTTAGTTTTTCTAACACAAACATATGGCATTTATGTAGAACAACTTCAGCACTTAGCTGTGGAATTATGCAATGTACTATCATAATTAACCACCCCATTTTCACAGATGGGTCTGAGAACATGTAATTTAGAAGAAATAAATGAGTTTAGAGAAGGTTAGATTTTCAGTATAATGTCTATTATTGTGTTGTCTGTAGGACACTGCATTTAAAAAGTACAGTGATTACTAGTTTCAGTACATCCCTACTTAAGACAAATGGAACTGTTTTGTGTGTTTATTGGGAGCGTGCCTTAATTTTTACATGATAGTGCACACAGTGTGTTGTCTGGAGAAGCCATTCACCTTGTCTATTTACATAGAAATAGAAATCCTACAGTGTAATGATGTGGTTATTCAGCTGTAAGATCCTGCAGAGCGGTTGCATGCAGTACATATTTGTTTACCTCAGGTATAGGACCTTTAATGAAAATTTAATTCCTTTTCTTAAATCAGTGTTTCTTCTGCTCCTGACTTATACACTGAAATAGCATAGGAAAAGCCTTGGTATTTAACTGTATATATCAGTCAGTGTAGAGTTATTTTCATAACTTTACGTGAACACATTTTGCAGTCCCTTTTATCAGCAGCTGGATTTAGCTGTATTCATCAGAACTGATTGAGAAATTAGATGTACAGATGTTTCTGCCTAAAAGAAACGTTTTTGCCTATTAAACAAACGCAGACACTGACTCACAGACCTATGTTATATCATGTCGCTGTCCACGATAAGCACAGACACAGACTATGCTTCATGCAGGAACTACTTCTGGATTTACTTAGCTGTTTGTTTTTTGAGAGGGTGCTGTTGGGATCAACCCTGCCAGTGACTGCCCCTTTTTATTCCCATGGTATTTGGTAGCTACTGAAACTATTTAAGGTTTGTATCAACTGGTCCTAGTAGTACTTCAGGATTTTGGCTGGTTGGCAGAGCCTCCCAAAGTGGTGTTCAGGAAGAAGGGGAAGAATGCTTTGTTCTCTCCAGCCAGCCTAGAGACTGTATTGTAATGATGTTGTACCTTGCTCCTATGCCTTGAGATGATGAAATTGCTTAAATCAAAAGTAAATTTTCAACGTAAGGTAACATAAAGTTATAAGCTGATCAAATAGCTAGTGCTTACTGGTTGAGAATTCCCATATAACCTGATTGAGTTCTTGTGGGTGTGCATGGTTACAGGTTTTAATTGTTTGAGTACAATAACTTTTTTTGTTCCTTTTGTCAAAAAGGTCTCATTCAGTGCATAATAAGAATGTGCAGAGGCAAAAATTACAGTTGCCATTTAAATCTCCAAATTTTGGCTGGTTAACTATCCAATCTAGCTGCGTAATTGGTGTTACTGTGCTATGTATCTGTAATGTCTGTTTTGGTTTTTTGTTTAACACCTATACATGATTTAGACCAGTAATATGGGTGATTTGTACTGAAATTAATAGAAATATTTGTGGGCTTAAAATTACACTGTGGCATACATTTTTGAATGACTAAGGCCTAGCAAACCTAAAAGGGGTTGAATTTAATTTGCTTGGTAAAGTGACATCATGGAACTGATACATTGTTGCCCTTAATCACTATTGACCATTTCAGACACAGTAAAAACCATTTGAGTGAGATGTCATAGTTAAATTAAGGCTGAACAGTTAGTGATCCAAGAGTTCTCAAAAATGGAAACTTTGGTTCTGCTAGGTGATGATTCCATCGGGAAATTAATACTGATGAAATGCGTGAGGTTATCAGAGGTGTTTGGTTTCAGTGTTGACCCTGAAAGAGTAGAATGAAATATAATTTAATGTAGCACCTTTCATTGCAAAATGCATTGCAGTAATAAGTTAAAAACTAAAAGCATAACAGCTTCTGAAAGGAAACATGGCTGTCATTAAATTCTTCGGGCTCCTCAAACTAGAATTTTTTTAATATGGAAGTCTGTCAGATGAAAACGTCGCAGAGCTTTTTAACTTAAACTCGGATGTACCCCAGGACCAAAAGAAAGTCAATCTTTAAAAATCCTGTCTGAATTTTGAAGATCAGGAAAAGTTCATTCTGCATGTAAACGTTTTGGTGGTGAATGTAAAGTCCTACGTTTCTGTGGAAGAAGAGAAGGGGAGCTTGTTCCTTTTGCATGAAGTAATTAAAAATAGTATGTAGAGTACATTGCTGGTATGGCATGATTTCTGTGTATGATTTGGTAACTCTTACATCAGCTTTGATTATTGTTGATCATGCAAGAATACCAAAAAGAGAGCTGAGAGTTCAGTTTCATCACTGGATGGTTGAGAGCCGTTGCTCGTTACCTGAAGAGCTTTGAGAATGAGCAGCTTAGAGTCACCTCTACAAAACCTGAAGGGCTGATAGTCTTTTACACATGAACAGTTTCCTATAGTTAACTGAGTTGTGCTCTATAAGACCTAAAGCCAAAATGTGACATTTTGATACAATTTGTGTATGGTATGGTAGGAGACCACAGTGACTTCCAAAAGAAATTGTTCAGTTCAGCTTTCCAGTTAAATGGAGGAGTGTAACTGTTCACGTAAGTTTGGTTCACCTGCTCTCCATGCTGTTTACGTGTTAGTTTATGTGACCTTGTTGGTATGCCATCTGTCATGCAACTGTCACCGATGCAGCCAACTTTGCCCAAGGAGGTGATGGGTTTTACAGGTGAGATCTCAGACGTATTGAGAGATCTTTGAAGATGGGTTCACATCTGTTTGTTCTAAAATGATAATTAGCTATTACCATTTGTTTCTTCACTTGTTTATTTAAAAAGAAGATGAGTGTATTTAGAAACATGTACTTGCTGAAAGGCAATCCTAAGCAATACATATTGCTACAGGCTCAGTAGAATGATAATGAGGGTTTTAATATTATGCATAATTATGTAAGAATATTATTATCAATAAATGAACCAGCAACTTGTTGTACTCCTGGCATATAAAAGTGAGCTTGTATAGCAGTACTTTAGATTACGCTTTCAATATTTACGAACTAGATTTGAAGCCAGAACAGATAAATTTATAATCGGAAGTATGAGTAATGAGCAATATGCTTTCTGCCTCAACAGTGAAAAAGCTCCTGACTAATCTAATAGTGTAATTTAAACCCAAGCATTTTCAATTATCTTGCCTATTTTAATCTCTGTGTATGTTTTCCCTTCTTAAAAATTACTTTCCATTAAAGAAGAAAGTTTAATTCTCATTGCTTCATTACAGCAGCTAAAATAGGTTGTTACAGAATGAGTTGGCTTCATAAAGTTCATTAGTTACATTTTCTTCCTATTTCCTGTAAGAAAAAAAGAGGTTTCAGTTTTTCATTTTAATGCTGATTAGAAATGGAGATATATATGCTATCTATTTGAATTAAGAGTTACAGAGCTGAAGTTTCAAAACCTGAGATTTTGAGTTTGTTGTGAAAAGTATTATGCAAGGAAATAGTCAAGATTTATTAGCAAAAAGGGTTAACGTTTTTTGCATTGAAAATTTTGAATTTCTGACAATTTTGGATAATTTGGATTGGACACTGTTATTGCTCATTTGTGAAACCAAATAAAAAATACCACATTATCTTCATGAGTGAGTGGGAAAGCAGGGAAAATCAGGAGCATCCCATAGCTCTAATCACTAGAATAATTCAGCAGTGCCTAGTACTGAAAAGAAATTAGGGAAATTGGCACAAGAAGGAAGGAGGGGTCTTCTAATATTTCATTGGGAGTGAAACTTATTTGGAGGCTGCATTACCTTATTTTGATATGAGGGTGAAATGATGGGCAGTTTTCTTCCCATTTGAGGTCAAGGTGCTTGTCCAGATATGGTAAGCAAGGACGGAAAGCTAGTGAAGCTCTGCAAAAAGTCAGATGCCTCCTACCATACTCTTGGCAGACACCCCTGCTTGCCACAGATGTGCTTCATCCACCTTGGGAAGAAGCGGAGCTATTGAGGGCTTCCAGCATGGAAGCAATTAAATTTTGTAGTTTCCATTTGCCTTGTCCAGAGAAGGAGCTGTTCTCGGTGCAGCTTCTGCCTCATGTCCCAGCCTTGTGACACTGAAACTGCAGTCAAAAAGATGGCAGAACAAGGCTGAGAGGAAGCAGAGAGAAAGAAAGTCCCCAGGCAATAAGGGAATACTGCTCTTGGGAAAGTTTTGTTTTTCAAGTTTTAACGAGCAGATCAGAGACAGGAGCTGCTGATGTCCAAGTATAGGTTGGAAATGCAAACAAAATCAGCTTCTGGGGATAGGGATTCAGAAGGGATTTCAGAAGGAAATTGCTTGATGCTTTGCCGAGAGGTGAAGACTGTGCCAGACATGGAATCAGCAGGAAAGAAGAAATGGAAAATTGTATTTAAATTAAAATAAAAATACTCCTGCTACACTAATGAGAAGTTTATGCAGGTCAAGCAGAAGGAAGGAAGATGTACTCAGTTTTCCTCATCATCCTGACTTTTCAGGATCACAAAGGTTGTATAGACTTGATATGGAGGGTCCATACTGATGAGTAGTTGAGTTAATAGGATTAATCAAGATTTACAATGAAACAGGTTGGGAGGCTATATATATCTGCATTCTTTATACAATTTACTGATGTTTTTTGAAACCTTACCAATTGGTTAGATTTTCAGTGAGCTTTATGCTGTTTAATAATGAGCACCTATTATTTAGTCTTCTTTTAGTTAAGTATTAATAAGTATATTCAATGTAAGTATTTAAAATAAACAAAACAAAACACAACAAAATCACAGCATAAAAACGTCCAGAGTTGAGCTGACAGACAGAACACTGGAAAACACATGAGATATTCTATGATCTGACAGATCTCAATTACTTTTTTTCCTAAATTACAGCTAAAATTCTCAAATATCATTGTAGTCCATCAACAAACACACACATCTAGTAAGATGAATATGCCAGTAATAATGCTCTACTCAGTACAGGTAAGGCCACCACATGAATTGGTTAATTTGTACAAAGAAGGAAAACAAATCAGCTGGAGACCTGAAGAGGTGGGAAAAAAATAAACATCTAGAATAAAGGCTTCTGAGGAAAAGTCAAAGTAAGCAGGACTGTTCAGATTTGGGGAAAAAAAGGATAAAATGGTTACAAACCTTTAAATATCTCATAAAGAGACAGTGACTTATTTTTGTCAATGAGGATAAAATAGAAAATCTGAAATTGCAGTAAGGAAGAGAAAAAATAAATTATGGGAATGCCTTTTTAATAACAATCAAAGCACTGAAGAAGCTGCTGTGGGGTGGTTTTTTTTACTACTGGTAGTCTTTAAGAACACTAGACAAATAATCAGCAGAAGACATGTCATTGATAGTAGGTGTCAATGTTAATTATTTTTTGAGCTCCTTTCTGTTTTTAATTCTGCATCTTAGCTTTTATTAGTTAAATGTGAGTCCTTGTAGGCTTCCAGTGAAGTTAATACATTGTTACTTTCATGTATCAGGAACTGAAGAAAAAAACGTTGGTTTATTTTACGCCTTAAAAACTAAAATAATATAAAATAAATCTTTCTAGGTTTAGTTTGTGGGGGTTTTTTTTGTTGGGTTTTTTTAGTAATTGATTATTTCTGTGTTACAGAGCTCTGGACAGCTCTACCATCAGTAATATTCTGGTGGCATCCCACACATTCCTTACATTTTAATTTCAGTAATAAACTAGCATTGTCCAAGTCCCTCTGAGATGAAACCTGACTATCTCAACTTGCACTAGAGACTGTCCAGTCTAATTAAACTTTTTCTGTCTCTTTAATAATGTGGGTGTTAACTGATTATTTTGATTCCTGTTAGAATGAGAACCTCTGATCTATACAGCGTAAATTGAAAAATCAACCAAAGAGATCACCAATCCAATAACTGGCCATTTGGAGAGTGATGATTGCCACACGTCTAAATCTTAAAAATAGATTTTTTCTTAACTAGCAGTATGCAGCTTTATATTAATGTGGTCCTATTGATAAAAAATACATATATGAAATATTTTAAACCAGAAACTTGGGGTGAGCAATTCTGGAAAAAAAAAAATAAAATTTGAAGTTGAAATGAAGAGACAGTAATTGCAGATATCTTTATAATATGTATGGTTTCATAATATAAGAAATAGCTAAGAAATGGTGAATAAGAGGAATCTAGAATCAAACTTGAGTAGTAAACAGAGCCAACACTGGAAAGTTAAAAAGGCCTGTTCATTTTGTCGTGGTTTACTACTTCAAGCAAAGAGGAATATTACCCATGGAAGCATCATTTTTCTTTTTTGTGCTTGCATTCTGATCTGCAATTTTCCCTGTAAAATTTTTATGAATCTTATGATCATGCATAGGTAGTTAGCATTAGGAGGCATGGCAGAAAACAGTCACTCAGACGGTGTGAAGAGAGGTCTACCATAGGATGCTGAGATTTACATTTTTCTTGCCCTGAGCATGGCATTTTTCTGTAGCCCAACACACCACCATAGCAAAGGCTCTGGTGCCAGCTCAGCTTGTGTAGGTATGTCTGTACTACCCATAGCCAGTCCTGTGCCAGTATTA
This sequence comes from Neopsephotus bourkii, assembly GCF_033783945.1. Taxonomy (NCBI): domain Eukaryota; kingdom Metazoa; phylum Chordata; class Aves; order Psittaciformes; family Psittacidae; genus Neopsephotus; species Neopsephotus bourkii. The sequence goes on from NW_026901949.1 coordinate 204,112, forward strand.
GCTGGCACAGTAGGGTACTCCACATAGGATGGTTGTATTGTGGATTGTCATCCTCCCTGCTGTGTATGTCTTCTGATTGCATAGTCCTGGAGCGAGTATGCTCATTCACCATGAGTTTATGGGGTACCATGCTCTAAAGAGAAACCATTTATTTATTTATTTATTTATTTATTTATTTACTTACTTACTTACTTACTTATTTATGTGTTTATTTATCTGTTTATTTATTCATGTGTTTATTTATTTTTCTCTTTTGTATTTGTGGGTATAATGGTCAGTGTTGTGGAAAACTAATGATTTAGCAAGTTAAAGAAAAAGCGCATGCATACTTCTGCATGGGCACATCTGTTAACAACTTGCTTGGCTTGTAAAAATTGTCCCAGCCCTGTTAACTTTGGGGACTGTAAGTCCGTCACAGTTTGCACAAGCTGATAATGCTGCTAGGTTTTGATCATACTAAATAGGAATTCCTGCTAAATTTTGAAATGTCACTCTTTTCTTAAAGTAATCTCAGTAAGTTGTTTAATGTCTCTTTAACCTGACTAACTAAGAACACCAGGCTTACACAATTATGAAGGTAGACAGTGAATAAGGAAGAGGATAAACTGGCATCTTTAGAAAACTGGATTTTGTTGAAGACCTCTTCGTTCATTCAGCAATTCTTTCTGAAGCAGTGTGTCTCACTCATCAGAGTCACAGACCAGATTGTTCTCTGTGCAACGAACAGAGACTTTGTATCAGTAAATAAGTATGTATTTTCTAATAGCAACCAAAAATCAGAAAGCTGTGCATTCCCTTTCCTCTTTGAAATTTTCAGGTAGGTTTGTATATTTAAATGCACTTGCCCACCAGCCAGTCTCCTTTTCTATATAGTATTCATGTTTTTTGAAGTATATTTATCTTTGTTGACAGTGTGAGACAAATCGAAGGCACTAGAAACATCTGTTAGCAAAATTGTTTTCATTAAAGGTGTCTTGTGGGGTGTGTTTTTTTTTCTTTCTTGAATCCCTAATATATATCTTTCCCCTGCTGCTCAGCCCAGCTGGTGCTGTTGCCTTCTGCTCTTTTCCTGGAAGTTGCTAAGGTATCACTCAGAGGTAGCTTGTAGAGTGTTTTTTGTTAGCATCGCTAACACTGCATTGTCTCATAGAGGAGAAAGATTGAATTATAGAAATACATAGAAATACTGGAAAATGAGAGCCAAAAGTGAGACACTTTTGAAAATATCAGCAACACAAAATTAGTTTAAGCTGTAGTGCAGTAATCTGCAGAGTGCTTAGGTTGGAGGATATGTGCCATTTAAATAGAATTAACTTTTCTTTGTCCTCCTGTCACTTCAAATATTCCTACTGCCTGTGCTTTTATTGGTAAATTATATTATCGGTTTAAGAATTTGTTGGTGACAAAAGAGAAAGTATTTTAGTCAGTGAAACTGCTAGGGCATAAATAATGTGCGCTCTCCTTTGAGCAGAGAGGAATGGCTCGCAACAGCCTTGCTGCCTCAGCGGAGCAGCACAATCTGTCTGCTGCATGATGGCATCGCCGGCAGCCAAATACTCCCGTTTTTGTTTTAATGGAAGGGTTCTTTCACAGTGCTGGTTTTACATGATGGGAATGCGGTTGGAAATGCTTCCTGTTCCATTCACAAGCCCCAGGCTCTCCATGCATTTCAGCTTCAAAAATGACAGCTGAAACCAATTAGGCAGAATTATGGGACAACTAAGTCACATGGAGATTTATCATGACCGAGGAAGAGCAGGGCAAGAGAATGTATTGCATGGGAAGTAGAAGTGACTAATTTCATTAACAGAGAATGACAGTCATGTTATTATTATGGAAAAGGGCTGGCAAAGTAAAGCTCATTTCATGTCACTCGCTGTGCTTTTGAAAGGAGGTGTCCTGCCCTTTGTCTGAACACGTTTGTGTTTGGTAGCAGAATATCCAGTTTCTGAGCAGGATAGTTGAACAAAATAGTTGACGTTAAAGCGAAGCACTGAGCATATCTGAGGACGTTTGCAGCTTGTGAGTTACTCATCTATTCATAATTAGAATTCTTTCTTCAAAGGGAGAAGGGAGGAGTCTGATCCATCAACATTTGTCTCTATTATTTTTTCTGTTTGCATACTCTCTTTCTCTTCCAGAAGTAGGATGCAATGTATATAAACCTTGCTTCAGCTATATAAATATCAGCCTGGATTCTTTCCCCTTCAGCAGATGCTTATACATGGTATGCTCACAAACATAAACATGCATGTGTCTGCTAACATAAACCAGAGTCTTGATGAATAGAAAAGACCTTCATACACTTACACACTGCCACAAGTTTAAAGCAAAACCCCAGTTAATTTCTTCATGTGATCCTGGAGACAGTGTTTCATAAGATAAATGAAAGTTTCTGTGGTATTGTCATGGTGGTTGATGGTGTAGGGGAGAAGTGAGAGGAAAATGTGAGAGAGCCTGGGTAAGCATGCATTTTCCTTTTTCTTTTTTGTACTATGCCTTTTTTTTTTTTGTTCCTTGACCCAGAAACTTGATTTTGCTTAATCCTTGTACAACTCTGTTGATTCTTATTCTTTGATCAGTTATGTTGGGTAAGTAACTTAATCTCTCCCTCATTTTCATGTACCTGTAGTTGTGATACTTGTCTTCATCACAGGGAGGAAAAAAGATCTGAAAACAATTGAAATTCATTGAAATTTGGGTAAAAAATGGCCAATGGTCAGTGTGCTTCTAAAATTGTTTTAGAGAGAATGGTTGAACTACCATAGCTGAGCATGAGTTTTCTACTCCCTCTTCTAGGAGGCACTGTGCAGTCTCTGTTCTAACCAGAACTTGTGCAATCTACCTCAAGAAGGATCAGAGATTTTCTCCTGGAGGTCTAGTTACTTGAGATGTGCCTTGAAGAAAGGGTTTTTGTTTAAATTTGTTGAGAGAAGGTAGCACAAAGGTTTGACAGAGACTTCTTAAAGATGTGTAGTTGTGTGTGCCAGAACCCTGAAGTCAAGTCACAGCCCTAGAGCAGTGATCTGCTGGCACAATTTAGTAAAATACAAGAAGAAATAAGATGCCAAAGTCAGCTTCAAGTTGCCTATACTTAATTCCAGCCAAAATGGCCACGATATCTTAAACCTATAGCTGGAGGACCCTTATTGTAAATATTCAAGCCTCACAGCAGGGGCTTGGAATCTGGGAATGGGTATTTGTGCTCTGAGTGGCACATGAGCTATTGTTTTGAAAATTGCCCCAGATTTGGTCAAGGGATAAGCCTCAGAAAAACTGGGATTTGTACTTAAGTTCTGTGTCTTTGAAGATTCCCTCTTTCCTGAAAGACTTGGCTGTAGTCTTCCACTTGTGAAAGATTGTAGAAAGATTTCATCCCTGGAGGAAGTGAAATTGTTTTAGCGGAGGCTTTAGTAGTAGGAGAGATTGAATTGTTTGCTTAAAGCATAACAGATTTTGCACAAAACGTTGTGCTAGTGAGATGGAAGTCAAGTTCTTAAAGTTAGAGGACATGAAGGCAAAAGATGGCCTATGCAGTCTTGTTTTGCCATCCTTGTGGAAGAGCCTGTTGCACAGCTCTGCAGAGGACTGTGTGTTGAGGACACAGGGTAGTTGCTGAACTTCTTAATTTTTTCTGGATGTTGGAACTAGGGCGTGTTTTGGGGTTCTTGCTGCATTCAAAGTATTGATTCAAGATAAGGTAGGTAGTACTGCTGTAGAGAGCTGGGTTCCATCCCTGCTATATTGGGAATTCTCATCACCATTGCAAATTGCTGTCATCACAATTCAGATGTGACCAAGTTCTGCTATTCAGCATGAGATTCTCAGTCTCCCTTGCAAAAGCATTATACACTTACAGCTGTAACTGAAGTCTGGCAAAACACAGAAGGCAAAATAGTGCCAAATACTCTGAAAAGTCAAACCCAAAGTGTTTTAAATGGAGTTGCCCAAATCAGTGATACTTGAGGCTTTTTTCTGTTTCTTCAATTCCCTACCTGATAAAGAGAATAATCCCCTGGACTGCTATGAAAATATTTTATGTTTGTGAAGCATGTGAATAGCGAAGCAATAGGCATGGCAGGAAAGCCTGTGAGATTAATATTTCTGCCTTCAATGTAGTAAATAAGCCAGAGACTGCAAGCTGTGTGAAAATGAGGGGAAAAAAGCCTAGCAGAACGACCCAGAATAGCAGCACAGCTGTTCTGTAATCAAGTACCTCCTACTCTGTTCAGGGAGGATGTCTAATCCTGTGAGGGGAAAAATGTATGGGATCACATTAAAAAGTTATCATAATACACGTTTGTTGAGCAAACAAATAAAAGGTTGGATAAACCCCGTTAATTCTGGACTTTCCTACTTTATGAGTTGTTCACTGTGGTAACTTGATTTATCTCTATTGTTTTTGTGTAGCTGTTAAGAACAGACGAGTGACAATAGATTATTTTTACATATAGGTCTGGGTAAACTGGTGGACTGTTAAGATAAAGATTTAATGGGATTTTTAACTTAAGCTAAAATAGCGTATATTTTGTCAGCATGAGATTACTTGTGATTTGTGTGTGTTGAGGATTAACAGTATGGCTGATAGAGTTACTAAAAGCTAGCTCGAAGAAGAACTGGTGAAAGGTATTTTGCAATTGCTTGGGAGTCTCTGTACTGCATTCCCAGTGTATCCTGCTTCCCTGTGAGGTGTCCTCACCCTCTTAAGACAGCGGAGAAAGTACTGTAAAAGGTGTGTTGGTTGGTTTCCATGTTGCCTTCCTACGTTGTTTCAGCATAGTTTCATGTTACCACAATATGTAATTGTATCTTGAATTTTCCTTTAGGATATGTATTAGATCAAGGTGATATCCCCCGCAGGGACCCTAATGTCAGAGTATGTCATCCTGTATCTGCAGCTGCTGTTCCTCTTGGAAAAGCATGTTGCCTGCTGCCTCAAAATGCAACATGAAGAAAAAAACTCTGTTCATCTGTATGGTACCAATTTCATGAAGTACTGTTAGAAAACTGCTTTCATCAGGCTTGCTCTCTTGTTTTCTTTTTTAATGCTTTCCTGAAACTTGCATTCATGTTGTGTGCTTCACTGTCAGTTGAGCACACAAGCACTAGAGCTGGCACTTGCCTGCTAGAAGGGAATAGAGGTTTAGAAATAGCTGTCCCTGCAGCGCTGCCAGCTTTCCCAGATTTACTAATATTTAATTCAATGTGTGTTGAGTCCCTGCCTTGGGAAAAGAAGAGCAGCTGAGTCTGCCTTTGCTTTACTGCTACGTTTTTGTTTTTTTTTTAAGTGAGGAACAATGTATTGAAACTTTGTAAGTTGCTTTCCCAGTTGGTACCATGGTGTTCAGTTGCTTTTATGAAAAAAAACCTCTAACTTAGTTTTATGAGGGCAAATTCTTGAAAGATTTGTACAGAAAAAACTTTCCATTTCTGCTGTCTGAATGAAGATTTGGTAGAGATTTCTTTGTGTCTGTAGCATTTGTGTGGGGAAAAATTAGGTGTCAAAAGACTGCTACACAACTGACTCTGTAAGGTTTCCAGGGTTCTGTAGAAATTGCTGTTTACATGGAATTTTAGGCAGATATTAGCAATTGGATTTTGAAGGAGGGAGCTACTGATGCAGAAGGTTAAACCAAGCTACCAGTCATGCCGGTCCTTGGGGTAGGAAGAGGTGAATGATGCATAACATACGATCATGGCTGATATTCATGTATGGAGGAAATGCATCCAAATAATAACTGAAATAGAAGTGCAAGAAAATGGGCGTATCCTCACAATTCATTGAAACTATATTAGAAATGAAAAGATGACTTACTGCTGGTCCTGATGATGTGACTCTGAAGAGGATGTTCTTAGAAAGCTTTCGGTGAATAGAAAGGTGCAGCTAGCAGGCAGCTGGGGTGCTGGGGCTTCTGGGGTGGGACCTGCAGAAGTAGCGCTGGGTTTGTCTTCCTCTGTCCTTATGTTTGCTGACTAGTTGCAAATCACAGAAATCTGTTGAAGATGCAGGAGGCAGGAAGTTTCCCAACTACCAGGTTATCTGTCACCAACAAAGGCTGGAAGAGTGAATTATGCGGAAATGATAATTCTCCTCCTTCAGCCAGCTCATGTGAGGGAGTGTGTGTTGCTTGGGCCACAACGGGTGCGTCTGAGGATGGGGCAGCACTGCCCTGTTCACTCTGCTGGGCTTTCTAAAGTGACATTTCAGGCTTTTCTTTAATCTTCTCCCAAGCACTGCAGGTGCTATCACTATTCAAAGATTTGTATTTAAGTTAAAAAAGAGAATATGTTATTCCGCCAGGCTGCCACTTCTTTTCAGTAATAGAAAACCCATTAAAATGGGGAAATCCCCTGAACTTCTTATTTGACACTAGCCATTCATTACCTGTATTAATGGTATTTCAGCTGATACTTTGCTGGAGGCAGACTCTTGTGCTGGGATTAGTACTCAAAGTCTGTTAGTTTTTCCAAAGAAATGGCAAGGTTAGCAGATGACTTTGTGTAAGTCTGTTTCCTTGATGTAGATAAAGTAAAAGACAAAATTAGGTAATGCAGTGATGCATACTGAAGGATGACTGGTCCATTTTTTGGCATGGTTTATTGATAGTCCCAGAAAACTTACTCAGAGAATAGAAGAGGAATATGTACCTGAAGTGGCTGAAGATTTTGCAGAAAGTAGGAATAAGTCTTCAGTTTAAACACAGACCTTATGCAAAACACAATTCACTGACAGCAGCTGTTCAGTGGTAGAAGTGTATTTCCTCATTTTCTCAGAATGCATTCACTAATGTGTTAACTGTAAATTGAAGTATTGCTTGCTTGCTGTAGCTTGTGTTTTGGTAGAAGCTCTGTTGTGTTGTATTTAGTGTGGTTTGCCTGTTTGAGCTTGCTCTCTGCCCTTCTGGTGCTCATGCTGCTTTCAGTGACTGAAGTGATTTCCTGCATTCAGGGCACTTGATCTCTTAGAGCCATGTAAGAATTCCTGAAAAAAACCCTGTGCTGGTGCACAACCTAATCAACCAGTTCATCTTGTGTCATTGCAGTGTCAGGTGTACATGCACAGTCTGGTTTTGTAGTTTGTGACTTCAGAAAGCAAGTTTGTACAGGAGAGTTGTAGCCAGCACAAATTTTGTGTCTTAGGAGACATGGACTTTCCTATATATCCATGTAATTCTGCAAAAGAGCATTAGGGAATGGCTCCTGGACTGGGAAATGTTGCACAGAGAAATCATTCCGCTATGTCTAAGTTAGCTTTTGTCCAAAACTCGCACCTTGACAACTGCCTATATTTTTAGTTCAGCTGTTCTGTATGTGTGAGGCAGGTATTGCCAAGTAGCTTTTGAAGGAATGCTGGATGATTTTTACCAGATGTGTTCAGAAACCAGGTGTAGGAAGGCAGAGTCAGTCTCTGAGTTTTTGGTGGTTAATCTAGTACATATTTTTCTTTGCTTATTCTGAACATAATTCCAGAAGCTGAGTTGTGCAAGCAAATCAGAGAAGCAGCATGCCACTTTGCTGAAAGCATGCTGCTGACTAGTAGGAAAATGAAGAAATGCAAGAGAAAATCCAGAGAAAATAAGTGTTTCCCCAGTAAAAGCAATAAATACTTAATTAAAAATAACATTAATATGTACATTGCAAGCCTGCTTATTTTCTGAAGAGATCTGTGGTATGTTTGCAGGGAATATAGGCAATCATGAACTGAAAATTTACAGATTTAAGTCTTCTTTGAAGCTGTTTTCTAAATGATCTGTAATTAATAGCTATACATGTGCATTATACATGCTTCTTTCTGAGCTGGGAAGTATGATTCAGTACTCGTGATATGCAATGCCTTTCAGATTTATTTTCTAGACCATTAAGCCATCTAAATCTAGAATAACTATAAAAATATATTTAAAATGCAGTGGTTTATTGTGAATAATGAGAACAGCATTTGAGGTTCTCCCTTTCAGTTTTCCCTCCAGATATTACCTTTATGCTGTTAGGGTGATACTGTCCTTACAAGGTACAAAATAATCCTAAAATTCAAGTGATTAATTTACCATATGCAGGATGTTAGGAAAAAACACTAATGTACTTTTGGTGAACATTTGTATCAGTCAAATTACCAAGGCTGTTAAGCAAAGTGGAGTGTATAGTGCAATTGGGATTGTGCACGTGTGGCTGAAAAATCTTATTTTCCATTCGTTCTGTCCACACCTAAGTAGAAGGATATTTATTGCTGCAGTCATACAGATATTAATACCCTTTTTTTCCATCTGGCTTTCTTTTAGCACACTGATTTATGTCAGTACATGGACAAACACCCTGGAGGGCTTCATCCAGAAAATGTGAAGGTAAGAGTCAAAAACAGCACACATTCAAGGCAAATGCAGTAACAGTAACTTGGTGTTAGATGTCATGTTATTTCATAGAAACTGATTATTAGCTAAAGGGAAAATGATTAGGATAGGAACCACATTAATTTTTTTCTTTACAAATAATTGAAAAGTAGAGTACGTGAACATTCCCACAGAAGAACTTGTGAAGTCTGTAAAACTGATGCAGAGACAGAATGTGAGAGTAAATACTGTTACAGTGTTGATAGCCCCTCCATTCAAACATTTGTTTTTAAGACAATACTTCCCCAGAACCCTTAAGTAAACATGCTTTAGGCTGTCAGTACTAGCTCTTCAATGAGGTAAGTCATTGTAGATTTACTGAGTTTGAGGGACTTGTAATGAATTGTATTAGCTGTGAAAGTACTCCTTTTTGTATGGGCATACAAAATCTTCCCTAATCTTTTTGCTCACTTAATTTTGATGAAGCATTTTTATAGCTGATCTCACTTCTAAAGAAAAAATTTCCTTCTGAGGTAGACAGCAAGAATCAACATGCAGGAAGGAGAGAGTTTATTAGCAGGATTTAATGGAAAGATAGATTGATCCAGTTACTTTCTGGGAAGTCAGCCAAATGATTTTAGCATCAAGTGGGAGCCAATCAGACATGCAAAATGTGTCGTGTGTGTACAGATCACCCCAGTGGTATTTGTTACACTTGTCTTGCACTTTGACATCAGTCCCATTGTTCTACTTTGAAGGTGTTAAAATTTTCACTTGTCATACTGACAAATTTATTCTAGTATTTATTTTCTTGAAATTGAAAAGTTTGTGGGAAAAAATCAGTCTTTCCTGGAAAACCCAGAAGGCCAGTTTGATTTAACAAAATGTTTGGAAAAACCCAAAAGACCGTATTTTTTTTTCAGTAGCTGATCATTGTTGCACATCAACTAATTTTGTAATGTAGACTGATTAATATTCTGTGTTTTTTCACTGAAAAGTGGCATCTAAAGTATATGAAATTAGATGAGAATGGTTACCATTTTAAAATAAACAACGTTATTCCTTACTTTATATATTTGGCCAAACTAAAAGTAAAAAATCTTTTTGAAAATATGTGATGTGTGTGCTGCTGGATAGCATCCTTGTAATGTATGGCTGTAACTGACATGTTTTGTTCCATGGAAGGAGAAGGCCTATGAGTTTTCTCCCAGTGCCTGCTGTACAGTGCCTCTGTCACTGTGGCACTTCGGAAGTGGGTAAGGTGGACCTGCTTTTCAACCACTAAAACTCTTGAGCTTTCTTCACTGCTCAGTTTCATGAGCAGAGTTTCATGTGCTGAATGTGCTTGTTAAAACAGTGGGTTTGTGTTTTATTTCCCTGTGTGGATACTTTTACATTCGGCTCATGAGGTTTGGGATAAGTTAACAGTAGCTTTGATAGTTCCTCGCGCTGCGTCAGATTCGTAAGACCTACTCCGAGGCTGCAGTGCTGTATAGCTCGAGATCTAATACACAGTAGTTACTGTAGCTGTAATTGTTCCCCACTGAGAAGACATAGTAATTCACATAACTACTTTTTCTTGGTCGCATAAGGGCTCAGTGAGCTTGTCTTTGAGGATAATCAACATGCGTGGATAATAAGGCTGACTAATGCGTCATTCCTCTAAATCCTGAGATACCTGTCTTTTAAAAGAGGAGCAGCAGCATTATTCCTTCAAATTTTGCTGTATGTATTCCTGTGGCTTATCTTTACCATCTAACAAAGGTGTTCAGCAACATTTCCAAAGCTCATGGGCCCATTAGAAGTATTTCTTTGACTGGAGAGTCCTGATGTACTGTTAGCTCAGGATTTTTGAAGTTCAGATGGATTATTAATAAAAAAGAAACTGGGAAAAAAGGGAAAAACATTGGGAAGTTGGAGCAGATGAAACTACCCTCCTACCATAAGTAATCCCATTGGACAATTAATTTTTCTTTTTCCTGTTAAATAGTAATAATGAAAATTGTTTATATATTTTTAGTAGACTTCCTTGCCAGGCCAGCAGCAAGGGCTAGCCTTAATTCGTGCAATAATTATTAAACCCAAGCAGAATGATTTGAGCTCTTAGCACTTTAAAGCTGAATCAGCCTCCATGGGGTTTTCAGTGCAGTACCTCTGTCAAAACTATAAGAGAAAAATACCTGTTTAGTCAAAAGGAGTGATTTGCTCAGCTGGGAGGACAGGAACTGTAGAGAGAAGGTAACCCAGCCATACATGCTAACAATGCCCAGACCTTCACCAGCATGCAAAACTAAAAACTTGAGCTCCCCTCTTCTTAGGAGAAGATGGTTACTAATGTGATATCTTAATGCTTTGCTGCGCTGAACTCAAGTTTATCAACTTATGTAATTGGTTCTGAGACTTTGCTGCTGATTTTTAGCTTCTGAACAGTTGTCTGTCTGGAGTTACATCTGATTTTTAAGGGTTGAGCTGATCCATGTTAATTAGCCTTCTCTCCCTGCCAGACCCTTCTTGCTAGAGGTCCTTCAGGAGCTTCACATTTAGTCAGACTTTTAGACAGTGTTCAGAATCACTGGTTGTGTGATCCCTAAATCTGTTTTATAGAACATCCAGTTGAGCAATTATATTGCAGTAGCAATAAATTAGTCTTGGCTTTCTGGGGCTAACCTGTGGGATTAAGCTGTTGATGCTCTCCCAATATGACAAAAGGCCCCCTGCCTTTTGAATTTGTTCTCAAGGAAAGTGTTGCCTACTGATAGATATTCCTTTCTGTCTTGTTGCCAGCTATTATGAATATAAAACCATTAAATCATACATCTTTCTTTTTCCAAATTACACAGTAATTCCTGTAAAACAGTATTTTATAGGAATGAAGCAAAGCCATTATTTACATACGTTTTGCTTTCTATAGGGCATCTTCAGCCTAATTATATTTCTGAATTTTCTCTGTATTTACAAGCTAAAGACAATGCTTGTTCCCTCAGGCTTACTTTGAGATCAAGTATCTTAAATAGAATAAAATACAAATTACTTTGATGGACACCCATATTGCTGTCCCTTTGGGTGTTGTGTTTGACATTGCCTTTCTTTGTGGTTTCAGATAGGCTATTTGCTGTCACTTCTGTTTTAAATAAAGACTAAGCAGACTATTGTAAGTATGTGGAATTTATAAAGAAACTGGCAGGTTTTAGAGTCTTGGGACAGTATGTTTAAGCAAACAAAAAACACTGCTTCCTAAAGTATTAGATTTAGCGTTTTTAGTGGTATGTAAGTATTCACACATAATGATTTCAAAATTTTGTAATTCATGTGTGGAGGCACAAGTCTTAGAAATAACATCAGGTTTTAAACTCTTCAAAGAATATGTGTGTGAGGCTGAGATGTTGTTTCTAAAATACGTATCCCTGAGTATGTTATAGCAAGTATCCTGGTGACATAAATGTGGTTAGGTACCTGCAACATTTTTATCAGCTGGCAGGGAAATTGACAGAAAGTATTAAACTTAATCCATAGATTCTCTTAAGTGTGATAGCTCCAGACACACAATTGTATACATCTTTGGTAACTAAGAAGTCTGCATATCTACCATTTATTTCTAAGCATAGATTAATACAGTGTGTACAATATTATAGTTCAACATCAGGAGAAAAAAGGTAATTGGTTAATAAGTCCCTATTTAGTAGGCACAGCCTCATCTCCTCTCTGGATTAGAAGACATCTTACTCAGTTTTTCCAAAACAGAAGGCAAGCAATAATTCTTCAGTATGTGGCCCCACATATAATTATGTTTCTGTTGGAAGCTACTGCTGCAGTCTTGTATTTGGTTGGAGCTAAAAGTTGATTTATAGGTGTATGCCATGAGGCGCTTGCCAAGCTGCAAGATGTGCTGTGGCAAACTGAGGTACAGGTCTTGCTCCTGACTCTCCCTGGGTTGTTCCTCCTGGCCTGGACTACTGTACTGAAATCTCTACTCCTGGTTTTCTTTCCTGCTGATGTTGCTGCCTTTAGAGACAGTTCATACCTCTTGGACTCAGTTAAAACATCTGGATTGCTTCCTACAGCAGGAACTCTAATGTGCCACAGCAGCTAACTGATCCTGCCAGTGAATTTTTTATTTTTTCTTTTTAGAACCATAGAGTTATTTAGGTTGGAGAAGACCTTTAAGATCATCGAGTCCAACCATTAACCAAGCCCTACCAAGTCCACTATTTCAGCATCAATTAAACTATGTTGACTTACAGAAGCTGATGCTCTGTGTCTAATGCAGTTGCAATAACAAGCTTTCTCAGTCAGCATTTTGCCTCACAAAGCTTGCAAATGTCCTCTCTACCCTGTCCCCCCCATTTTGGTTGGAGTGTGTATTATTTTAGTAAGTCGCCACCACTATCCCATGGAAAAGAGTTGGAGTTTGTCTTGGAAATAGGCATTTACTCTCCATTACAATGAAAACATAAGAGATCAGACAGACGCTCTGGAACCCAGTTTGTTGCATTTTTCTATTTTGCCAGCAAAACAGAGAATCGGTTGCCTACAAAAAAAAATAATTACCATTTCTTGGCATTTTTTGATGCATCTTTCAACATATGTTTACTTTCTTAACACCTCAGCTTCTGCGTAGTATGGCGATGTTTTGGTGTTCTGCATAACATGATGATATTCTTATGCAGAAGATAGATGATCTTCATTCTGATTTGTGTTCCCTTCTGTCTGGTAAAGGACGACCTCCAACAGCTTTTTGACTTACCTTCTTTGTTCTCCTGAGCCTTTGTTCACAGCTGTCCATAAATGGTTCTTGTTTTGTAAATTCATAATTTATTTTTAAGTATCTTTTTTTGTGTGCATTTCAGCAAGTCCTGTGAAAATGTAACTGCTCTTAACTTCTTTTAACCTTTGAAATATCATCTTTATTTTAACCTCATCTTTTAATTCATATTACTACATTCTCAGAAACGAAAGTCTTCTTCTTTATGTTTTGATGCATTTATTTGACTGTTGAGTTCATTTTCTTTAACTCCTCTTACTTGGTAGAAAAAGTGGAGCACAGGCTTGCATCTGTCATGCCTGTGTTGCTTGTTTGCATTCTTTCCTTAAAAAGAAATCTATTAATGAAAGCTGATTTGCTTTTTAATTAGTGATGATGCATTGAAATAGCTGTGGCCTTTTGGGGAAAGCATCCTCATTTTTTTCCTCTGTTTTTTTCTGCTACTTGCATTGTTAGATGTGATATCAATTTGTCTGAGCATTTGGCTTCAAAAAACCACCTTTGACAAAATAAAAAGACACAGCTTCTGACCCACTGTTCCTCAATCCGGGTAACATCATCCTGAATGACAACAGGGTTGTCAACCAGACAAAAAGCTGTCTCTGTCTCTTAATCACTCTCAAAATCTTCCACTTCAGGCAACTTGGAAGGCTCCCATCGTCTACTGTGACCAGAGGGAGAAGAAACTTCCAGTTTGTTCTTATTCCACCTAATATCGCTACTCTGATGTTTTTCTCCCTGGGCACTTTTTCTCTTCCTGGGGCCAAAAAGTGATAAGAAAGAGTAGGCAGACTCTCTTGTTGAAGTTTGCATGGAGGAAACACGAATATTCAACCTTCTTCTAGGAGCCTTGAAGACTAAAGCCCTTGCTCATCTCAGTTCTAAGCCTTCCTTGCTCCTAGGGAGCAGGGCACAGCAGCCTTATGTGCATAATTGATAGATATTTTTGAAGCAAAATCTCAACCAGCTGAGCCCTACTCCCACCACAATCTTTTAAAATGTGTTTTATCACTGTAATACTGAGACAGAGAGAAGAGTAACTGTCAAGGTCACATGTAAGGTATGTGGCAAAGTCTGGAGTTGAATTTGGATATCCTAGGACGGGTCAATAATCTCTGTAAAAAAAAAAAAAGTCATAGTTTCAGCAAAAACCTAACTAGTTTCAGTCCTAAAATTTCTACAAAACTAGTTTAAAATACATGTAGTTAACAGAAATTATTGAAACATAATAGGATGCAGTGACATTTTTCTGTGATAATACTCGAGATCGGTCAACTTTCTAGCAGAGTTAAAAAAAAAAACAAAACAAAAAAACCAAAGCAACCAAACAAACCCATCAAAAATCCAAAATCAGATATGATAAAAATATTGGATTTAATAAACCAAGGTTTTAATGCTAGCCTCCTAAACAAGATGAAATGCATGTTGAATTGAAAACGTTGAAATACAGTGAATGTTACATGTTATTTGATGTTATCTCTGGCACATAATCACTTGTGGTATTCATTTATTCCTCTCCATACTGCAGTACCGTACATTCTCTTTAACTAACGGTTGCAGTTTTTAAAGATGAATCTGGTTGTGTCAGATGAAAAAAATTGGCATTTAATGACTAATGTGAAAATTAATAATCTGAGTCAATGCCATAGGGTAGTTGTCATCGGATGTATTTTGTAAACATAAATGTTTATCATTGAACTGATTACAGATTTGGACAATCTGAAGCACAAAGGGTAGAAAGTATTCAGAACATGGAAGGATTAGACAATTCCAGTATTCCATCCACGCGAGGCTTAAAGCGCTTGAAGTGCAGCAGCTTGAACTTTGGCAGTAGCAGAACATTGCACACGGGCTTTTGCTTAGCAGCTCTACTTTGTGTTAGTAAGACATAAAGCCATATGCTTGTTAGTAAAGGGTAGTATCTGAAAACTATGATGAAAATGCTTTGGATTTTAGGTTACAGTTGTGTTATCCATGTAGGTCTCCCTGGTGTGCTTCTCGATTCTTTCCATCCTGTGATTGTATAAATGTGGCAAGAGGTTCACATTCCCCTTTTTTATGGCAGACGTGTGTTGAATTATATGGCCAGTTCTGCATCCATATGTGACAAATGTGATTATGTGATGTAGGGGAAGCTGTGGCACATGAGTGTGGCATGGCTTAACA
Source organism: Neopsephotus bourkii (assembly GCF_033783945.1). Lineage (NCBI taxonomy): Eukaryota > Metazoa > Chordata > Aves > Psittaciformes > Psittacidae > Neopsephotus > Neopsephotus bourkii. The sequence continues at coordinate 219,364 of NW_026901949.1, forward strand.
GATTGCCTGTGTGTGACTAGAGGTGTCTGACCAAAACGTTGACTGCCATACATAGGTACACAGGAATTGGGCAATTAAACCATGATGATACATGCGGCTATGGTGAATTTTCATGTCTTATTTCATCTGTCACATTGACTCACTGGAATTTGCAGAAAACACTCTTTTACTTTAAGGTGAATACCTACTGTCTTTTAGTTCTATTTATTGTTATTAGAAGCAAATCTAACTAATGTCATGCTTTTAAAATCTCTCCTACTCACTGAAATTAGTGCTGCTGCTGCTGTAGAGTTGAATTAAAAATACAGTTCAACAGATATGCTAAGTAGGAAGCAATGCTGTTTAATGTGGTTGAGAAGTTGCTATTTTTCATTCCTCATTCAGTGAACAAGCAGGTGTACAGCAGATAGAATAATGTTATGCCAAATTAAGGTCGTCTTTTACACATGGCATTGAGAATTGATTATTTAAATTAGACTTTTTAGTTATCAGACATTAAATATGGCATCAGCATTTCACTCTACTTTATGTCAGTCTTGTCACTTAAAGTAATGATTTGATAATATGCACAACTGTGATCAGTAAATGCAGAATCTTTATTACTGTGTTAAAATTCATGCTAGAAGAATGTTGCTTTCATATCAAGTGTGTGTGCGTGTATAATTTATTGTCTGTATGATCTGCATGGTTCACATACTGCAAACACCATGAAAATATTGTAGGGGTGAAGAAAACGTTTTTTCATTGTCTTTAAAATTGGTGAGGCACCAGTTCCTGCTCTGACTTAGATCAGCATGGAAATGAATTGGTGAAAGGTAGAAAAGGAGATTTAAATTTATTTTTACTTTTGCCGTTCAGGAGAATAAATCTTAAAGAGTCTTCCACTTATTGGACATCTGCAGACATCTATAACTGATCATAAGGAAGTGTCTTTATACTCAGTTAATTAAGTACACCTTCCTCGTTGCAAATAACTGTAGTAGTACCCAGAGGGGACAAAAAATGATTAAAAGAATATCAGAGAGAATAGAAGTGAACAAATTAACACTTTCCAGTCTCTTCCCTTTGCAGTTCTGCTGCGAGTGGAAACATCTGTATTTTTTTTAAAGCAGTTATATGGTCTGCATTCCCAGTGGCTGTATTGTATGCATTTCTGTGTGACATTCTCTTTAGTAAGACTTGTGTAAGGAATGCAGGACCAAGCTAGAAACCTTTATAAATACATTTTGGAGTGAACTATTTTAAAATTCATTTGGAAAGAACTCAGTTGGTTCCAGAGAGGTCAGATAGGAGAGCCTTTTATTGAGATAAAGCTTATTATGAATCACAGTGATTCAAATGGCTAACATTTTTTTTATTCAGCTAGGTAATAAAAAAGATCGTGCTTGATAAGCTCCTTGCTTTTGTGATAACACATATTTACAGGTAGTTTTTTCTTAGGTTAATGCCTTAAAACAATGGCTAAACTCTCAAACAATCTAGTAAACCCAAATGTGGAGCCCTGAGTTCAGTTGTGTCTATTTCCAAGGCTGTGAGATAGTACTGTGGGGATTTATTTCCTCTTTTTCCTTTGTAAATAGCCAATAATTCACAGAAGACAGTAACATCCTCTGGATGATAGGGAGAAGTACACTGGTTGCAAGCATGAGGTGAGGTGTCCTGGCTTGGGGTTTCTTTTACCGCTGTTTTTAGATTTCATGGCCTATTAAGACAGAATATGATATCGATTGATGCTGAATACACACAAGGGAATTCAGATGATTACATGATACCCAGATGGTGTGCTTTTATACATACAGCAAGCAGGAGCATTTGTCTTATCGGTGATGAGTGATAATAAAGCTTGTGCAATATTGTATATTACTTTTCAAAAGTAACTATGCTAATACATCAATATGAGCTCGCTAAAGGATTGGCACATTAATCCATCCTTGCTTTCAGCTTTCTTCTGCACTGATATGAACTCCTGCTCCACGTTATCTCAGCTCCATTTGCATTCTCTTGCTTCAGAGAGAGTGGAGCTAAGAACTTTGTGCGTATTAAATAGACTAAAAGATCCATACAGCTTTCTACTTCTGTGTCTAGGGCCAAATCCTTTATTCCCACAGTACAACATGTGGTAAGGGAGCTCAGATGCAAGAAATAATTCAGAAATCCTCAGTGCCATCAGGGAAAGACATAACCACCCACAGTGGGCCTCATTAGTCTATCCTCTTGGGCAGCATCCTTCTTGTCACTGGGGTCCTTGATGCCCAGGACACTGTGTGGAAATGTACGTTTTCTGGATAATCTCTATAGGTGTGTTGTAAATTTTTACTCTTCATTTACCCAAATGTCCTTTGCCAGAAACTCTCTACTATGTCTTAGAATGGAGGTGTCATGGAGTTACCTGAGGGCTGCTGCAGAGATCTATATGAACATTAGACCTGTCAGAGCTTTCTGAACCTCATTCAGAAAGTGTTAATTCCCATCAGTCCCACCCATTATGTATGTTTCGAATGGCCTGTGAAAGTTTAGCTTATAAGATCATTTGGAGGAGAAGAGTTCAAGATCCAAGGTGACTTTCAGAGGCCACCAATTTAGTTAAACATTCTGCTGCATACTAGCTGTCTTGCAGCTATTAGATGTGTGTATAATGGTCTTGGTTGTATAACCTCCCAGGCTCATGAAAAACACCGTGAAAGCAGGGATGTTCATACAGGTGAGTCTCTCAGAAAATCTAATTAGTTTAAACAGGCATTTGGTCAAATGTTGCATGTAACTCAAGAGGCTTTCCAGGCCTTATGCTATATAAAGACTGTGTAGGTGCTAATTTTTTTATGGTGTTGAGGGCTTTCTCTTGTAAGTTTTAAGAACTGCTAATACTCTTTTAAAATCATGTTCCATAAAACTCGGCATGCTTTTACTTGCATGCATTTTTCCTATTGACAAAGGAGAAAAATTCTTCATTAAAATATGTTGCTCATTCAGGTGAGAGCTCTGGAACTGTTAGGGGAAAAAAGGTTTGGCTTTTTTCTTCTTTTTTCTTTTCATGTCTATAATAAATAAGGCCAGAAGGACAAGTATTCATTTTCGGTTTGTATTATTTTTTTTTGTCTGGATATAAAGTGTTGAGCCTCCTAATCTTAAGCCTTGCTGAAAACCTGACTTCTAGGGACAAATATCATTCTCTTTTTCTATCTTCTTCAGTTCTTATCACAATGACCCTTGTCATTTAGTGACTCTAATTTTAACACCAAACCTCTGCTCTTACCAATAAACTACAAACTGTACACAAGCTGTGTCCGAGTTTGTTTTTTGCAGGTTATTTGACAGTTAGCCATGCAAATATGCAAGTTACTGACATAAGAGATCAAGAACCATGAATCTGTATTGTTTCTACCCTCCTAACCAACCCATTGAAATGCATCTGGAATTTGCCATTGTCTCCTTTTAGAGTTGTCCTCTGGACATAGGGCTACCACCCTGTGGCCTTGGGGAAATGGCAGTTCAGTTGCTTGTTCAAAAACCCTTGCAGAAGCCCCAGGCTGAAGTTTCATGGTGATCAGAACTGAGCAAGGTGGAGGAAGGAGAAAGTAAGATCAGAGTACAATCATGTTAGGTGGTATACCGATTTCACATCACGTATATGGGTAAGAGGTGATGGTCCCTCATCTCACATTCGTTTCTGGCCTTGTGAAGGTAATCCAGTGAGTTTTGAAGGGGAGTAGGTTTCTTGGGTTTCTTCTCCCTGGCTTTCCTCAAAGACAGGGAAGGGAACTTGACTGTGAGAAGGCAGAAGTGTTTCCTGAGGCATCAGAAACAGTTCTTTCCAATTTGTCTTTTCTTCTTGTGGAGTGGGGAACCATTGGGAATGGAGAGCCTCTTTAACTGTTCTCTCTGCCTAGGCAATCCTAAAGGGCCTGTGGTTTGCAGAATGCTGCTGGGCATTTGGCTTGTGTTTTCACTGGAATCTTTTCCCATTTAGTATTACCAAATAAAAACAAAGGTGAAGAGGAAAAGAGAAAGCAACAAAACAATGGCTGAGTTTACCCTGTGTATTTCAGGGAGATTATTTTCCCCTTCTCTTTCATGATCTTCCTCCAAGGAGGAAACAATTGATACAGTGTATATGAGTGAATTAATTGGCTTTTGTGGAAGTACTTGATAACTACAGCATATCTACAAGTTTGGAATAAAACTATGTTCCAAAGCTGTCCTCAAGAGTAGACATTTATTATGTTTAGCTGTGAAATCGTTGTGTTTTTTTCTTAGCATGTCCTATCGAATTATTCTTCGCATTAAAGCTAAATGAAAGCCCACATTCATAAATATATTTCAAGTTATAAAGATTATGGTACTGTAAGATAACATGATAATCGAAATTTCTTTGCATATTCAAAGGTAATTTTTGAAGTTAAATACCACTGATTTCGCCTAGTAAACTGGATATTTTCCCTGCCTTTCTATTAAAAAAAATACTATTTTGAAGTAATTTCTTAGAATTTAATTTGTATTTTATGGCTGTAATGAAAGCTGTTTCTGCTTTCTGTCCTTATTAAAATAGTTTGTGTGTACCATGAATTCCATTTTAACCACAATTCAAAAAGGAATGTGCATGTTACTTATGACTTTCCTGCTATTCTTTCTTTTGTTTCTTTATTTTGCTCTTAGGTTTCCTCAGCACATTGTTAGACCCAGCCCTGGCAAGAAGGTGATTGATATGGCTCTTTGTGCCCCGGCTAAATAGCTAAACATACAGTGTATTGTGTCTGCACTAAGGAAAAAATGAAATGCAATTAAATTCATTTCAACTTCAGTAACATGACATTTTTGTTTCTTTAATGCCAGCCTTTATTCTCCTTTATAATCAGATTTTGTAACCCTTTTTATAATGTCTCCTCGCTTCACCAGTCACTAAATAGGATGCTTGTGTTGCAAGTTAATTAGAAATTCTCATGTGCTCGGGCTGACTTGTTCCAAATCTTTGGTGTGGTTTCCATATCTTCTGAGAGAGCACACTGCACCAGCCACTGAGCTGTGAGGCATGAGGTCCATATTTACTCTTGAATTCTGCATATTTGGCTTTGCAAAGTCTTGGTTTGTTCCCATTTGGAAACTGTAGTATTTCTTAACATATTTCAGTATGAAGGGTCTGTATATTAGAGGAGATTTTTCAAATCTGGAAAGAAAACTCCTAGGAAACATTTATTCACCCTTTGTATTGACAAAATCCGTGAGGGTAGCACAGCCTTTCACAGGGGGTGCCTTATAAGAATGCAGGAGAATGATGGGAGAGGAGATGAAAAGGGGAGGACAAAAGATCTCCATCATCCAGGTCTTTGTTCATAATTACAAATTACAAAAATACACAATGTCAATGCTTGGCTCTATGGAAAGCATTTGCAGAGTTTAGTAAAGGGTTAGAGGAGACATGGTGGATGAGTTAAGTCTCTATCTAAATTTACCTTAGAGACTATTATAAATAGGTTTCAAAAGCCATCTTTAGGTTCAATGGGAATTAGTATTTTCTGGTGAAAAATACTTAAGCAACTCCCATTAAAAAAACCTTTGAAGGAGAAAACCTATCATACTTGCGGTTTTCCTGCACGTTATTGTTGTATTATTAAATTCTTCTTTGCTTTAGCTCCAGTGTCCCATCCCCCAGCCTTATCTCCCCATCTCTATGCACCCTGTACTGTTGTGTCCTATAATTAGTGAAGATACACATCTGTCTTCAGGCTACCACCTAATCTCTAAGGCCATATGGGTAAACAGAATATAATTATAATTTGGTAGAAATTGAGCCTTCTGCACATGGTTGTATTGCTCTTGTTCTTTATAAAGCAGGCAAATAGCATCTATGATACAGCAGGGTTTGGAGGATGGGGTTAGTCCTTGCAAAATACATATTTTTAGGTGGAAATTTTGTTGTGTTAAACTTGGGTGGGAAATAACGCCGTTTTGGGAGGAATTCTGACACAATGTTACCACAATATGCAAGCACCCTGCATATTGTGAAGAAATCATCTGTGGTTATATGCAAAATATTAACAGAGGTCATTTTTTGTCCCCCTCTTTTTCAGTTATTTTTATTTCAGTTGCTGCGAGGACTCTCTTACATCCACCAGCGTTACATTTTGCACAGGGACCTGAAACCACAGAATCTTCTGATCAGTGACACGGGGGAGTTAAAGCTGGCAGACTTTGGTAGGCAAGCAGTTAATTACAAGTCTCTTATAATGTTGTAGGAATGTCAGACAGATGGTTCCATTGATTTCTCTTCCCCCCACCCTATTCCTTAGACACACCTTCTTCATTGTAGATAATTGCACATTTTTCTCCTGAGTGAAGAAATTGATTATGGTCAACAAAATGCTTGATTAAAAGGGAGCAAGTAAAAAAACAAATATATATTCAGTTCTCACAAGGAAGATAATGCTGAAAGTATTTCAGTTTTATTTACCATGAGACCTCTTAAAAAACAGAAAGAAAAAAAAGAGAGAGAGTGAGAGATGTAAGCAAATATAGACTATATGAAGAGCACAGTCACTTTATGGAATCAGCTCTAGGGTTGTGGAGATCTGGATTAACCTGCATTAAGTGGGTATTGAAAGAGACTGAAGGATACAAGAATAATTATTCCTTCAAGAATAAAGGACACTAGGATCACCCAGGCTGCTTTCAGTATTCCTTAGTCCCTTATGGGGAATCTTATGTGGAGTACAATGCAAGGGAAAATTGTTCACTGAAATGTCAGCCTTTTTCTGGTTTTGAAGTTTAATTTTTAAAGCTACTTTCTAGTTCCTACAGTGGGGCAAGTGCTATTTCCTCTGGAAACCATTGTGAATGCAGATGTGGAAAATGGCAATATTTTTCTTTAGTGCTTTCAACAAACTGTTGTAGGAATTCCTTTCTGTAGGTCAACTTCTCAGCTACTGATTCCAGCAGAACTTCTGAAGTAAGCTGAAAATGTGACCTATTGGCTGTTGTAAAATGTCTTTTATTTTTATGACTACTATCCACATCGGGCTTCGCATTTCATGCAGCAGCAGGAATGAGGGAGCGTATGTGCTAATTGGCAATTTCACTGTTAATGTAGTCATGTTTTTTTGTCTTTTAATTAGCATTACTGCAATTAACAGCTCAGTGTGTATTTGCTATGCTGGAGAAAAAAACAGGAATTCAGGTGGACACAGCCCACAAGAACTCAATTGGCCTTTGGATTGTAGGCAATTAGAGAAATACATTAGAGAAACAATTATTAACTGGTTTTAAATACCATCTTCTGTTGCTGTTTTTCAAAACTTGGAAGATACCAGAATTGTTTTTAAGAATGCTTAAAGAAAGCGTTCCTGCATGTTTCATTTTACTGAGATTTAATCTCTTAATGATTCACCTGTTTCATATATCTGTGTTTTTGCAATGATATACGAGTTAGTCCTCTGTTAGAGGTGCTGTGCTGTTTGAGATGACTAGTTTTGATGTATCATTTATATGTACAAAACACTGTGAACTTTTCTGACCTCCAAGCATCACCTTATTACAAGTCCTTCAAGAGATTCTGATGATTGTGCTCTGGCTTTGGTCGATACTGAAAAATCTGTAGGTGATGTTGCAAACTCTTGTGTACATAAAATGTTTCATATGGTGTGGGGGTTTTTGGTGGTGGTGCTGCTGAAGTTTTTTCTGTTTGTTAAAAGTTTATCCTGACCTAACAGAAACATCTGCGTAGATTCTCTTATACACTGGAAGAATATTATATATCTCAATTAATTATTATTTTTTTAAGTTAGATTTTCTTTCATGGCTCATGACCTCATAAAATTGAAAACCAGATGGGTTAAATTTCTCTTCAGAGAGCAAGATGAAAAATCAGAAGTGATGAGGTTAAAGTCTGAAAGGTTATGACCTCTTTCACTGGAGACAATAAGAAATAAGAGCACTCCCATGTGCTCTCTACGTGCACCCCTGTGCATATTTACTTATTTAAAAGCTGTATTATTATAGCCTATCTTCCACCTTCCCAGTACCAAAGACTCTTCTTAAACAAGATGTAAAATACGGTCCTGTTTCTCTTTATGTTTTTCTCCCGTGAATGACTAATTTGCAGTAATGTGCTTGGAAAGGAAGTCGGTTTAGATTGTATATTTGATTAATTACATGAGGAGCAGTATGGAAATTAGAGGTGTTTTGCTTTCAAATGCACTCAAGGCAGGAGAGAACCTATCAAGAAATCAGTTTCTGTCAGAGATAGGATTGACTTTGCTAGCACAATAAATATAAAATCTTAGAGCAAAGGCCTTTTAGTCTCTAAGGACAAGACCTTCAGATTTTGGTTTCATAAGTTTAGGAAAAATCAACTGCACAGGCAAAGCTTTTCATTTGGTGTCAGGCTTATTTAATCTTCTCAGTGTAGAATATCAAATACTTAAAAGCAGGCTGTAGTGGATCATAGTTCTTGAATAAACAAGGTAAAAGAAAGGCTATTCATGCCTGCCAGTGCATTGCACTGCAGCTGAAGTGGAATCTTTGAATAACTGTGGGCATGTGTTTTTCTACAGCAGGGCTCCCAGACATAGATACTCCACTGTGTAGGAGTGTCTTTGTTCAGATGAACGGTGGTTTGCTTTTCTGGACATTGTGCTATAGCTGCTAGAAAATGAACATTTATGAGAAGACTCAGTAGTCAAATGAAAAGGGAGAATAGAACAGAGGCTTTATCAAATTAAAAATGGATGAGCTATAAAAAATGGCTTTCTTGAGAAGATATAATAGGGGAGGCTACAACTTGAATAATTGTTGCTATGAAAAATAGTCCTTGAACTCCATTCCTGCATTCTGTTTTCAATCTAATTAAAATTCCAGAGGAAATTACAGTATATTAGGAATTCTCCTCATGAAATGAAGTGCAAGAATTATTTTTGATCCTGTCGTGTAAATTTAGCTGTCTATGGGTTTGTTTATATTCCCCTGCACATATGTCTGTCTTGAGTAGAAATAAAGTATTAAAAACCTTTAAGGAGTAACACCATAAACAATTATAAACTTAAATGAATAAAGGCTTTTGCTTTATGCTAGTAACTGCATAGACTGGGCTGTGTATCTGTTCCTTAGCCTTTGGTTAGTAGTTTCTTCACTTTATTTTTTCTCTGCACTGTATACTGATGCATTTATTGCCCTTTGGATACGTATGCTTCACTGACAGGACAAAGCCTTGAGCAGTTTGGCAGTTTGGACTAAGCGAGTTCTTTTTGTGTGGCTCTGAGACTCATATACTATGCTTTTTTGCTTTTAGTGACTGGGTATTGGCATTTAGTTATTGTGTTTGCTGTTATAAATCAAGGTTAGCTAATCTTATGTTTGCATTCAGATTCTCATACTTAATAACGCCCCCACAAGGTCCCTAAATAGCTGATAACAATCAGGTAGGAGGTGGGTCTCACCTTCCATGTGGGACTTCCAGGAAGGATTTACTCTTTTTATTTCTTGTTTCTTATTTTATGTCCCAAAACATCCACTAACAGCATAATAATTCTGACTCTTCCAGGGACAATGTGGACCTTTAATCTGATCACAGTATGCCTACTTTTACATGTCCTTTAGTTAGAATAATTCTGTGCTTTCTGGGTTGTAAAATATATAGTTACACTCGTTATATATTTCTGGATAAAACACTTCCATAGCTTTTGAGGGTAGGCATGCTGACATCACCTTTGGATGCATTGGGTGCATGGGTGTAGAGAACAAAATATTTAAACTTGACTAGCATGTGAGGCAGTGGTAGCATGTCTGAGGCTGGGAGAAACTGGCCAAATTAACAGTAGGTCCCTTGTCCAGCTTCTCCTGTGAGCTGATGAGCCTGCAGCTGGAGATTTCAGGGGACTGCTTGTTTGTGAAACTTACCTGAAGCCATTTGTCTTTTCTGCTCTGCCTGCAAGAGAAGTGAACTGCACAGAGAGGGTGAATGAAGTCTGAAGACCTGTTTGGTCTATGTTTTGGCTTGTGAAGTTACTGTAAGTGCATGGACCTATATGTCGTCACATCTGGCTTTCTCTCTATGCCATGGCCCCAAGACACAATATATGACTATGCAGGCACCTGAGAGGCAGAACTGCAAAATACAATTTCAGAGTATGAAACAAGCAGGTGTATAAGGTATTGTTAGCTGGACTATAATTTGCAAGGGTAGGAAAAGTTGCTAATTGAGGTTTTTATTTTTGAGACTTGAATAGAAATTTTCCCTTCTCCCTGTTCTCAACCCTATTTTTTTGTTAGTTTTGTTCCTTGAAAAAATATTCAAATTGCAGTAACAGTTCAGTGAATTCTAGTGTCACAAAGTGAACAAGGAAGAGCATCAGGAACTTGGTGCTTTAGTGATTTAATGCTTGTTCTTGCAGTCAGAGTTGCTCTTTCTTGTCGGTGGGAGTGGGCTTTGGAGGGAAAAACAGCACAAAAGTCTTAATGGAAGTGTCTTTGCTTAACTCTCCCAAATAACACTGACCTGAAGCATTTCCTGTCAGCTTTTTGTTGTCTTTGGGGATCTCCTTGGATGAGTAAGGAGCTACAGGAGGTCTGCATTATAGTGGAAGTCCTGCCTTAAGCTTTTGGAGTTCGGTTAATATAAAGCCCTGTGATGTAAAAAAAAAGAATCATGTAAGTGTGATTAAACCATTCATCCTTCTAGATACACGGGATGATTAATAATAGATAGCAGGAGCAAAGAGGCTTGAGATTTGTAATAAAGAGAATGATACTCAATGGAGTTGCAGTTTAAAACTACAGCTGAGTATCAAAGAGGATTCCATGAATTTCCATATTGATTTTTCTGTGGGGAGCATCTCGGAGATATGTCATGGGGACAAGAATATTGCTGTATAGTTTACTGTAAAAATGATTAAAGCTATGTTGACAACTTGAAAAAAAAAAAGTTCTTTTTTTTCATAGTAAAAATCCCATGAGGAGTTTCTTTATTATGTACCGTAGAAGATTCATGTGAAAGGTTGGATTGCATAAAAGATTGCTTGCATGGATAACTGCTATGTTTTTCTGTGTAAATGCTCCACAGAGTATCAGTTCTTGAAGATGCTGGTATAAGGAGTTGTCATTGTATCTTAAGAGATTGTATTTCTTATTGTTGGAGATGCTTGATGAAATTATTGTCAAAATGCCTGAGAGCATCTCTAGTAATGTAGACTGTCTCCCTCTGATCTTCTGGCTTCCAGTGCACTTGAGGAGCAGTGCGCCATGGCACTGCAGCCCCCTGGCATTCGGGATGAGCTGTAGGAGCAGCCTGGATCACTTCTGATGCAGCTCACTCACAGCAGGCTCTGGCTGCCTCAGCAGCAGGCCTTGTCGGGGCTGTAGAAATGGTGGAAGCTCTCTGGAGTTTTGTTATCAGAGGCTGCTGCTGGTAAAGGGAACCAGCTAACCCTAAACGTGTGTCCACAGGCCCCTCTAACACCCTGTCTGAGCTGAACAGAGACGGAAAAGGCATTTCTTTCCCGTATCCCTGTGGGAGGTTGCTGTTTCCTGGGTGCAGCCTGTTCCCCTGTGATAACAGCCTTTGAAATCTGAAGAATTTGTTCTTGTACACCCCAGGAAGGTCAGTAATGGGTTTCTTTGAGGGCTGTATTTGTAATAAATATCAAGAAATGAAGATTACTTCAGTGACAGTGTTGTAATTAAGTTATAAAAAAGGAAGCGGGAACCTGGAAAGTGAAACCCAGGCTGCTCAAACCCAAGTTAGGTGGCAGGTCTGTATGAAACACAGTTATTTCTGTAATTAACTGTAAATACAGTGTTTTCCATTGAGAGCAGAAGCTGATAAAGCTGTTCAACATGGCAGCTGCATTGGGAACCTGGAGCAGCAGAGCAGACTCTGTGCATTTGTCCTGGCATAAAGTCAATTGCACACTACCGAGTCAGTGAAAAGAGCCCTTGACATCCCTGTTGCTTTCTAGATCAAGGGGCCCAGAGCTTAAGAGCAGAGCTGGTAGGTAGCTAGGGGACCCAGGAGCAAGGGCTTCATGTGCTGTGCTTGTGACCTTCCCTCATCTTGCTTAGATCTGTGGTGAGGAGTGGAGAGGAGATGCGTATGTGACAGGAAGTTTCAAGTGACAGTAGTGAAAAGGCAGTAAGTCTGATTTCTGGCATTTGGGCTGAAGAACTGTGCATTGGTTTAGAGCTGAAGATGTAGGAGCATGTGTGGTCCAGTACTACTGCAGATGCTTCTTCCTTCTCCTATCTGTTTGGTTTGTCATTCTCATCATGGATTTCCATCTAATTTGCTTCATAGATCTGATGGTTTTATTGAGGTATCAGGTGAATACAGATAAAAAAATTACCATTGTGAGAGTCAATGCAAGAATAATGCCTTATTAACGGCAATTGGGTTTCATAGCCTATGGAGAAAGAATAGATTTGACACAGGATTACTATCCGGGTACAGCAATTTGCAAAAGCTGCAAGGTTCTGTTTTCAGCTAAGACTTCAACTTCTCTCTACTAATAGTAAGTACAAAGCAGAACCACACACTGAATTTTTGTCTATATCAGCCTTCAATGATTGCTTTTAACAGCTGAAATTAAAATTCTTCAAATATACTAGTCTTTTCAGCTGTTACTGAAGTCTTGTATTACTGTATTACTGTAACTTACACTCTTCCCCCTGAGAAGCACTGTGTAGGATTATTTGCTGAAAAGGAAATTTCTACTTTGTTTTTTTAAAACCATTAAGGAGCTCTGGAGATTGGTGTGACTCACTAAATGGGTCCCCTGTTAAATGCATCTCAGGTTACTGCGGGTTCAATCCAGTTTCCCATTTTTACAAGTTAGAGTTATAGTGAGCCTTTAAATAGGAGGAAAGCATCTTAATTACCCATTAAGGGCAATAAAGGAACTTGGTTACTGTGATGAAAAATCTGTTTCAGGGTTTTGTACTTAAGAACATGGGATTTAGATGTCATCTGTACTGCAGATAGCTTCAGTGCTGACTGTGATCTCATTATTACGAGACTTGTGATTATTTTTGTTGTCCTGTATTCCCCACCTGTGTGAACCAGGCAGTTATGCAGTTATGTGATAATTGCACAAAAAACATGGAGAACTGAGATCTGCTGACTGTACAAGTGAGATCCGTCCATCAAAATGAACCTGCAGATGTATCTAAAATCTGGGCAGTAATGACAAGTGGGTTTTTTAATTGGAAAAAGAAAAAGGTCATATTTAGTCATGTGTTCTCCTATCCGTTTTATATGAGAACATTTTCTCTTCCTACACATCTTGTTTCTGTTATAGTGTTAGTCCATAGCCTTTTGACTACTGTGGCTACAAGCCCTGTATTTAAAATACTGAACTTTCTTTAAAACTCTATTGCTCTGAAGCTTCTCTTGTTTCTGATTCAGCAGTTAGAGAGCAAAACAACTATTACAGTCTTGGTAAAGCTATAGCCCATATATATGGTTGATCCCATAATACTCTCTGCCTTTGCTTTCTTGGTCTGATTATGGTTTTGTTTAATGTTTCCTTATTTAAGAGATATATTGGATTATATACTGAGAAAATTATGGCAAATTTCAAAATAATTTTAGTTTCATTAATGTGCTAATAGTTATGAAGATTTATTATACACAGGAAATAATCAGCGATGTGGAAATTAAAGGATAACTGGAAAAGGTGTGGATTAAAGAGGAAACAATTCATCATCAGTCAGAACAAAAAATTTATATGCAAAGTAAAAGATTAACATGAACAGAGGTTGGCAGTTCATTAAGAGAAATGTGCTATTTAACACAATATGAAATAATTCCATAATTGAGATTGCATTTTAAAGAAGTGATGGCTCTGTAATTTGTAACATCATTTGTTTTGCCCCAGACAGTTTAACAGCTTACCTTACTGCAATACAGTCACATTTTATCTAGGTAATTTTGAATAATTTATGCAGGGTTTTTCATTCCTTCTGAACGACACAGTGCTGGATATATTGATACATTTATCGATGCACAGGTCCTACTGATGTGAATAAAAATCGCACTTGCAGGTCTGCCTGCATTAAGATGAGAATTTCCGCTGCAGCAATTGGCCTTCATGATAGGCAGAAGAGGTCAGGCACTACTTCTCTTAGTTCTGTTCACCCCACATAGCTACCCTGATGTATGTTACAAATAACCAAACTTCGCTTGACCTTTCAGCCTTATGATTTGAAAGACCCAAAGTTGCCAATATTAAAAGTGGGGGATCAAGAATCAGCAGCTTTGTATCTGGGTGATGTAGGAATATTAACAACCACTTTGCATGGAGAGCAAACGCTGTGTAACTTCCATGTGACATGGTAGGGAGAATGTCTGGCTAGATCTTCACCTTGTTAAATGTGCCCAAGCTCTCCTGCAAGGTCAGTTCAGCTTTTCCCACCCTTGGGTTTTATGGCTTATAATATGTCAGACCATGTAACTGTTTTCTGTGTTGTCAGTGGGAATAAGGTAGAAGGAGATTTTCAGATGTCATCTCTTATATTGCCAGAGCCATAAACATACTCTCAGCCTTCTTATTGCAACAATTTTTAAGTCACCTGGACATCAAATTTTTTGGTTGTATTTGCTTCTGTAGCTTTATTTGCTTCTAATGATAGTTCATTGCAGTGGTCTTTAAGATAGCTATTAATTGCAGTGGTTTGGTTTGATTGTAAAAGCAGATACCAAGTACAAAGTTCTAGGGGGGAAAAGCTTTCATCAATACTTTCATCGCTGGTGTTCAGCTCTGGATTCTTCAAGCAGGCTGAAAATTCAATTCAGCTTTGAACAATCTGTAGATCTTAGGAAAAAACAATAAATGGAAAAAAAAAGAGGGAGGGATAAGCAAAAAAGGCAGTGGCTCACTGAAATGTGCTTTATACACACAAACGCCTAATGTTAGCTTCTTGAAACTTTGGCAATTCTTTGCCCATTCTATCTGCGAGTGCTCAGGATTGCTACCCGCTTTACAATGCAGGTTGCAGGATGTGATGCTAAGTGAGATGTGCTCACCTGTACTTCTAATTTGCTCATACATGCAATGCAAACTTGAAATACTATCTGGTTTAAATAAAACATGAAATGCTTGAAAGGTGCTAATAATATGACAATAGTATTTTGTCTGTGGTCAAATACTATTAGGGATCCTTTGCTTGCAATCTAAAAGGAGTTCATATTAAACGTCAGTGGAAAAGTATATCAGTCATCTTTAAGTTAAATAAAAGAATAAATAAAAGAATAAATAAAAGAATAAATAAAAGAATGGCTTGGCTTCAGTACTAACAAATTGTCACCTGTTTTATTCAGTTATGATGCAGTTCTGCAGTTCTACTGACTTAGTAAGCTTACATCTATACAATAGACTAGATTGAGTCATGGACTCCAATTTTGCCATTCTGGCAATAGCATTTTAGTGTTTCAGTATTGTTTTAGAGAAAGATGCCTCATAAGGAACATCTGCTTTTTAACTACGTATTTCCAGAAACATACTGTTAAGGCACAGCCTTAGTGTACTTCCAAAGTAATGTCTTAAAAAATGAAATTGGCTGTTTTCATTTCTTCTTTTTCAGTGACAAAATTGTATTAAGAGCTGATTAGGTGGCTCTGCAGGAATACAGATGCCTGATTACTGATGCAAAGTCAGATAATCATTTAGACCTAAGCATATTGGAATGTCTCTCACATAAAACTTTTATTCTAAGATTTGTGATTCAGCTAATTTAAGATGACATAGACATTAAATGAGTTTTGAGGAGCAATTCAATTGAACAGGTGGATCTGGTAGTCCAGAGATTCCTGTCGTAAGATATTGCTTTATAATATTGCTTTACAGTAGCAACAGTACTTATACAGGTTTTTTTAATAGTTTCACTCTTGAAAGCAAAGTGAAAATAATTTTAAAGGGGAAATTTTTAAGTCTTGTGTAGGTATTTTATTTTTTTTTTAGTTTTGTACCATTGCCTGTATTGTACTGATGTTTTCTGATCATTTTTCTCTTATTCTAGTGCAGTCAAAGGTAGGTTTAGATGCTGTGGGTGTTACCTAATATATGAATATATGTACTAATGTGATAACTCATGTAAAACTTACTGGAGTTCTTTGGCAGAACAGCCAAGACTGTGTTTTACCTGTTAAGGAAATATGTGAGCTTGCAGAGTATAACATATTGAAGCAATGACAAAAATCAGCTGAGTATTTGTCTTATCTATAAATAGTCTGGCTCGGGTACTGGAAGCAGCCTGGATCCAACTCCATGATCACTAGAGAACTGTTTGTGCCAGGCAAGGCAGCTGTGGTTCAAAAGATGAGCCTGGATAATGGAAAAAGATGCAGCAGCATAGAAATGGATGCTCAAGTGACACCTTAGCTGGAAAGCAGGCGCATCAAATGTAATTGCATTGGCTGTGCAGTAAAGGGGCCAGGAGTTGGTAGCTCTTAGTTGCAGAATCGTGCTGTTTAAACATAAGTCAGATCTTGTACTGGAAGAATTTATGGGTTTAATACCCATGTGGTGACAGTTTTTCAAATACACAAATTCCACTCCTGCAGGGTAATGTCAAATGGCAGTTTTGTTTGATTTATAAATAAAATAGTTACTAGATCTGCTTTTCAAAAGTACTGTTTGTTTGTAGATGTTACTATTGTTGAAATACTTGCTTCTCCATGTAGCCCTGGTCTTCTTCAATTAACTATCCTAGACCAGTTCCTGGGATTTGATCTGTTTGTAAATAAATTTGCAGGTACTTGATTATGCTTTCTGTAGCTGACCATGGCTTGAGGTATTCTTTTCATTAAAGTTCTCCAGATATTTTGCCTCTAGATGGCAAATGATAGATCAGCAAAACTGTAGTATTCCATTGCAATAAATCACTCCATAGAGTAACATCCCAGTGGTCACATCACTACTGTTGCTTTTCATCAGCGTTCCACGAATTAACTGCACTGAGTTGTGGACCCCATTAATAGATGGAGAGAGCAGAATGTTTTCGCTGTGGTGAACCTTCACTTTGTCACTGCCAGCATCGTATGGTCAGTTAAGAAACAAAATCACCTGAGTAGAAACAACTGGGATTAGATTTTGGAATATAAACCTCTTGGTGAAATTCAGCTTTTGCATTTCTGTTTGGATAGCTCTGAATCACAACAGTGGCATCAAATTGTGCTTATTTAACAGTTCTTTAGCTGTCAGATTTAATACAGCATTAATCTGGAAGGATTTAAATGGTACTGCTGTCCTGTATGCAATGGGCTTAAATCTGTTATGTGTCCAGTCCTCTTAACACCCTAACAAAGGGAAGACAGTTTATGTAAACAACTATTTTTCTGAACAAAGTAAGTCTTGCAGAGCACAAAACAATATATTTTTCTTTACTGGTGAGTTGTATTTAGCCTGTGCAATAAGCAATATGCCAACCACCTACTGCACTTTTATCAAATGGTAAGACACCATGGTACCAGTTGATAGGGGTTGGTTCGTTTTCACTTGAACTCCAGATGGAGTAATCAAAAAATAGCTCTTGCATCCCTGCTTTTATTTGTATAGAGAGGGTTCTTAGTGAATTGTTAACTTCATACACTGCAGTAGGTTGTTAACTTCTGTGGTCAGTGCTTGATGGACTATTATACTTCCCCAAATGGGACATCCATAGCTCTCAGTTTGTCTCCATACAGGACTTCTCCCCAAAACTTCTTTTCTGAATTTGTTTGATTTTCATTAGGGAAAATTCTAATGACAGTGAAATGTTTATACCTCAAAACTTTGGGAAAGTGTCTGTCACCTTCCTTGTCTTCAGCAAGTTCATAATTCATGTCTTAAAAGTACACATATAATTTTTTCATTATTATTCTATCCTAAAGTCAAATCATTGTCCAGTATTGAGCTCATTCATTCATAGCTGCTTCCCAGTTTTTCTCTTTTCTCAGGGAATATTAAAATATCCCTGAGACACATTACCTCTCACTTTCAGTGAAGAGCTATTTTCTCCCTGTTTGTCCTTTCTAGAACTTTCTCCCTGTGCTCTGCATCAAGTGAAAATCCAGAATCTGGAAAGCAAGATTTAAATCAGTCAACTGTTAAGGGATTGTGGGCACATACACCATATCCATAGTGAATCCAGGTCTTTTCAGTAATGCAGAGGTTATCTTTGCTGTGTAATCGTTTGCTGTTCTTGAGTTCTGGTAGCTTTTGTATCTGTGTGAATGTTTACAGTGTTGGTGCAGATTGTTTCTTTATTTTTTTCCTGCCCACACTGTTATTTTTCTGCTTCCAGACTAGCAGGGGTAATAGAACATATTCACGCTAACCCAGGAGGCCATGGAAATAGATACATTTTTCTGGTGTTAAAAGTGGGACATTAATTTCTTCTGCACTTCCATACCACTTCTTGATTGGAACTGAATTTTAATGTGTTTCTTTCTGCTAATAGACAATGAATGAATTTGGCTGCTATTGTACATGTTCAGCATCAATGAGTTTTTTCAAAATGTATTAGAAATATTTTGTAAGCATTTTAAAGCAGGGAAATAAACAGCTCTATAGCTAGGGTGGCTATCAGTCAAATTAGTCAAAATGATCTTTCAATATACCACCAAGAGCTGAGCTCTTCCTCATATTCCGCTTTCTCACTCTCTATGATGCTTTGGGTGGCTCAGGAAGATGCTGGAGTTGCTGAAAAAAAGAAAAACTTCATGAGAGGTAGAGTCATTCTTTCTAGGTAGAAAAAGTATTTCTGTGTCTCCCCTTTCTGTAGCTTGTGCTTTGTCAAAATGACACTTGACTCCCGTTCACAAACCAGAGTAATTACCCTCTGTGGTACTGTAAGTGACTGCCTGAAGTCACACGTGAGACAAGATTTGCAGGGAAAAATGATCTTTTATTAGAACAACTGATAGAGGTGAAAACAACAGACAGGCTGAGAGGCACACATGCCTTTTGCCTTACTCTTGTCTCGAAAGCTGCTGTTCAGTTTGGAAGACCAGTCATTTCTCAAGTGCACTTCAGGAATACTAATTTGGGAACCTGATTAGGCTCTCTCTGATAGTCGGTAACTTTTATAAATGAGCAGCACTACCATAATCTACTGGCTAAATTAGGACTAGGCCATAGGATATTGTAGGTAATTCTTACTTGAAAGATATTTAACACAGATGCTATGGTAAAGCTGCTACTTAAATACAGAAGCACGCAGGTAAAGAATGGAAGGATGCAGGATGCTTCTGATGGCCAGGAACGGACTTCTGGGTTAAAAAGCTGACTGCTTCACTGAAGCAATGTCAGTGTTTCCACCCATTATATTTCTGTTTTGCTGTCATTCAGGTATACACTTCTGTTGGAGAACAAGTAGCTGAGTAAACAGGTTAAGTGGAGTTGACTGTTCATGATCTGCAGTAGGATAACAATATTTTATATTGTTAGTGATTCATAGTTATGGTTTTATAAGCCATTTACCTCAAACTCTAAATCATTGTTAAAACGAACAAAACAGAAGGCTGAAAAAAAGGAAGCATTAAAAGAATCTGAATGAGGAAAAACAGGAACAGACCCCCCCCCCTTTTTTTTTTCCAGTATGCCTTACTATAGCCCTTTTAGATATATCCAAATAAAAATGGTAAACAGTTCAACACATTTAAGGTATAGTGGAAAGGGAAACCATGCACATGGTTGGCAGACCTTGTTTTTTGCAGACATGACTGGTTTCCTCATTTGCAGAATCATATTTGCTGTGAACAAAGGCTTCCTGATTGTCATATGAACTTGACTAGAAATCTGTCCTGCAGCTAAAGAGATATCAAATATTAATATTTGTGCTTCTATAGCTAAAGGCGTGTGTATTGAATTGGTCTTGAGTCTGGATATAGCTAGAGCCTCTTGTAAAAGCCAAATGCAATTTAAAAATTACAATGATAAATCAGTGCCATGTATTTTGTCTATAACTGATACTAGGTAAAATCAGATACAACCTGAGTCTGACATAAAAGATAAAGGCAAACAAAGCAGAGAAAATTGTGTTTACCAGGGAAGGGAATATCTTCTTGGGTTTTGTGTTGTTTTTAATTCAGAGTAGGAGGCAGCAGGAGGTTTTGTGTGTTAAAGACGTATACAGGCATAGGCAGAGATCATTTGCTCTGTATTTTAAATACAGGGAATTGTAGCTGTTGTGTAATGAATGAGTTAAAAGAAAATTGTGGTTTGTGTCATAGCGCAGGTAGATGCTGTTGTGCAAGTCTTGCAATCCGTAATACATCAGAACAGTTTCTTCTTTCAGCTTGGATAAATAATGCCCATAGAAGTAAGTGCCTGGAGAACATAAAGCAGTGTCTGTTCTTCCTATAAGTACACACAGGTTCCCCAGTGGCTCTGATGCAACTTGACTTTTAATAACTGGGCCTTATGCTTGGCTTCCTTCTCTCAAAATCAGGCTGCAACAGCAGGACGTGTGTTGACCTTTTATCTTTCAGAAGACACAGGAACCAGGGGGGACTTCTTGGCAGGAGGTCTTCCCTCTACCTTCCCAGGCAAAAAAGTGCTCAAGTAGCAATATGTAAATATTGGGTACTCAACCTGGTGATCTCTCCATTTACCTTTTGGCTTTTATGCACGTTGGTCATTAAGGCTTGAAGTTTTGATGGTCCCCCATAAGCTCTGTCTTTTTAAAACAAGATTGTCAATTCTTCCTGTAGTGTAACCATGGAAACAGGCAGGGAACCCTTAAAGAAAGTGATCGAACATGCTGTGCTAATTAAACCTACCTTTCAGTTTTCTTTCAGTTGAAGGATGTGGTTAAATCAATTTTGCATGAGTAAGCATATTTGGGTATGCAAAAGGCTATAAAATATGTAGCAAATTTTTCTTGCAGAAGGGTATCTGGAAAAAAACCCAACCCTGATAACTGTCATCTATTTGCATCTGGAGCATCAAAACAAGAAATGCAGTATCTTGTTAGTGTTTCATATATATATATATAGATAGCATTCATTTAAAACTGTAAATATGTCTGAAAGATGAGGGCATTTTTTCATGCTTTAAGTGTGATGAGAGACATTTGCTTTAATTTTGAGTCTTCAAGTGAAAGTGTTCATAGTTGCAAATGCTTTCTTTGTCTCTAGTGTTACTCAGAAAAAAGCAAACCTTGCCCTTGCTCTCTCCCTGAGGGAGACCAACTCCTCTGAGGCATTAGCCTAATTCAGGCCCTTTCAGTTCTGCACAGGGGCAGTGACTGACGGCCAAATTTTAGTCTCAGTTGTTCATTCCTGCTTTCCACTGGGCTATTTAGTTTCCAAAGTAGTGTATATGCCCAGCTAGGAAACCAATTGGTCACAACTTAAAACATGACCTGTACCCATTAACCTCTTAAAGCCGATGATGCTGTCTGATTGAGTGTACAACTCTGACTTGCTTTTACAAATCACAGTTTTGTTTATGACTTTCTCCATTCCAGTACTGATATTTTTATAACTGAGAAACCAGATGTAGCAGCTTACCTCAAATGAGGTTTTCATGGTGTTTTGGGAGTGAAGAGCAGAATAAAGAAAAACATTTAGTTGTTGAACAGGCTGGGGTTAACCCAAAAGGCCCATCCTTTGAAAATTGGAGGGATTTTAGTTAACTTGGAAGGGATTAGAGGTGACGGGACCTAGAAGCAGTGGGCTGAGGAAACAGGCTAAGCAGCAGTGACAGCAAGCTGGGAGGACTGTATCCATGCTGAACAATTACACAAGAAGAGGAAAGGTGTGCTTAGGCTAACTATATCACTTGCAAAACTCCATACTGGCCAGTAAAGTGGCAGAAACTGTGAGGCAAGCGTGTATATTGTATCGTGTGCAGTGTGATGTCTGGTTTAGCAAGTTGGGTACTCATTCCTCCCTCCACAGGAGATTTCTTGAGTGTGTGGATCAAGGACTTTGTGACATGGGAACCTGAGTTCATTTTTAACCCCACAAGCTCTAAAGTTTTTTTGAAGTTTCCTCCAAATCACATGATGTTTCTGGCTTCTTGAAAATACCTTCCCCCTGCATGCTTATGTCTTTTTTTCTGTCAAAGTTAGGTAGAAGATTAGAGAGGAAATAATTTGCAACCAAATTCAGCCTTTCTCAGGCAAGACTAAACAGGGCCTCTGACAGGCAAAGAAGAAGTGGTGGCATTGACCCTCCAGGCTTCTCAAATCCCTTCATAATTTTTATTTAGCTTAATAATATTAGGTCTGTGTCCACAAATTCAGGGACTGCTGGTTATTTTAGTTACATGGGACATAGGTGCTCAGAAACTCGGACTTGTTAATGTATCTCTGGGCTAGGAAAAAGAATTTTTCTTACCAGTTAGAGCATTTGGTGGTTTCTGATTTCCTGGAAGCAAACCCATTAATCTGGAGGCTCAGGCAATGCAGAGCATGAGAGTGACCTTCCTCTGGCCTCTTTGGGGTTGTACCTGGTCATGAGCCAAGTTATTCATGAAGCTGGTGGCCAAGTGCACAAACGTAAAAGAGATGGAAGTCTGAAAACTAAAACCAAAAAAGGCTATTCATATTTGATTTTTCTTTTTATTAAATTGTGGCATACAAGTCAAATTATTCCCCTACACTGGTCTAATTGCTATAATCAGCTGATAATACAATCGACTGGCAAGATTTGCCATCATTACTATGGAGATATATTCACTGAGATTAACTGTTCTTAAATAGCTCCTCCAGTGTATTAAGAATAAAGGTGTAAAGGATTCTCATCTGCCCTTATGTGAATTCTTGTGTTGCATTTTTCTTTATGAGTGTATGCCTTTGCTTTTTGGTTTCTGTAAGGTGTAATACATGAAATTCTGTTTGAGTAATTTCATTTGTTTTGTAAAAGGGAAATAAGTAGTTTGGGAACACAAAAATCCCCAGTAGTGCATTTTCCTGATTTCCATTACCTGTGCGTGCCCAGTGTTCCCAAGCAGGGGAGCAGATAGTCTCAAGGTGGCAACTAGGAGCAAATTATGTGGAAAAGGTGTTTGCAGGCCTGTGATGGGAACCATCACCATAGCCCTGAAAATCTTTTCCCATTTCCTGGATGAGAGGGGCTTCTGTAGGAGAACTGTTAAAAAGGTATGCTCTCTACTGTTTTTATCAGCATATGAGGGTCTCTTCTAAAATCTTTCCAATTTTACATGAGACATTATGGTTGTGTAGCAATATAAATGCTTTTAAATGATTTGACAAGCTTAAAAGACAATTATTGTAAACAGTATATTTTTAGTAGGCCACAGATTTCATTGAAATGATTTCTGCTTCTGAGGTTGGTGCACTGCCAATATACGTTTGTGGAGAGAAAAGAATTTTACACATACCATTTTCTAAAGCATTACTGCATTATTAATATTTATTTAAATGGTAATGTGTGTTTCTACTGCTTTCAAATATAAACTTGAATAAGCAGGCTGGGGTTTGCAGTCTAAACTGTGGAAGGTTTCCTTAGGCTTCCCTGAAGAAAAAACCCCAAATCTCATCTGTGGCACTATTTGCCTGGGAGTTTCCTTTTCATCCCCTTTTTCTAAATGACATTGAAATGAAAGACTATCAATGGCTAAGGATGAACAGTTAATGGAAATCAAAATCTTTATCTGTCTTTCATTTAGGTATACCATAGTGTATCTTTGCATCTCTCCGGGGCCTGTGGTTGTCATTATGAAAAGCATATTTTATTATTCCTTCATAATATTCACAGGTCTGTTTATCCAGGTAATAATGATAGATGCTACCATGTTATTTCGTTAAGTAACTTATTCCAATACTAGAAATAAAAACGCTTGCAACATGTTGTCATGTTATGTGATGTGTGCTCATATGTTCTTTTAGGATCATAACTATAGAGCAGACTATTTCTTTGTTTTGCTTGTATTAATTTGTTTGCATTTACCCCACAGGTCTTGCAAGAGCTAAATCAGTTCCCAGCCATACATATTCCAATGAAGTGGTAACTCTATGGTACAGGCCTCCAGATGTCCTTCTGGGATCAACAGAATATTCCACTTGCCTTGACATGTGGTAAGTATAGAATCCTTGCACAGAACTCTATGTAGGTGTTTTAGCTCTGATTTTTTTTATATGTGTAAAATAATCATGTCACACGATTCGTGGTACAGGTTAAAAAACTTGTGTAATCTTTGTGGTCCACTCAGTAGCTCCCTAAAGGAATCCTTCCTGCCAGCTCACTGTTTAGCAGCTGCTACCTGCTGTTGACACACAACTAGAAGAGCCATTGGTGCCTTGCAAGAGACTGCGTTGTTGCTTGACTTTTGTAGTCATAATGTGATATTTCGATATGATAGGATAGGATACTTGTTTTGCAGAAGACAGACCTTCACCATGCCCAGCTGTAGCAAGGACAAACCCAGGATTGTCTGAATGCATGAAGCTACTGTACTTGTTAGCAGTAAATCAGTGTGGCACATCACTGCATAGCTTTCTTTCAAACCTATGGATTTTATGCAGGTCTGCAGGTTTGAAAAGGCGGTTTGATGTGTACAGTATATAGCACTTTGCTCCTTTTTGATAACATCATTTAGTATTGCGTTAAAGAAAGAAGGTGTTTGGTTTTCTGACCAAGGTGGAGGTTCTTTGTTTATCCTGTAGGTTTTCAGGTCACAGGATTTCTATAATCTGTACAAATTCTATAATTAGCAAGAGCTTCAACTGTGTTACTGGAAGCAATGCATGTTGATTCAAGAAACAGAAATGTGGAAAAAATACTTTTCCTTAAAAGTCTCATGCTCCAGAAGACATTATTTTTTTAATATGTATTTGACTTTTTAGATTTATATAACTCATTTCATTTGAGAAAAAAAGATAAATATACAGGGCAAGTTTCAGAAAAATATAATGCTTTTTTTTTGTAGTTTGCTGAAATGTCTTTCTTTAACACAGGCAACATAAATGCGGATTAATGATTATGTTAGAATCCAGAGGTAACCATAAGATAAGGTTAAAAGGACCTTGTGTTTTCATATGGTGGTGAATAGCATTTGTCAAGGTAATCTTGCAGAGTAGTATTGAAACTGATTGCCTATCAGGAATATTTTTTTTTGCCGAGGAAAGGAACTAAGCATGACTGGGTTGTGTTTAGTCTTTAGCCAAGATCAGAGAATGTGGGATGAAAAGCTGCGTTTTCCTGAAAATCTCATCTAGTTTGTTCCCATAGCACTGTTAAGTCTTGGCTCCTGGGGGCAGGAGTAAGAAGCTGCAGGGTTATTTCATTTGAAGGGGTTACAGAGTATAAATACTAGAATATCTAATACTGAAGAGAGTGTTTAATATAACTGGGCCTCTGGCTGCTTTAGTTCCTTGACCTGTAAGGGTAGATGAACTAAGAGGCAGAAAAAGGCGGGTGAGCAAACTTCTCCAAATGTGAATGTTGTGATATTGCAACTGAACCAGAAGCAAAGACAGAATCTTCTGTATCAGCTGTGTGGTTTTCTTCAAACCATTCTTCACCTCACAGATAGAAAATAATTTCCCCCTGCATCTCAGCTTCTCAGGTACCCTAAAACCATCTTGTTTTCCCAAAGATCAGGCTCAGCCTGGTATCGTGACAAACTCTATGCGAACTCCATGTCCCATCTGCTCCTGACATGCTGCAGTTGCCTCTTTTCCAACCTATACTTCGACTTGCGTAGAGTGAGGCAGGACAGCTGTATCAGAAGATGAAAATAGCTGGGAGAAATAAATAGTTCTTTCCCCTCATTTACTTGAAGTTCAGTCTGTGTTCAGTTCTTGAGAGTTCCACATGTTTGTGTATGTGTGTAGATGCATGTCTCAATTTGTGAAGTACAAAGAGAATGAGAGGATATATGGAAAGGTGTAAAGAAACTCTTAAGATGCTTCCTTAGTCAAAAGAGACATTGGAAAATTATTTTTTTAAAAACACCAATTCTAAAAGTTACTGCACTTTGAAATGAGGAGATTTTTTTATTGGTTTGGTTTCTTTGCTTTGTTGGGTTTTTTCAACTGAACAAAGGGGTTTAAAACATTTTTGATTCTCACTGAAACTTATACCACAAAGAAAAACAGTTCACTCAAAAGTTCAGTAGTTTGTCAAAAATAGACCTTTTAATGCCCCTCCCAATAATGATTTTAGTAAAAGAGCTATTAAAGAATACAGTCAAACTATGTGGTGTTACTGTGATAGAGGTCAAATTAAGCCATGCAGCTAATAGAAGCATTTCAAACTTACTGTAAATGCAGACTATTTCCTTCATAATCATATGTTTATATTCAAATTACATGAACAGCAGGGAAGATCAAGAAAGGACACAAAATGCCATGTCAGCATTCCAGGTCATTATGTTGTGTCCTGACAAAAACGATACAAGAGTACCAGGGAAGACAATTATGTCTTAAATGATACCAATACATGATGTTCTGTTTTACAGAGTATTATTTCACATAGGTCTGAAAAAGATTCAGGTGGTCAGGGATAGAGGTGGTGAGTTCTGCTTCAAATTAAAAACATCATACTGCTCTGTTACAAGATTAGTAGCCCTTACAATAATTTTGCTGCCCTGTACCCACTGGAGAGCTATGAAAAGCTTAGAAAAAAGTCCTAGCAATAGTTTCTTTCACATGGCAGGAATTCATGTAGAGGCTCAGTTACTGCCACAATAGAAATCAGAATAGAGCAAATGTATATTGTGTGTGACAAAAGAGCTTTAGGTTTTTACTTCTACACTTTGCTGGGTTACCTGAGACAGCGCTTCCAGATTAATTGCAAGAGGTACAGTTGCATGTTAAGGTCACTTATGCTTATTTGGCACATCTAATAGTATGCTCTGCTGGAGCACAGGCAGGCTTGGGGCTTTATACACTGGTTATACATAGCTGGGCCATAATTACATTAAAACCACTTAGTGGAATCCCAGAGTGGGAGGAAGGGAGGCACAGAGAAACCTACCTACCATCAAATTCCAAGATAATTTGGTAATTTGTTATCAAAAGTGTATTTGTAACATTAGCATTTTTATGCAATTACCAGCATTATGTCCTTATGGTAGATAGCGTGTGCACTCCTGTGTCCTTATTGATGATCCACATGATGACAAATGTAGGCAGCCACTTCACTAAATATTTAAATAATGTTGAGATAGAAAGCCCAGCTATTTCTTCCATTTAGGGGGGGGGAAGAAAAAAAAAAGATTAACGGCCTTTGCTATAGCCATGATAAATCACATTTCATGGTGGTTCCCCAGCAATGGAAAGTGGGGCTGCTTCTAAGTAGAAGACCAGCTGCATGAAAAAAAGAGTCCAAATATCAACCACTGGACAGTGGCTGGGAAGCAGGTGGCAGAGGCTGCAGGCTATTTTTACACTTCATTTGCTGGTGTAGGGCATTAGGATAGTAACTAAAAGCTAATGATCCACATGCAGTGTTACATTCTCCTGTGTTCCTTTTTAAATAGCTAGAGGCAATAAAATAATATTAATGAAGACGTACATGCATTAGTGGTGTCAGGCTCGTGACGGAAATCAATGTGGTGGGCTTTGTGATTTACTGCTGACAGCATTTAGTGCAGAGGCATTGTGTGAATGTATTATACTACCCATGACTGCATCAAAGAGTTGTGATAACCTTTGATATACCCTTTTTTTTCCTTTGTCCTCTTGTTGAGGACTTACTGGTAGCTAGTAAAATGGCTTTTAACTGCCTCTGGTGTAACTTGTCCTAAGCCTTGAATTTTACAGTGCTTTGAAAGTCAATGCAAAAATGAGCTTCAATACATAAAGGGTTTATGTTTACTAAAACCCATATGTAAGTAATACAGAAACAGAGGGGAAAGAATTCCCCAATGAGCCTGTTCTGTTTGTTCCTTAAAGGAAGAATATAGTATCAGTAAATGAAGTAGTTTAAACAAATTATTGAATCCTTTTTGATTCTGGTAATGTGTGCACTGCTACATCTGGGTTGCTTACATCAAGAAGCCGCTAGGGATATTTTATTTTGAAATACAGCTGTCTTTTAACAGCTGGCAATTTTTTGCATATCCTGTTCTTTTGCTTTTAAAAAATGCATTCTTAGTCACAGTTCAGGTAAACTGAGAAGTTATGGGCTGTGATGTATTTTAAATTCACTTTCATTAAGTAACATCAGGTATGTTTAGTGCTGTGGAAGAAATCACTTAAAGCTGGGTAGTCAAATGTTATGAAATTGCTTATTAAATCACTGTTATTTAACTTTGTAACGTCTGGATTGATAGACGTGATTTCAAATCTGATCTTAATTTAGGGAAAGCTCTTCATATGGAATTTTTATATCCTATTATTAGAAAAAGAAATGGTTCTTTTCAGGAACACACCAATTCTAACACATAGCCTGCTCCTGGTGCCGATTTGAGTACTCACTGTAATTCCATGCACGCTTCCATGAATATTTGACCGATGAAGACCTACGACAGTAATTAAGATATTTATTAAATAAAAATGGATCTTGTCTTAGACACAGGAGTGCCAAATTATGTTTTTACACGGGGGGTATTACAAAAGCATCTTTATCCAGTTTCTGCTGTAAACAGTTTGCAGTGAGAGAAATCCGAGAGCACGAGTCCCAGTACACCCTGAAGAAATACTGCTTGGGGCCTGAGCTAGAAAACAGCATAGGGTAAATTAGTTCTTTTGCCCTCAGTGTTCTTTCTGATTATGACTTTCACTCCAAGGAAATGCTAATCTGTAGAATATTAAGGTGAGGATTTTGCAGTAACTATCACGGTACTGTTAATTAACCTTCTTTTGTTGTCAGTGAGTTCTTCAGTACTTTTATCATCTGAATTAGCTTTTGACTGGAAAATTCTCATAAGGTCAAATTCATAGAAATACTGTGTGTGAGGAAACAGTCTTGGTCTGTAGTTACTGGAAGGGCATTTCAGTTCTTGTCTAAAAATTATTTTCGTCCATTTAGAACATAAGATTTGCAGTCAGTTTTCCAGTGCCGGAAATACGTTTCATGTGTGTCAGGAAAGTATCTCA
This sequence comes from Neopsephotus bourkii, assembly GCF_033783945.1. NCBI lineage: Eukaryota > Metazoa > Chordata > Aves > Psittaciformes > Psittacidae > Neopsephotus > Neopsephotus bourkii. The sequence continues at coordinate 248,338 of NW_026901949.1, forward strand.
TTATGGTATCTGGATCCAGAAGAGAAAACCAGGCAGAACATGTTCAACAGAAAAGTATCTCATGACAAAATATTCCACAAGTTTGACAGTTGTTTTCTTGAGCTTTTTCTGCCTTCTGCTTTTCAGAACAAGTAAGTCTAACAGAAAGATAACATGCGAAAGGGTATCAATCATGTGCATTTTAATCCCTCATGAATATAATATTTCTTAATATCCCATATTAAGCACTGTTACAGGGGTTTGGGTCACAAAACAAATTTCTGAAGCTTTTATTTCTAGGTAGTTCAGTGGCACAGGCAGCTCTTCACTTGTAATTCCAGTTGCTTCAAGACTGACTAAAGAATACTTTGAACTATCATACCTTCAAGTATATTATTTTTCGTTCATTGCATCTGCTTTCTGCAGAAATTTTAATACTGTTCTTTGCCATCATGGGGGGGAAATTGTACTTCACTCATTACTTCTCATGCGAGAACTGTAATCTGCTTGCCTTTTCGCCCCTATTCTTTGACTAGACCATATCTCCGTTTACTTGGTTTTCATAAAATCCTTCCCCTTGTGAAAATCCTGCACACTGAAAACAGGCTTCATGATCAGATAGAAACCTTTGGTGAAGACCCAGCATAGGTCTTCACTGTGAAAAATGTACTGAGGGTTACCACCTGCACTGAGCCTACTAGAAAGCAGATCTGTTCAGAGCAGAAAGTTCAACACTTTAAAACATGTATAGTAAGCATACGTGCTCTCTATAACTTTTTATTTAAGTGTAAACTAAAGTTTATTTAGGAAAGAACTCATTTCAGAGTGTGTCTGTAGTCCCTTTTATGGATCCATCAAGAAAAATCAGAATATTAATTCAAGGAAACAACCCTAACAACTTTTTATAGGTTACACCTCACCAAAGCTTTTATGTTATTTTTTAAACAGTATTCAAGTAGAGTTAGCCTGGAGATTCTTCCTGTCACATTATGGGTCTTTGTTACACAGAGACAGGAATGTGAATTCTTAAGCCAAAAAGATATAAACCTAACCCAACAGTAAGCAAGTTAATTTTAAGGGAGTACCCTCTTGAATAATAAAAGCTGTGCAGAAAAAAGAAGAGCAGTTTCCTGAGGCATTTTGCAGGCTCATTTACTATGTCAATTTACATGCAAGAGTAACACATTTAGCTGTGCTTACTCAGCATAAAGGTGTATGGTGGCAGTCAGAGTCCCAGGAAATTAAGCAGGACAATGGAAGAGCAATATTAGATGGTATGGCCACATATGGTGCCATCAATACATCAATAGGTTTAGTCACACTTTTTGTCATCAGAGGGTAAGCCACCCATTTCAACATTAAATGGCTGTCACTTTTACTTTGCAGGGTTATCCTGTGCTGGATCACTGGAAAGATCTCTGAACAAAGTCGCAGAGTTTGGCTTATTTATTCACAATTTGAAGTGCTATGAAGAGAGTAGGAAAATTTGAATTGAGTACACTGAAATTAGTTAGGCAAATGTTCTTTTGTCACAAATTATTTCTCAAGCACTGCCCGAAGATGTTATATGCTGAATGTGCACAAATTATACATAAATAACATACCCTTGAAGATGCACCCACGTTAAAGCCAAGTTATTTTTCTGTATTTTATATTTCAAGAAGCAATCTGTGTGTCACAGAAACTAGAGATGGGTGCAGTCTTTGAAGTCATCTTATCCACCCTCCTGTTAATCCAAGTCTGTTCCCTGAAGAATATTCTTAAGTGTTTCAGCTTGTCTAGTGTTACACAACTGTAACAGTGGAGCTTCAAGTCCATTGGGAGGCTGGGGTATAGCACAGTTAAGTGTATTTCTCTAACACCCAACCTAAAATTTTTGTTTCCTAAAGGCATTCTGCTATTTCTAGTTATACTGTCTTGGATCTACCTACAGTTCTGGGAACCATTAAAATCCTAATCAGTTCTTCCCTCTCCTTCCCTGCATAATTTCAAATATAGACTCATCATGTTCTCCCTGTCCTTTGTCTTTTTTGTAGCCAAGAATGACATTGTTTTCTTAATTTTTCCTTACAAACCACTTCTTCTGGCACAAAAATAATTCTTGCTTTGCTCAAAAATATCTCTAACCTGTTTAATAGTTTGTGAGGTTTACAAAAACAAGACTAAATTTCAAGGCCTATTAGAGGCTTTACTTCTTTTCATGTTCAGGGTGTGTGCACTTACACTTTGTGATGCAGGGATCCTATTATATACTCAGTTTCTACTTGCTGGGAACCTAAATTTCACTGGTACCACTAAGACATCTAAAATACCATCCAGCCATCTTGAAGCCTGTAGTGTTGTTACGGCTTTCTGGGAATTTCTATCAATTCAGTATCATGCTTCTTTTTCCTTTTTTTAATATTCATTAAGTCTTCTATTTCTGTAGACTTACTCTTCAGTGTGCTTAACACCATAACCTTTGAAACCAAGCATAAGCTTAATTTTCAAGTGGGCCAAAAGGCATGGCAGTTCTCCAGCTCAGACCTTGAAGATTGTTTATGCTTGTTTCCTCAATGATTTTAATAACCTTTGTATTTTTGTATTAGTTGTTTCAATAACTCCAATACTCTTTCAGTCTCATTTCAGTGTGTGACTAAATGAGTATTAGGTTACACAAGAGTCCAAGACACGCAGTAAGACTCTTCTTTCCAAGCAGGAAATTTTTCGTCACTAGAGTTGTTTGCAGTTTTTACTTGATGTTTGGCTCATGCTTGTGTCAGACCCACTAAAAGTGGAAAATGTTGTAAATAGGGTATGTGAAAAAATATAAAACTTGTCAAAATCTTCTTGTTGCCTTTACAGCATTTCTGTTCAAACAGCTATCTGAAGATTCTCTGCAGATACCAGTACATGCCCTCAATGATATACTGGTTTAATCAAATGACTGTTTTCTGGTTGCAAGAATAGAACTCTAATCCTCTTTTCTTTAGTCTAAATTCAAGTGTTTTATTTCTCATCCTGAATAAATAGCTTCTGACTGAAATCTTGAATTTTTGCCTGAGATCCTAATACTGTTTATAAGTATTTGACTAAGATAAATTGTGCCTATCTGTGCCTAATGAAGCACTAACCAGACTAAATGATAAATGGCAGTTCAATCAATTCAGTTCATTCGGTAACCAGCAGAAGCATATGGAATGTAAATTTTAACCTCTTTTGTAAACACCTGAACTGTTCTAAAATTGGACTGGAACTGTACTTTCAAAAGTTTTCTCTACTTTACAATGCCTAAGGAGAAACTTTGCTTAATATACCGATGCTTTGGGATGTGGAATTAGAAAATAGTGATGCTTGTTTAATTTTCTTCTTCAAGAAATTTAACTATAAGCTCTCATTGTCCTGCAATGTAAAATTATTTCATTAGCATTAGAACAAGGGTTAATGGGTTCAAACTTAAACAGGGGAAGTTTAGGTTGGATATATGGAAGACGTTCTTTCCTGTAAGGGTGGTGAGGCACTGGAATGGGTTGCCCAGGGAAGTTGTGAATGCTCCATCCCTGGCAGCATTCAAGGACAAGCTGGACAGGGCCTTGGGCAACATGGTCTAAGGTAAGGTGTCCCTGCCTATGGCTGGGGGAGGTTTGAACCTGGTGATCTTAAGGTCCTTTCCAACCCTAACTATTCTATGATTCTGTGATTCTGTGATTCTATTCAGTAGTGGTCATAGCCTTCAGAAATGAGTAAAGTATGTGTTGTCTGCTGATAATTGTAGTTAAGTAGTATCTATAAATACTCAGCTCTGGCCTTGGTGAAAATATGCAATCAATTTTCATTAAGTTGTTTTATTCTAGAACCAATTCCTTACCAATATATGCACTCATATCTGTAAAATTAAATGCTACTTTCTGAATGCATCATCAGGATGCATAAGCAATAAAAAGGTATATAGTTACTACATTCCAAATAATTTCTTCCGTGAAACAAATTTAAATTATAAGTTATTGCTGGGATTTTGTGTACAGAAACACAACTCTGAATTTCAGGGAAAGGTGCTGTCATAGTTAATTTTCCAAGTTCTTGGTTCATTTTGTTATATATTTGGGGTTATTGAATCAGCATTTGGTTTGGGTGAAGGGATTTTTGTGTGGTTTCATACAGAGACATACAGCATGTAGGTGTTTGCATGCGGAAGTTGTAGAAAAATGTATGTAGCAAAATGTAATTGAACAAGTTAAAATAGACATTTAAATTGGTAGCCAAGGGTGGTATTTTCTCTTAAAATTATTTTTGCTGAGGGAGCAAGCAGCTCCTGAGCTTTCTTCAACCAGAAAGAATGCAGGTGGAAGTTTGTGATTTGTTTCACTTTTCAGATGAAGAAAGTCCACAGGTTATCTGACATTTGAATTAGAGTCACAGCAGCTTTCCTATACTTTTGAACACCTATCCTTTGTGTTGTACTTAGGATGTCTCAGATGTGAGGTGGGCTGATGCCAACCTCATGAAACTTAACTATGACAAGTGCAAGGTCCTACACCTGGGTCGGAGCAGTCCCAGGCACAGCTACAGGTTGGGCAGAGAAGAGATTCAGAGCAGCCCTGGGGAGAAGGATGTGGGGGTGCTGGTCAATGAGAAAATGAACATGAGCCAGCTTCAGTGTGCGCTCGCAGCCGAGAAAGCCAACCGTATCCTGGGCTGCATCAAAAGGAGCGTGACCAGCAGGTCGAAGGAGGTGATCCTGCCCCTCTACTCTGCTCTTGTGAGACCTCACTTGGAGTATTGTGTGCAGTTCTGGTGTCCTCAACATAAAAAGGACATGGAACTGTTGGAACAATTCCAGAGAAGGGCCACGAGGATGATCAGGGGACTGGAGCACCTCCTGTATGAAGACAGGCTGAGAAAGCTGGGACTGTTCAGCCTGGAGCAGAGAAGGCTGCATGGAGACCTCCTAGCAGCCTTCCAGTATCTGAAGGGGACTTATGAGGATTCTGGGGAGGGACTCTTCATTAGGGACTGCAATGATAGGACAAGGCGTAATGGGTTAAAACTGAAACAGGGGAAGTTTAGATTGGATATAAGGAGGAGATTTTTTCCTGTAAGGGTGGTGAGGCACTGGAATGGATTGCCCAGGGAGGTTTCAAATGCTCCATCCCTGGCAGTGTTCAAGGCCAGGTTGGATGAAGCCTTGGGTCAGATGGTTTAGTGTGAGGTGTCCCTGCCCATGGCAGGGGGTTGGAACTAGATGATCTTAAGGTCCTTTCCAATCCTAACTATTCTGTGATTCTATGATTTTTTCCCTCTGATTTCCCAGTACTTCTTAACTGAGTGGAATGAGGGGGACTCATGGGAAGCACCCTTTGAGAGATACCATGAACAGGAGCACTAGTGGGGTGGCTGTTACAGCAGGAAGAGACGGGAGTCTAGCTGCTCAGCCCATTGCAGCACCTCTCAGCCAGAGCTTCTGGGAGATGGGGTCAGCAACCCCCAGAGCTATGGGCTTTGAGTTTCCTTCTTTTATGCTATAAAAATAGGGAAGAAGAAAGCCCAAGTAAGCCCATCCCTGAAATCACCTGTATTTGGGCAGTAGCTCAGTTGAGTGGCTGTGAGCAGCCATATGCCTTTTTCCTTTGTACTCGTCTTTTTCCAGATCTTCCTCCTATGCCAAGCCCTTGAAGTTTGCCTCTGTGCCGTAGTCCTGTTCCCATTCAGCATTCTTCCAAGGGTGCTCTCTCACTGCCGTTCCCACATCCTGTTGCTTGGGAAGCACTCGTACAGAGACCAGCTACTGTGCCCTTATAGGTCTCAACAGCTACCAGCTGTAGTCCTGCTACCTCTACACTTGCCTTCAAACACATGAGAAGCATGCGTACATATACATTGTTTTTAGTAAATGTGCATGCTTGTCCTTCAGCCTGGCACTGATTTAAAAAAAATAAGTAAATAAGTATTATTTAAATCTTGGTAATGGAGACAGAGCCATTGTTGCTGCCCATTTAATCTTTAACAAGTCTTTCTAACATTGCATACTTTCTTTTTCTTTTTTCCTCTGTAGGGGAGTGGGTTGTATCTTTGTAGAAATGATTCAAGGGGTCGCTGCTTTTCCAGGAATGAAAGACATTCAAGATCAACTTGAAAGGATATTTCTGGTGAGTACTTTATTGCTGAAGTAATGTCCAAGATAACAAAGGATTGATTTATAAATGTTCACATATTTCTTTGTGTCAGGAATTAAACCACTGACAGAGCCAAGGATCAGAAGTCTAGTCCACAAGCTAGATAAAAGTTACTTCTTGTAGTTTTGAAGACTGTGTAATAAGTTCAGATCCTAATTTTTTCAAATAATCTACAGAAAGGTTTTTATACGGTTGTGGAAAAAGCTCTCCAAATATAAGGCAATGGAAATCCAGCCAGTTTGTCATCCTCAATTTGCAATTGATCATCAAACCCAGCTACTCTGGTTGGTGCTCTATTGATGTTATGCTAAAATTATGATGGCAATGGCAAGTATTTTTTTGTGAGATAGACACGGAAAAGTAAGATGGGAAATGAGGTGGGAAACAGAATCGGAATTCATAAATTGTGCTGCTACACAAGCGCAACAGGAAGCCTTGACTACTGCTTCTGCTGCCTGGTTGGGCCCTTCATAATATGTATGGGTAGCTCATAGGCACTGAAGACACATCCACATTGGGAGTGAAAGAGGATGTAATTTATAACAAGCATAAACCATCATTTACACATTTCTTTGTGTGTTTCTTTTTAACTTGTTCTTTCTCCCGTTGTGCTGTGGGTTTGACAGTTCCCTTTCAAAAGCTCAGGAACAACTTGACTCCCCAATAAAAGGTTTTGTTTCCTCCAGCGCCTGCTGAGAACTGTGTTGTAGTGGAGTGGGTTTATTCAGGGAAGCCACTGCTCACCCAGATACTAGTCAAAGTGGCTTCTGGTACTGTGGGGTGGCCATCAGGGAAAGCAGCTTCTTTCTTCAACCTGACAATGTCTGGTTTGCTTCTGACCACACATTTAGAAGGGGAGGATGAACATACCCTTGCTTTTAACAGTTATTTTGTTAGGAGTCATTGATTTTAAATGCAAAGGGGTTTTGGGGATTCTTTTTTGGCCTATGGAGAGGGGAAAACCAAATATCTTTCATAATGTGCTTATAAAAATTACATTATTCATTTTACTCAGACTTGCTTGTATTGTGTCTTTTGTTGGGACACCAGGGAATTTAGCAACTTCTTTTAGGAATGACTCAGAAAAAAGTACCTCTCTAAACGAAGACCTTATTTGATTGTGGTATAAAAATACTTCATTTTCTGTAAAATACTTTGCTATTCTGCCTGCTTGGCTAATACCCTGAAAATTCTGTGCTGTGGAAAAATAGCTGTGCTGCAGCATACACAAGGAGCAGCAATTGTGAGCAGTTCCTGTGACGTGTCTAATTGCTTCGATTGCTTGCCAGCTCGTGTATTTTAAGCTAGCAACTCCTGGGCCAGTTTCAGGGTTTTGTTTTCTTAAATTCTTCTCATTTATTGGGATGAAATTTCCTCCTTATTTATAGAACATGACATTTTCAAAACAATAAATTCCTCTTTGGGGCTTCGGGTCATTTACTGTGGTAAAATTTTAGTTAGTGTTTTTGCTATGGAAATTAAGCAGAGTTCTAACAGCAGAAATCAGCACTTCCTTTACTGGGGCCTTTTTGCACTGTATCGTAAGAGATCATACGATACAGTGCAAAAAGTGGACGTAATAGGTATACACATATGCCTATTTTTGTATGCCTTTTGTAAACCTTTTGGATATTCCCATTTTCTTTTCTCTTACCTACCCTTGCAGTTATTTGGGTCTTAAAATGCCGAAAGAAATACACCTTAGGAAGAGATTTGAGGCCTGCCGGTTTTTTAATTGTGTTTTAAAACTTCTGCTGCAAATACTGAGAATGGTGTTGAAATAACAAGGGATAATATCCTGATACTGTTTCTTTAATTTGATCTTTTACAAACCTTCAAATAAAAAGATAAAATTTAGACAGGATAGTTTTATGGTCCGTTGTAAATCAGAGTGAATTTTTAAATCCTGATTAATTAGGCTTGCTAATGAAAGTGTCTAGTTACCCTTAGCTAAATAGTTTCAATGACTGCCTTCCTAATGTACTCTAAGCATCATTAAGAATTAAAGTTATCCATTTAAAAGTTATAAAACAGGATTATTCTTGTTTGGTTTTGTATTTGAACAGAAGGATTAAATTCATTCATTCTCCAGTGGATCATGTGGTATGGTAGTTAATAGTGCTGAAGTACAAAATTAATCAGGTTGTTACACCAGATAACTAATGTAATTAACTGCCACACAGTGAGCACTTACACAGCTGTGAAAGAAACAGATCAACCAATTAAAGACTTTTCCACAAAGTCTTCTCATAGTTTACATTTTCAATGTCCAAGAGTGATGCTTTTCTTGTAATAAAGGTTAGTCTTCTGAAAATGGTATAAGGTACAGTCCACCTTCATACTAATCCATTTGTCCTGTAGTCCTCTTCTGAAATACACAACTTGCAACAAAAGGTATGTGTTGTATTTGTTGCCGTTGTTATTAGTCATACTTACACATCCATAGCACATATGATTCCAGGTTGCAGCTTGAGGCTTTTAGGGAATCAGTTACATTCCATTAGGAAACTCACAAAATGCTAAGAAAGAAGAGTTAGGAAATGTGAACTGAATTTAATGTGATTAACAGTTCAAAATTTTTTGATTTCCTATTGTATAATTTCAGATTATTACATAAATTAAATTAAACAACGTTGCATGTATGCGGTTTCAGTGGAGGTCAAAGAGAGATTGTCTAAATGCTTTTGTATATCTCTGCCATTGGCATTTTTCACATATCTTCATAGCAAGAGTAGATGCAATCCAGCACACCACATATGTTTCTTCCTCATTACAACTGATATTTATTTATGTTTAATAATGACTTAAGTGGTTGTATACAGTAGAGTAAGAACAGAGATTGATCTTTCAGTTTTGTTTAAGAACTTTTCTCTTTATGCTTGTGTTTCCTGACTTCCATCACTTCAAACATGTGTTTTTTTTAAATGGTAACATACACTGATTCTCTATTTCTGTTACAGCTGCTGCTTATAATAATCACTCTCAGGTTCCATTACTGCGGTAGGCCTCAACAAAATAGCAAAGGTTTATAAACCTGAATATATGCTCAGAATTGGACCAGCACTTAGAGATGTGGATGAATAAGCAAGCTGCATGTTGTTACAGTCACACTTGGGATATGACAATATCCTGCCTATGCTTAAAACTGTGAATAATCTCTTTAAAAAAATCTGTACTTACCAAAGATAATGGAAATCACATGTATAAGTAGGTTACTTTTTCAAAGTTTAACAGTGAATAAAATGTCTTAATGCAGAGGTGATTTGGTTTAAACAGTTTACCATTACCTCTTTACTCCTACTTTTTTTCCTACTTATTGGAACTGAGGTAACTTTCCAGATAGAACTGCATCATAGAAAATGAGAGGGAAAAGTCTTTATTTAATTACAGTCTGTAAGACCTAACAAGTCTTTTGTCTTGAAGTATCAAACTAGTGGTGTGCCATCATCATTTCCAGCACAACTGAGAAGATCCAGCACTGTTTTGCCATTCTCTGAGACATGCAGCTTGAGGTTTTGTAGCAAGGTGCTAGGTCTTATGGACCAATAATCTGATACAGTAGTCTCAGCATTTCTATTTAGTCTTGTAAATACATGCATGAGACAGGATGAAGCTTCGATGGAGTATACATTAAACAGTAAAACCATGGGAATAGGAAAAATATGTGAGGCAATCTGTTGAATCAAAATAAAACTACATGAAAATTGAGAAATATCATTTGGCTTCTGATAGCCCTGTACTGAGGAGAATTGACAGCTCCTTGGATCTGGTGATATTCAGCATGAATTAGTTGAATGTTAAAGCTGATTACACTGAGAAGCCTGCAGTATGCCTGTGCATGCCTTATGCTGAGCCACACTGGAGGTACCAACTTGGTTATAGCTGTGATTTTGATATAAAGATGTGCTTTTATACTTGCTGTTTTAACAGATTCAGACCAGATCAGAGTTGAATTTCCTATCCTAGCTTCATTTTTCTTCTGGAGAGAATTTTTTAAGTGGGGAGGAATTTCTGTCTTATCCACTTTACATGAAGTTTCTGAGAGCCACTATAGATCAAAGTGAATTTTCCTCCTGGGCTCTGAAGCCTTCCCGATAAGGGAATAATCTGTGCGTTGGCTGAACTTTAGTCTTGGTGCCAAAACTACACTGAAAATTACATTTCACTGCAAGAATAAAGTACAAAGATTTCTCCTGATACTGTGCAGATCTCTGCACAGGCAGGACAACAGCATTTAAATGCTGTTTTATCTGTAAATAGGCATTCACTCTGCAAGCACAGCTGTGGGATGTGTGTGCGCTGCAGGAGCATCACGCTGCAGGTAGCATGGCACAGCAGGAGTGGGAGCTTGCAGCCAGAAGCTTCTGTCTTTCTGACATGCATAGCACAAAAAGCTGAGGACTCCTCTCTGGTATTGCTCTACTGGGTGCCATAATGCACAGTATTGAAAAGTAATTAAAAGAGAAAAGCATCCATTCGTTGGGCCCAGCACCCTTGTATGCCAAAGGGCAACACCACAAATGCTAGTTTCCTGAATGGAGCTGTACAGCAAATACTCTCAAGAGTTTGCAGTTTCAGACAGCTGTGAAAAATGGCATTTTCCTTTTAAATGCAAATGGAAGTGTTATTTCTGTTACTGAAGATTTAAAAGGCTAGCAATATTTTTTCTTTTATAAATATACACATACATATATGTATGACTACACGCCTGAAGTCTATTGTATCATATAATACAGTCTGGTAGTGTTTCCTCCATGACTCTAATGTTAACAGGCATTTGTGAAGCTGTAGAGCTTTCTCCCTGTGGTTCTTTATCTGAAGGTCTGCTTCATGTCACTGACATCCTCTAAAGCCTGAAATAATACATTTTAATGGGCCTTACTTTTGTTTAAGCTTACAATGGACCCAAAGGAACCACGCTTTCTGATATGTTGTGTTAAGAACATCTTTTGGGAAGGTAGCAATGCTAAACCCAGGGGATGAGTACTTTTAACTATTGGGTTTTGAAGTTCATCTGTGTAATGAGGTATTTAGTCAAATTTATTGGTCTTTTATTCCTGTTTCATTATTCAATACATGTTTTTTCTGTCACTTGGTACATACTTTAGCTCTAAAACATTGTTCATCTTTGATGGAATAGATGTATTTGTGAAGCTGGATCTGAGCTGTAATTTTGCAGGCATGGTACCTATGGTACCTTATATGTTGCAGGTGATGAATCTGGTTGGAGAAAAAGTTTTTATCTTTGTAAAATAGGTAGTGCTTGCTTAGAGGGGGAACTTTTCAATAAACAGGTTGTGTTTCCCTCCCATCTCTCTCCATTTTCCTTCCATCAATGACTTAATGAGGGAAATGGGGGTTTGGGTGTTGTTTTTTTTTTTAACTCTAATCCTGACTGCTGAGTTCTATCTTCTATAATGCAGCATGGATGTAGAATGAGAGAAGTACAGGTGCTATATCCTGCTAATGAATTTACCTCTGCTTTGCTTAATTATAATAATATGCAAAGTATTTCACTTCTCTTCAGCACCACTGAAATTAATTAAATAAATAGCAGGCTTCTCTACCTGTAGGTCTTCTCTTTCAAGTTGTTAGCACTTATTCAGTATTTTGCTGCAGTTGCCTGCAGGTTTGCGCTGATACCACTTTTACAGGGTTCCTCTCTGGGCTTTATGTCTTATGCCAAACTTCAAATGAAAGTAATTCTGAAGTAGGCAAGTATGAGGTGAATTAACCTTTAAAATGATCTTTAAAACCAAAGTAAATCTTCTATGTATTCATGCTTTGTAACAGATTTTGGATTTTTAAAGAGCTCTTTTTAAGGAATTTAAGCTCAGTTTTAGGTCTTTGACTGCGCTGTATTGTCTTCTGTATAACTGCATGTGTAGCCTTTTTCCCTTATGACACGGAACAAGGTATTTGATGTTAAATTGCATTTTTTCTCATAAAGAACTCCTGTCCTCACCATGTCTGCCTAGACATAGTCTGTGTTGTTCTTTGCCTTATATCGTTAAATCCATATGGTACTGGGCGAACAAACTAGGCCTAGGATTTAAAAATAGCAATGTTGTAGAAGTGCAGGAAATTTCCTTGAGGAATATTGCCTGTATTTGCCAGGAAAGGAGGCTTAAAAAGCTATTGAGGTTATATCTTACACTATGTTAACAATTTTTTAAGAAGAGGGGACATGTAACCTCCCATTCATCCAGCTTTAAAGTCATGAAAATACTCAGCAATACATGATGGACACTTGCCAGGGTAACTGCCAGCTGGTAGCAGGAGGGAAGAGGATGAGGAGAAATAATAAATGAATGTATAACCCCATCCTTGACTTTGAAGGACTGGCTGGATGTCAGGCCAGCCAGTCAAACAACCTGGTGCACGTAGGTGTCGTCTTCTGCTTGCGAGGTGTTCCTCTTCAGCCGGCTAATTCTAAACAAAACCCTGAGCACAGCTGGGATTGCAAGAGCTTGGCTTGATATCAGCTTGGTAGTGCAAAATGTGAAAAGTAATTGGCTATCAGGAAAAGAAAACAAATTAAGACATGGTTCAGTGGAAAACAATAGCTTTGTGGTTTTCTTTGGAATCAGAATGTTTCTTTAGTATCTGCCATAGCCCAGTTGCTGAATGAGAAATGGGCTATAATTATAAAGGAGCATTGTTGCTTTTCCAGGCTCACCTCTGGCCTTTGAGAGGGTGGTTACAGGCAATACGTTGGAAAAAACGTGCTGAGGCTCAGCTGGTGTAAGTCAGTACAGCTCTGCTTACTTGTGCTGGTGTATATCTTTGATGGCACCTTCCTTCTTAGCCCCATACACCATAGAAATAGGTTTTTCCTCCCCATGTAAAAGCTCTGTACAGGATGTGTCCACATGTGTTACGGAGCTGTAATTACAAACATTTTTGCATGCAGGTGACACTGAATGAACAGAAACGCAGTTGTAAGCAATTTGTGCATATTATAAACGGAGCTGAAGCCATGCTGAACAAAAGCATTGGTCTGTGATCCAACAGCTTGTGCTGTAAGATAATATTGTACTGTATAAAAGCACAGGCACATAAGTAAACCTGCTCTGATATGCTGGTTTTATTTACTAAGGAAGATAATAAATGATTAGACATCAAAGTCATACTGCATTCTCTTTCCATTTTGTAAATAAAGGAACTATGTTTGATATGTTTGAATCTTCTCTTTTCCCGTTCCTCTTTTACTTGTGCCTCAATTGCATATCACATGCCAAAAGTGGATTTTGTGAAGAGGATCTTGATTGCCAAAATTGTTGTTTATAATCTAAGCTGAAGTTCAAACATCCTTAAAGTTCAGAAAGTCTAAAAATCAATGTGAGTCAGTTTTAATGATGATTTTAGGGACAGGTTATAAGAATCTAAGATTTGTATGCCTTCCTGTCTGCACATGTTTCTTAAACTACCTCGATAATAATATCTGATTTCTTCTGCCCTCCTAAGAACTGGTAAAACTAAGTAGCTTTTTCTGTCTTGGTATTTGGGGGGAAATAATCCCTTTGGCCCTTACACATGCCAGAGGTACCATTTGCAATATGCCTACTTGAAATAAAGATAGACTTTAATACCTGTCTTACTGTTTCCCGAATAAGAGCCCTATACTAGGTTGTAATTTAGCAAGATGCTGAGCACTTGCCATATGATTGTCTTCAAATATCAACTGCGATTTACACAAGCTGCTGATCCTCATATCTTTCTATAAGCTAAATATAAATTTTCAGATAAGCTTCAAAAGGTTTCTGGCTTTCAAGGGCTAACATTAATCCAACTTGATTAGGACTGCTGCATTTCTAGTTCATTAAGTGGCTATGGTTAAATAATTCGGGCATTTTATTTGACATACGTTGGAAATTGTGTGTAATTCCAGCAGTTTTTAATACGCATAAAAAATGCCGTTGCACAGTTTCTGTGTCCACTGTGTGTTCCCATTCCTAGGGCAACTTGCACAGAGAAAATAAAATCAGAGACATCTCTCCAGATTATTTTTTTATTATTCTAATTGGGTTTTTTTATTGTTGTCTTTTTACCATAAGAAAAAGGTAACCAGCAGGGAAAAAAAAACTGCATTAGTTTGAAACTGCCTTGAAAAGTACTTGACAAAGTCAGTATTAATAAGGAGGAAAAGGAAAGAAAAAAGACTACAGAAACGGAATATATTCTACTTCATAAGAAGATGTGTAAAAAAAGGGCCCTATGCAGGAACTGAGAGTAGGAAAATTACCTGATTGGATCTTAATTCAGTAGGTATTCTCGTCTGTTTGAGTGTAAAATAAATACAGCAGATTCTGAAATATACAAAATTATGTTTTATTCTTGTTGCTTCAGTTCTTCCTTTCCCAGTCTTCTGAGTGCTCCATTTAAAGTAACTTGGAGTCCACAGCAAAACTGGATTCTCTAGCTGTCAGTAACAGCAAGAAAAATCTGTATTCGCTCTTGGTCTTTAGAGTGTGCATGTATATCACTGTGTAGCAGTATTTCTGGTAATTGTGGCCTGTTTCTAAGTATATCAGAGAGAGCTAATAATATATCTTGTGAGAACATAGTGAGAATTCATCACAGTGCTTTTTTGGGGCACAACATGATCCAAATTGCCATGGTGTAAATTCCCAAACCTGTTATTGATGGAGCAGAACAGTATAAGGTAAATTCTTAACAGAGAGTATGGTGCAAAGGGGTAGGTATGTTCTCACATAAATATGATTGCCCTGATGATTATTACATCCAGAAGATAAATCAGAGGAAATTTTTAGGCACCTACTTACTGCAGTAGGAGTTTACGGTTGGAGTTCTGTATCTTTTGGTGGGTGAGAAATCAGTTTACCTTGTAAGCTGTCAATTTAATTAAACATTGATGTGTTATGAGGGACTTGTGTTTATCGAATAACTCTTGCTCAACTCTTTTTAAAGTTACTTAAAATTATTCTGCAGTTACTTCTCTTCTTCAAAAGGGAATTATTTACATTCTAACTAATTTTCATCTTAGAACATATTCCGTTTGTGGGCTCTTTTCCCTGTGTATCCTGAATGTAATTGTTTTACAATAGGTGGTAATTGAGCTTTTCTCATAGAGATAGGAAAGTTGCAAAAAATTTTGTATTGCTGAACTGGCCCTTCAGTAAAATCAGAGGGAATGCAGACAAGGATTTTGTCAATCATGTTACGTATCCTTTATGTCTCATCTTGGTGTTCATCCATACAACACTTTGCCCTGATTATTTAAAAAGAGGCCTTAATAATTTGTATGTTGGAGATCCTGGGCATTTTGTTACAGTCTTAGTCTGATGATTGAGGTATTTTGTTAATACCATTTCTGTGCTGCTGGACTGTCTCTTTATAGTGTGCTAGTATTGCTCCTTTCTCTTAGATAGGGAGAAGTAGAGACAAGGCCCTGCTGATCTCACTGCATCATATAATTTTATCAACTGCTTAGCAGTTCAAAGCAATGTAATAACTGTAGCCAGGACAAATCCTATTTTGTTTGTTTTATGGAGCTTTTCAGGAAATCCCCACAGTACCCTATTCCATAAAAAAAATAATCTATCAGACCAGTGAATGTAGCTGAAAACTAAAGGTAGTGAAACATCTGCTTCTTATCTGAGCCATCTCTTCTTTGGGCTTCATTTACGTTCAGTAAAACATATTTACAGTGAAGCTTCCTACCACTTTTGTTTTGTATTACCTTATTCTTGCTAATGCTTCCATGGTTTTGTTGTTTTTGCAGCCTTCTAACTAGATTAATGATAACATTATGCTGCTCATCTGCACTCCCCACATAGTCCGAGAGTTCAGCTGTGCCTACACTGTTGAGAGGTTGATTTTTCTCTCTGATAAGTTGCATAGTTAGCTGCCCTTGTTTCATTGGTGCAACATCTCCCTTCCTACTAATTCAGTGACATCTTTAAAATTCTGAAATGTTAGGATTTGCCTTGTAATAGCAGTGTTGCTCATGTTAAAGAATTAGTGTAGCTATTTTACTGTCCTTGTACCTGATTGTCCATCATTTTTCAGCCTTTGTGATATCAATATTTTATGTGTCTGCAAATTTTCTGTATTTGCATATCCTATTTATTTATCCATTTCCATCTCTAGTTTGGTGGGTTTATATTGTTTGTAGGTTTTAAGCAGTACAGACCTTTTGAGGATTTGCCTTCAGTCTCTCATACTTCACTGATTGTCTCAGTGCAACCCCCATCAATTCATTTTGCAGCAGTAGGCAGTATGTTCTCCAAATCCTGTCCAATCCTTGCAGCTCCCTAAGCAGTGAGTAGAGAGGACCATTTCCAGGAGCTCCAGGGAAGTAGTTCGCCTTTGCCCCAAAGAGAGGCTGTGAAGAGCAAGGACTGCCACAGCAGCTGCCCTGCACATGGCTTAGAGCAAGTTTAAATGGAGACAGGAGATGACTACACCCTAATCCCTTCTGCCTCATGTTTTTGGGAGCTCAGAAGGCATGAGCAAAGTTACCGAGTGCAATAATGTCAAAGCAGACAAATGGGTTCCCTGAAGCTGGGGGTGCAGCTGCCTCTTGCAGTTGAGTGACACCTGCTTTCACCTTCATTTAAATAAGCAAAATGAGAAGCCTTAGGCTACCTGCCAGTTGATTGTTAAAGCCACAGCTGTTAAATGAGCAATGAATGGTTAAATCACACATTTTCCAATATTTCAGAAAATGTGAGCATCTCATCATTCTGCACTCTTTCAAAGCCCACTTTGGATTGCTACATTTGGGCATGTGCCACATGGTGTCAGGAAAATGAACCCATCCCTCCTACTGGACTTGCAAGGAAATGAGTAAAGAAGGAGTCAGGAAAATGAGTGGATGCTCTAGTAAAGAATTCACTTGACATTTCCAGAATGCTCTGGAGTGAGGTGTACTAGCTCACTACACTGCAGTGGAGGATATGGGTTCTCTTCAGGCACAGCCTCCCCATTGATGTTACCATCTTCTGGATAAGAATGAGTATCTCCCTGGGATTCTGCCCCAGCCCCACTTAAAACGTCTCAGCTGCTTTGATAGACAGTGTCTTTCCATCAGGAGTAGACTGGCATTTCCCCTATTTTTAGGAAAAAAACAGTATTTCTATACTATTTAGACTTCCATTTTTAATTCTGTTTGCTTGTTCTGCTGCTATGATTCAGAAAGAGAGTCAGGAGAATAAACCACTTGCTTTTTTAGCAGCAAAATGCTGTTGGTTTCAAATAAATACACAGAGCATCACGTTGTGGTTTGCTGTAGGAGGCACACTTGAAACTGAAACACTTGAAATGGATTTTTGGTGGTAAGGTTAGACATTTTTAAAAGTGATGCGATTTGGGAATTCTGATAAGGTTCAGTGTAGGAATCAGCAGGCTATTTAGACATCCAGGCAGAGTGCTCTTATATCCACCACGTATACCCAACACAATTGGAGCTCATTATTAATGCCCTCACTGTTTCAGACATATTTTAACACCTGTACCCGCATGTTCTTCAAATGGCAGCATGACTGGCTGCCTTCATGTACTGCAGACTGAACAAATGGTTGATTAAAAAAAACCTGACAAAATACCCACTGCTACACTGGGCTCCATGTGGCTGCACAAATCTATTCAACATTGAGATTATGACAAGATCAAGACTTTAGTTGGCAAAATAAGGAGTTGGCAAACTTCTGGATGATCTGATGGGATTCTGGTATCATGCTGTTCTGTGATGCTGAGCACCAGGCTTAATATACAGGTATAGGTAGATAGGTATCTGTTACGTCCCTAGGATTTCTAGGTGAGAAAAAGAATTTTCATGTTACTACTCTCTTTTTTTTTTCACCCAGACAGTGAGCTCAGCAGCTCTATTAGCTTAGCTGTAAAATTCTGTCTGCCTTTGTACAGCAGCTTTCCTCTCCACTGCAAATGTATTTCTGTTACCTAAGATGCAGATGTCATGAGTTTCTGTTTTGTCATGTGTATGCTGTTCCTTTCACATAAAGAATGGTGAGCCCTGGTCTGGTGTCATAGCAAGGCACGCTTACTCCTCCGATGTGTTATGCCTGGGCACCAGGCCAAACATGAAGGTTTTCCAGTATCTGAGAAGTGCAGTGTGCTTTGCTGCTTCAGAGTGGGGTTTTGCTCTGGGAAAACATGGATTGCTTTCTGTGAAAACCATGTGGTCAGGTCCTGGTGTGGTGATAATCCTTATCAGAAATGGATGTGATCCCAAATATGCTGGCTTGTTGAAATAGTTGTAGCATAGTGAAGAAACATCATCTTATTTTAAATATAATTTTTATTCTGTATTTATAATGATCCATAGGAAGATACATAGATTTTATCTGTTAATTATTTAACTAGCCTCTCCAGCTGAATGGCTCTTACGGATCCTGATGTAGCTTTGCCCGTGTCAGTGAGGTTGGACACTGCAACACTAAGTAAGAATTTGTGTGTTAAGCAAGCTAGTTTCATGGTCTTCAAAAGACCGTAAAACCAGCATTATGATCCAAAAGCAGCATTGCTTTTCTGATAAGCCAGCATTTCCAAAAAAATCACCTGTGTAGTGCATACCTGGAATTCAAATGAGCCAGCTGCTGAGCCAGCACAGCAGGGCTTGTGGAAGTACATTTCATAAAAGCCTCCCACGGGCTTTTGGCTTCCCTCCCTTCCCCTTCCCTTTTTCAGTTTAAAGAAAAAAGTCAGTAAAAAAACTTGAAATAAATCTTTAAAGAACACATTTAGGAGGGGACTATCTGTTTGGGCGGTTATTCAAAGGCTTTACAACACAAACGGGGTAGGAAATCTTAAATGCAGAGTATATACCTTTTGTACAGAGTAAATCAGAGCAGATTTTAAAGGGTATGTAAACAAGCATGACTCGTGAGTCAGGAGGTCCTTCTGAAAGAAAATTGCTGTCTTCCTTCTCCTTTGCAGTGAAGAAAACAATTCTGTTTGTTCCCAAATGATAAGGAAGAGACCTTCCAGTACAGAAAGCAGCAGCAGCTGGTCTTTCACATGTATTAACACCAAGATTTTCCTTGGTGGAATCATTCACTCTTTGTAACCTTATTTGAGACCTCACAAGATCTAGCTATGCCAGAGAAGTAAATTTGCCTCCTTGGAGGAAGAGGAGAAAAATCTGTTGAGGTCACATGTAGTCTTCTGCATGAGTTTTCTTCCCAGCCTTTTCCTGATCCACAGCTTCAAGGTCAACAAAAGCTTTCAAATTCTTTTCTCTTCTTGCTAAGGATCATCTTCATCCTGTTGAGGTGTTTTATATTTTCTGCAGCTCCAAAGCACATATCAGAGACACTGAATCTAGTTTAGCAATATGAATGATGAGATCATTTGATAATTGAAGGAGACTCCTAGTACTGTGGCTTAGTACTTAGTGGCTGGGAAAGCTGAAGGGTTCTCCCTTCTGCTGCTTCAGCAAGGAGCATCCCTCACAGAGGAGCACTCTTTACTTTGGAGATAAACAATCTCCTTTTAGCATGTACTGCACTTTTTAATTAGCTTGTAATTTAGCTAAATTGCTGCATGCTTGCATTGGTTTGAGGGAAAGTGCAGTATCTGTCAGGAATTTGCCTTTTTTTCCTTTTGTTGCTAATTTTGGATTCTGTCTGTACAGCAATAGGCCCCTCTGTTTTCAAAATAAGTTCGCCAAATCCTGCTTTCTTGGTGCTTTTAGCATTTCTCTCATTCACAGAAACGTTTTTATAAGAACCACCAAATAAAAAACAAACAAAACCCAGTTTCTTCCATGTGAAATTTTATGAAAGTTGTAAGTGACTAAAATAGGGCATTCTGATGAGATGTGCTGATTACCTGTAAGAAGAGGATGCTACAGCCCAGTACAAGTTGTCTCACACTTGCTTTTTTCTCATTGTGAAATTCAGGTTAAATTACTCTGGGTTTGCTTTCTCTCCAGTTTAGACTGGGTTATGGACATAATTAGTTTCTAAGATATCTCACTGATAGAGATGTTCCTGCCACTCAATATGTAGTATATATTCAGTAGGTCCTTTTTTAAGCAAACAAAACTCTCCCCTGACTGAGAAGTTAAGGACAGTGGCGTATCAAACATCAGTAGTGCTTTGTTGTAAGGCTGGGGATATAATTTAATCCTGTTCTGATGATCTGCAGTGCTGGGTCTGTGGTGATGCCTGCTCTGTTCCTCCTTCTCTTCCTCCTCCCAGCTGTCGCACCCAGCTTGTGCAGAGAGAGTAGGTAGAGCCTGGCTCTGTGAAGGCGGACAAGCATGTTTATGAAGTCTGCAGTCCTCGTCGTCTTCCTCATGTTAGCACAGTTGCAGTGGTGTCTCTGCCAGGGTCCCTTAAAAAGGTAGCTGCCATTACCATAGGTATGAAGAGAATGAGGAGTTTGTTTACTTGTGCCACAACCAGTGTGGAAACACTGTTGGGATAAATTTAACTTTTTGATGTTGGCAGCCACTCAAATATCATTTATTACACATAAAATGGAAAAATCACATGCTCAAAAGGTTTCCTGGCAAGACTTCTTTATATTTTGCATCTATGGAGAAAGGACGTTAAGAACAGTTGGGTCTTTAACTGTTTCAAGTACCTCATTTTTCATCCGTGACAGAGCTGAAGTTCAAATAGTAGTTGAACTCGATGTTGATGTATTTATTTTTTTTTTAGTTAATGTTTGTTGTTGCAATTTTGTGGGAATGTTGATAGTAATTTCATGTTTTGGTTCCTTCATCCATACTGGCACATAACCTAAACGTTTTTGAAGCCAGCTTCATCATAAATCACCCTTCCTGCTCAAAGCGAGTGGTTTTATTACCCACATATAATGGAATGATAATATTCCATTTGATGCGTGAAAGAGTCAACTTTTAGTTTTAGGTGAGCCTCATTCTGTTCTTCCTGCTTCTTTGTTCAGCTTAGAGAATAAGCATCAATAACTTAACATTTTTCCAAGAAACAGCATCACTTTATATGCAGCAGAAATAAGCTTATGGGGTTGGTGAGGAGGTGCCTTTGCTTTCTTTCTTTTTTGCTACTCTTGTGTTCTGTATTCATTGTCTGTGTAACAGGTACTTCTTAGAGCTCTTGAAAGAATTTAATACCTTATTTTATTTTTTTGTTAAGACAGTGATTAGGTCATTCACAAAATAACTTGCAAAAGAAATACTCCAGCCAGCTTGTTTCCTCTTAAATCCGTAATTCTGATTTAATGTCCTGAATGAATGCAGATCAAATTCAGCATGTTCTGCTACACATTACCATTGTGCATATAAAATCGTGGTTGTTTAATTTCTTTTTCTTTTTGCCATGTATCATCAGTACAAGTTTTTTTAATGACTTTGATAGCATTTACAGGAACATAAGGAAGCAAAAAATACAACCTGTTTTATACATAAAATCAAGAATAAGAATTTGAAAGTCTGATTTTATCTGTCAAGAATTATGGGCTCTTCTTTAACACTTCTGAAGAGGAATTATGCAAGTTCCATTTTTTGTAATCTTAATATGTTGCATCTCTCTTCCACTGGTATTTTCTTCGTTACCTGTGTGGGAATAATGAAGGGATGTTTTGATGACACTTGACTGAAAAAAACATGGAGTTTCCTATGTAAGAAAAATAATTTTTTTATGGAATGCTGTTTTCAGGCTTTGAACAAGGTCATTAGTGTTTTCCATATGGGAGGAGACTGCCTTGATCACACACTTTCAGTTCAATTGTTTTAACTTTGACTTGATGTGGATTCCTGGTTTAGGAACTATATGTAATTCTGCCATTCATTTAATGAAGTAAGGCTTCAATAGTTCAATCTCACAATGAATAGACATATGGTCTTTATTTTTCATGAATCCAAATAAATGTATTGTTGCCATCTTAGCTGATAGACATTGTTTATTTAGTGAAAAATGAGGTGACTTTTCCATTACAGCTGGGAATCTTGGAATATCCACAGCCTTCCCAAAGTTACCATGTTCAGCCTCAATCTAACAGATGCGTAAGTGCATTACACAAACTTACAGATTTATTGTTTCTTATGGAAACTGAACTGCTAAGCTCCTGATGTGAAGAAGTGACTGGTACTGAGGCATTTCCATTCCTGTCTCTATCTTTTGGATATTAAATTTGACACTCAGCTGTCATCCATCGTGCCCAGCAGGGAGCTGAAAGAAGCCTCACTGTGGTTGTCAGTCAGCAGACTCTGAGTCAGCATGCATACACAAAGAGTTGCTGAATATTTTTTTAACCTTTTATACAAAGACCAGATGCTAAGCTGAAGGACAAAGTTCCTCCTTTGGTCTTCACTACTACATGTACTTGGTGCTCACTGACACACTCAGGTGGCAATGCAGCACTTTCCCTGATTGTGAAAGGTGTGGTTAAGATTTACCTAACAGTGATTCCTTGTGAGGGGAATGTGGCAGCAGGTGGATCATCTGGCCAAATGGCTTAATACCAGAACAGACTGCAAGAGAGCTCCTCATCCAGACCAGATGGGAAATTCCATTTTCAGAGGTAGCTCTGGGAGTGATGGAGCTACCATAGTAAAACCCTGGAACTCATTGCAGCTCAAGAGTCATATCTAAAGCAGTAGTGTACTTTCTTCTAATGAAAAGGAAAATAACTCCTAGGTTTTTAACTAAGTTGAAAGCTTCATTGGATATATATATATATGTTTTGGAAGATTATAACAGATTTTTTTTTGTTGAAAAATAGAATATCTGAAGCTGCCAAATCTCACTCAACAGAAAGAGATTGCTGATTTAGAAGTGGCTCTGCAATATTTTTCCTCTTTTTATTTCGCTCTCCTGACATTTTTTTGACTTCGTTCATCAAGTTGACCTAAAGTGAAAAAACATGAAAAATCAGCAAATTGCTTAGCCTGATTTCCATAAATATTGTCTAAGGAAAGGCAGCTCATTTGCATGCTGATCTTTTTCATTCTGCTCTCTCTTGTTACAAAGCCCTGAGTAATACCACAGGATGCATTTCCTCTGTCTTGCTGAAATCCAAACCACTGCCTTTCTCGAGTATCATCAGATCTAACAGGGTTAAAGCATTATTTCAGTAATACACAACTTTGTGTATTGGGAAGTGGTAGTGCATATAGAAATACTTGTTCTTTATTAATTATGCCAGCACTTGGGAAAATGCTGGTGGGAAAGATTTGCATTGCTGCTCATCTCATAAGAGATTTCGGATGACTTCTCTGGACAAATTGTTACCCAAAATGACTTTACGACATGGCAGTAATAGGGAATGTTTATGCATTCAAAGCAGAATTCGGGCCAACATAACTAATTGTGTTGGTAGGGTAGCACAATGCTCACCATAAAACAACAATTCCCTTGCACGCCAGGGAGCAGGTTAATTAAGGGAATGATGAGTCTTTGTAAAATCAGATGCAAAATGCAAACAACATTTTTCTTATATTAAAAAATCAAGGCAGTGCAATAGACCTTAATGCATTTGTGTTGTGTTTCCTGGGAAATCTTTCTATATCACTCTTGGAGATTTGAGCAGCAGGTTCCGTTTTCATAACTTACTGCCAAAACTCAACAATGTCAACTGGCACTAACGGTATTTAGACCTCAGTGCCCTGACAAGTTGTAAATCTGTTATTTTTGTATGAACAGATTTCTGACCTTACAAATCAGATTAGAAACTGGTCCTGATTTTGAACAGCAAGTTTTTAAATAAAGAGGTCATTTTGTCTCATTTGTTAGGGGATAAAAAAGCCCAGAGTGTTGTATATAGTGTGAAACAGCAAAACCCCTTTAGGTTTTGGAGTTTTCTTCACAGAAACCACAGCTAACTTGGTCCCTGGAAAACACTAAGTTCATTCCGAATTTGAGAATTTTAGATTATTCTTAATAATTAGATTTAGAAAATAGGATCTCAGCCCATGCAAGTTGAATGTTTACCTCACTGAGAAGCAGATTATCAGCAGAGAAAGCGAGCAAGTTAGTCTTTTTTTTCTTTCTTTTTTTTCCTTTTTTTTTTTTTCCCAAAATAATTCAATAGTAAATAAATGCTTATTTCCAAATATTAAGTTGGGGCTTGATTGCTGTGAAAGCAATGGTTATTTTCATGGGTTTGGAATATGAAATGGAAAGAATAAGTGTTGAAATGTAGAAGAGGCAGAACTCCTGGTGGCATGGTTGGGTTGAGAAGTAAGTGGTGGACTATGAAAGAGTAGTCAGGGCAAGGAGGTCACCTTTTAGGTAGCAGCTCCTGTTGTTATGTTGTCCCAGGCTGCTGTGTCTCCAGTATCTTCCACTTCCACTGACTGCTGTAAGCTTAGACTTGCTTTCCAGCACTGGCTGGGCACCAGTGGTTTGCTACTACCGGCTCTTTCATATAATCAATTCGATGCTAACCGCTGGTTTGGTTTGTATAATCAGTCCTAACAGCTAAGGGACAGTGGTTTGCAGTAAAACCAGGTGACTGTTGGGTTCTCCCTTCCTTCTCCACTTTCCTTTTCCATGTTGGTCTTTTAATTCTCTTTTGTAAGCCACAAAACAAGGCAGGTCCTTCTCCATTGTGGTGTTGCATGTTAACTCCATTTTGCTTTGTTTATAGCAGGTGTCAAAACTCATTGCTTTGCATTGTAATCCCACCCTATCAAAATGGGATTGATTACTACTTAGAAGCATCCCTTGCAAAGTGATGCTTACAAATATATTTATGTTGACATATCTGCGGCCAGTGACTGTTTAATCTTATCCAAAACCACAGTTGTTTCACTGCTGCCTCTCTTCCGTGTTTGTTGATTGATAGTCACATACTGTGAATTTCTGTGATGTACATGTTCAAAATCATGTGGAAGAAGGATGATCTTTGCCATGTTTCTACAATCCATTATAATACAGTGTCTGGATCCTTGTCTGAACTACCAAGTGGCCTTGCCTTAAAAATGGTAGGAATTAAGAGGGTAGAAAACTGTAGTTGTTTTTAGCGTGACTGTCCAAGCTGCCCTTGGACAGGAGGTATAAATACTGTTGGTGGTTTGAGTACTAGTGCACAGAACTTGTTTGTAGCTGGCTCTACACTGTAGCAGCAGATGTGCTAGAATATTATTAAAGAAATGGATTGGAAAACTAGTAAAACAAATAATTGTGAGTCACATAAGAATAATTTCAAAAGCATTCTCCCATCAGCTCCTCTGTTACTGGCCCTGATGCTACTTTGAAAACCAGAATAATCAGTTTCTTAGCTCTGATTTTTACATGAAATTGGTCTGAGAAATATTCTACCTTGCACTGAAGTACTAGATTTCATTTGCTGGTTTTAATATTAATCTGTGCCTTACCTACCTATGTCTCATCTGAAATAAGAGACCATGAAGAACACACATTTAGAAGGATGTGGTTAATTTTCTTATATTCATAACGTTTCACGAGAGAGAATATTCCTTTGGTTTGCTCAGGTTTGCAAAACTGAGGACCGTATTTCTGTTTAAACTCAGGAGGCAAGAATCTCTGTTTTTAATCCGCGGGCTCCCTCTGGTGGCCTAGGATGTGCTCGGCACCAAGAGCTTGATTATTGTAGAAGCTAAGTGAAAGTTACTTGCAAATCGATTTAGTGACGTTGTCAACAGTGTCTCCTAACTTCTTCTTTAGTTAATGAGAGAATTGTGCTCTCCCTAATAGCAATAATAGAATGAATACTGGCATTATGATGAATCAGTGTTGCAGGTCTAGTTTTATCTTATTCAAGTGTCAATTTAGAGATATTTCAGCAGGGCTGAAAGCAATGAACTTTAATAATATTTACAAATAAAATCCGTCAACTTGCATATCCAAATAACCACTGTCTAATCACACTGAGCTGTCATCTTTATTTCTCTGACACCTTTGTGCTCTGCTTTCACCTCCTACTGGTCATACTACATCTTAATCAGGCTATTTGCCTATTGTATTTGACAATGGAGAAAAATGATCTTTGCATTAATAATATTAGGTTAGAAACATGTTAGTATTGTAAACTGCATAGCAAATTTGAGGCTCTAGAGTCATAAAGCCCACCTTGTAGGTAAGAATTGTATCAGTTCAAGAGGTCACTTTACTTTTGCCTCAAGTTTTAAACTTGTATCTAATTTTTTTTTAACAAATTTTTGGCAGAGTTGAAGAGAAATTTTTGTGTTTCAGCTTCCCAGTCTTGCTTTTTTTTTTTAACCTTGAATTTATCAACATGAACAAATGTTTACATAGCTGAAGAAATGCAACATGTATTCTACAGTCGTCCTTCCTTTAATGCTCTTAATGCATATGTATATTGTAGCAGACCCAATAAAAGAAAGAAAAATTCTTCAGCTCTAAGTGATTTGAGTAGATGACTTGTAGCTTGCCTTGAAGCGTCACAAACCTTCACATACTTGGACAAAAGATTTTCACATTAACTTCATGCTTGTTTTGTGCTGATGTGACTACAGAATATCACAGTGACTCAAGATAAGCAGGTCCAACAGATTTATTCACAAGATCTTTTAGAAAAGACAGGCCCAGCAGGTGGGAAGGGGGAGCTGCCCTTTACATTAGCGATATGCTGGAGAGTATGGAACTGTGTCTGGGGACTGGTGAGCAGTTGACAGAGAGTTGTGGGTCAGGATTAAAGGGAAAACAGTGATGGGGAACATTACTGTGGGGATCTGTTACAGACCGCATGATCAAGGAGAACCTGCGGATGAAGCACTCTATAGGCAGATAGGAAAAGCTTCATGCTTGCAGGCCCTTGTTCTTATGGGTGACTTCAACCACCCTGACATCTGTTGGAATGACGGTACGGCCCGGCACAAGCAATCCGGGAGGTTCCTTGATTGTGTGGAAGACAACTTCCTTCTGCAAGTAATAGAGGAGCCGACAAGGAGAGGTGCCATGCTTGACCTCGTGCTCACCAACAGGGAAGGGCTCGTTGGAAATGTGACGCTCCAGGGCAGCCTTGGATGCAGCGACCACGAGATGGTCAAATTCGAGATCCTCAGGACAGTGAGAAGAGCGTGCAGTAAGCTCACTGCCCTGGACTGCAAGCGAGCAGACTTTGGCCTCTTCAGGAACCTGCTTAGTAAGGTTCCATGGGATATAGCCCTGGAGGGCAGGGGGACCCAAGACTCTTGGTTGGTCTTCAAGGATCACCTGCTACAAGCTCAGGAGTGTTTCATCCGAACAAGAAGGAAGTGCAGCAGGAGGGCCAGGAGACCTCCTTGGATGGATAAGGAGCTGCTGAGGAAAATTCAAATGAAAAAGAGGCTTATAAAAAGTGGAAGCAAGGCCAGGCAGCCTGGGAAGAGTACAGGGATGTTGTCCGGGAAGCTAGGGACCAGGTTAGGAAAGCTAAGGCCCAGTTAGAATTAAACTTGGCTAGGGATATTAAGGATAACAGGAAGGGATTCTATAGGTATGTAGCAAATAAAAGACAGACTAGGGACAAGGTAGGCCCCCTCAGGAAGTTGTCAGGAGACTAGCTACACAGGATTTGAAGAAGGCTGAGGTTCCGAATGACTTCTTTGCTTTGGTCTTCACTGGCAAAGGCTCTGACCACCCCACCCAAGTCTTGGAAGGCAGATGCAGGGACTGTGAGAATGAAGACCTTGGGCCCACTGTAGGAGAGGATCTGGTTCGAGACCATCTTAAAAATCTAAACGTGCACAAGTCCATGGGACCTGATGAAATCCATCCGCGGGTCCTGAAGAAGGTGGCGAATGAAGTTGCTAAGCCACTGGCCATCATATTTGAGAAATCATGGCAGTCAGGTGAAGTTCCTGATGACTGGAAAAAGGGAAATATAACCCCCATTTTCAAGAAGGGGAAAATGGATGACCTGGGGTACCACAGAGCAGTCAGTCTCACCTCTGTGCCTGGCAAAATCTTGGAGCAGATTCTCCTGGAAGGCATGCTAAGGCACATGAAAAACAGCAGGGTGCTTGGTGACAGCCAGCATGGCTTCACTAAGGGGAAATCCTGCCTGACCAATTTGGTGGCCTTCTATGATGGGGCTACGGAACTGATGGACAGGGGTAGAGCAGTTGATGTCATCTACCTGGACTTGTATAAAGCGTTCGACACTGTCCCACACGACATCCTTGTCTCTAAATTGGAGAGGCATCAATTTAATATCCACTCGGTGGATAAAGAATTGTCTGGATGGCTGCACACAAAGAACTGTGGTCAATGGCTCAATGTCCAGCTGGAGACCAGTAATGATGGTGTCCCTCAGGGATCGGTGTTGGGACCGGTCTTGTTCAACATCTTTGTGGCTGACATGGACAGTGGGATTGAGTGCGCCCTCAGCAAGTTTGCCAGTGACACCAAGCTGTGTGGTTCAGTTGATACGCTGGAGGGAAGGAATGGCATCCAGAGGGACCTTGACACGCTTGTGAGGTGGGCTGATGCCAACCTCATGAAGCTTAACCATGACAAGTGCAAGGTCCTACACCTGTGTCGGAGCAATCCCAGGCACAGCTACAGCCTAGGCAGAGAAGAGATTCAGAGCAGCCCTGAGGAGAAGGACGTGGGGGTGTTGGTCAATGAGCAAATGAACATGAGCCGGCTTCAGTGTGTGCTTGCAGCCCAGAAAGCCAACTGTATCCTGGGCTGCATCAAAAGGAGCGTGACCAGCAGGTCGAAGGAGGTGATTCTGCCCCCTTACTCTGCTCTTGTGAAACCTCACTTGGAGTATTGTGTGCAGTTCTGGTGTCTTCAGCATAAAAAGGACATGGAACTGTTGGAACAAGTCCAGAGCAGGGCCACGAGGATGATGAGGGCACTGGAGCACCTCCTGTATGAAGACAGGCTGAGAAAGCTGGGGCTGTTCAGCCTGGAGCAGAGAAGGCTGCGTGGAGACCTCATAGCAGCCTTCCAGTATCTGAAGGGGGCCTATAGGGATGCTGGGGAGGGACTCTTCATTAGGGACTGTAGTGATAGGAGAAGGGGTAATGGGTTAAAACTTAAAACAGGGGAAGTTTAGATTGGATATAAGGAGGAGATTTTTTCCTGTAAGGGTGGTGAGGCACTGGAATGGGTTGCCCAGGGAGGCTGTGAAAGCTCCATCCCTGACAGTGTCCAGGACCAGGTTGGACTAAGCCTTGGTGATATGGTTTAGTGTGAGGTGTCCCTGCCCATGGCAGCGGGGGTTGGAACTTGATGATCTTAAGGTCCTTTCCAACCCTAACTATTCTGTGATTCTATGATCTGCAGTGCAGGTAGGGGCAGAGCTGGCAGAGGGTTTTGTACTTTTATGGCAATGCAAAACAAGCAGCGGACTGGTGTAAGATGCTTTCACTTGAGAATGTCAGCCTTTTATTTCAGGGTCTGAGCTTATAATAAATGAAAATAACTGAAACAGTCTCTAGCATTTTCATTTCTGTTAGAAACTGTATGTAAATTTGTAACAAGAGAGATCCCACTAGTGAAATACCGAATTCTACAATTCATTCAGAAATGCACTTCTAGAAGTGCTAATTTAGGGGTTCCTCTTGGCTCCACTTAAAGAAAGTATTGACAGTTATGTCTTATGAAGGAAAACTAGGTTTGGGAGAACTAATTAGAGCAATTCTCTCAATATACTTATTGTGCCAAAGGCACAAATGTGAACTTTTCATATGAGCAGAGGATATAAGATGTATGTGAGAAGCATTAGATCCTTTGCTGCTAAAAATTAATCTGACTTGTATTACAAGGACAATTGAAGTGAATAGAAATAAAGTATAATGCATGAGTCAATAAAGTCTGTATTTACTAAGAATTTACTATTTTATGTATACTACATCCACTTAAAGTGGTGTTTGCTGTTCATTTTTTTTCATGCTATGCTCTTGGTCACCTGCTTCACCATCTGTGCAAATCATCTATCCTAACATCTACTAGTTCTCTGTTCATTATATTTAAATTTACAGGGACTGAAATTATTTCTGAGCTCAAATATCTAGCCTCTGTGACACCAGCACTCTGACGTATGCAGGCAGCTTGACACTTGTCAGTAGAAAGTAGCTTTAACATGTAATGCTTAAATAGACAACCTGAGAGGAACCCAGCACTGTTAACGTGCTTTACTGACTCAACAAGCACCTTGAAATCATGGTAATAATGTAACTTTTTGTACCTTCTTCCTCCCACCCTCCCCCCAATAATTAAGCTTATTTAATGTTTAGATTGTAATGTACATTGAGCTTATAGTGAGGATTGGCTTTTTGTGATAGTATGTCTTGTGATGTCTTTTTCATTAAAGTAATGTAAGTCTTTTATTTTTTTTCTCTTTTCTGCAAAGGTACTTGGAACACCAAATGAAGATACATGGCCTGGAGTTCACTCTTTACCCCATTTCAAACCAGGTAGGTTGAAGTACCAAGTTCAACCAAGTTCTCTTCCTGGAAATACGGGACACAGATAACTGCATCCCTGACCACAAGCATCAAAATGACCTGGTACGCAGTGCACAAACCATAGTGCAGTACTTCTAGCTGCTTACCTTTTATTGTGCTCACAGTGGGATTTTTTTTTCATTTGTTTAATTTAT
Source organism: Neopsephotus bourkii (assembly GCF_033783945.1). Lineage (NCBI taxonomy): Eukaryota > Metazoa > Chordata > Aves > Psittaciformes > Psittacidae > Neopsephotus > Neopsephotus bourkii. The sequence goes on from NW_026901949.1 coordinate 278,961, forward strand.
TTGCTTTCTTTTTCATTGTCTCCTGTTTATTACAGCATGAGCCCTGACCTGCTTGCATTCTTTAGCCGCTGAGTATCGTACCTTTCAGATAGGCTGATTCCCAGTCAGTGTTACTTTTCCACAGACCAGTCTGAACTTTGAGGAATACTAAAGGAAGCTAAAGAGTAAAGACGTTGTGAAAGCTGTATTTACTCCTAGGTTATCTGCTAGTACTTTTCTACAAAGGTTCAAATTTTTAATGTGCATTATACTTGAAGTTGTCATTCTGCAACCATTCTGGAAAAGCTGTTTCACCATCTGATGCCTTAGTGTGAGAGGGAGCAGTTTGTTCCCTAGAAATTAGAAGTACATGGTCAGCTTTGTTATGCATGTATGCGTACATATGTGATTACTTAGTCTTGTTAACTTTTGAGTGGGGATCTTAGAAATACTGGTTTTTAAACATGCCAAACAGGCAAATCAGTAGGAAATATGCTGGTTGTTGGGGTGGTGAAATACTGGAATGGGTTGTCCAGAGAGGCTTGACATCTCTATCCTGTTCAAAACCTGACTAGACAGGGCCAGAGCAGCATAAACTTGTTGGACCTGCTGTGAATGGGCTTGGACTAGATGGTAAAGAGCTGGTTACTAGATGCTTTCAGATGAAGCACTTAATTGGCTCCCAGTGTACTAGGATGAGTCTTACCATGTATATAACCCTATGACTAAAGTCTGGAAGTGAGTGACAGAAGTGACCCAGGAATACAATTTCAGATGTTTCTGTCCTTGCAGGCCTCTCATGAAACCCTGGTTCTCTTTGCTGCAGATGATAATCCCGTCATCTTTTGTCATAAACTGTAACAGCCTGGATCCTATGCCATTTAAACCTAATTTTCAAGTTATTTTATAGGTGAACATAAAGATTTCCTTGTCATTCCAGCCTTTCTTCTTTGTCAGATCTGCAGGACCATAGTGGCTCCATTGGGGCAGCAAAGAGACAGGAGATGTGGCATAGGAGCTGAAAACGACAAACTGATTTAGTCAGCTCTCAAAATCAGAGAAATGAGATACAGAAACAAATATATTGTAGGACATACCCTGATAGAAACACAAAGCCTTGAGAAAAGAGAAGGCAGGTAACTTTCTTTCACATTGCTTTTCAGTCTCTGTCCTAATGCTGTCTTACTACTGCATAGTGCACCCACTCTCTGGTGTTCTGTAGAGAATTAGTACATCTTTCAAATACAGTTTTTCACTGAAATACTAAAACCACTACAATTTTCTTCCCTAAATCAGTGTGTCATTAAGTTTACAAGGTTTTAAGTTTCTCATTCTTGGTACCTATTAAAAGGTGGGTATACACATGGAATACAGTTACAAAAATACAGTGTTTTTTAACACCAGTCCAAAGACATTGTTTTTATCCAAAAATAGTGAAGAGAAGGGGAAAACCTGGAGATGTCAGTACATGCTCTTTGGTTTGGTCTTGATTTTATTCTTCTGTGTGATACAGGAAAGTTTTGAACAGTAGATGGCAGCCAAGAAATTTACTGGTTTCATTTTTCTGTTTGGCTTCCAAGTGTGTTGGGGGATGTGGGTTTATTACCATAGAAGAACATCATGAAATAAATCCACAGTAGGCACTCCATTAAATCTAATTTTTATACAAGCATTGTGTTAGATGTGCTTTTATTTTCTCCATCCCAGACTATGGATTTTGTCAGCTATGGATACATAATATTTATACAAATGCAGAATGGGGACAGAAAGAAAGATGCCTCCAAGTTAGAAAATGGTCACTCGGTATTTTCACCATTTCTGCATGGTGTGGTCTTTGTTCTCTCTGATCCTTTCCACATCTGTGAAGTATGTAGATATGCAAGTCAGAGTAATTGCTATTCTCGCTGGCAATTATTTAATCTTTCCAAGGCCTGTTAATGCAAAGCACTGAGCTCCTTAATTCCTGTACGCTGTGCAGGTCTAAGAGCAGTCCAAAGGAAAAAGCCCTCTTTGTATACTTAGTGTGTTCTGCACATTTTGTACCACCCTATATCCTTCATGGCTTTTTTTTGCCTTATGGGTCCTCATTTTCTGATTTTGGAAATTACAGCAATAGAAAGCGTAATCACAGAACAGTTTGGGTTGGTAGAGACCTTAAAGATCTTCCAGTTCCAACTGCCCTGCCATGGGCAGGGACACCTTCCACTAGACCAGGTTACTCAAAGCCTCGTCCAACTTGGCCTTGAACACTTCCAGTGATAGGGCATTTACAGCTTCTCTGGGCAACCTGTTCCAGTGCCTCATTACACTTGTAAAGAACTTGTTCCTATTACCTAATCTAAATTTCCCCTCTGTTGGCTTAAAGCCATTCATTCCCCCTTGTCCTGTCACTACATGCCCTTGTAAAAAGTCTCTTTCCAGATTTCTTGTAGGCTACCTTTAGGTACTGAAAGGCTAGTATATGATCTCCCCGGACCCTTCTCTTCACCAGGGTGAACAAGCCTATCTCTCTCAGCCTGCCTTCATAGGAGAGGTGTTCCAGCCCTCTTCATGGCCCTCTTCTGGATTCGCAGGTCCATGGCCCTCTTGTCTTTTAGAGGCCCAAGAGCAATCTAACTTGACAACCAAAACTTGGCTTATATACCCCAAAACCAAGTAATTGGACATTATGCTGATGAACCGTGGAATGGTTAGAGAAGAAAAATGCATCACCTTTAGGATCATACTGGTTTGTGCAGAGCCACTAAAGCATGCTCTGCATGAAGTGCTCACCTAAGGGCTGGGCTTGGAATTACACTATTTGTGCATCCTGTTAGGGTAAGTGGAGCTGTTTGGTCCTGCTTACCAGATTCTCTGTTGGTTCTTAAAAAAATGCTTTCCTTCATGCCATTCGGTACACAAGGATTTCTGGCTATGGGGAGGCTGCATTGTCTGCTTTCCCAGATGCTGAGCCAGCCATGTGCCCTCCCTGTCAGTCTGAAAATGTTACACCCTAGAGAAAATTTCCCCAGTATACGGAACTGAAAGAGTCTTCTCCACCAACTGACTTCTTTGGAGCAAAAATGGAGCTTAATGCTTTAATAGCACATTTAAGATGACTTAATCTTTTCCTTTCCTTCGCAGAAGAATGCAGGAGAAAACCTGAAATGCCATGCCAAATCTGAGCCAATTCCATTTTTCTTTAAGATTTGAGAAATTACTGCATATAAATATTATATGGGTTTAAGTAACTTCTGTGCTTTGTGTGTCTTTCTGAGCTTTGAGACCGATAGCTGCAAACTCTAAGTGTGTGACAAATTGAGAAGTGCAAAGAGCACTGGTGATAAGGATATCAACATCCACTCAGACAAGGCTTTGATGCTGTAAACTAAGTTGTGTAAGCATAAACATAAACATAAGGCCTTGAACAGAAGTATCAATGATAAATAGTTACTATAGTTAAAAAATGCTGAGCACATTAAATACCTGTGAAGTTGGGAAGCCTATTGAGAGTAGAAACAAAATTTCATTGTGTTTCTTTTTGCATACAGACTTAAATAACTAATTTTCATGCTGTAATTTCATAGGGCACAGTCCTGTGCTGCAGAGAGCAGTTTACTGGGAGAGAGGTGTCTGAAAAGCATGGCATTAGTCTCTTCTCTAGCACAGTGGCCAAGGGTCTGATTATTATGGAAAACAGTCAGTGCATGAACAATGAAGATCTCTGATACCTTAATATGTGGGAGCATGTCTGAGGCTCAGTAATAAATGTGTTCCTGAATCTAGCTGTGGGTGGCTGTGCGTCATCTAAACACCTAACCTCAGTGATTTTAACAGTCTGTAATTGTGAAAATAAAAGTCATAATTTGTTTTGCCATTTAAAAAGTAAGAAAATAACTTGTATTTTATCTGCCTGCTTTGAGATCTTTGATTATTTTCTGTCTTATAAATATTCTGAGTAATATGGGAAATGTTAAAGCTAAAAGGTGGCCTGGCCTTTGAGTCTCAGTCCTCTCAGCTTGTGTTTGCACTTGTGCACACAGGCACAAATGAGTGAGTCTTCCTGTATTCACATATCACCAAAGAAACCTAGTCATTCAGCACCACTGTGAAAGTAAATTATCTGCCCTTAAAGAAGAAGGCAGTTCAGGGAAATTATGAAGAAGTGTTAGTTTCTGTTTCAATGAAACCTTGAGGTTTCATCCAGCTTAGAAACTTCATGTTACAGGTATTGGACAGAGGCACTCTAAGTGATGAATATGACCCTCTGACACATGACTAGGAGAACCTGTTTTCACTATTTATTCTTTTGTTACTTTAAGAAATATGTACATTTGCTGTACTAAACCAGATCCAATACCTATCATATCACAGGACCAATATCTCCAAGAACAAAATGAAAGTAGGCATCTTCTGTGTCTCATCTGCATGAGTAGGGATGAAGCAGCGTTCCAAAGTAAGTTGCTTCCTTACCAGTCTTGTGTTTGAGTCTTCCTGATTTTTGTGTATTAGTCTATCCATTGTCATTAAGTCTCCCATTTCTCTTAGTCTGGAGTCTTACCTTTTCTTCTCCAGCCATTTCTCCGAGATTCAGAGTCCTGTCCAAATAATCGAGCAAGATAAGCTTTTGGGTAAACATCTGCACTTAAGTTTTCACTTTTCCTACATTCTCAATTAGTCTTTGGGACTGATGCTGCATAACCTTTATCCTGGGAAGTTAAATCAAATTTTATCAGAAAGTACTGTCTGTGAGCAAAGTGGGAGAAGGTAAGATAAGCTCACAACAGAAGATATATGAAGTAATAGTGGCCATGAAAAGATGGTAACAGTCAAGGAAAAGTAACCTGTTAGGAAGGTGAAGAAAACATAAGAATGCTTTGTAATGTTCATTAGGCATCAGTTTCCTTATAGTACAGTTTCTAGGTGAAAGTATTGAATAACATACTTAATCTTGGATGATGTAGGAGCCCGAACCTTACTATATTCAACAGATGATCAGATAAAATATGAAGTCATACACCTGAAAAGGTGACATTGAGACAATGGAAACACCTACTGAGCACTGGTTTTTAAAAGAATATCCCTAAAGGGAGGATGAAAAGAGTTAAGAGGAAGAAATTCTCCTTAAGGAGAAAGTGGAAGACAAAAAGAAACTAGAGCAAGAAAACAGCATTCCTAGGAAATACTGCACAACATGGAGTCTGCCACAGATTGACAGATACCTTATGGATTTATTAAACAGTCATGAGTCTATGACTGACAAAACCACCGCCGAGCTGGTGTTCTGACTCAGGAATTCTGCTTTGCTTCCCAAGTGATCAGTAAATACGGATTCGGTTTAGAAATATGATCTGCCTACCTGCAACTTAACAGATGATTGATAACCAAGGTTTTTCAAAGGATTAAGTCTCACTTATAGTAGGGCTGGACTGAGAGACTAAACTGCTTTGGCACAAACCCATGGAAATACTGTATATGAGGACATACGGCTTTTCAAATTTTCGTAGGAGTTTTTCACCAAAACCTGTCAACAATTCCATTAGATGCTGGATCAATATCTTGTTCGTTTATATCCACGCTGATGCCAGTGAATGTTCCCAGGTGATGTGGGAGTCACTGCAGTTAAACTGTTAGAGCAGCCTCTGGCATGCCTTTAGCTCATGCCAACTAGCACTTCCTGGGCATGGTTTGGGGATGAGTGTGGGCTTGGGACCATTCCCTGTAAGGAGTTCCCACCTCCTGTATTGGAGGACTGAAGTGGAAGGGTGCTGCAGCAGTCTGCACAGGACAGTAGTGGTGTCTCAGTCAATGAACAGTCTTGAACCTATTTAAATTACTGGTATAGAGGTAGTTGCCAAGAATTTGAGTACTTGAAGAAAGGAGAGAGGGATCTTTAAATGAGAGCTAATTTCAAATTTCTCCTGCTCTTTAGTTTTAGCAGAATTGTAATATTTGGTGTTTTCTCAAGTCTGTGGTGTCCGCAACCCAAGGGAAGGAGAGCCATTAGTGTTTTCACCATACTTTAAACAAAATTGCATGAAACTGGAATGTTAAAGTTACTATTATATATGCAAGGGAGCTAGGGTGAGCACTGGTAAAAAGTGGAACCATCTAATATAAAAGTCCAGTGCTTTAGACAATGCTAGCTATTAAAAATACAATTTCTGCTCATGCTCATGGCAGTTTAGAAAACAGCATCTATTCTTCCTGTTTACATGACCTGTGCTCTGCTAAAGCAGGTGCTTTTGGAAGGGAGGAGAGGAGAGGCCATGGGGATGGAGGCTGGAGAGTTGAAATAATTTTTCTCAAAACATTTGGCATAAAAAATAGCAAAGTTTAACTCATTATTGTGATAAAACTCCAGTAAAATCCCTAACTGAACATTAGTGCTGCAAACTGCTTGTGAATTTGCTTGTCAGGATGGATGCTTGTCTTTGTCTTTTACTAACCTAATTTAAATATGTTTTGGATTGAATCTTTAATAAAAATAGTTTATGAGTCTTGCATATCACAATACAGTGTTAGTCACTTCAGACTTTTAATTTAAATGTAAAGAAAACCCTGTTAAAGAAATGCATTAGACTTTTCAAAATATTAATTATGATGATGTTTAAATATTTGCATTTCAGCTAATCACATTTGGTTTTAAATAGAAAAACATTAATCAAGGAATGCATATTAGCCATCATGTTGTGATTAACAACATAAAAAATGCCTTGAAGTCAAACTGCATTTCAAGTTCTTTGGTTTATACTAGAAGCTGATTATCAATAGTGCTAAAAAGGAGCTAAAAAATCAAAATGTAGTCTGCTTCTAATTTCATATGTAGCTTTTCATGCCTATTCTAGGTCCTTTCAAGGCAAATGTGGCAAAGGTACAATAGTTCATGTGTTTTTCCGACTGATAAAAGAGAAAACCCCCCCATCTTCTTTTATGTTACTTAAAATGCAAGCGCTTATTTTTTCAATTCTCACAGCAGACCAGTGGTTGCTTCAGTGGTCTGCTAATAAGCTCACTAGTGGGTTCTACTGAAATTCACTTCTGTTTGAACCTGCCCTTGATGCAGGGCTGTCAGATGGAGCGTGTTTATCAGGCAGATAATGATGTTTGCAGTGGAGAGCATGTAAGTATATATGCAGGCACACAAGTGAGTATGCATGTATAACAGAGTTGCTGTAGAGCAGCTGTCTAAAGGGAATGAGAAATAGAAGGGAACAGAAATTCTTTATGTAAGAAATAGAAATACTGTTGTTTCTAAGACCACTTAATACAGCTGGGTGTCATGGATGAGCTTTCTGGCACAGGTTTCTTTTCCCCTTTAAGTCTTCAAGCTGCGTACAGTTTGTAACAGTTGTTTTAAGAACATAATTTTATTGATGCATCAGGTTTGTCTAATCAACCGGCTCAAGAAATTTACTCCCCCTCTTCCCTTTGGTTTCTCACTTTTGCTTCCATTTTGCAGCGTTATTCCAGCAGCTTTGTTGATGCTACTGTTTGTAGGGCACAGCCCTAAAAACTTCCTTGGCACACAAGGCATTGAGTAAGCTGTGCTGCAAGGTCTTGAAGCAAAACTCAAATCCATTTACTGACAGCATAACATTTGTATAACAACCACCCAACATCTCTGTGTGGGTTGTGTGTAGTACCCGGCAGAATAATGAATCTGGGCTCTGAGGCTGGGCTTCTGAAGATGTGGAGTAATACGTTAGCCTACTCCTTTTCTGTACTCTTTAAAATTTTAAGAGTGCATGGTTTGCTACAGGAAGATACTGCAATTGGTACTTCTTTCCAGTAAAAAATATGAATACTTTACGTTTGCTCTTATTTATGAAATCCTGTCTAGGGATCTTTTTACACAGCATTTGATTATGAACATGCCACTTAATTAATCAAGTTTCTCTAACTTGGCCTTCTAAGAAGCAAATGGTAAACACTCTTAGGTGCTGTGGGATTTAAATAAAACCAAAAATGTCTTCTTTCATTTCACATAAGCAAAAATCACCAATGGCAGTGAAATAAGCACCAACATAAAAAGTCAGATCTGGCTCTTTAACAGTGAGACATGGTTGCTAGTAAGGATGATGACTGTATATTTGGGATAAAAATGCAGAGGATCAGATGTTCTTTTCTGAACTTGTTCCCAAAAGATGTACAAATATTTAAGTGTTTGCATAAAGGAAATTAAAATCACACTTTTTACTTTAAATTTTAGATGAGTTTACTGTGTCGGTCTGCCAGTGTTTTTATTCAAAATAAGCACATTTAATAATAATAATAATCTGAAAAGATTTTAACTCTAGTGTACATACAGTTTGAACTCTGAAAATTCAAAATACGACTGAGATTAAATCTTGATCTGTAAACACACTGCTTTTCAGGCTTCTTAAATCTCAATGCTGATGGGAGTGAGCAGCTGCCTCAGGAAGATGGTGTGCTTCATGTTCTTGAGTGACTTGCGCTGGAGGATGGTTGTGTGAGTGGATGATTATGTGAGCGTTTGCATGAAATTCTTACATGTACCTGTTTGCTTTTCAGTTCTGAGGGAGGGGTAGTAAGTTTACACTACATGGGATTTCTTCCACAAGGATGGACCGAGATTTGAATGTCCTGGACTGCTGCCTTTCATAGTGTATGTCAGGCAAAGGTTCCTTCTGAGGAGAGTGTTTATGGTAATTCTCCAGTATTCCCAGGATCTTGCATACAGTCAAGATCTACTGACTGATGTTACTATTTTTTATGATTGAATCAACAGGAGCATTTGAAAAACAAATACCAGAATTATATGTTGGAAGTATCATAAAATGTAATTTCATGCAGTTGGTCCCAGTCAGATATGCATAGCTTTAGATTTGTTGTATCAAATCCATCTAGTAGTAAAGGACAGAGGCATTTATTACAGGCGTGTGTGAGTCATTCACTCTGACAAGTAACTCAGAAGTAAACCTGGGGATGTAATTGAAGGACTGAATTACAGTTATTAATTGGACACATTTAGGAGATCCTCAGATAAAAGTTGTGAAGTTATGTTATCTCTTTTTTGCTGATACTGTAACTGCAAGATTGATGTTCTAGGTATGTAAGATTGTGGTTTCATGATTTAGGACTTTAAAGAACCCTGCATTGTGATGGAGAAGCTGAAGAACAAGATTATTGCAGCTTCTCTGTTCTGGCAACTCTGAAATCAAAAGCAGCTGGTTTTGTTACTCTCTTTTTCGTTCTCTAAATAAGGATAAATTCAGGAAAGTACTAAGAACTGGCACATACACATGGCTGGGCTTAATTACTACAGTAGTCCCATCTAGTTAGACTGTCCAAGAAAGTTAACAAGACTGGTTGGAGGTATGACCACAGAATTGCGTAGAAATACATGAGCTGTATTTTATTGATGTCATTTCTATTATTTTTTTTTTATATAAAAAAATAAAGTAAGGAGCCTCTAATCTGCTTGGAGTAAATGGGAAAGAGTTGATACCAATAGTTAGGAGAAGCACGGCATGCAGTCACACAGCATATAAATGGAGTGTGAAATAAAGGACTTGGGACTAACATTTGTCTTTCTATAGACAGGGTTTCACCCTAACATTTATCCCGCTAACTTTCTCTCTCTATGACTGATAAATATGGTGTGTAAGGTACTTATTTAATTAAGGCTTAGCCTAGAGTAGTAGACAATAAGGTAGGAAGATCCCTTTGAGAAGTTTGTTCATTTTGCTTATGCATGTCCCCTGTAACAGCATTTACAAAACTGGTTCCAGTGTATCACTTTTTCACTAAAAACTCCTCTGGCATAACAATAGTTCTTGTTTCTTGCAGAACTGAAATGGATCTTTGCACATGAAAGCCTTAAGGCAATTTGGCCAAGTAGTTGACTCTTATGTTTTCCTCCCACAGAGAAAATAGCCTAAAACTCTCACAGCCCAGTCAAGAAAATATGTTGTATATGGTAATTCTCAACTGTTTTAAGTGAATGTAGCTCTGCTGAAGTCTGTGTTGCTGTGCCAGTTTGATCCAGCTCAGTATCTGACCAAAACATATTGCAGAATGACAGATAAAATCAAATTCTGTCTTTCCCCAGGTCTAGCCAGCTTTTCAGTAATGCTTCGTCAGTTCAGTTCTCTTTCCACCCAGTACTTTTTTACACCAAAATAGATTAATGTGCAAATCTGCACTTCATTAGCTGATCTCCCTCCCATGTGTATCTCAGGCTTGTTACGCAGCACTGTCTAGCTGCATCTTATTTTTCAGCCTTTGCCATAAATGAATGGACAGTGTTGAACTACTTACTTATAAAGTATAGAAAGTCTTTATTTTATTCCAGTTCATGTAGGTAAGTATCTGATTGCGTATACGTTTTCAATGCACATTTGTGCATTAAAATTGAATTTGAAATTCAAGGGTGAGCTTGGGCCAGTGCAACTTGGCTATTAACCTTACTGAAGCTCAGGCTTTTCCTATGGAGAGCAGAAGCTGAATTAGTAAACAACAGGTACAATTTGAATTGTAATGTTATTCTCCCTTGTAAGTTTGGGTTTTACTCTCAATGCCAATATGATGCTTGAGCTACTTACTACAGAACATGTACTTCAGTGCAGAAATTTTCTTTGTGCTGTTGGGTATTAAAACATAATCACAGGCACTGACTCCAGAGCCATGTTCCTAGTACTGATCCATGGCTGCATCTAATAATGATCCTGACTACTTCACCCATTTTATTTAAAGACCTGCCTCGGGGCATTGGCACATCTGTAGCAGATGCATTGCATGCATTGCATAATAGAGATAAAAAGAAATGGCACTTCCTATAGTTTTAATCTGAATGCTTCAAGTGTGATAAGTTATTTTGTTGTAATATTTGCACACAGAAAATTGTAAGGCAGTCTCATCAATTGCACATACTTACAATAAAACATATCAGAAATGAGTTCAAATATGTTAAGAAATATGCATAAATTTAGCAATAAGAATATTTCATTTGGAATGATATATTTACAAAGCAATAGATTCTTCTATTAATAAAATGTACCACATTGACTATAATTTATATCTTACAATATCCTAATCCTAACAACAAATTAAAGTTTATAAAGCTGTATGACACAGTTCATAAAAATTCAACCTAATAACTTTAGTCTGTTGAGAGCTACGTAATGATGGCACATCTGTGAGTTGCGGAAAGTCATCTCTTTTCTTAGATAAACTTCTTTATTCTGACAGAGGAGTCAGCTGGGTGCTATTCTAATGGTCATCTACAGTAGTCAGATGTAGAATGTTTTCTTTAGATGCAGAAATGTTTCCTTGGTAATGCCAAAAAAACACAACCCCTCCCAAAAAAAAAAAAAAACAAACAAAAAAAACCCCCAAACCCCCCCAAAAACTTTTAAGCTTTTGTTTCATGCATTTATCTGCATCTAAAAGCCTTTAAGAATATGACCATGTAGTTAGCATTTGTTGGGTTTTGCTAAGAAAGTTACTTGAGTAACTTACATACAATATTACATAAGTGATATTTATATCAGTGCTAAAACTAGTTATAGTCATGTAGCTTCCAGTTTTCAGTACACTTGTCAAACATATCTAAGAGGGAGTGATTTCATTTCTTTAACTGCATCAGTCTGGTTAAAGCAGCAGGGTTTGTAAGTGTGAAGTGGCCCTCAGAGTTTGCAGGTCTGCTGTGTAGTGAAAACTTCCAATAATGAAGTCAACGAGAGTCGAAGTTTCTGCATACATCTTTCCAGTTAAAGTAAAAAAACAACCAACAACCAAACCAACCAAACAAAAAAAAAAAACCCACCAGGTATAACAAACAAAATCATCCACATCAATGCTAGAATTTTGTGTGTACCATAGTTTTGGCATCTGTTGAAGTGAGTATGTATGAAGCATATATGACAACCTTAGAACTGATATAAGTAGAATATATAAATCCAGGAATTTCAATACAACCCCACCCACTACATTTATGCACTTGTTTTGCACAGTAAGATGCATAACTGTGTGTGCATATATGTATATGAAGTACTGTGGTAAGTGTACAATGTGCCTGTTAAATGTCATGCTCATGGGTGGAGAGGAATCAAAATCTTGAGATTTTATGGAGTATTTTGTAAGTTGAGGACTTCTTCACAGCAACTAATGCAATAACACTAAGGCAGTTGAACAGGGCGAGTACCAGTCTATATGTTAGGATTTCAATACAGTGAGGTTTCACGGAAAGTGTTATTATATTCTGCAGCTGTTTTGCATTTGTTTCTTCCTGAGAGGCACTTAGCTCCTTTTCAAAGCGTTAACAGAGTACCGGCTCTTCACTTCAGCAGCAGCTTTCATAGCATCTTCCTCTGCCAACTAGAGTCCTACTGCAGAGCAAACATCTTCTTGGATATGAGAGGGAAAGTACTTATATCTGAACTTAAGAAATCATTTTTTGAGTAAATAAATCTCATATTTGTTAGTTCTGCTCATTATTTGTAAGTGTTCTTTAGAAAATGGACTTTTATGTAGCCATTATGTTTTGCATGACTGTGCCTTACTCTTACACCTCCTGAGAAGCACGGAAACATGGCAGTGAGGTTAGAGAACTGTGTTTGTGATGAAGGAAAAAAACATACTAGATTTCAGGCTTCTTGTTTTTCCCTAGCAGACAAATAGAAATAATTGTAAAAATTTCCATTTCTGGTGATGCCACAAGTAAATAAGCTTTAGGTCATGAAGGTTTGGTTTGGTTTGTTTTAACAAGCTGGGGGTCTTTTGGAGGTTTGGGTTTGTTTTTTTTCTCCCTGTTCATATGGCAGTTGCTCCTACGGTAGTTGGTTTCCCTGTCTTGGGACTTGAGCTGATGAAATAATGAAAATTGACAATAGATATTTGGGGGGGGGGAAATCATGGGTTTAGGGTAAATAATTTATTATGCTTCTTCTTTTTCTTGCAGAACGGTTTACACAGTACAGCCCTAAAAACCTTAGGCAAGCATGGAATAAGTAAGTTGTTTTTTCTTTCATTATTATTTTGACTCTTCAAAAATATGATTCATACCAAGCTGAAGTTATCACAGTTGACTTAAAATGTCTTTATCTTTTTTAATTACAGTACAGATAAGGAATTACTGAAGTATTATTACTTCCTGTTTCTGCCAGCTTTGACTATTTTTGAATTGCCAATTACTTGTAAATATTGAGAAACTGTATAGTGTCATATTTTCATCTTGGAGATGTCAGCTGACAAGTGTATTGAGCTCACTGAGAGATGCAGTGTTACTTTACTACCTTGGGCCATCAGTTTTGAATTTTGTTTTCCCTATTCACCTGTAACAATAAAGAGACCTTTAAATAATACGTTTCTAATCAGTTTTTGAGTGTTGTTTCCACATAATCAAGCCCTGTTGCCAGGTCCATCTGGTCATTGCTGTGAGCTGATAACCATACCAGTTGTATACTAGTTATATTTTAATTATCACAACTGAAAAAAATCAATGTGCCTTTTTCCATTGTTTTTTTCCTTTAATGTTTCCTGAGTTTTTACATCAGATGGAAACTGATAGAAGGTATTGTGCTCAAAAGCCAGAAAGGTCGCCTAATAAACAAGGAATGCCTAATAAATCATCTCTGTAAAGTTTATTAGAAGATTTCTCAGCACATGAAGAATCTTTGTAGATAGGATATTTGAGCAGCTCTGCATTAAATGATTAATATCTCTTATAGTTTGAAGAAAGCATACCCAGTTGCTTTCTTCAAAATATGTGAGTTGGATGTGCATGGTAGCAGCTATGTCAACAACTTGTCCTGCTAGAAAAGCTGTCAAGAGTTTTTCACCACTCTCTTTTCACTGAAATATTTTGCAATCAGGCTAAGCCTTTGATGCACCAGAATTGCTGTTTTCTTTCCGATACTCATTCTGAATTTTATTGTTGGTAGCAACTGGCTGTCTGGTTGGTAGTTCTCCAGGCAGTTCAACAGACAGCAGGAGTCTGAAGTATCTCCTCCTCCAAGTTCACCACTGAACTTGAAAATATTAAATGTTTTGGTAAAGGAATGTGTTTATTATAAGGAAAAAAAGTTACTAATAGTGTAGAAGTCTAAATCTTTTTTCAGTGTCCTAGTTTATTAGTAATGGAGTGTGTCTACAGCTGTAAAATTCTTAGCATGGTCACTTGCCTAAAATGTGATGAGGTTTGTATTTACTTTGCTATTCTATTATTTTTTCTCCATTTGCTCCTTCCCAAACCAATTTGGTCCAGTGTTTTGGACTGAAGCACAAAGGCATTTTTCATTTTAAAACAAACAAACCAACCTAACAACTTCTGAAATTGTGGTTAACTGAGGGAGAAGTCTCTTAATATAATACGACCATAGCTAAAATTAAGTGTTAGTTGTTGGATGTGATACCAAACATGTTCGTTCTTTGAGTCAGAACCTGTATGTCTGCAGAGCCAGGCGTCCTTCATAGGTATTCTTCATGACTCTGTAGCTCGCTCTGCATAACTGCTGGATCCTCCCAAGTAACTTTCTGATTCCTCCAATTGGACACATAAAGCTGGCACTGAAGACAGTGCAGGCCATCACAAAGGTTAAGCGTCATGTACCTGAATTGATTGAATTTCAACACTGGAAAGGAAAGAAAGTTTCTGGCTTTTTTTATTCAGACTGGGAGGCTAATTTGGTGTCTTTTATGGAAGAGTCCATCTCCAGTTTACTTTAGAGGGATGAACAGGAAGATCAATGTCACTTATAGTGGCTTCTGTGAGTTTTGCCAGTTCTTGTGATCCTTGCAGACATCTTGCAATGTTTGACTCTACTTCAGTCTTTCTGCTTGGAATAATATGATTCCCTGAAAGTCATAGCTTTCATTTTTAAAAGTCAGTCACTAGAATTTTCTGTATTCTGTCCTTGAACAATGAACAAACTTGCAAAATCATTTTTTCTTTGAAAGTAGTTAATGAAATCCAAAAGCTTGGAAGAAGCAATTATGTTGCAACATAGGCAATTAGGTCTGGATTGGGAAAGAGGGACAAGGAAACTAATATGGATGTGAGTGTGTTTGCTTGGGGGCATATATTTCCGTAAGTAATGTGAATCGATTCTGACACTCTGTTCCACCCATTCTGCAGGCTTGGACTGAATGTTTCACTGTATTTTAACAGCAGTTAGACCCAGCACTATCTCCTGTACATGAATAAGTACAATAATAATTTGAATTTTAAAAGTTGCTTTCATTTATTTCTTTCAAGGACATTGCATGAAAGTTTTTTCATAAAATAAACAAAGAAAAAACCAAAAAAGAAACGAACACCCCCCCCAACAAAAATTAACACCGCCCAAAACAAAGCAAAAAAAAAACCCAACAAAACCAAAACCCAATTTGCTTAGAACAAACCCTCAGTCTCTGAGATTTCATAATTGACACAAATTGTGATCACATCACAGGCTGAGTCAAATAAGTCCTGAGCTTTTTAACTTATAGGAAACCTCTTCAAAAATATTTAGATTTTATGCTCCATGCATAAAGAAGGATTTACAATTTCTCAGCATAAATGGATTCAAAGAGTGAAAGCAATGACAATACACAGAGTTCATTGCTTCATATTGGAGTTCTACTACAATAGGAAATATTCAGTGCCTCAAAATTATGTATCACATTCAAAATGTAAAGGATTTTCTCTTTTTCTAGTGTAAATCTTTATTTGTGTGCTGTATTAGAGCGCTGTTGCTTGCACAGCTGTAGTTAAGGATATATAAACATTTCTGTTACAGACATCATATTCCCAAGGGTTTATAATTCAGCTATAAAACTTAATACATGGACAGAGTGATTCATTCAAGATTTTTTCTTTCTTTGTTAGCATGTTTCAAAAAGCAGTAATCTCTGATCCTAAAAGAAAATAAAAAATATATCCTTTTAAACTTCCCAATTTAATTTGTTGAAGACTGTTGATGTCACAAAAATGTCCCATTTGGAACAGAATTGTTTTAATTGTAGTTAGGATAAATGTGAGACCTAAGACATAAAGCCTTTTGGTTTTACATATGTATTGGTTTTGTTGCAGTTACTTCCTCTTGACATAGTACCTTTGAAAGATACAGCTTAAAAACCAGTGTTTGTGGTCTTGGAAAGATTTATGTGTATGCTTAAGCTCCTCTGACATGAAGCCTTGTTAATGCATTCTGTAAGGGGGAATATTGAGATACAAAAAAAACTGCGGAATTTTTCACACAGAAACTGCCATAGAAACTTTAAAACAGAGCACAACATTGAACTTTGTGCTCCCAAACTGGAAGAGAACACCTTTAATTTTATAAACACGATAAAGCTTTCACTATCTACTGTTCCATCTTTCAGGCACAGTCTGGCCCTTTATCTTGTTCATATATATGTTTTGAGGTCCTGGCATGGAAGAGTGAGAATATGGGTTTAGAAGTCTTCAAAGAGACTCAGTTTATGTAAGGAGAGGTTGGTAAGAAGGGAGAATAACACTTCCAACATCTACAGAGCCAGCTTCGTGTCTGTCAGGGCAGAAGAACAGAGGCAAAAACCTGCAACACCAAACCTCCCCAAAAGCCACAGATGGTATATTGGAGGCAAAATAATTGCACCTGATTGACTACACTAGCTTCCACAAGATGTGAATTTTAAAGGCAGAGCCAGACAATGGAACAATGATGGACACAAGCCAGTGGCTCTTTAATTCCTAGTCTAACTGGAAAATAGCTAAAAAGTGTGGAATGTAACAGCAATGACAAAGTGAAACCCAGAAGGCTCATTATGTAGTAAGTCAGATCCCTAAAATTTTTAAAATAGAATTGGTCACAATAATAGAGACTTACTTTTGGGAGGTGTACTTTAGGGAAATAATGTATGTACCACTTCTAGAGTATTAAGTTCTTTGGAGACTTTAACCCTGGATTTCTTCACTGGTTGTCAAACTACCTAAAGATTATAAAGAGAATATTTGCTAGATAAGAAGTGGTTTATAAATTTTGCAAAAATGCTTATAATGCTAGGAAACAAAAATTGCATTGATATTTGCTTCTATCTAGTGTGAAGCTTCCCCTACGTTGCATGACCTAACATATTGTGGAATGCAATTATAAAATACTGGTCTAAAAAGAATTAAGATGTGGTAATCTGATCTTCCTATAGAATCCATAATGAATTATATTTTAACCTTTTTTCCTGAACTTTTCTGTTCAATTATCTCTACACAATAAAAACCAAGAACAGCTCTGCCTTCAGAATGCAATGCAACCGCTTTCAATTTGTAAAAGCTTCTCCACAATAATAAACCCATACAGAAGAATAACAAAAGAGAACTAATTATCCTTGTGTATATTTGGTAGGATATAAAAAGCTTTTTCAGATCCTTCAGTCATAATGGGTTGTATTGTGAGAAATTAGGTTGGAAAGAAAAGGTGCTGTTGAAAACAAATTCTGCTCTGCATAAATAGAACTACTGCTTCGTAATTCCCCAACATGGCAGTATTTATTATATAAATAACACTTTATTCTCACAGCCAGTCCCACTGCTGGGGATTTCTTCCTTTAACAAGATAGCCTCTGTACTTGAGAACTCCCCTCCTGAGGCCAGGGTGTTCAAAAGTTGCATTCCAGGATGGACTGGCCTATTTTGGGACTGTTATTCAGTGAAAACTTCCTGAAGAAAGCAATTTGAGTGAACAGAGACAAGTCCATATATTTGGGGTCTGTATTTCATTTCAAGAATAACACAAACTATGGAACTGTTCAGAGCTGAGCCTTGGGAAGGATTTTTGGTCTGGGGTTCTGTTGTCTGGGGCTTTTTTTTGAGAAAAATCTTTGCCTTCATGGGGTTTTGACTAAAGACAAAACTCTTTCCTAATTGTCACTTTTATCCCCTTCACCTCCTGTCTCTTCACCAGAGTTCCTCATTGAAATGTAGTCTGTAGCGCCACAGAAAGAATATTCAAGCTCTCAAGCACAGCAGGAACAAAAAGCTTTAGTGTTGTCATTGCTAAAACCTTTCTGCCAGATACAACTTAGCGATGAGAATTTAAAGCTATACCTATGCAAAAAGTGGATTACATGTGTGCGACTGTGTGCAGTTTGAGTATGTTGAGGCTGCACTTGAGGAGTGATCAGGAATCCGGGGGGAGGGGGGGAGCATGGGTGGAAACTGGACACAAAATGAGAGGATTTTGCACATTTGTGTTTTTGTGACGCATGAACCTGCCTCTGTCTCCTGATTTGCCGTGATACTGCTGTACTGAAAAAAAAAAAAACCAAACAAAACCTTTTTAATTTCCCATTTTGTTTCATATTTCACATAAACACTCCTTTATCAGTCGTTACCTTTTGCCTGAAGGAGCTTAGGAATCCCGGCATGACAAAGCTACCACAACGTGCAGCACAAACAAGAAGCCATTTACCAGGACCAGGACACACATTTATTACACACACACAAACCCCCAACTTCCCCAGTATCCGCTCGGTTCTCCGGTATCAGACACTCAGCTATCTCCTGTATCTTCCCCTCAGGTGCGGTAGCCGCGGGCCGTGAGGGGACGCGGGAGCGAGGCCGCCATAAGGCGACAGCGCGAGGGGGAGCGCTCGAGCTGGCACAGAGGGCCCTCAGCGCAGGGCGGGGAGGAGGCACTGGCGGAGGCCGCGTTTTGGTTGCAAACGTTTTCCGAACACGGCTTGTTTATTTCAGTACTTAATGGGGTTTATTACAGTAATTTCAGGGTGGTGGAAGCTGCTTGTTTGCACTTCAGTGCTTGTGTGTGTGTCTGTCTGCTTCTGTACACTGCACCCGCTTAGTACCGTTTCTGGCTCCGTACAGGGGGCTCAGCTGCAGCCGTGCAAAAGGCACCGTTCTCACCCGAGGAGCGGCTAGTGCTAAGCTGAAATGCACTGTAGGTTGTGTCAGCCCCCTGGTAATGAATTCTGTGATGCCGATTAAAGCCACTGACTGAGAAAGATCTCTGGATTTCCTTTGCTCATGCGTTTGCCAAGTTGAAACATTCTTTAAAATTTGTATTTGAATGTTTCTGTGAGATTGGAACAACTGCAGATTGCTCAAATGTTATAACTTTTAAAACTTTGGAGGGTGGAAAGAGTATTCCGAAGAGATCTCATTGATAGAATATTTATCCTAACATTCAATTTTTTCTTTTTTTGGGGGGGCGGGGGGGTTCAAATTTCTCTCCCTTCCCTCCCCTTTTTGTGATGCTAAGCCTTAGGTATTATGTTACATCCTCTTGGCCCAGTTAAAAATAGTAATAAACCTCCTAATCTGAACCACAATAGCCTAATAACTCTATGTTTCATTAGTAAAATTAGATTGTTACCATCCTATACCTTACTCCTTACTTGTGTGAAAGGACAGCCATAGCGTACATGGGTGTTCTTTGTTATCTTCTGCATCATTTAATTCAGTTTCTGGCATTGGACTAGAGTTTGTTGGCATTACTGTCTCCGAACCTACCCATATTTTGGGTTATTCTTCCCATGGTCTGTAGTTCTCTCTGCTTGATCTTATTGTAGACACTTTTTGCTCATGTATATCACTTTTAGCTTCTTTGCACTAATTTCTTTGTCTTATATGGTGTTTCCAACATTTAGTTTCATCTAAGAATTGATTCAGTATGCAGTGTATCCCTTGGTCCAGGTCATAATAAAGATGTTAAATAAAACTGTGACTAACGCTAATCCCTCTGGCACACTGCTGGACACTTCCCTTCAACTCCGTATGTTGCCACTCATCCTTACCCATTGCTTATGCTCTGTTAGCCAGTTTTCAGTCCATGAGATGATAGTGTATTATATCTCAGCTCTTTGGAGTTTGTCTACAGAGCAAGATTTCTTAGAGCAAATCATCACACATTATCTCCTGTCACTTTATTCCACCAATGATTAAGTCCATTTTTAAAAATAATCTATTTATCTGATGTGTTATTCATTAGTCACATTTTCTTTCTTTTGATTGCCATTTTGTTGTAGATTTTCCTAAAACTGGTTTTGCTTCCGTATTGTCTGTTTTGTTTCTACTGTCTATATTGTGTGTCAGCATCCAGCAAATATTTGCCAAGATTCCCTTCCTTATTTAAAAATCAGAAAGGAAGTATATGTATATATGTTTTTTAAGTCTAATACAATACTTCAGAATGCAGACAAAAGTTAGCTAACATTACAGTAACATATCTCCAGTAATAACCCTGTAAACAGAAATGAGGAAAGAGAACTAACTCTTCTTGCAGAGGTTCCCTGGAAGGACTTTTAAAAGGTGCTTTACATTTGTTTGCTATCCTCACTAATTCCTTAAGAATTCCTTAAGATATTGAGACGTATATCAGATAGACATGTTTATTTGGTGTTTCCAGGTATAATTTTTTTTTTCAAAGTATGTTCTTCATTAATGTTTTTGAGTACTTACTGATCAACTCTTTTCAGATGTTTCCAGTTGTTCTTTCTTCTTACGCATTTCTACATGCCAGTGTTTTATTAATTTCTCAGAATTATGTTTTTGGTAGTCTGTTACTCATATGTTGCCATAGTGTCTGGGTTCATTTCTTGGTTTGAAGTCTAATACTTTCTGATCAGAGGCACCAGGCATCATTATATCCTCACATTCCTAGTTCTGCCCTCTTGCTACAGTTCTGTACTGCTGGCCTCTCTGCTGAAATCTTTCTTCTCTAGATAATGATGTTGCTGACAAAATTGTGTCTCTGGGATGTGTTTTAAAAATATTTGCCTGAGGAATTGAAGACATATTGTGAAGGCAGTAATGTAAGTGAAGTAGACCTTACTGCTGTGTCTCTCATTATTTGTCTGTAGCCATTAAAGACAAGATTCTTCCAAAGTGAAGCCAGAATGATAGGCGCCTGAAGAATTGGGCTGGCATTCAAAACTGCCTAGTGCTAAGCCACTGCTGTTGGCATAAGCGGCTTGATATTATCCACTGCTTTTTGTCATGTATTACAGATATTTTTTCCTTAACTCAACAGTTCCTTTGATTCTCATCTTAGGGTCTCAGAAATGTACAGAATTTGGAGAGACAGTACAGAGAGGCAATAAATGTAATAATTTCATTATGCTACTGAGTTTTGTCATCTCTACAGATAGTTTAAGCCAATCTCAAAGCCCATGCTGTTTGGCTCTGTTGCCAGCCAAAGACCTACATACAGTAGTTAAGGTTTCTGCAGTGGTACAGACATCACAAAGTATCTTTACCTCAGATAAATATTTATTTTACTGACTTTTATGATGATTTGATGTGGGGTTTTGAACATAATTCTTAACACCTACTTTTTTGAGGTAGGATGGTAATTTTAAGTATTTCCAGGTTGCCATTTGTGAGACTGTCCTGTGACCATCTCGCAAAATTCATTACAGCTTTGGCAAGAAAATCTTAATTGCTTCCTTTCCTGCGTTTCTGGCTGTGGCACTTCATGTATCTGCCTTCAGTTTTCTGACTTCTTTCCTACCGTATAAGAGAGAAGTAAGAATTTTTCTTTTCTTTTTTTTTTTTTTAATTATTTTTTTTTAAATTAATGAAAAAACACGTGGCATTTTAGGAGACTCATAAAAACAGTGATTTGTTTCAAAGCTTGAAGCTGTTTGCTAGCCAAATGGTTTTCATAGTTAAATTTAGTGATTTCTGTAAATAACCTACCTTTTAAAGTTTGAAGCTATTGTTTGAGAATGTGAAATGGCTGCAGGCTGATCATCATGTATATATGTTCAGTGTCTGTTTGACCTGAGTGTCAAAGAAGGAAGATAGGAGACAGTAATCCTCGCTGATGCATTAAAATGGAGAGGTTACATTATGTATCTTCAGCAACACACTGTGAATAGTGAGCCTCGGCATAGGGCTGGTGCACCTGTCATTGCTGGAGGGCAAAGAGGCAAGTGGTTCCAAAGGGAGCTGACCTTTTTCATTCAGGCATTGAGTCAATCCCATATCCTAAGGCACACATTCTGCATTAAAATTATTATAACTCTCTTGGTATTATGCTGAACAGCAGACTGGTGAAAATGTATGTTAAAAAACACAAACAAAATAAAACAAAACAATGGTGGCAATGGTAGTTTGCATACTGTTTTTAATTAAGCCTTCATAGGAAATAAATATATTCTGTAATTTTGAAAGACATCACTAAAACAGTTATGTTCTCTGATAAATTTAATAAAAAAATTGAAATGTTTTTTGTCTGAATTAGCAGCTGGATACAAAAATGTAAATGACAGTATTTATCACTAAATGTGATTCTCAAGAAAACTGCATCCTTTAAAATACTCTAATGTATAATACAGTGTATATCCACTGTCTGCCACTTCAGCTGAATTTGTATCTGTAAGATCTGATTTACAAATAGACAACTTTCTGTTAAATTATTCACATCTCATAATAATTGATGTAACAGAGTTGATCTTATGCTGGAGCATATTTGATCATAAATTCAATGAAATCAGCCACCATCTTTGTGATGTTTGTCCAGCTAAATCCTTCAGTGAATAAAATAATAAAGATGCCAGCTGTGTTTGTTTTATGATCACGGCTGCAATAGGAAGCTGGAAATACAAATGAATAAAAGCTCTAATTTTTCACATTGGATTTAGAAACTGAGAATCTTACTGCAAAGAATTTAAGTGGAAAAAAATTATTTCTTTTGCATTCTCATGAAGGTATTGTTTGCTTTTTTGTTCCTGTTGTTTAGGAATCCAGAATACTTTTCAAATACTGTTATTGTTTGGACCCAAACTTATAAAATCCAAGGAAATCTTGTAAAAATAGATGAAATTTATGCTTTTCTGTGAGATATTATTGCAAGTTAAGAATGGGCCATTATTTTGCATTGCCTACTTTGGTTAGATTCTATAGCAGTCTTAAAGCTCTGCTTCCTACTGCATGCTGTTAGTGTATCTCAATCTAATTTCACCACTCTGACATAAAAAATTGTGCTCCAGATTATTCTTGTCCTTCCTTCAGCATCATGACTTTTGTAAAATAGTGTTATATTCTAGTTTTGTTTCTTTCATATTTGATCCTTAAAGTGCCCTTGAGTCAAGCTTTATTCTGCAACCGTGAGGGCACGAATCTTCCCTGAGATGTTGACAGACAGTGTTTGGTGAATATCATTTTTCTTTCAGCTAGAGCCTACATCTATACTGCTAACTAAAGGAGAGACAGGGACAGTCTTCTGGCCCTGAGGCCATGTGGCAGACCTTAGCTACAGCTCTGCTAAGTAACGCTTGGGCATACATCTCCTGTGGGCTTTATGTCATCCCCATGCAGCTGCAGGTACAGTTATTATTCTGGATGTGTTTGATACTAGTTTCTTAATTCTAAATTTCTAGTGTAAGACGTCTATTGTAGGCCATGGGAATTGTGTTTTCTACAGTAAGACTGAAGGTAGTGTATTTTTCATCCTGTTTGTAGGAGCCCGGTACATGCTGCCTTTTGGGAATGGTCCATGGCATGGGTTGTTCTGTGAACTATGTCTAGGAGTGGTTTTGGAGAGTGCTAGTTGGCATGGATGAAATAAACCGGGGAGAGTGTGAATGCTCAGTACCTGAGCGGTCAGGCTCTCTACCTAGCCCTGCTTTATTCAGCAGTATAAGCTTCAGCAGAGATATTCTTGCTATTCCCTGCCCTGTGCTCACTTGAACATATTCCCAGTGAAGTTTCTCCTCACTGTAATGCTAGCGTGCTTAGTCACCTATGCCTGAAGCTGTGGGAATGACTTTTGTCTTTCTTTTCCTATCCCATGCACTGAGACTGCTATATATACTTTACTTTTTTTGCCTTTCAAGCTTTTCCAAGAAACTCGTTTTCCTTCCTCAGCCACCTCTGATCTTGATTATCACGATATACATCTGATGTCCTCTCATGATCAGCATCCTTCTTCAGATCATATCAAAAACAACCAGTAAATTCAGTTTATTTTTTTGCAAATTGCTTAGCTGTCCTCCCAACCCTGACTGTTTCACTCTGTTGTTCTTGAGCTCCCTCTTTATCTTTTTCAGAATCCTCCATAATTACATCTCTTTCTCTTACTTCATTTGTCTGCCTCAAATGCCTACTTTCACCAAAGCTTAATATCCATTTAGGACCCTGCAGTGGGATCCACATGTTTTGTTATCTGCCGTCCCACTTTGGTGGAAGCACAGGTGTCCCAGAGCTCCATGGATTCCACAATTCCAAAATCTTTTGAAAATCCAACTGCTTAGTTTGGATCACTAGAAGTGGCTTGAGCTCTACTGGCAGTCAGTTTTTAGTGACAGCTGGGGTTTTGGGAAATTTGACCTTTAATGGTCACTATTATAGGTAACAATTTTGATTTTAGTTCTTAAATCATCTGTGCTGATTTATGCCTAAATATCAGTCACTCCGTGCTTAGCTGTCTCTCTTTTATGCTACTTTAACAGGTTAGGATTTGCAAAAGTAGTTCAAGATTGAGTTCTTCCGTACTGCAAGTTGATTTCTTAGTGTCAGCACTGCATCCTCACTCATATGTGTGTACAAGCACTTAAAATTGACATATTCCAGTAATTCATAGTTAAAATATACAGATTTTGTGGTTTGGTTGTTCACCTCCAGCCTGCTTATAGTTAAAAAGGCATAAACTGTTGTGTTAAATCTGAACAAGTTTTTAAAAAGACTTCAATAAAGGTAGCTGTGGATATGTAATGTTTCACTTCTAAAAAAACATTGCAAAATCATGTTACTTTTTTCCCAAATTACATACTAGAGCGTGATCATTGTTTTCTCCTTCTATCATGGTCTCTGTGCCTAAGAAACCCTTGAATGCACTTTTTTTCCCCTGTTCAAGTTCAAAGTCAAATTCAGACTTCTTTTAACAAATTGGCACCAGCACATTTGTCTCTTAACAAGTATTAATGCTGTTAGTATCAAGCACTGGATTTTCATTCTGCCAGCTGGAAGATGACCTAGTGTTCCCTTTAGAAAGTATCTGTCTCTATTAGTGTAAAGAGAAACAGTGGTGTGCTAAACTGGGAGAGTGAATCTGGAGAAGAAGCTGGTGCAAATGTGATATCCCATCCTGTGTGTTTCCTTAACATCACCTGAACCAAGTACCTGAGGGTCAAGGAGCTGCAACTAGTTCTGTATCACGTAAGTCTGTCTAAATGTATGGGTGTAATAATACATAGTGCAGAAATTTTGACTGCATAGCTTTCAATATATTGCCCATATGCTATCATTATAATTATCTTGGTCTCCTCCTCTCAGTGTTCACTAGTTCTGCATCATTTCCCTGTCATGTCTTAGCTTAGGAGTATAGCTGCAAAACGACCAGGGTGCCTACTTGTATGTAATTGCTAAGTCTTGTTGGGTTCAGAAAGGCGCTCATGTACATAATTAAATACATGCATATGCTTGGGGTCTGTCTTCCTGAGCTTTCTAGGCTTGAGGCATTCTCTCTGCCTCCAAATCTCTCTCCACCTTTAATGAGCTGTATAAATAAATACAAAGTACTCCTGTTCGTTCCATATCCATAAAAAATGTATTTTATTAGCTGAGAGGTATACAATAATAGAAAAGATCAGACCCATCTAATGTTTTAGGGAGCTGTGGGAGGACAGGACAAGTAGCTGCTTCCACATAGTTGACGGACCCAAGGCCCCAGCAAGACAGATTTGTAGGTTAACTGTGATAGATGATCTTTGGCTTCTCTGACTAAAGTGAGATCACCCTTCTTGGGGCACTGCCTGTGTGCTGCAGCCTTGCAACAAATTCCTGTTGAAGTACTGAGCAAACAGACCAGTTCTCATTTACATTAGAATGAAATTAAGACTTTTTAAACCCCAAATGGCAAAATATCAGACAAGAGGCAGAGATTTATAAGGCAGTGCTAATGTTTATTTACTAGAACATAGGGTTTTTTTTCTTTTTTTTTTTTTAATTTACTTTTCAAAAGGTCCAAAAAGCTTGTTTTTCTTTCTGTAGTCATTTAATAAGGGAAAATAGGGCAAAATTTGTTTACTGCCTTAGTGGCTGTACCCACTTGACAAATTTGAAATTCAGAGTTTGGTTATTTTTTTGGGGGGGGGGAAGTATTCTGCTCGGATTTCTTTGGAGATTAACCATCCAGATTGTCAAGGTTGGGAAGAGGAAAAGGACAGAGCTTTGACTGTATTGTTTGCCAGAGGTTTATTTCAGCTATTTCTAAGTTGGGGGTGGAGGAGGTGGGGGGGGACGGATTATTCCCTCCTTTTTTTGGCTTATGTCCAACCAGTGGGGAAATAAATATGTGAAGAAAGAATGCTATGGAATGTTAACTCCACTGCTGTATTTTTTCTTCCTTTTATCATGCCCCAAGATTCAGTGAAGTTGATATAAATTCACCATGCCTTCTTTTAAAAAGCATAACAGAAAGGCATTCTTCCTTTAAGAGTCAGACTGTAAAAGGTGATTTTCTTTCACTCAGTTTGGTTTAAGCCTGTAAAAAGCATTAAGTGAAAAATCTGATATATTTGTTAGGGCATTTATTGCATTACTAACTTATATTTTCAGTTCTCAGTGAAAGGTTTATGGAGAACATAAACCTTGAAGAGTTTTGTTCAGGATTAAAGATATATTTTCTCCATTTTCTGGTGAAATAATAGCTCATAAAATGATTGGGGTGTTAGGAATTATTTTTAGCTCTATTTTTTTTCCCAAGGGTTTTCTGTTCAACTTGTTGAGGTGCATGAAGGAGGCCTTTAAAAACGCTCACCTTGATCAGAAGATTCATGCCCTTTAAACAATTTCAAAACAATCAAAATCTTCTGATTAGGTGTCACCTCTGTGTTGTTTTCCTTCATTAACTGCGCTTACAGCAAGCAAAGATCTTCCAGTAAACTGTAAATTTAGTATATTCAAAAGTAGTCTGTCATGGTTAAGGAATACACTGTGACTTCCATAATTAGTATCTTTAGTACTGGACTGGTTGGGATGCTCTGAGAATTAAAATAGCTGATTGGTGGTAGCATGTAAAATCAAAAAGAAGTAATGGCTGAATTATTTCTCGGGCAAAATTGTAAAAGGCATGTTCTAGTTAAAATTTCTTAGGAAATATTTCCTGGGAATTACCTGAGAGGAGCTAATGAAAACTGAGTGAAATAATGTGAAATACTTGAGATATTCCTCTTTTAGTTTAAAGAAATAATTGTAGTTTTAAAAGGTAGCAGAACACTATACCTAGCAGCCATGTTGCCTGGAATATCACCACCTCAGAATTCCCAGGAATTAAGGAAGTTACATGATCATATCACAGAAAGCCAAATTCTCAAAAGCTTAGAGTATGCTATCATTGGACATATAGTGTATATTTGCTGATTAAATAAGCTTATTTTGCTTACTTTTAATGTATGCCATGCAGACACCTTAGTTCTTGCTTCATTTCACTCTCCAGCATATTTATCCTGGCAAAAAGATAACTTAGTATCAAATGCAAACCTTGTTACGTATCAAAATGATAGGAAAAGCAGGGGTAAACATGTGCAATACCGTCAGTAAACAGTGTTGGCTGTCTTCATGCCCTAGGCTCTTAATAGCTGGTACTGGGTTTATTTGGAAAGTTTCATAGCCCAGCATAGTTATTCTGAGGTGTCAGAGCAAGAGCTAGCCCTGGTGCATCTCAGGCTATAGAAGGACAAAACTCAGGATACTGTTAAGTCTGTTGTATATTGACTGATTCTCTTTAGGATTAGCATTTAAAACTCCAATCAACCAAACTCATTTTTTGAGGGTGTTGCTTCTGTAAGAGCGTTAATGTTCTGCTTCCTACATGAATCAAACCTCTCAAGCTGGATATTGCAAGCAGTGTTGTGTTGTAGAATACATCTGAAATGGACGCTAAACCACATCAAATCTAGTGAAGAGAGTTAGGGAAAAATACTCATATGTAAGTTTTTGACTTGAGTTACATTTAATGGTGACACATGCCTTGCAAATGGTTTTATGATCTAGTCATGACTGAGCTTACTGGCCATTATCAAACGTGAATTGCCATGAGAAGTTAGATCACTTCATTGTGTAGTTAAGGTGTGACTAAACTGAGTCTCTGAAGCCTCATGTGACTCATGAGCAGTTTAAGTATTTTAATTCTCCGTTCTGAGAAATTCAGGTGCTGCAACTGTAATTATGGCTTACCTACTTGGTCAGTAGGTTCTTTAAAAAATTTACCCAGTGCATAAAAATTATATACCTAGAGGTCAATCTATATTAATGAAAAGAGAAAAATAAGCAAACAAACAAAACAAAACCCACAAACAAAAAATTCAAACCGACCAACCAAACCCTAGTTGCCTGTATTGTTAGAACCATCATTTGTTACAGTAATTTTTCTTGAAATGCTATTCATCTTGGCTGCTTTCCAGCTAGTGGCATCTGTGCAGCTGTCAAGTGAGAATTCATTCAGGCAGGTCAGGGTTATTATTACCTTCCTGGAATGCACTGAATGAACTTGCCTCCACAGCTTTCCAAATGGAGCTCTGACCTCTTTTACATCAATGTTAACAGCAGTACCAAAGAATTAAACATTATCTCTGTTCTGTGTCTGTGAATACTTGTCATAGAATCATAGAATAGTTAGGGTTGGAAAGGACCTTAAGATTAGTTCCAACCCCCCTGCCATGGGCAGGGACACCTCACACTAAACCATGCTACCCAAGGCTTCGTCCAACCTGGCCTTGAACACAACCTGGCCTTGAACACTGCCGGGGATGGAGCATTCAAAACCTCCCTGGGCAACCCATTCCAGTGCCTCACCACCCTAACAGGAAAGAATTTGTTCCTTATATCCAATCTAAACTTCCCTTGTTTAAGTTTGAACCTGTTACCCCTTCTCCTGTCACTACAGTCCCTAATGAAGAGTCCCTCCTCAGCATCCCTATAGTCTCCCTTCAGATACTGGAAGGCTGTTAGGAGGTCTCCATGCAGCCTTCTCTTCTCCAGGCTGAACACACCCAGAGTAAACATCTTGACCACATTTTTAGTACTTAAGTAGGTAAGACTGTTGATGCTGTGATATGGTAATATAATTAAAAGGGATCACGCTAATTTCTAAATTTCAAAGAGATAGTTCTATACACCCTTATCAAAATCATGAGTGTCTGAAGACTGTGGAGTGCAGCGTTGTGCAGAAGCACAGAGCAAGGACAGATACTGGGAGCAGTATAGCCACGTTAGTGCAGGATTTGCCCCAGCCTAGCTCATGTAAGAAGCCTGAGCAGGATGTTTTACTGTGTCAGTTTTGCTTCTAGTGAGGTACTGATCTAGAAGAGCACAATTAAGCCGATGGCCTGTGGAACCTGCAGGAGACTGTACTTTCCCACCATGCATTTGTACAGAGCTCAGTGTTTCTGAATCTAAACTTCTGCCAGCACCTTGTTTGGGAAGAGCACAAGAGGCATTGATTATTTCAAGACAGGCCTCTCCTAAAGATCATGCAAACCCAGCACAATGTTGTCAGCCCTATGAGGGTGTAGGGGACAATCCCAACACTGAAGTGTGGTTCCTGTGACTGTGTTTGACTGACAAGTTTACTGTACAGTATAGCTTGAAGTACCGCCACACCATGCTGCAAAGCAAATGCTGTATTTTGTGATTGATCAGCAACAAGTAAAACCCTGCTTCAGTGAGTCTTCAAAAGCTTTTGTCTCTCTTTGTTCATCAGTTTTAGTTCTCAGTAACCTCTGTAAAACATAGAAAAAATAGTAATGTCTTTATTCCATTAGATTCTCATCTTGAGGTGCCACTTTATGCTTTCATCTGTATCAAAAGCTAAAAGCATTGCATCAAAACTTGTGTTCACTTGTTGCAGTGGTTTCATGATGGCTAAATAAACTCTACAAAAGCTCCATGGAGGCACACCAGGCGCGTTACGGAAACAGCTTCTGCATGCTGGAGCTGGCACATCAGGTCTTTGAAGATGGTAGGTGTTCTCAGCATGGCTGTAACAACAGAAAAGCTGTTGATATTTAATAAAAAGGAAATGTTACTTTAGGTAGGCCCTGCTCCGATTTTTGTGCTGCATAGCTGCTGCTAGTGGGGTCGCATGTATATTCAGAGATGCAGACTATTAAGGCATGTGAGGACATGTCTGTATCAGCTGGCCAGAAGATAATGAATTTGGAAAGAAAACATAAACTACAATATATGGTGTTGATACAGTTTTGTGTCAGAATTCAGGAGAGGCATAAAGCCTGTGACAAGGGGAAAAGACTGTCATCCTCAAGCAGACTTGGGTGAAAATGAGGAATGCAACCCTCATAGCAGTGCAATAGCAGGTGGGATACCACAGGGACTGTACAGGAGCCCTGTTGTTGAGGGGACCACGGCATCTTCTGTGAAACAAGCTGGAAGGGTTGCTGTGTGCCCTGCCTGATTTGCACCAATTTGCTTATTCTCTTCATACCATTAAAATTTAAACTCTGCTAAATGTTGTGATTGTTCAGGTTAACTGTGGTTTTGTCTTTCAGCACTTCAGATTGCAAGAGATTACTTAGAATAAAAGCGAGCTGAGATTTCCAAAGGGAATTAGGTGCCTCTCTCCTCTAGGCCATACTATAAAAGTCAATCGAGAAATGAATTAATGATATGCTGTGAGAGTCGTATCTTCACATGGAAAATATGCACAGTAAACGATTTTTGCTTTGGGAAGTATACCTCATGCTGTTAGGAGTATATAGACAGTGTATTATCTCCATTTGTTTTAATGCCCATTTGTCTTAATTATTAATGTGAATTTGAGCTGCCTTCTTCATTGCATTTAAAAGCAAATCACCCCAAGTTCAGGAGTTCATTACACATGCCCAAATCTTTTTTTTCTCAAGAGCTCAAACAAAACTTCGGTGATCTTAGTCATGTTCTGCTTGACCAAATACTGACCTTCCTCTGCAGTAGAAAGATATTTAAGCCTGTTTTCTGAAATTAAATAAAATTCTTGTAATCCAATGAGATTTACAACTGCTCAAGTCTAGTCAGATTCATATATATTTAAAGTGAGACAAGTTCATATGGTGTTTGTTTTTCTTGAGCTAAGACCATATATAGCTGTTGGGATCAAGTTGAAAAGCAGTGAGTTTCATAGATGTCATCAGAGTAGGTATGTAAAAATATTCCTGATCTCTATTAGAACAATACTTATATATTCTGCTGTATGCCACATTTCTGAAAGTATGTATGCTGTCATGGCTAGTAACTATTCCTCAGTGATTAGTGTGACAGTAAATGAAGCGTGAATATTGAGACTTGCCATATCGTGCATGCTAAGTTCCTATATGGCCCAACTGCTGTGAGACAAAACATGCTATTATGTTTTAGTCACAAAGCCATATTGTATGAAATTCCATCCTGTCACATACTAAAGGAGGTATATTTAAAAATCAAGTATTTTTTCTTTAGTTCTTTTTCTTAACTTTTCTGTATTAGATATTTAACTACTGAACCCCATCAGAAAACTCAGCCTTTGTTTCTATCAAGGAATTGTGTTTCAAACTCACATCAGACAAATTGTTAATGTTTTAAGGAGGACATTTTAAAGAGACTACTGGCATAAAAATAAAATAAATTAAAAAAAAAAGAAGAAAGAAACCAAACATTCTGATGTTTCAGACTGCTGAGGTTACGTGCTAAATGGGTTTCTCCAAACAATTCTGATATAGTAGATGTAATTTAAATACATGATCATACAGTGTATTTTTCATAAGTAAGTGTAAGTATAAGTAAAAAGTAAGTATAAGTAAGTGCATTTTTCATCAGTAAAGCTTGTCTTTAAACAAAGAAGCAAAATTAGTCATGCATTCCACTAAAGCATCAGTTTTGATACAGATGACCTTAGGAGCCCTCATGCAGATGCCTTTTGCAATGTTCACTGATTTCCGGAACTGACCTGTGGAAGACGTGAGTTTTGGAGAAGAATTTTTTCATTGCTTTGCAAAGTTCCATAAACGAAGCTAGAGCTCTGATGTAGGGTTTTAAAGATAACAGCTGAGCCTAGCTAAAAAAAATGATTTGATCCATGAGTCACTTGGATGATCTTCTATGCTTGGGTACATAATACTAATAATGTAGCAACTGGAACCTTCAAACTACGGTAGAATCAACTAACACCACCATTCTCCCACCAGCCCGACTGGGAGTATTATCAAGGCAGGTAAATGTAATAGGTACAGCAGATTGAAGTATGTTTGCAGATTGTGCAATGAGTTTAATCCCTTTTCTATTTATTAATCATAAAATTGGTTCTAACTTTGACTTATTCACAATTATTCTTTAGTTGGTGTGGTTATGTTTCAGATATTTTTGTTATGTTTAGATTGTATTAGTGTATAATCTTCTTGATTATTTGATACTTATATTTGGCTTCTTGATTGATCTCTTTTTGTTTCTAAACTGGCAGGATGAGTTTGGCTTCCTAAACTTCCTATTCAAACTATTTTCCGTTTATATTAGTCAATCTGATTTTATTGCTGAAAAAATTAACAGTGTGCCAAGCATGTTGTTGACCATTAATACAATCAAAATGTCAGCACTACTCTGTTCAAGAGCACTGAGAAACTAGAGTGTCACCATCCGTAATTTCACCTGCGCTTCGGAGCTCAATGTTCAAATGTTGTTTTCTTCTGCTTTGCCTTACTTAATTAGTATTTTCACTATACCTATGGATCATCTAGGGAAGGGTACAATTCTTACATTATAGGGTGATTTTTCACTGCTTACCTAAGTGACCTCGTTTTCCTGACTTGACAGTAGATTTCATTCAAGACAGAGCAAGTTTACTATGGCTCCTAAAAAAGATGCACCTACTTCTGTGGGGAAAAAAATATGTTGGTGAAAAGATTTGCCAAGACCTCTGAACAAATAATTGGTGCAGGTGGGATTAGGACACAACACAGGCCTCACAGATGCAATATAATCACCACTCCATGGAAATTTTGGATGTGTAGAAGAATTAATACCAATTCTGCCTTCCTTTTTCTTCTCTTTGTTAAGAATAGCCTTTTTCCTGGTACTTTGCTGTATTCTGTAATGAACTTTATTGTAACCTTCAAAAAAAGTTTAAGGAAGCAATTTCTACAATCTGTTATTTTAAGCAGTCTGGAATTAATCTAATTTACAACCTAATTTATAGGCAATGACTGTTCCATTCACAATGTCTTTATTTGATCACAAACTGAAAATGAAAACGGAAAAAATTATGCCCATCACAAACACAGAAGTTCAGCTTCTGTTTAATCTGGAATAGCAATTCTAAATCCTAATCCTGGGATTTCTTTAAGATTATGACTGATGAGAAAGAATATCCTAAAGTGATCAGCAGTGCTGGGAGATTCATCCCTATGAATTTCTGGACAAATATCCTGCCTGCTCTTCAGACGAGATCAGATAAGCACACTATTCAAAACTTCCTGTCTAGCATACAGTTGCTAGAAGTTAAAAAGACAGCCAGTGGCATGTTTTGTGAGTCATTACGAATATCAGGGTATCATACATATGCCAGCATGTAATTTAGTAGAGATGCTACTGACTCTTTTTTTTTTTTTCACACTTAGTATTGGCATGGACAGAAGAAGTTTTGTCTATAACATTTGTAACTTAAAGTTCTCACTAAAATAGCATTTTATTTTTCATTTAGTGTTTTCAGTGTTATCTTTTCTTTGTTGTAGAGATAGTTTTCTCCTGTGCCTACTGATCCATATAAATTATGCCATGTCATCCCAATAAAAGAATAACTGCTTAATACATCTTCCTAGAGTGCTTTCCAAAAAGCCAGCTCAAGATCAACAAAAATTAACACTTGCATGAAACATGCTGTAGGTTTATTGATTTTAGTAGATAACACCATCTTTTTTCAACTATGGTAGCATTTTGGACTGCAGTCTACTCTACCTGGTTTGGGAAGGCAGTGCATTGAAAAATGGGAGACCTTTTGTACACTTTGGCTTTTTTTACCTGATGAGAGATCTTTACTGAGCACAAAGGCATGGCTGAATTTACAAAGTTATCTTACAAGCAGTAGCAACACAGTGTCTACAAGACTCAGCACCTCTTTTCTAACTGCATATTACAGTAAGTTCAGTGGCTTTGGAAATTCAGGAGGCACCTGTAGGTTACTAAACCCAAGGCACACCTTACTGATTACCATTTTACTCTCTCCCCTCCAATTCTATTATTTTTAGTTTATATCTTTTTATAATATTCCCAAGCATATAGCTCCCAGTAGAACAATGGCTTTCCTCAGACTTCCCTAGGTAGCTTAGAAAAGATAATTCACTTACAATTTAATATTTGCATTGCATTAACACCTAATGAAGAGTCAACCTCCTGCTGTGTGAATATATGAAAATATAAGAAGCGAGTACTTCCCAAAAGACAAATGTCTTTATGAAACATGATGCATATGTTGCCTGTTAAGCATCACAGGATTTTAAAATTTGATACTTCACAAAGTTGTATGAATACTGCTGTTGTTTTAAGCTTGGATTTCATTGGTCTAGATAGTAATAACCATTTGTTTCCTGTGCTGTAAATTTTCAGTCTGTCTGTATGTTCAATAAAATGTGAGTGGAAGAATCCAAACAGTTGCTTTCAAGATGCTGTTGCTTATGATCCTTTTGCGTACTAGGCAGGGCATATGTGATATGGTATATTGTATGCTCTATATTTGTAAAATTTGTATGAATTTTGAGCTATCAGTCCACAGATAATCCCTTGACTCCCTAACCTGAGGAATATATTTCCTGGTAGTGCTCCCAGACAGATATTTGTCGTTATCCTGGCTAGCAAAACTCTGTGTTTCCACTGTGCTGACTGCAGATGGAATTAGTAAACAGAATTATGAGATTGTTTTTCAGAAAGACCTTCTGTTTGTGTTTCAGGCTGAGCTATGTGAATCACGCAGAAGATCTAGCCTCCAAACTACTCCAGTGTTTCCCAAAGAACAGATTGTCAGCACAGGCAGCCCTGAGCCATGAGTATTTCAGTGATCTGCCTCCACGGCTATGGGAGTTAACTGATAGTGAGTATAACCACCTCTAAATTGATTAAAAAGAAAAACGCTAGTTCATACAGATACATGGTGTATGCTAACCCTCACATGCAGACAGCTTCATGGACATATGCAGCCACACACAAAATATGTGAGTGCAATTGTGTAGCTTGAAATTACATAGTTAGCTTGACATAGGGCAAAATGGATTCTTTTTTCTTTTCCTTTGCTATCTCTGCTCTGCAGTCTGCAGCCTGCTATCTTTGTATTTGATTATGTGTGCAGCCAGTAGACTTATCTGAATTGTCATAAAGCAAAAAGAAGAATACAATTTACATATTTGGTGCTTTTCACTTTATAATATACAGTACTTAACTAGCTGCAGCATACAGGATAAAAATCCAGCCGTGTTTGATTCACAGAATCTCTGTGTGTTATAATAGTAACCTTTAAGAAAGGACTTGGCATTTGGAAGTCTGAGAAACACAAAGTAGACAATCAGTTAATTTGCTGACTTAGTGTAAGAACTGGGTGGCAGATTATATTATTAACTAAGAATGCTTGCAGTATCTACATACATCTCATTATATCTTTTATTAAAATGTATTCCAGTTGACTGTGCAAAAATGTTCCTGTCATCATGTATGTTGTCAATAATCTCTTTAATAAATGAAAATCATTTATATCGTAAGTTACCATATATTTGTCCAATGTTAAAAGCACACTACTATTTATTCCGGGGGAAAATGTTATCATGCATATTTCTGATTCAGAAAAGGTTCTGTTCTTAAAAATAGGTTTCACAGGGGAATAACAATCAGCATTTTGCATTAACTCAATGTGGTAAAGAGAAGCATGTTTGTATTGGAACAGTGTATGTTATTTTCTGCCTTCAAACATATATCCATTAGCAGAAGAGCTAAATACAGTACTCTGTGGCAAAAAGTTCAGAGGTGCAACAATAGTACATATGTGGGTATGTAGCTATGGCTGATTTAAAAATTTGCTTGCAAAAATTGAGCTCCCTTTCTGAATATTAATACACAATAGATTATGTTTGCATCCATGTCAGTATGAAAACTTCTGTCTTCTGTAAATTTAGCTTTTCTGTCCATGACAGCTGTAGTAGTCACATTTTGAGCTGGTTTGGTGGTCTGGCTGTCCAAGTACACTGACTCCACTCTGAAGAGTACTTTCCCATTTGTAGAGTAGGAACATTAAAATCAAATTAGCACCATTAATTTCTGTCCATCACCAGTTCTGTCACAGACCATGTCCCTCCTCTGCAAAACGATTCCTAGTTTCCTCTTCTGCCATGCTAACCCACCACTCAGTTTGCTGACTGCAGGACTTTGTAAGCTGAAAATTCAAAGGATGCAATGTAAATTAAGGCTGCTGGTGAAGGTCTGCCTTTGCTGAAACTGATGCAGAGATTAATTTCTTCAGGACTAATGAAACACCAAGAATGCCAGTTCATTTATCCTATTTCTAGTAATGGAAAACAAAAATCACTCTGCAGTGGTGACATCTCAATCCTTCTGACTGTGTGATTTAGTCTAGCCAGGATTTGAATTCTGAATTCTGCAGTAGTACTTTTCTGTTAATATGGACTTATTACCCACTTGCCACTTAGTTTATCAGTCAGTGGTTAAATCCAGTTCTATCAGTGAAGTAAATGCCTACACATTATCACTCTGCAGCAGGCTGCCAACAGAGACAGTCTTGTCCTAGTCATTAACAAGCACAATGTATGCAGAACACCAGAGGGGAATTAAAACCACAAAAAATACCTCAGGGTGGTATTTTTAATATGAGAATTTAATTTGTAATTTCACAGATTAAGAATTTTGGCTGCATTAATCCTTTTATCAGCTCACAGCAGGTTATTTGCAGAAGCATAACCATAAGGCGATATTCATTGGCAGAAACACGTCTTTGCATAACGTTAAACATCAGGAGCAGTGAAACCTTTTGAAGGGGGGAGAATAAAGATGAAAAATCATTATATTTTAAAGCAAGGTTCTTCTAAATGCCTCCAGTAAAATTTTGAGTTACAGAAAGACTTTTTCTGTGTCTAGTAGATAATCATTATGAAGCATAAATCCAGATGCAAGAAAGGACAATCCCAGTATCAAGTACTACAATCATTTCTATTTAGTATGACTTGGATATACTTGTAAACATATTTACAAAACAAAGAAGTCATATACTTTGGAGAGTTGGGAAAATGTTTACTGTGTAGTGAAATTACCAGGTTTTGTGATTCTAGTTCTCTGGGTTAATATTTTACATTGGGAAACACTTGCTATTGATAGTTAATTAAATGCAGTTATAAACACCTTGAGTCTCTATGCACAACAGAAGTGTTTGTACGTGCAAAATTTACTGCCTCCTGATCCAGACATGACTGCAATTTTGCAGATATCTCTAGTGAATACTATTCATCATGGAATATTTTTTGTCCAATTTGGTCCTAGTGCTGAATTGCAAATTTGGGGATTTAGTAGTAAAAAACAAGGAAAGACTCACAGGTGAGGGGGGAAAAAAAAGGGGGGGGGGGAGCCAGCCAAATGATTCTCCATCAGAAAATACTGTCTCTTTGGAATCACAGTATTTCACAAAGTATGGAGACTGCCTACACTGAAGAAAAGAAAATGTTCAGTTTTCTCTCCTCATCTCGACTTTAATACTATATATTTATATTCTGTGTAATATTTTACAACATAAAATTTTAATCTTGTGTTTTATTTTTAAAATGTGATCAGCTGAGAAAGTTGGGGCTGTTCAGCCTGGAGAAGAGAAGGCTGCATGGAGACCTCCTAGCAGCCTCCCAGTATGTGAAGGGGGCCTATAGGCATGTTGGGGATGGACTCTTCATTAGGGACTGTAGTGAAAGGACAAGGGGTAATGGGTTAAAACTTAAACAGGGGAAGTTCAGATTGGATATAAGGAGGAAGTTCTTTCCTGTTAAGGTAGTGAGGCACTGGAATAGGTTGTCCAGGGAGGTTGTGAATGCTTCATCCCTGGCAGTGTTCAAGGCCAGGTTGGACGAGGCCTTGGGTAATATGGTTTACAGCGAGGTGTCCCTGCCCATGGTAGGGGGGTTGAGAACTTGATGATCTTAAGGTCCTTTCCAACGCTAACTATTCTATGAGTTTATGTGAGAAGCAAAAGTTTGATTTTGTTATTTGGCTTGGTTTCAAGTCAAGACAACATTTCAATTGGGTTGGAAGTTCAGTTTTCAGGTATGCTTTGACTAACATCTAGCCACTCTCAGTTTTTAAAAATAGTACATTAAAAAGGTGAAAGTTGTGCAGTTCTGCTAAAAACATCCTGTCTGGGGGTACAATGCCATTTATGATTCAACATAGCCTTCACTCATCTCAGACATGAGGACTAACCCATAGATTGACCCTTTTTACTAAATAGGAGTTCTTGTTATTTACTGTTAAAAAGTGAAATTGATCCTTCCCTTTTATGCTTTCATATTTGAGAGCTCATACTGGTTTATTTGCATAGAATATATGCAATTTGTGATTTATGTTACCAGGGATAGCAGAATTCCAAATGCAAGTTGAGGTGTAAATAGTACAGTGGGAAGATCTGTGCATAAAACAATAACCGGGTCTTTTAAAGATATAAAGATGAAGGGGTAACTCCAAAAACTTACAGCTGCATTAGTGCAAAACCAAAGAAAACTGTTACAGCCCTGATCAGTTCTTTAAACAGTCTCTTAGCATTTCCTCATGCAATCATGCAGTGGCAGTTCTCTGAAGATATTTTTATATGAACATTTGTTCTCAGAAAGCATTAAAGTCAGTGACTTTCCCCCACCAGTTTGAGATACCCTAAGTAAAAATGTCTTTTCATATCATCAGTGTGTGAGTCCTTAACTATTTGCAGTTTGATGCCTGTGATTAATGTCATCATGTCAACTAATAATTAATTGCCTGATGTTATGTGGAAATTGTCAGGGTTTTTCTAGCTCCTGCCAAAAGAGGTTGCTTTATGAAAAAGCTTTTTGAGTTGTTGGGATATTTTTAACAAGCACTGACACTTTTTTCTTTTCTTTTCTTTTTTTTTTTTTTTGCAGTGTCTTCTATTTTTACTGTACCGAATGTAAGATTACAGCCAGAGACTGGAGAAAGCATGAGAGCCTTTGGAAAAAACAATAGTTATGGCAAAAGTGTATCAAACAGCAAACATTGAAGAATACCTGTATTCACAACTGATAATGCGGGTAAGACATGATAACTGAAAGGTGTATCTCTGAAAATCCTCTAGTTCTCTTTAGAGGTACAAAATATAACATTCAACTGCACATTTCTTAAATTGTTCATGTTCAGGCAGATAATCTGGTTTTGCAGTATAATTGTCGATATGAGGAATGTAAGTTCCTAGCCTTGTGGGCAGGATGAGTGTCACTGACAGGTTGAAAATACAGCAGAAATTGGTGCCAGCATATTAAACACTAGGTTGCCTTTAATGTGAACTGATATTTTTTTCCCCTGCTAAGATATGGAGAGATAAAATGCCTCTTGCCAGTTCTGTTGTTAACTTTGGGGCAAAGACAAATTTTTGATTTAGTAGGTTTGGTAGCCCTGATAGCAGAAAGATGTTCTTCATGGACACGGGTGCTGTCATGGTAATGAATTTGATCTCTTATCATTGGGTCTACTAGAACTGGTTTTGTTCTGGATGTCTTTCATTCAATACCCCATCTTTTTAAGCATAGTTATTCAATAGTGAAATAATGTGTAATATGACTTCAGGTATTCTAAGAGTAGAACAGAACTTGGGAAAAGCAGGTGAGTAGGGAGGCTGTTTA
Source organism: Neopsephotus bourkii (assembly GCF_033783945.1). NCBI lineage: Eukaryota > Metazoa > Chordata > Aves > Psittaciformes > Psittacidae > Neopsephotus > Neopsephotus bourkii. The sequence goes on from NW_026901949.1 coordinate 318,708, forward strand.
TCAAATTACAGTAAGGGAATGGTGGTTATATCATAGCATTAACTCTTTTCTGCCTATATGCATCACCCAATGTTTGTTCAGTGGGATTTACCACTTGACAGACTCTTCCAATTAGGAGTATTCCCTTATTTAGGTTCTTTGCTTATTATGCTTCTCTCTGTAGATTCATACCAGTGTTTCGCAAATACCCAAAGTGCACCCTCATTTCACTGAAAAATGAGGCCTGCCTTTTTTAAAAGTCACGGTTGCTTTTGCATATAATCTCGTCCATTATAACAGCTTGCTATGGAAGTTCTAGGAGCTGAGATATATGCACATGCTCCTCATGTACCTATTTGAAGTTATAGTCTCACACAAATTTAGTTGATATTCTCATGAAGTTTAGCTAAGCCTGTTTGTTACAATATCAGATATAACTTTCTCTAATGAATTTTATTCAGTTTTACTGGTTTATGTTATGTGCAATTGTTTTTTTTTAACCCTGTAATGTTATGGAGGCTGTTTGCCTGACAGGCAGCAGCTATTGAAAAACTGAAATGAATAGATTTCAGTCTTGACAGCCTGCTCCAATTTTGCACAAGCTCTTCACCATAAAACCATTTAAGATTTTCTAATGTCAGAAATGAGGCTGCCTCAGAGCAGTCTGTTTACATCTTTATTGACAAGCTAATCCCTACTTTTTCCTGGGGCTGTGTCCCTGCAGACATCTCTTCAACCTTGTCTGTTCGAACGTGACATCATCCAGCTAAAGTAAATTTAGAATGTGCCCAACTGTGCTGGAGATCTTCTGTGTGGAAGCTTACATACAGAATCTTATTTCTCATGTACATACTGTCTTGCTTCCAAACAAATGTAATTTTTCATTTAAACAATATGCAGTAGAAAGTTTGTATTTGCAAAAAGCATGTAAAACAGCACAAAAGAGATTTGTTTGATTATTCTTAGTGAATATCTATTTAATCAGATACAGATGACTTTTCAAAATTTTATATGTAAGCGGAAAGAGAGAGGGCCATGTGTACCTTTGACGTACATCACTGTGCTGTTATGGCTGCTCAACCACAGCTGTAATGCAGAATAGCGCCTTTTGTTGTATAAGATCTGGAGCCACTTAGCAAATGTTATATTGTGACATGCATACATTATTGATAACAGTTTTCCATCATGGCTTGGGACTTTGTTGTGTTGGGTGCTTACAGTGCAATAAAACATCAGTCCCTATTTGACTTGTGATATAAGATGGGGAGCAGCAGATAATACTGGAAGAGTATTAGTACCAAACAGAAGTCCTCTTACTTGTGCAATGTAGAGAGCTGGGTATTAATGCCATGAAAGCAGAACAGAGGGAGAGGTAGAAGAAACGTTGACATGGAAACTGGACCTGGGTGAAGAACTGTTAGGGTGGGTAGAAACCTTTAAAAGGATGAGACCAGCAAGAGGAGGAAATAAAAGTCAGTGTGGAGAGTGAAAGGAGTTGGGGAAAGAGACTGCACTTTTCCATGTGAAAAGTAGATGTAGTGAGGGCTTAATCTGAATAGCAGGTGGCTGTGATTTTAAGCAGTAGAGTGGTGCCTGGCAAGTCGGACATTCAGTCAGTAAAATAGATGAGATATGAGCAGAGGCAGTGATTCTAGCAGAAGAGTAGAATCACAGTAAACAGGAGAATAGCATTAAGGAAGGGGTATTTATTAAGATATGCTCTTAAAGTCTCCATTCACAAGGGTCAATGAAGCAAAAAGATGCGTGAAAAGTGAAAAGAAAGATGACAGTAGCTCTCCAGCACCATGAAGTTAACAGGTGAGACAACCAGTGTCAGGAATTGAGGCAAACTATACAAGCTGTTAAAATGTCAACAAGCCAAATCAACAACATCACAGGTAACTGGGGATAAAGGAAAATTAGAAGGTGCCAGTATTGCAAGGAAATAGATCAGATATGAAAGAAACAGAGGCAAATAGATACTTACAGCTTGTCTCCTGGACAAGACAGGTACATACGTGTTTTACCCATCTTCTTGAGTTGACTTAAATAATGCATAAATAGATATGGTGGGGTAGTTAGAAAGGGATGGAATTTTGAAGTGTTCCAGTATCCTGGAGAAAGCTGTGAAAGAGAAAAAAAATTTTATACTTTTTGTGTAAATCCTGTAATATATGTGGAGGAGAATGGTTCTATTTTTTACATATTTTATATATTTTTAATCATTTATACATTGTAAAGGAATTTATTAGAAGACACACACAAAAAACCCAAACAAGGAACCATCTTCAACCAACTCCAGAACATAGACAGTGCTGAAGGAAATTCTAGTTTTGTGTGTTGTGGCTGGTCTTCCTTCCAAGTGTCCCTAATTTCCTTTTTTTCAGGGCAGAATAGGAAATAAAATTGAAAGTGCCAGCAAAGAAGTTGTGCCAAATCTTGCTGTGATAATTTAAGAAATTATCGCCTCCTGCTGTTCTCTCCACAAGCTTGCCAGATGCTGCTGCCCTGATAGGACACCCACTGAGTTAAATCTACCTTTCTCTAGGGTTTGGAAAGCAAAGAGACTGGGCTTTGCATAGAAATGTCTGATACATGGGCAAACATCATTATCTGCCAACTTTGGAAGCAGCAATTTCTGGCAGATTGGTGAAGGAGGGGAATTAAAGGCAGTATCTTTGTAAATGATTCCACTGTCATTCGGTAGAGCTCATCTGCTGCCCTCAGAATTAGCTGCAAGGAGCAGCTGAAGAAATAGGTGCATTTCTGAGGATTTCTACTATGTTTAAAATATTGCAGTACTTCAGCTGCCTGTCTGCAGCATAGTTGCTTACAGATCCAAAAAAACCTCCTTGAAATAGCGGTAACCTAGGACATGTTTCTGAAAACCTAGATAATCCCTGTCAGGCTCGGACTACTAATAGGGTCTTTGTGGACTACAATGTGTCATTGTCTTGGGCTCCAAGAGAGAGACAACACATTATTTCAGTGCCCACAGGGAAAGAGCTGACATTTAAAGTTACCAAGGTCAATGTTGAGACTGCTCCCTACTGGAGAAAATTAGCGAATATGTGGTAATGAGCTCCATTTCACAGAGAAGAATCTGTCAGCAGTGAATTAGAAGGGGCCTTTGGAGGAGAAAGAAAAGAAATCTTTAAGCCGTATCAAAGCATCTTTAAAGCTTTGTGATAATGTGAAACATTTTTATTTTGTGCCGATGGTTTTCACTGGTATTTTTTTCCCAATGGGCAGGCAGCATCTCCGTGAAAGCAGTCCCTATCTCTACATATATTTTTAAGATACACTGTACACTGTATTCACCCATCTCTACAGATACTATTATCAAGACAAGAATGGACCATAAGAAACTTTGGAGGTGTTTTCCTTTGTCCACTGGAATACATGGTTAGAGTTTGTTCCCCTCTGGAGAAGGATGAATCAAACTGTAACTGGAAAGACAAGGCATTACTTGATACCAGATAGCACGGGATGTTTTCTCATAGTGATTTATAATCCCTGGTTCCCATTGGTGGACCAGAGACACGAGATGTGTTTCTGGCCTATTGTCTGCCTCCTGGAGCCGGCAGGGACAGCTTCATTCAGGATGGTAACACCATATGCTTTTAAAGTATTTAACCTGTATTACCATAATGAGATCCCCTGGCTTTCTAAATCTCTTTGACAATTCACTGGAGCAAAACAAAAAGTGGTCTTTATTTGGATTGCTTCACCACACGCACATGCATCCAAGCAATCCTGAATTTCAATCACGGGGTGCTGAATTCTTTCTTCTGTGTCCATTTAAGCCAGCAACTGACACCAGCCCAGCCAATCGAAGGGACGATGGCGTCATTCGGGTCAGGTCAGCTGTGTAAAACAGAATAAAGCTGAAGAGGTGACAGTTGCCACTACAATGGCAAAAAGTGCTAGGTACCAATATTACTTCTGGCGAGGGGTGTTCGGCAGCACAGGATCGTTACATAAAATTCTCTGCTAGCTAGAGATCTGACTGTTGTCACATCCCCATCCAAATAGTTTCATTTTTGTTTGTCGTCTTCAGTTTTACATTTACAAATTGTAAGAGTGCCTCTTGAGCACTGCTTTGTGGGAACATACTTGTTGCCTGCTTTACCCTAGTCGAACTGCAGGGAAGCTATAGTCCAGCAGTGCATGTGTCCAGCATTCGGTATTGAAAAGTCATTCTAATTCCACTGCTCCTCTGCATTTATTCTGTCCTGGGTATTCCAGTGTTGCTGAATCACCATGGAAGACCTTATACTGTATTTCTAAGTCTGCATTTCTCCAGCTTCAGGGAATAAAACTGTAATAATTACAGTGGAGAAAGTTCTGCATAAAAGAGAAAATCTGGACTGATCTACTGTATGTCAGCCAGATTTTGTCGTTGTTGATCTAATCAAAAGCTGTAAGTAGCTAGTAATGCTTTCTAGGTGTAAGAGCTTGAAATTCAGTGTAAATCTGTCTTGGGAGAGAAAAGCAGAGCTGTAAAAGCACAGCAATTAACAGTTTCAGGGTTTTTAAGTGCACTTTTTTTTTAATGGATGTATTCAAATGGATGTTTATAAACAGTCATTGTGCTGCTGCAGTTGAAAAGATGGAGGCCTAAGCACTGAAGATGGGAGGTTTAAATTTCTCTTGCATCTTTTAGTGCCAGACAGTGTCTGTACATGAATGCTGAGGGTCAGTTTAATTATTTAACTAATACTGGATTTGCATAAATTGGCTTTCGTGAAAAGGCTAATAAGATGCAGTTGTGGTAGGCAGCTGAAAGCAATTTGGGTTGGAGTCCAGTAATGACAGTACTAAACGGCACTGAAATTGTAACATCAATTTTGTAAAATGTTACATTAGTAATAAGCTGTGAAGCATAGCTGCAGAATCCAAGGTATTTTTTTGCTTTCGGATACTTCTGGTGGCATTATTTTCATATGTTAACCATATAAGGGTTTTATGAGACTGTTTAATATCAAAAAGAGGAAGATCACCACACTGATAGAATATGCCCTAAATTTCACACACAAGGGAAAAACTCCAGGCATTGGCCTGTGTTTTCCTCTTAATATCTAAGAATTTGTTATCTTACTCCTGTTAGTCTAAACAAGAGTTATAGACTGAATTTTGCCCTCTGTTCAGCCATAAAGAAAATCCCCCTGTGTTCAACAGTCTCTGTGCAGAGGATGAAATGGACTAAGCAAATATCTCGCCAGTGCAAGGCTGTCTTCCTATGAACCACCTGTCTCACTTGAGTAACACATGGGGACTAAGGATGGAGCAACTGTGCATACAGGAGTTCATCAGGTCCCCCAGTGTGCCACAGTAAAAGAACCCACCACCCAGTCAAGGTGTTCATGGGACTTTCAATGTTCTTGTGTCAGTACTGTAATAGCTCACTTTCTCTGAGGTCATGTCAAATACATTGTCACTAAATTGCACTCAGTACAAGTATTATACATGCAATCTTACAGCTTTTGTGATAAAAGTCCTTATTCAGAGTTTGTAACCTAATGCATGGAAGTGTGGAAAGCAAACTGGTAAATGGCACCTTGTGGTCTTGCTCAGCTAGCTTAATACCAGTGCTGAAAGCATATCTCATCCATAGACTAAAGACCATCTACTCCTGGCAGTAAGTAGATGTAAGCGTGAACAGGATTTCCAAAATTGTGGACAGAATTCTGTGAGGAGAGGTAGTTTGCAAATTTCTTTAGGGATGAAGGAAAAAAGGAGGAAAGAAAAGAAGTAGGACAGGGAGGGGAAGCCTTCATAACTATTGTTACATACTGTACTTGGTAGGACAAGTATTTCAAACCTCCATGGCTAGGAGCCATTGGTGTCTTCCTTGCAATTATATTCTTCATGTTATTCTGTGTGAAATTAGTGGCTACATACTCATAGGCGTGATTTTATTTTTTTTAAAGTTGCAGTGTTTAATGGCCACATCAGCTGCAGAGCTGGCAGAAGGAAAAAGAAGCATTACTACAATCATGGATAACTTGTGTCAAGGGACAATATCATATTTTCTTGTAGCGTCACACAGTCTGGAGCCTATTTTCAGTTCATTTCTAATGCACGATAACTTGCCTTCAGCACTGTGAAGATTAATCTTCAAATGATTTTTAGTGTAGAGGTTTTTAATTTAACAGTGCTTATGCTGTAGAAGATATTAGTGATATTTGCATGAATGCATGTGCTGAGTTGCAGCGCAGCTTGTCTGTCTTTCCAGTTTGTTTGTTCTTAAATTTAGGAGACAGAAGGTGGAACCCTTCAGTGCCAGAAGTGCACTGTATTGTATTATTAATATTAGGATAGCAAGCGATTCCCACTAGACAGTCTTTGTGGTCCGTTGATGCTTTAGGAAGTGTCTAGGCATGAAAGGCTGTTTGAGTTGCAGTGGACTGATAGTCTGGGATGACATTTGAATGCAGAGAGGACAATGTATAAATGACAATGACTGGGAGGGAGGCAAAAGCGGGTCTAAACTCTCCCTATTCTTCCATGGACAGTCACCTCTCCTTTAGGATTATTTCTTCACGTGACTCCTCAGTTAGGCTTTGTCTAGGAGGAAAAGTGGAACCACTGAAGGGGAGAAACTTGAGGTTTCCAGACAAAGCAGAGGCTTCCAGTGCTGACACACAACCCGTAACCCAGAGAGACAGCAAAGCTAATGAGAGGTGCTGCCTCTCAGGCATCATTTGCAGCATTCAGAATTAACAGGATATTTTACTTTCAGCCAAATTGTAAACAAAAAATGAATTTTAATAATGCCATATACCAGAATTGTTTCCGTGGAGAGTCAGCTTTGCGTTGCTATTTTGAGCCTGTAGTTTACATTGCCTGATTCTCCATGTAACAAAGAAACTAAACCAACCACTGCAAAATTGGCTCTGAAGGCAACACCCATTAAAGTAGATGTGTGCTGAATACTCCTAGTAGTGGGGAGATTTTGCCTAAAAAAGCAGCAATAGTTTACAACTCTGTTAATAAAAATATATCAATTTATTATGCCCCATAAGCTGAGGGTCGTTGGGTTTCCCACATGCTCCCATTGTTAATTGCTATGAAAAGTCTGAGGAGAAAAACCCACAAATTCAGTAAAAAATTAATAAATTCTCCAATGAAAATATATAATATAGGAGAATAACACTGAAACAGTATCTTTGGATATTTTAAGACCTGGAAACAGAATCGAGTATTTCCCTAATTTTGTGGTATTATAAATTAGTGATGTTGGTATGGACCTTGTATGTATTTTGATTTAGTAATTATGGGTGATCATTCTCTGCCATCAGTACCTAGCTGTTAGTTCTGTACAGCCATTTCTCTGTCTTTTGACGTAGATACGAGAACTGATCGTGCATTATGTTTTCTGGCATGTATGTTATAATGATACAGTCACAGCACATAATATGGTATAAACCTTTTTATTTACATTTATGCCCTGAAATTTTTATTGTACAATTGCTTTCAATACCTCTCTTGTTCAGTGTGTGCATTGCATGTGTATTGAAAACTCATTAGCTTACAGTCCACCTGCTAAATTTGATTAAGAAAAAAAATAGTTATCTGAAAGCAAAGAATATCTACACAATTAAATTTCTGCTTGAGTGCTTGAAAGATTCAGCAGTAAGTAATCTGTCACATCATAAAACAAACAAAATCAAAACAACTGAGTCATTGTTATGATTCTGCTTGGTTTCAGCCCACAGAATCACATCCAGGCTATGTAGATACTGTATTTGTTGTTTTATGTATATCTGTGTGCAGACACTTGTAAATACAGAGGTGTAAATGTTCCCAGCATTTAAATTAGGTTAAAAATGCTATTTATGGCTTGTGTCAACAAGAACAAAAAAAATCATAATCATCCCTAGGTGAAGATACTCATTTAACAAGCTTACAGAGCCTAATTAATTCTGTAAGGAGCACCACTTGGCTGAGCAGAATTATGAGGTTTGCATATTGATGGTGGCAAGGAAAAATATATCTGTTTTGTATTTATATGGTAAAATTAACTCGTGCTCTTCAGAAAATGGTACATCTCGGAGGTATTACTCTCAAAACGATCTCAGGGTGGAGAGAAATCACTAGGCATCCAGTTCTGCCCTAATTTTCCCACCAGTTTTTCAATGTTTCAGCTGCCTCAGAGACTTAAAGTACTCTCATTAGCTAGCTGCAGAGGCTGCCTGCTTGCCTACTCCATCACTCTCTCACTAGCTTTCTCTCTCGCTCCTCTTCTCTTGCTCTTCCTTTTTTTCCCCCCTCCTGCCTTGGGAGTGACTGTGAAGATCATTTGCTGGCATGATTGGCAGGTTAGAGGATTCGATCAGATGAGTTCCTCTTAGAGCAGGTCAAAAAGGCTAGTTAGCAGGAGCTGTTGAAAAATGCCAGCAGCATTCGAAATGGGAAATGTCATGACTTCGAGGCAGGGGGTGCCACCTGGAACAGAAAGCCCCCAGCTCATTAGCAAGTTACAGGATGCAAGCTTAACTAGAGGGAGCAGAGGAGGAAAGATAATACCCAATAGGGAAAATTATTGTGAAGTGGAATTGATTTAATGTATAATTTGTTTATCACTAGAGGGGACAAATGCTGTCCTCCTGACATGTGCGGAGGAGTGTGGACTATGAATGAAGCAACTTAGCATAATCTCCAGGTTGAGCTCTGGATTTAAAGAACACCAACTTCTTTCTTCCCAACTGTGGAAATGATCAGGTCGTGTTGTATTAATTAAACCTGACATACTCTCAAACGGTTTATCTGGGCAGTTTTAGCAATTTAACAGAACGTGGTAGATATGAGCTGCATTCATTATTAACAGGGGACTCTATTTTGTTTTCTGGATGCAGCGGGGTTGGGGGTTTTTTTGCAAGCTGCTATTGTAAAAAGACATGTTTCTGTTGCAAGTTGCATTGTAACAGAGCTCATTTTTAATGCTTAGTCAGACTGCATAAAATCTGAATACAATTTCAGTTGCATGATATCATTTCATATTCAGGAAAAGCTACATACCCTTAGAAAGTATGGATTAAAAAATAAAGTGTTTATGTTTAGTATAAAATTTAATATAAAATGAAGGCTACAGGTTCTTCTGCCTGCCATGCACTTAAAGAATGCTTATATAGAATATCAGCATTAAAAAATGCTTACTCTTCTCCAAGACATTTTGTAGTGGTAAAATTACAGGCAAACTCTTCATCCCAGGCAATTTAGCTAGCCCCTGGCTATTAATGTTCCTAACCACTCCTTTGCTTCTCTGGTCTGTATTTTCATATAAAAGGCATATTTCATATCAGTAGAAATGAACTGCATAGTTTTTGCTCCCCCCCTCCCCCCCATAGGTTTTTTTTTCAGAAATGTTAAGAAAATAAGATGGGATCATGGAGTCTTTTATCATGGTATCTTTGTGAGGCTCTGAGTCTAGCTTTGCTCCTCCTGAAGACAATGGGAGAATACCATAGACTTCAATGGGAGCAGGGCTGGCTCCCTTATCAAAACTAACGTAGACACAACAATACCATCTCAGGCTGAGTAAATGAGATTTAAAGGCTGCAAGCTGTTCCCGAGGAACTATTTTGCAAGCTGTATCTCTTCTTGTTAAGGAATTTAATCTTTTATATATTAAACATGTACTTCTCTCAGAAGTTTGAAGCTCATGCTTAAACAGTCTCTTGGTTGAATGCTGAGGAATGTTTGCTTAGTGTTCAGATCCTTGAAGTTTTTTTTCAGCTTTCATTTTCTTCCATCCATCAAAGTTTTAAAGTTGGTAATGGGGTAGCCAGGGTTTGCTTTATTGAGTAACCACAGGCTGCTGAATTTCCTTTTCTCCACCTAATGTGAATCAGAATCAGATTTTTTTAAAAGGACTTCCTTAATCAAAATATTTATAAAGAGACTTAGGTGTGTTTTCTGGTTTGATTTCATATAAAAAGCTCAGCATTAACAGTCCACTACTTCAGCAAAAAGAAGAGTTGCTAAAGCACAGTAAACACAGGCGTTCTTTACCTGTCAGATAACTTTTTAGTGAAAAGTTCTTTCAGATAGGCACTGGGAATGTTGGCTGCCATGGTCTGCACTAATGAACGCGCAGGCTCAGTCCTTTGCAGAGTTCAATAAAGAGAGCAGAATATCCAAATAGAAGCATCATCTATGGGGATCCCGTGGAAGAATTTCTCCCACCTTGGATAGCTCTCCAGATGCACGACTACTATTTAAGTCAAAAATTGGAAATGAGTTTGAAAAGCTCAGAAGGTATTCGTCACCTGATGTCTGCTCTGGTGCTTTCTTTGGGGAAGTGATATACATATAAAATATTTTAATAGAGCTTGAAAACTCTGTTCTAGCAGGACAGACCTTTAATCCTGAGATATATTTAAGGAACCTGTGGTGGCTTGAGTATCTATCTGCAACTGGCAGCAGCTGCTTGGACACGAGCAGAAGGATGTTTCGGTTGGGAAGAGGGCCAAATGCAGATGAGCTCTCTTCTAGGACTGTGTGTGACACAGGTTAGTGACTTGTGTGTGTCTTAGATTCATGACCAAAGAAGTTATCACTCAGAATTAAAAAAAAAAATTAGTTAGACAACTATTATTTCCCACATACCTACATTTTCTGTCAAGTAAAAAAAGTGTAGCCTGAAACATAGGAAAGAGTTTAACTCATTTCTTTTTTTAACCATAAAAAACTTCTGGTTTTCAAAACTGGTGCAGTGTTTCCTTAGCTCCTAGGAACTTCATAATCCAAATGAAGACTAGTAGCCAGGAAGGAATTAGTAAATGCCTTACTGTCCCTCAGACTTACTATTCCTGCAGTGATTTGTCATTCACTCAAATCCTGACTTCTTTACCCTAAATGAATCCTGTTTTGTTCCATGACTCTCTAGGGAAGATTAGGCAGGAGCAGTGAGTGGGAGAATCACATATTCATCATCTGATATGTATATCTTTTCTCCCCCAAATTTCTGAGAAATCACTAGCATTTGCTAGTGTGCATTCTGCAAGGTTACCTATCTTTGTGAATCACTTTTCAGCTCAGAAGAAGCTCTAACACATGGTCCATATTTCATATTAGTGACTGCTTTTGTCATTACTTGTGTGTAAAAATATTTGCTCTATGAATTGTCTTTGCCTTTGGAGGGGGAAATGGGATATGTAGAAAGTGTTTTTAAAATCCAGTGAGGCCTGAGGTCATCTAAACAGCTCTATGTAACGTGAGCAACTGTTGATGAAATGTGGTTCAATCAGTAACATTTCAACTTTTGTTTTATGTATTATATTTCAAATTAAATAGGGCAGCATAAAACAATCCATAAGTTGAATCTAGGACTGGGTCATGTAATTTTTTTAGTGTGTGTCTGTGGCCCTTGACTTTGATGTCATTCACTTTTTAATCTTCTTTTCCATCTGTGTTGTTAACCATAGCTTGCAGTAAACTGATACCTCTCTCTCAAAATCCATTTCTAAGACTTTGCCTCACTGCTTCTTTCTTTTTTTATTTTTTTAATAAATTGTTAAATAAATTGTTAAATAAAATTGTTAAATAAATTGGTTTTTATTTTTTTAGTCCTACCCCTACATTAAATATTTCACAAGCTTTTTACATACCCTACTAGATCTTTCAGGAGGTATGTTTAGATAGATCGAGGCGCATTGAAGCTTTCTTGACCTGACCCTGTCAAAATCCTTGACCAGGAACTTTATGCATAAGTCTTGATTTTGAGTTTCTTAGCAGACGAGCCATTGCCTTTGGATCATTAACCCTTGCCATTTTTCCTCTGAAAATTTAAAAGCTGAGATTTTCTGAATTTTCAAGTCCTAGACTTGCTCTGTTGTGTAGGCTGTACAGAATCATATCCAGAGCTCACAGTTTTCTGGGAAGCTACTGTATCAGCTTGTTTGACATCAAAAGTAGGAGTATTACTAAGTCACAGTATTGCTTATGTCACTAAGCAGCAGGACACAGACATCTCTCCTTCTGCCAGACTCCTAAATGCAGGGTAGAGAAACTGCATCTTGCCTGGGGATTTAGAAGGATGTTTGAAATGAGTAGATGATTTAGCAATCTAATTCTTTTTCTGTCAGTTACTGTGGAAGGCAAAGAGTAAACACAGCTCAGTCTGAAAGCATGGGTCCTCACAGAAGCGTAAGAGGTAGAAAGAAACATCTCCAGCTGCAGGACTGGAGGAAGCAATGCTGCTCAAGAGCTGCTAGAACACTGAGGGAAAAAAAGCAGGAGCTCCACTGGGTGAAATCTGCAAAGCTTCTTACCTATGTGGTGTTTCTCACATATTTTATTTGCATGAAAACAAGCATATTTTCTTGCTAACATTGTGGAAGCATCAAAACTTTCAGTTTATGTCTATTGAGAGAAGCTTTTACATGATGTTCCCCCCAATTTCTGTTGTTAAACCTTTGTATGTTGTGATCACAGTAATGCACAGAAGTTAAACAAAAACACTCCCCCAGACCTCCTCCTCAAAGAAAACCAAAATTCGAGACCATTTTGTGTCACTGGAAAAATGCTGTATAATAAGGAGCCTCAGTGCTGTGTTTGGCCCTTTTGGCACAGTTGTGGAATTTGTCAACACACCCACACACACACACAGAGCCCTGTCATGAATTCGTTGCAAAAGCTGGTGATTTCTTTGCTCCTAGTGCACAACCAAGTGGAAAGGAGATGGGAATGTGAAGAGATTTAGGTTTGTTGTCACTTGCTTTTGTATATGGACTATGCACATTCATGATGGGTAGGTAAGTCCTGTAAGTCCCAAACTTTCTGAAAGGCAATGAAATTCCAGCAGATACAAAGTCAGTAAGTAAATGGAAAGTGCTGTCAGCTTTTTCTTTTTTTAACCTAAACCAGAAAACAGATAAGGGGAGACATGAGGTCACATTTTGCCTTTTAAAGTAAATAATCCATGTCAGCTTCCCAAGGTTTTCAATCTCAACAGCAATAAACATGGTCTGTTTATAGGGCTGGATCCTACCTTATTCCTGTCAGGACCCCCACTGCGTGCAGTGCGTCATGGTCTGTGCATATGTTTTGGGGAGCGGGGGAAGAGTCATGTGTAAAGTGCATTACATCTGCATAACTTTTGAAGATTTTAGGTTGGTTAAATACATATGCTGTGGTGCTAATGGAAACAGAGATCACTTATCACCATATCTAAGGAATGAGAAATGTATATTCATGACTCCCTGTTACCCAAATAGGATGTCCATCATTCTGCATTAATGACATAGCTTTATTCTACTCATTTCATTTTTCTTTATGTTTTACCCAGCTGAATAGCTCAGTGCTGCCATGGGGTCCCATATCGCATGGCAGACTTTGCCTTTTGAACTGCTTACATCACAGTTCTCTGCAGCTCCCTATCTCTACTGTCATTCCTTTTCTTTACTCTAAATGTTTCCAGGGAGGAGGAAAAGAAATAAAAGATTAAAAATAAAAAAAAGAAAAAAGAAAAAGGAAATCTGCTGTGGAAAAAATAAAAGTTTAAAAGAAAACCAGAATGAATGCTTCACTTGTTGGCCTTTAGCACAATTACCATACCTTAGGAAATATGCAGGGAATAGTTAATTATGACTAAATGAGCTCCTTTTAGAGTTCATGGCAGGCCCCAGCATCCAACTGTCAGTGTTGTGAAAGACTGAACTGGAAGGCTGGTCTCCCTGTCAGCCGGTAGGATGGTCTCCCAGAGTAAAATAGACAGTGAAAAGATAGCTGGGTTAGAGTAGCCTCAGCAAAGGAAACACGTATATCATTTGCATACTTCTCCTGCAAGGGGGTTTAATCCAAAGAAAGGAGGAGATTTCGGTATTGTCAGCCAAGCCTTTGTTCAGGGTGAAGAGCAGAAGGAAATCTGATGAAGGGGCCTTTCTGAAGCCCTTGCTCACAGACTGGAGGTTGTTCTAGTAAAGTTATATACTTTGGGATTGTTTACATACTATTGTCTGTTTGAAGATCTTCTAAACTGAAAGACTCAAAGTATTCCTGTTTGCTAACACAAAAGCAGGGAACTTGTGTGGTAAAAATTACTTACACTGCAAAACTGAACAAGTTCTTTTCATTACCTGCACAAAATACCCTGAAGTTCCTTTTTTGGTGTAGACAAAGTTCCCTGATACTTCTCAGCCAAACTCATATATCACAAAATTTTTTCAGACTAAGAAAAAAGCAGAATTATGTTCTCAAAGTGGAGAGAGCAGAAAAATCAGATACCTTCAGGCCTAACGCAGCCAAATTCTTACCGCCTCCTCCAAAACAGTTCTTTGTTAAGCAAATAGATGGTTTCCTGCCAACTAAAAAAACAGTGGTTTGAAATTTAGTTGGGGTGAAGGATTGTGCCTCTACTAAGATCTCTTATGGACTTTCTGATTTTTTTCTCACCTGAGAGGTGAGCCAGGATCCCAAACTAAATCTCCTCTTGTAGATAATCAGCAGCAGACCCAATCCATTCCCTAGAACTTTTCCAGATAAAGTAAGTGATTTGTGTTTCAAAAACAAAGCCTATTTAACAGTATTGGCAGGCAAATTACTCTCCTTGGAATGACTACCCACTTACAGTGTATGTTATCACCTTCAAAGGTTTTCACGTGGGAGAAAGGGCATCATCTCAGGGATATGATTAATACTTAGGGACCAAATAGGTGATCTAGCAGGATATCACCTGAAATAGATGGCTTTTGCTTTTTGTTGATGTAATTTTTGAATGCTTTCCATAGTCTTAATGATTCTAGACAGTATTTAATTGTTTACGTGGATCACAATAAAGATCTCATTATTGTGGAAATAGTTTATATAATATTATAAAATTTATTCTATAAAAAAGTACATATTTAGATCTTTTCCTCATCAGCTTTGTAGCTAAGAGTTATTGTAAAGTAACATATGTTTCCCTGTCATGTTTTGTGAGTATAAGGGTCAGCAAAGTCCTTGCTTTAATGTAGCTTGAGTTTTCTATAATAAAAGTAAGCACTATCTTTAAGGCTTGATCAAATTCTGGGAAAGAAGATGAAGCAAATTCTAAGATTCTGAAGAACACAAGGTTGTATATATCTGTATGGATATATTTGTGTTCACTCTGCAGTTGTTTAATAGTTATAACTAAGGAAAAGAAATCTTGTATGAAGAAATGACTGCACATAGAATGAAATCTGGCTCTCAGCTGTACATGCTGTGATTTGTTTGGGCTTTCTTTTTTTAACTTCAGATGCTTTCCTATGCTCTCCGAGAGACAGGCATTGGTGCTTCAGCTCAGTTTTTATTCAGTTATGATAAATGTGAATCATTACATATTTAATCATCTATTAGCCTTGTTTGCTCCCATATGATTGTCGTAGAACCTCACAGAAACACCAGGCAGAAGCAACTCTGCCAGGGATGGGCTATAGGACACCAGCACCTCTGGTCTTTAAACTGTTGATGCAACTTAAAAATCAAGTGCCAGAAAGAGGAGATGGTTGATGGAAAATGTGCTGTATCCAGTTGCTTGCTGAACATTATCTACCATCTAGACTCAAGAAAAGCCCGAATGAATTTCAGCATCTCTCTTTCTCTCCCACCCTACAGAAAACTGTAAGGGGAAATCAGATTTTGGCCAAAATGTGAGCTGTCACTGAATGTGCAGTTCACACCTTCTTTTCTTAGTTTAATTTATTCATTAAAATGTTTTCATTTTTTTCCAGCTGGTGTGAGTAATAGAAAATAAGGTACGGTGTGTTATGAGGTTTGTTTACCAAATGGTATTTATTGCTGGGAATCATAGCAGTACTATCCATAAAGTAGTTTTTGACTGCCTACAGAGACAAATCGACAGCTTGAATCCAACCTAGGCATAATGTAGTATGCAATTTCAAAACAGTTACTTTTATATTAACTCATAAGTTTTTATTGCTTCATAAGAAAATGATAACATCCTCCTACAGTTCTTACCTCCTCAAGGAAATAAATTCCTGTGACTTTCTCACATGCTGCCCATCTTTGTGCAGCCTTCGTTGGTTATAAAGAACTCGTACTCCGAGACACAGTGTTAGGAAAACAAAGGATGGACTGCGATAGTAATAAACATGTCATTCAAACCTTACATGAAAATGAATGTGGTTTGTTCAAACATCCCTTCTAAAGAATAGCTAATATTTTAGTAACACAAAGAGGGAGATAGATAGTCTAATGCTCGGCTATTCCTGGGCTCTGTTCCCACTGAAGGCAGCAGGAGCTGCACATACAGAGCCAGAGGGCTCGCATCTTGAATAGCATCTAACATGGAGTTGAACAGCTTTAAAAAATAGGAACCAGGCTCACTCCAATGCTTATGGTTGGTGTATAGTGAAGTAATCTTTTCACTTTTCATCTCTCCCTTTTTGTTTTGCAGTAACGGTGCAATCTCCAATTAAAAATTACCCTTTGTTAGCAGTAGTAGTCAGTGATGCCTCGTCCCGGTTTGCGTTTTTCCTGTGAGAAGTGTGTCAGAATTTGGGGGGACTAAATATACTCCTTTGTTGGTGAGCTTGTCAAGCACCGCGCTGTGTTCGCTTTCCCACCAGGAAGGTCAGGCCGCTGGGGGGCCGCTCTATTTTCTGAAATGATCCCTACTGTCTGTCCATGCTGTCTGACAGATTGAAACAGTTGTCTGTGTCACTGCTTTCAATGCTTTTTAAATGCCTCACTTTCCATGAAAGACATAAAATATGTAGGCAATGGGGGGGAGGGGAGGGCGGAATGGAAAAGGAACTTTACTTTTCCCTGTGTAAAGAAGTATTGGGGTTTCTTTCCTAAAGGAAACTTAATTTTGTTTAAAATATGTTTATAAGCTGACTCAGAAAAAAAAAAAAAAAGAGTTGAACTAGAAGAATGGGTAAGTCAGGTCTTGCAGATTCTATTTCTGAAACCTTGTTTTAAAATGAGGGTAATAAAATTATTAAACACACACTCATTCAGTAGCTGAAGTGAAATTATAAGTTTTCTTTGTTCACTTATATTTCAGTTTAATATATTTTGATCTGAGGTATGTATAAAGCCTGAAGAAATTGGTACTGTGCTGAGCCTTCAGTACTCTCCAGATAATTGAACTAATTAAATCTTTACCAACATTAACACAACTCCAGCATTCCTTGGACAGTGGTTAATTATTGCATGAACATGGCAAGCTTAAACTAAACAGATGAAAATAGAGTCCTGTGGAATGGGTATTGAGTTTATTCGTTATTCATCTTTTGATAAAGTTTAATTAAAACTGCCTCTCTCCATTGTGGTGAGAATGAATGTGCTTGTTTTCTTAGTGAAAGCCAAATTATTCACTTCAGCCATGGTTCAATAATCAAAGCCTTTGCAAAGTTTTGGGTTATATTGTAGCTGTGGAGATATAATTGCTGCAATTCTCTATGAAGGTTTTATCTTTTTATTACATTTTCTGGTTTGGTTTTTTTTTGTTTTTTTATTTATTTAGAAATAAAACTAAAGCATCCATTTGCTGATGTTTTAATGTGCTTTAAGCAGAGCATTTTTGTAAACAGGGAGCAAAATGTTGAAAATAAAATTCAAACTGAAAGGGTTTTTTATAACTGGAATGCAAAGATTATTTTAGAACCAAATCTAAATTCTAGTCTTTTAGAGTAGTTCAAGTAAAATTTAACCATACATCAAAAGTTGTCCTTATAAACTGTTTAATATTAATAAACAGTAGGGTGGTTATTGTGACTCACTTTGCTTGTACAGTGGCTAATCACTCCTAGGCAAAAACTGTTGAAAGAAGCAGTGCTGGCTCATAATGTTAGAAGATGCAATGTTGTCAAGTTGCTAGAGCTACCTAACCATGTGTATGAAGTGCAAACTGTAGCACCCTTGATATGATGGAGAAAACAAATCCTTGGAAATGGTGTGAAATTTTGAGCAAGAGCAGCGTGGTCAGCTGAAGGAAAATGAACGAGAAGAGCTTCGGATCGAGTTTGCATGCAGGCAGATTGGTGTCACGAGTGTTGCCGCAGACTTGCCTTTCCACTTGGAAAGCTGTAAGCTGTAGAACCGGGCTTCAACTTTTAAGTATAAGCTCCTCTTGAAAACGCACATGCAAATGACACAGTAGGTAGGAAATGGATCAGTGTTAAATTACAAAAAAGTTTACCAATCTCCTTTCATACAGTTCTGCAAGTGACTTAGATGGATCCCCAAAAGGTCATCAGAAGAGCTGCACAATTTTATTTGTATTCTGGTTACTCATTCTGTTGTGTTTTGGAATGACATCCTGGCAGAACCTCGATTTCCTGGCAGATTTCTGCTTTCCTATTTTCCCCAGTTTCACTTTCTGTGATTTACCATAAGCAACTCTGACATTGTTCTGTCTTGGGCTTGCATTGTCATGAGGGAATTCCAGGCTGACACGGTGGTTTTGATTTAAGGTAGGAAAAAATGCTTGCTTTATGTCTTTTTTTTTTTTTTTTTTTAATTTCAGGGGTTGTTTCTCTTACAATGAATTTAACTGTGTAATAAAAAAATGAAGACTATAAGTCAAATCCTGTGCCAAAGGAGAAAATAGTCTGAGCAAGCAGTCTCTGAAACCATGGGGTTGGACTTAATTGGTGATACTGACTGCCTCTTGAGTGATAGTCAGCAGCATGCTTGGTGCATGTCAAATGAATCCAGAGCTATTAGGAGACACCAGCCAAAGGAGCATCTGCTGGGAAGTTGTTGTCAGATCTACAGAAATGTGTTACCCGTGCTTTTTGTCATGAAGTGATAGAATTTGTGTTCTGCCTGACCTCTGTAAAGATTCTGTAAGTGCCGCCAGGCTTTACACTCAAGATTCGCTCTATTTCTTGAGGTATGGGAATGGTCTAGAAGAGGAGAGACACTGTATGTTAGTTAGCCTTGCCTTGAGTGCATGCATGTGGTCAGTACTGTTCTAATAGTAAAAGCTGTATTCTACTTTCCTGTTAACGGGGTAGCAAAGTCATTAGAAACCCCTCTAAAATACGTTAAATTAGGTCATCTCTGAGACCAGACATTCCCTTTCAGTTTTCCTCTAAATAGACCTTTTCTGTTTTGTGAAATCTGTTTTGATTTGGCATAAAGAAATTAAATATGGCAGAACTGTTATCTGAGTTCCTTTCTGCTACATTTTGCCTTTCAAAGCATTGGAAGCCTGTTACTATATGAAATAGGTTTCTTAATTATTTTAAGGGCTTTAATGTTTCTTGGCATGAATTTAACTGTGTTAGAAAGTCTGTTTATTGCACATAGAGATTTTCCAGCATTTACTACAGTTAGGGTGTGGTCTTTGAGATGGAGTCTGTTTGCTTCTGCTTTCCCAGCAGCACAAATTTGATCTGGATCAAGAATGGACACCTGATCTAGTTTATGGAGAGTATAGTGGTTCCATGCTGGTTACTGGGGCATCGCCATAAAGCCTGTTGGTTCAAGGCTAACCCTCCAGATTATTTTTTTTATCAGACTGAAACAACAGAGTTAGTTAGATTGTACTGGGTCAGCATGATTTTCCCTTGGTCATCGGAGCTTTAAAGCTGGGTTTGTAGCCTTGTCACACATACTTCTGTCAATCAGATTTTCCTAAACTCTTGACTGAAAAATTATCTTCTAACACTTGGTTACATTAAAATAATTTTGCTGGGTAATTTATGGTGATAATAATCTTGAATCAGATAGGAAAAAACTGATGTCCTGGAAATAAGAAAGAGTTCCTGGATGGGGTTGCTGAAAAAACTGCTTGCTCAAGAGATCATAATCTAATCTGAATGAATTAGAAGATTTGAAAATACCTTATTTAAATGTGACTAAATTGTTGCATGTTGATTATTTATTAATTCATGTGGGTTAATACCCATTAGCACTTTTTAATATAGGCTATACTGCACTCTGACAGCATTGCATAACATCCCCACAGAGGTCTTAATTTAGTGAGATTCTTAAGCACTTGGCTGATACCAGCCAGTCATCAAAATGTGCGGAAATGTGTTTATCAAGAAGCTTTCAAGCCCTCTCCAAGTAGCCATTAGGTAAAGTGTGCCTTCTGAGGTGCAAGAGGACAGACCGGACTATCATGACTTTAGACTGCATTAATTTATTTTGGCATAATGTGATTTTTTTCATTCTTTTTTTTTTTAAACTATGAGACTCCTTCATGTTTCTTAAAATTGCTACCTAAGCAAGAATAATTCTGCTTGCTTCCTTGCTTTCTTAGTTGGCACAAAATCTACAGGATTGCAGAAAGGCGATTTCTCTAAAAGCAGGCCCATGTATAATTTACGGGGCTACCACAAAGAAGTCCTAATGACTTACACATACATGACTGTTATAAGCTTGCCTCCAGCCACAGCATTTACATGATAGTAAGTTGTCATCTTTATGCTATCAACTACTATGTGTTCCAATTCAATCTCATGTTTTCTTTTCTTTATAGTTACTATGTCATAATGATCAGTCCTTGTATTCACTGTCAACTTTGTTACTCGCTCTTCTCAGGAAGTTCTTCATGAGCTGCAGAATGTGGCTGGTCACTTGCCTGAAGTGGAGAATAAGGTTTTGACATCACAGTATTTAAAAGTTTGTCACATTCCTGCCTCTCTTTCATTAGGAATGTGGTCTGTGTTATCAAAGAGCAATCTCGTTACTTCACATTTATCTTAAGATATGTCTCCCCTCGCTCAGAACAAGGCTAAGTTCAGTTATACTAACTACCATGCAATCATATATTAAATAATATTCTTTCATGCAAAGATCTCAGGCCATGTATTCAGCTTTGCAGACTGCCACTGCCCTCTGCATAAAATCTGCTTTTATTCACGTAGCTGGCTGGCCTTTCCATATGGGATTTGTACTTGCCTGTTCAATGATACTTAAACGCTCCAGTCATATTAATTTGTACATCAGAGTCTTGAGTAATTATTGAATTGCTGTATCTTATAAGAAATTCTAAGTGACTTATGTAGACGGAAAAATAGCATATAGATAAAAAAGAATATTGCTTTTGGATAAATATTAATTAATACACAGTTGCAGAAAACCTCGTGAATGCATATTATTAATGGAATTTGCATTAATATGAAGAACTAAAAACTGAGAGCGAAGTAACTGCCATTTGTTGAATTTTCTTAACTCCAAGTATTTGAACAATGTGACAAAAATATAACCAAATGAAGAACTTTTTTGGTCTAGAAAATACACTTTTAGGTCTTTACTCCCTTCCTCATCTCTTTCAGTGAAGAGAGTGAAGGTCTATGCTGATGTAAAGAAGAACTGCTGTGATGAGCTGGGGAGGTGACCAAGGGGAAGAATTTGGCCCATTTCTTGTGAATGCTTTCAGAAATGTCCTTGTATCTATAGAAGACAAGGTAGCCCAGACTGTTTTAATTGCTGTGTTAAACAGGCTGTGTTCACCGTTTTAACTATATTGGACTTGATCCCCTAAACAACAAAAAAGTGAGTGAGGCCATTTTAGAAAGGTTCAAGAAAAATAAGCCAGTAACAAAGGAAGATAAGTACAAAGATGAGTAAAAACAGAATACACAAGCATACTTCTGATTAACTCACTACAAAGATACTGACTCCATTGCCTCTAGCCTTTATTATTGTAGATATTCCAGTCTTCACACCCGAGTGTTATGTGATGGGCAGCTGACCAGTAAGGTAATCCTAAAAAGCTTTCAAATTCAGGACGCTTCGGGTAAGTATTGGGTTTTTCCCTGAGAAAAGACCCAGAATGCTTGGTGCTCAGACTGAGGAGTAGCCTTGCCAGTTATGCACAGAGGAATGCTGGAAAGGGAAATAAAAAAAGTAAAAGAAAGGTCCCATTCAAGCAAAGAGGCATTCATTCATGGAAGAGCTGGCTAGTTCAGAATGAGCTGGCAATTGGGAACTAATACATGATAACATGCAGCTATCTCTAATTGCCATCATCCATCACAAAGGGGCAAAATCTGTTAGAGATAAGCAAATATAATGAGAAAAAAAAAAGGCATAGAAATGAAAACGACCTTGTGATAAACTCAGATGCAGAGTAGGCTTTACCAAAGGAAATGAGCAAAATAGCCTCTCGAATTCTGAAGCAAAGAAGACGTGATTCCTTGGAGGGTGTTTGATAGAGGACTTCTTAAAAGAAAAAGCTGCATAGTTTACTGTCACATGTACAGGTTTGTCTGAGTGATTTGGCGTTGAAGTAGCTCAAAAGATGTTTTTTCTCTGAGTATAGATATACTATGTCCTTGTACATACCTTGAAACCTTTCGCTGATTTTTCACTGGTCCTCAAGCCAAGAACTGACACCCCTCAATCCCCCACCAAATCTGCATATACCATTTTCCTAATGAAAGGAGTCCAGAAGTGGGAGTTAAACCTTTCCATGTTCCTTTGGGTTTTTTACAGTCTTTCATTATCCCAAGGAAATGAAGTACTCCAAGTGAAGAATCAAATCTCAAAGCACTGCATGAGTAAATTAAATCTCTTTTGCACACTAGGGACCTTTTCATCATAGGTTTGTATTTCAGGGGATTTCACAACCTTTACTTGAGGGAAACAAATATTCAAATCCCAGTTAGCCCAAAATAGAGGAAATATGCCAGGTTCAATTACCACTGGAGTTATCAGCCTGTGAGATTTTTTCCATTTGTATCTTCACCATCTTTTTCCATTAAGTTCTGTATAAGCTGTTCCTGGGATGTGGGAGCACAGAAAGGGAGTGACCACTTTGAAACTAATCAGAAGAAAAGATCTGCTAGAAGTCTCAGAAAGTGCTGGAGTCCTGAGCAGCACCATTCAAATGAAGCCTAACACTGACAGTTTTTTAAATCTTCATTCCTATGAATTTTGTGGATGTGAAAATCCAGCTGCATGTACAGATACATATATAGTCAATCTTTTTGAAGACAGTGAATTTGCAAGAACTATTTCTCTATTTTTTTATTGTGGATTAGATTGAACATATGAAAAACATAGTTTACTCCTTAGTGTTGTCTGTGACTTGCACTCAGACTATAAAAGGAGACAGTTTATTATCCATTAAAAACAAAATTAAATGAGCAGGAAAGACTTTTGAGGTATTTTATATATATAGAAATGCTGCAAGACAAGTGGTGACATCCCTGAATATGTAACATCTATGGATGGTGATGATGACGATGATGATGATGATGATGGCTGAAAAATTAGGCAGTATGGACTGTATTTTCTGTAGTTTTTCTGTTGTTTGGAGCTGGTGCAATCTAAGAGTATTTCACTTACAGACTATGTATTTTCTGGTTATTTGCAGCTCTGTGCAATCTGCTGACTGCATGTGGTATGGGGATAGCTTTGACATTTTCAAATAAGTAGTATTCTAGAATCTGTGTCGCTGCAGGGGTTTCTGACATATTTTATCTATTTCTATGTCCTTGGAGACTGATAGATGTGAATGTGATTAGCTTCCATGCTTATTAGCGCTCATGCTAAACCTGCCCCCAGTCTCTTAACATTTTTGGAATACCCCGTCTACAAGATGTTGCAGCCAGCTGTATTGTGTCCTTGTTCCTGAGGTGTACTATCCTTGATTCTGAGGTACTGCTAAGTACTGTAGTATTGGTTATCCCATTTCTTGGTTGTCCCATTTCTTTTCCTACTTTTTGCAATCTACTGTATCCTCTGGTAAGTGATGTGGACTTTTTCTCTATCTCAAACTGCATCTCTATACACAAAGAGAAATGCATTGGAGAAAAAAGTTGACAGTTGCTGGAAATTGCAAAGAATGTTTCTACTCAACTATTTTTTTTCACCTTTGCTACATAGGAGACTCAGATTTTTACTAAAATAATATAAGGGTTGAATTAAGTTACTGATATTGCCTGCTTTAAGAGGTGAAAAAAGTAATCTCGGGAAATCAGCTATGCAGCACAGTGGGAGGGTAGACCCAGACTCTATCTGTGTGAGAAATGCAAGTTCTGATTCTTTGCACACTTACTGAAGGGCAGGGAGGAAAAGCTCGACTGAAGTCAATGAAATTGCACCAGTTTAAAAATAACATGAGGTGAGAAAAGAATCAAGCCCCAGGGTGTTTCAAAGCTATGTGCTGAATCACTGAATCATAGAAAATAGGGCAGGAATAGCCTTGAGAGGTCATCTAGTCTATCCTGCCTTCCCCAAGGCAGGTTCAGCTGTATCTGTGTCATTCTGACAGATGTTTGACTAACCTGTTTTTAAAAACATCCAATAATAGCAATTCCACCACCTCCTCCGGGCAGCCTGTTCCAGAGCTTTGCTGTCCTTACTGTTAGACATCAAGAAAGACTTTCCAGCTTTGCCTGCTCCTGCTGCAGTTCAAGTCCATAGTTACTTCTCTGTTTACCACAGACAGTAACCTGTTTACCACAGGAGAACAGTTGAGTTTGCAAAAGCCATTTTAAATATATAAGCATTTCATTTCTCAGTAGATTATAAAGTAACTCTTTTTTTGTTGTTGTTCCAGTCTTAGTAAAGCATTTTGGCTTTTTGAACTTTGTAGGACACAGATGGAGGACCTCTATGGTCTTTAGTGATGGTTCTCTTCAAACACAGGAGGAAAATATTATTTCAGACAAATGGTTGATTTTGCAAAAATAATGCTTTTAAAATGTAGGTATAGGGTTTATTTCTATAATCAAATTACCCTGATTTACCATCAGGCTTCATGCTGGGAGGGATTGTTACCCTGCCATCAAAAAAGTGTACATGGTAAAGCTTGCCTAGCAAAACTGGTAGCAGTCTGTAGTGACCACCTTTGCATTACCAATGACTTCAGGTATGCCTGAATCTCTCTTCAGTTTTTTCAGCATGATTCAGGAAAATGGTCTTGATTCTAAAGCTAAAATATACCAGCTTAGCCCTGTGCCTTTATCTAATCCTCCTTCCTACTAATTAATGCAATGAAAGTATCATCCAGAAAATTTAGCAGTTTAAACCTGTCACTTGGATTTATTCTGCTTAATGTAAAACTATGTTTTGTGGGGTTTTTTAAAGGAATAGTAAATATTTGAATGTCAAATGGATTGCGCTACCAAGATGTGCCAGTGCAGGCTGTACAGATTGCTTTGTTGGGTCAGTCTAATGTAAGCTAGCATTCAAGGGACAGTATTATCCACTAGGGTTTCTTCATTTTTATTAAAAAACTGTATCGAGAGCATGTTCTTACAAACTGCACATCATTATAATGAAAATAAGATTACAGCTTGGAAGAGATTTTGTAATTCTCCACTGCTGCATTTTTTTTGCTCCATGTGCCTTTTTCTTCTTGTTGACCCTAGTGTACAGATCTGTAATGAAAAAAATTGATTGACTGTTGGAGTGGGGGATTGCAGTGTTGTGATTTCACGCTCAGTTGTTGGCTAACCAGGCTCTGTAGTTTTTATTTAGAGAGGCCCAGTTGCAAAAAAAAAAAGCGAAATGAAGAATTGTGTTAGCCCCAGCTGCCAAGGTTACAAAGCAAGCGGCTTAGAGGGCTCCGGGGTTCCAGCAAGAGAGGGATTGTCTCTGCCCAGCAGGTAAGGGATAGAGCTAGACAGACGCTGTTGTGCACAAGATGCTGACTGACCCTGGCAATTCATAAATCCAAAAAATTACAACATTCTCTGCTTATCAGTAAATGGAGCAGACACTCAGCTGTGTAATTAACCCTTTGAATGTTATGGAAGTGGTGCAGCCAGTTCGTCTGAAAGATGCATACCCTCTTCTAAAAGCCTCCCTCATAACATCCTGGGTATATCGTGGGTGCTTCAGGTACTGACAGAGCGCTGCCAGTCAGTTATATGTAAATACTTAAAGTGTTTCATATACACATTCTAAGGATTGCTTTTTCCTTGTTCTTACATTTCATGCTTAATTGTTTATGGTATATCTTTCCATTCAGCACCTAAAACATTATACTAAATTCTCTCAGTTGGTTTAGCAGCTTCCAGTAGAGATCTTGGGGTATATGGAAGGAAAGTAGCCCAGATGCCCAGACCTTCCATGACTCAGTTTCAGGCAGATCTCTGATTTTAACTGATGGAAACCTGTCCTAAAAAGTCAGCTGTCAAAGTGGCCCACCACTTCCAGGTTTTCATTTTATCTACTCGTAGGCTTTGTGTGAGGCATCAATTTGTAAGTTGCAGATAGTTTTACATGCTTAAACTCTTTTGTTGTTTTATTAGTCTTCTGTTGTAATAATCTGCTTTTTAATATGCCCTGTGTGACTAATCCTAGAATTATAAATACAGATTTGGAAGGCGACCCAACCAAAATCTGTCTCTGCAAACGGCACCACAAAAATCATTGCAGTTTAAAAAAACAGTAGGAAAACAGCAGACAACTGCTGCAGGGATGCCAAACCAAGATGAAATAAGCAGATCCATAAAGACAGTTCAAATTTTTCCGGTTTTTCCCCTTTTTTTCTTTTCTTTTTTTTTTAATAGTGTTTTCTGAACTTCCCCTCTTTTTTGTTTGTTTGGTTCTTTTAAATCTCTGTAAGACAAAAACCTTATCAATCTATGCCCCTTACTGTCTGTCATCAGGCAAACCAGTATGTAGTGAGTGCATTCTTCCCCTGACCCAAGTTCATCCCTAAAAAGAATTCCACAACATTCTTGAAAAGATGCTTGCAAGGTTTCTTTGTGCATAGTCCTTCAGTCTAAGCAACAGCTAAACTGTTTACTATGGAACCACTGAGAACATAAGAAAGCATGGATTTACTCCTTCCATGTGTCATTACTGCATGGAAGGAAATCTGCAGGCACCTGAGCTATGTGTCCAAAGGTGCTTTTGAGTGAAAAAGCTCTTCTTGGTGTCTGCTTTGCCCTGTCTCTCCAGGAGGAGTTGCTGTCCCCTGATTTTGTGTTCCCTGTTCATCTCCTGTGTGTGCCTGGCAAACCAAGAATATCCATTAACTTAAGCCATATGCATACACATACATTGTCTTCTTTTTGTGGAATTTGTGAGGTTTGATAATTTTGGCTAAATTTAGTGGCCAGTATAACCAGTATCCTCTCTTTCAGGCTGAAGATTAATGTCTTAATTTTTAATACACCCTAATATTATATTTTCTCCACAGCTGCTAACACTTGTTCTGCTTTTAACTTCCATATGTCATTTGGTGTTACACAGGTGCTATTTTCCTCTAATTTCACTCTGTCAAGATGCTGCCTAGTTGAGTCCAATTCTGACATGAAAAAGTACGTTTAAGTGCAGGATGCTTCCCCCACCTCCCTGGAGTACCTGATCTATAATGTGTACTTACTTGCTTGTATTTCATTATCACCTACTATACACATTTGCATTTATAAATCATGTGTGAAGCTCATTTTCAAATCTGCAGTCCTTTTTCTTCTGCAATATCCTATACTGTACTTAATATCCTTTAACATAAACTAAGCTACCCTTTTATTGCAGTGCTTAAAATCACAGCTATAGGAGATTTCCAGGGTGTGATTTCTTTTTTATTTTGAAGGCATGCAATACTGTGTGAATAATTTAAAGACCATTCTTAGAAATCTGCAAATAATTGGCTGTATTTTATTGCAGTGCCATATTCTGCTTTTTGGAACTAAAGCTACTTTTAAAAAGCGTGCATGCATAGCAGAGGTTCTTATGACCACTGACATTTCCATTTGTTTAATACTCGTGTCACTTAAAGTCAGCTGAAAGAATTTTTAAGGCATACTTGTTGGTAAGATTTGCATCATTACTGGGATTTTTCAGGTCAGGTTCAAACCTTTATGCAAAATCTTCTAAGCACTAGGATGTGTTGCTTACCCTGTTGGGTAAATAACTATCTAGTTAGCTGAACAGAAACATCAGGCAGTATTGCTATTTCTGATCCTGTGTTGCAGAGCATATTGTTTTCCTTTTAATTAAATTGTTCCATGGTGTTTTACCCTTAAGAATGTGTGCATGCATTTTATTATCACTTGTTATTCAAACTTGCATCTCATTTGAAATTTGCAAACCTGGCAGGTTTTTTCCTATCTTTGTTATAAATTATTACTTCATTTCCCATCTCATCTGTTAAGAGTGCAGCCTATTTTTAATGGTGTTTTCTCATGTGTAGTGGTTCTCCAGCTCTGGATTCAGTCAACTTTGACTTCATTTCCCCCCACAAACCTTGCTGGATCTCCATGATTTTATTACTTTTGATTTACTTTCCTTATGTAGCTTCCATCCCGATTTGCTGTTTTCCTCCTGCTGCCATAGAGCACTTCTGTTAAAAACTCCTCCTTCTGGTTCAAAATAAATGAAAAGGAAGGAAGTAATATGAGATTTATGGAGTGAAAAGTACACTGGTTTGTTTTAGAGGGGGCAAAAGTGTAGTTGGTTCCTGTCAGCAAAGAAAGAAGCTTCTAGCACATAGTAAGTTTTTATTTTATCCACTCTAAAAAGGCTAAGAAATCTGCACAGCTTGTAGCAATCTGTGCAGCTTGTAACCAAACTAGGTACAATGTACTCAGCTTCCTATTAAATACTAATTATTATTATCTGCTTACAGAATGTGTAGAAGCCTATCAGCCTCTGCCATTCTGCCACTAAGCTACACAGTGAATTGTTTTGATATTTGGATTGTTTGATTCATTCCCCTTTTGTCTGGGATGAGAGTAGAGGTTGGTCCCATTTTTTTAAAGAAGTATTTCCCTTCCTTCCCACCCTGTGTGCTTATGGGATACTTAAAATTACCCATGGAGAGGCAGAGAGAACAGCTGAACCCAAGTCTCTGGGTGGAAGCTCGGGAATTTCAAAAGGAGTCCCTGAGTGCTGTTTCACCCTTCAAATTCTGTTTCCTTATACAAGATAAAAATTGTCTTGTATAACACTATCCTCAATCCTTTTTACACTTGGGCTTTGCCAGTTTTGAAATCCAGCTGTGAAGTGTACATCTTGAATACATGCCTGTGCACACATACTTAAAGTATTCATTCTGAATTTACAATGGTGTGTTTTTACAGCCCCACTGCTGTCCCCCATGGAAAGACCACCACAGGAGCTAGATACGAGGGAGAAGCTTAGGGTGGGGGCTGCATATGCCAATATAGCCCTCATTCACCATTGCTCCTGGGGGCTTGAGCTGTCCTGAAGCCCCTCACAGAACCTAAACCTCTCTTCCCATTACCCTTCCCATTACCTCACGTGGATAACAACAGGCAGGTCCAGTATCTTCCACTAAGAGGAGAGTACATTTTATGTCTCCTGGGGCCAGCTTTGCTGAAACTGGTCTCATGAGTAGATCACAGAGGCAAGCATCTCTACACCGAAAGCTTTTACCAATCAGCTAAGAAGTAATGGTAGAGAGAGTTGTGCTTTTCCTGTTGAATTCAGAGGAGAAGTCAAACCCACAATGTAGGAGTTTATGCCAAATGTCGTCTGCCCGTATATCAAGGAGCTGCGCTCCATGGGATCGTCTTTTACGGAGCCTTGGAGGCAGATTGAGTGATAGGGAGGAGGTGAGGAGAAATAATGGTTTTGCAGCTATGTGGACCAACCAGCCATTCTTCATTTCCTACAGGGTGGAAAGCTGAAGGAGGAGACTCACTCTCCAGAACAGTGTGGTCCTCAGCTGTGCCAGTTTCTGTGTGTAAGCCTGGCATAGGGAGTGAGAGCAGACTTTTATCTTTTCTGGTTATGCATGCTCAGTCCTCTTTCATCTGGTTTACAAATTTGTTACGAGATGCTTTTCTGTTAAAAAATATTTTGGGGGAGGAGTATTTTTCATTGTGTCTTTGGTGCAGGAATTCAAGACAAAAAGATGTAATAAATCATCATTTTTAGGAGAGGATAAATCTTCAAATACAAGTAAAGGTACATGGTAGAAATATTTATTGTAGCAAATGCATCTAATTTAAAAATGACAAAGTAGTTGGATGAAACCTGCCTGTGTAGAACCAGATTGTAAAGATTAAATATTTAAGCACATACCTCAGGACTGCCAATAAAAATGGCAGTCACATTGCTTATCAGTGTCCTTATCCATTTAAGGAAAACACTTGTATATAGTGTTAAAGTCTGTGAACACTTTATTTAATATTCAGCAAACATTATATGTTGGCAGCAGAAACAACGTATTATAGGCTTGTGGTCTGAATTATGGTTAGAGCGCAACACTGATCTTACAGTCATTTGGCTATGGAGATGGCTCTCAAATGAAAAACAGCACCATTTTTTGACAAATATTATCTGGCACCTTTACATTAACTGTTAACTGAAAACATAAAGTACTCGCTCAGGTGTCAGGTTCACTGAAAAATGTAGACTAACATTATGGATGGTATGATGAGAGGAAATAGATGGGAATTTAGGACTCTTTCTCAAGTATTTTTTTTCTTCCTGTTGGGAAGCCCCTGGAATTAAACAGTGGGTTTTTTTCCTTCATCACTTAATCTCTACTACTGTAACTGTGAGGAGCCTGGGCATGATGAGAATTTAACATGATCTGTCACCCAGAGCTATCTTTAACTCAGAGACTTCCATATATAGGAACATTTGCCTCAACCATTCTCATCCTACTGTCCTCATAAGTGAGAATATTCGTTGGGGTGGGAGGAGAGGAAGTATAATGGGAGAAAATATGTATAAAAACTTCTTTCCCAGCTTTGCCATATAAGTAAAAGAATCAACTTGAACTTCGTATGTTACTTCTAAGTCTTGAATCTATCTCCAAGCTTTGATGTTTCACATTCTTGGGAGCATGGGTACGTGTACAGGCTCCTCTGTGGGGTGGTACTCCTCCAGCATCCCTGGCCAGGGAGATGCTGTGGGTGTAGTCTGGGTCTCCCACCTACACTTGAAAGCATCAGCCAGTTAGATAAATACTGAAAGGACTGCATTACATCTGTGATAAAGGTAATAGTTGGACATCCAAGGAGATCTGTTACACACTAGTGGGCAATGTTTAATTACTATTGATGGACTGTATTTGCTGGTGAACTTAGCAGCTGTCACAAATGATCAAAACAGTTTTCATTGTTCCTGTAGTGCTGTGAGATGAACATTTTTATCTACTGTCTTTTCATAAAGTATTGTGTTTTACTGCAGAAAACTGCAGTTTGTAAGCCACGTTGATATTGAATCAAACCCCAGGATTAGGTATTATTATTATCAAGCAGGTAATGAGCTACAGCTCAAAATGCATTGAGGTTAAGGATTAGCATCAAAATGCATACAATTAAACATGAAATTTAATTTAAGGATACCTATGGATAACTACACAACTTTAAATTACTTTCCTAGGCTTCAGAACTACATTTTTCAGAATGTAACTGAGTGATCTCACCAGCAGATGGATTACCTGACTACTTGCTTAGTCTCAGTTTCAGGGTTAACTGCCTCCCAAAGCAGAGTTTTCAAGGCTCCCACAAACATGGAAACATTAATACTGAAGCAGACTGAAAGGCTTTCAAGATGCTTATTTTGTCCCTGACAGTTGGCTTTGGGAGCGGTAGGGAGGAGAGCAGAAGATGACACAAATATGTAACAGTGTTTTCCAGTCTGCCTCCCAAAAGTCTTTGGTGTAGAATCTACCAAAGGTTGAATCTGGAGTTCTCCAGCAGATCAGGTAACCTCTCCCACATCATTTTCCAAACCAACCTGTTTCTATTTCTTCTCTTCTCCTGACCCACTTAGCACTCTGAGCTAAGCTTTTCCCCAGTACTTCCAATTCTGTAGGGAAGAAGCACATGTTTTTGAGAATAAAACCATTTGCGGATAGGGTTTTTTCCCCCTAAAAGTACTTAGAATAGTAGCATACAACAGAACAAACCCAACAGTACTGGGTGTTCATACCTGTCATTGGTATAGGGCGTGTCCCAAAACCATGAAATTTCATGTGAAATACTTCCACTACTTTCCTGTAGGATCTGTATAATTACTGTTCTCTGAAGCTTTTTGTTTGTATTAAACAAGAGAAAAGAAGCTCTTCTGGGCACGCTTTCTCCTGTACCAAAAGAAAACAAGCAGAGTTTGTAAAACATGCCAGAACCTTTTCACCGTGGTCCTGACTGGTGATCCACGGCTGGGGGTGTGAAAAATAAAACAGAGGCAGAACACACTGCAACCTGCCACTGATACGTGTACAATGAGGAAAACATTTAGAAGTCAGACAGCTGAACAGCAGTTACTTGATCCATGCTGCTTGAGGGACAGTAGGGAAAAGGGTATTTTTGTGATCACTCTTCAATGATTCCTGTGCAGCTTTGCGTCTGCAGCTCCAGCAGAAACTGGAACTGTAATAACAACACTGCAACAGGCCAGAGTTATGTTGCAAGCATTTTTGGAGTTGTACTTCACATTCACGTATAGTTTGATTGCTTCCAGACCTAAGACATTTAGTTTGTTTAAAAAAATAACAATACTCCCCCCCTCCCCCCCTAGCGTTATCTTGCTGAAAAGAACGTGCATGCTGAATAACATGTAGTTATAAATGTGAACTTGCATTCTGTAGACTTCAATGAAACAGTTCCTTTGTTTTGGAAGTAGCATTCCTATTGCTGTCATCAGCATTTGTTCTGTAGCAGTGCAAAAAGGACAATGAACCATGCAATGAAATCCTCTTCCCTCCAGGGGCTGAGAGTAAGTACTTTTGTGTAAAACTTGTGTGCAGAGATGCACGCATGCACCAAGAGGGATAGAAAGAGCTTTCAGATTTATTCAGCCTTCACATAATCTGTTGCATTAATGTGATTTAATCTGTGTAAAGTGTATGGGTGAAAATAGAAATGTGAATGTATACTTAAGGAAAAAAGGTAGTTATATGTGTATGCAATGTGTAAATGTGAGATATTTGATTACATGGTATTTCAGTGCTTTTTTTGCATAACCTACCTCTTTTTGTTACCTTGCCATTTCTGAATTACAGTATCATCCCTGTTTCTGTCAATAACAGCTCTAGCTCTCATCCTGCCAGTATCCTGACCAGGCAGTGTGAATTCAAATGTGTGAGAAAATGAAGTAACTCATAATAATCTGAAGTAGCAATAACTGAAGGGTTTCTAAGGATGGTGACTTGTGTACATACTAATACTTCCTACCCATACAGTTTAAAGCAAATGATGACCCCATTTCAAAATGTGGACATTCCACATACCAGTTGCTGGTTCTTGAGAATGTGAAGTGTTTGACCTCAAATCTGAGGTATTTCTGCGTACATAGAATTGCTGTTGCTGGCCCCAGACTGAAACATTTAGAAGCCATGTCTACACTGCTATCCTGCAGAGCAGCTCTGTCATTGCAGGACTTTCTTTTCCTCTCTGACTTTCTCAAACACGCTGCAGTATTTCTTACCAAAGTAGAAAAGCAGATAGGGAAACCAGTGGGAAGCAGAAGATGTCAATACAAAGGGAAACAAAAAAAAGAAGGAAAACATGAAGATGGGGGAGGGGGGGGGGTGTTGTTATTTTTTAGCGAAACTTCTACATGTGTGCAAATATTATCAAAATCAGGAAGGATTGTATAATAAAAGGTTTACCTTTTCTCTTCATGTAACCAATACAAGTAGAATTTTTGCCAAATCCACATCTATTCATCTTGTTACACATTTTAAAGAGCGTAACAAACTTTTCAAATCTGTTACAAAGGTTAAGATGGCTGTGAAAATACTCTGCTACATGCCTGAATTATTGCAAATATTGTAGAGGGAAGGAAAATCTGCAGCTAGGAATGATTTTGTTGAAGGCTGTGTTTGTGTTTTGAAAGCCTGAGTATGTTTGTCCTGAAGATCTCAGTGGGCCTGGCCCATATGTGCATAAGTATACAATTTAGTTTTATTTACCTTGAAAATGAAACAAGTGCATAAATTCCAGGCTCACGTGGAGATTCCTAATCAGAAATTCTCTCTGTAATTGTAGAGAAGAAATCATGAGAGCTTTGTGTAAGGAAACAATGTGCCAAATAATGAAGTCATTATGAGCTAATTGAGAGCTAACTACTTTAAGCTAGCTACTGTTGGCCCTACTCCTCTAATATGGGTTAATAATTATATATGAAATTATGTTACCAGCACAACGTAATAATTATAACCGGGACGTTTTTAACGCAGAATTATTGAAGTGTTCTCAGTCTTCCAGCTCCGTAGCCTAAAATGGGAGCCTTGCACAGGACTGTGCTCTGAATCATCACTTTGGTTGCTTGTTAAGTGGAGCTTGTAGTGGTGCGTGTTGTTAATTACAGTGTTTCAGATGCAATTATCATGCTTAGGGGATGACTCTCAGGGCCTGCTGGTCTCCATGTATTGATTATCTAGTTGGCTGACCTATCCAGTGGAAAAATTGCTACACCCCACAGAAAAGAAGGGAAATAAAGAGTCATCTCTCGTGTGCCCGCTCACATTGCAGAGGAACTGTGGAAGTTGGGAATTCAGGTATGCAGACTTGGGGCTGTCTCCGTGTGTCACTTCTCAGCTCCTGCTGTGCCCTACAAGCTGTAGGAAGCTGATCTCTAACCTGAGAATAATGTGAGAAGAAGGAATTGATAGGAGAAAAATATGTACTGTAGTATGGTTTTGCAATAGAGGATGTGGGAGAGAGGATTTCAAAGTGAAACAGGAGACAGAATTTCTCATAATTCTGGTGAAAAACTTTTTTTCAGATGTGTTTGTCTTATGACTCTTTGCCCCTTCCACTTTCTCTGGAACTTTTCTTTCCCAAGGAAGATCAGTCCTTAGAATTGGAATTTATAAAAAATACAAAAGCTGAAAACCTATTCTTACATGAAAATAAGGTAGAATTTGCAGATATTTTTCTTCTTCTCCCCCCCTTCCCACAGACTGAGGCTTAGAAGAGCAGTCACAGGGCTGGAAGGCATGGGAAACTTTCCACTTTCACTTCTGCCACCAGCTGTCCTTAATCCTTTTCATATATTCAGACATCTACAGAGATAGTTCACTTCAGATTGAGAAACCATTTGTAAAGCAACTGGTGAAGTGAGATAGGCAGTGCTTGTGTGATCCTTTCTGATCCTAAGTACATTACTTAAGGTAGTGGGTCCATTGTGGGAAGGCAGCATTGGTACTTGGGCAGTAATGATCACTGTAAAAAGCTGCAGAGGCAGGGAGCCGTACCCAGGTCAGTGGTGGTGAAGCTGAGGAGAGATATTTGCACTGCTGGGAATAGTTCTTCAGTTCAGTCTTGCCAGCTCTTGGTTCTCCAGTGTGAGGGGAAGCTTTTCCCAGGAAAGCAGGAGGAAACAGTCCACTGTGAAAGCTTTCTGCTTGAAATAAAACAAAACTGGAGAAACTCAAAAACACAAAACCCCTCTCTCTGAGCTCTGGTGGCTCAGAAACCTCTCAACATCTCGGGTGTATTTGGGCCAGTGGTTAAGACAGGGCTTCAGTGCGGGAAGAGGTGAAGTGGAGGAGGATGGCTGTGAGTGAATGGAGGATGTGTGTGTCCAGGAAGGTTGGGTAACGACTGGGCGAGGGCAGGATTGCAATCTCATGTGAAAATTAACTGCAAATGCATGCGTAAGTGAATGCCAGGCATGAAAGGTTTTGTGAGGAAGAGATTAAAGTTCTTACTGTGCAAGTGGGTGTTGGTATTTATGGTAAGGAGAAAGGATGGTTTGTTAAGTTACTTCTGCTTAAGGTGGCAACTTTTTTTTGACAACTTTTCAGTCTTTGCCAGGGTCAGCAGTTCTTAAAGTGGTCCCCATGTCCCATCCCCTTGGTGGGTGCTTCATAGAACAGGAAATCTTCAGAACTCTTCAGGGGAAGCTAGAAGGTCAGAGAGTCCTGTTGGTTCAGATATGTGGGAGGCTTTAGTATAAATCATACCATTTGCATTGTTTCAGCAGCTCCTACCTCACAACCATACAGTTTGTTATCAAGATGCTTTCTCAGTGTTTCACTGTTTGCACCTACATTTCATATTTTCTATTACTAAAAGTGATGACCAGTAATCGCAAAATTGTGGAAACTATTTTGAAACAGCATAAAATGGTTACAGCTTCATCAACTATTTAACTTTGCAGACAGATATTATTTGATAAAAACTTGTCTGAATACCTCTATCAGCTTTCAGCTTGCACAAGATTGCCAGAACTACGAGACATCGCTTACTGTCTAGTCATCTCATTTGTTACCTATTTCAGCCAAAATAAATTCTGTGTTGCCCTAGCCATTTCCTTCTTTCCTCATGCAAAATGAGCGCTGTATCTTTTTTCTTCTATTTTTTTTGGGAGCATAGTTTTGTTCATCTGGTTGAAGCACCCTAACGATGAGAACTGCAAATATTACAAATATCCAGATTCTGTGGATTGTCTACAACATGACAGATAACAGCATTTGATATCCTGTAGCTGTCCTCTGAAACAGGCAGATTTGGAGGTGATTTGTGCCTGCCCACAAATCAGAACTATGTGTTTGCTACCTATCTACCCTAACTCAGGGTTATCTTAAGATGATAAAGCTCCTGATTTCATAAAAATGAAGTTTCATGAGGAGGTTCTAATAAGTATTCTATGGGAAACTATTGACATATGTATACAAGGACAGACATTTATGTAGATTAGTGTGTAGGATTCAGGAAATGTGAACATCTGGTTTCTCTTAATAGTCCCTTCTACTATTTAATTAATAAGAATTATTTTGATCTCGTTCCTGTCTGACCTGAAGAATTCATGAAATGTAGTTTTCTCCCAGTCAACACATCTCCACTGTGTATACATATTCAACACGTCTTTGTGAACTTAGTAAATCCATCTGTTCAAAAGGACAATGTGAAATTCTGTGTTAAACCGTGGTCTGCTACACACATGTCCATTCTCCTTTTATTTTCTTTGAACACAGACCACAGTAAAATGTATTGTATGGCATACCAGTTTGATATCACTTTGATAGACGTGATGTGACCTTATATACACACTCCAGTGTACTCTAAGCCGTGGTCTCCCAGCTCCCACTCTGCAGGGTTTTTGCGATGTTGATGGAACCCTGTGATTTCGCAGAGCAGCTGCAGTGACCCCTTGCCCTGCTCACTGCTGCTGACAGCTGCCTACCATGTGTAGAGGAAACCTCACAGACTAAAATCTCCCTCATAAAGCAAAGATCTTTTGATAAACATGCAGGTCTGATCATGCTACTACTTTAAAAATAAATAGTTTAAACCCAGAACTTTTTGTGTGGTGCTGAAAGAGCGGTAGCTAAATATTGAAGGCATTCTGCCTGGTAAAAATAATGGATGTGTGACACTGTGTCTCCTTTTAAAACAAGAAAAGTTAAGTATAAGCAATTAAAGGTGTCCTAAGTGTACATAATCTGCATAAGAAATTAGTTCATCTGTCTGTTAGGACAGGTTTGACTTGCTAAACATGACTCGTCAGGTTCTTCTGGTTTATGTGTAAGCCTAATGTCAGAAAAAACACAGCTCTCCAATAAGTCATGTATCAAATGCGAAAGGCTGATTTCATCTGAATGGTAACTTTTACCCATACAGTGTATTTGCTTCTATCAGGATTTTTATTTAGGTAAAAATAAAGCAGAGTGGAAGCAAAAGTTTGAAATACAATTGGAGAACAAAGTTGGGGTGATTTTTTAATACATTTAAAAAAAAAAATACTCAGGTTTAAATCATTACTAGGTAAAAGCAGGTTGGCATTGTACTTCTTAAGGCATTTTGTTCACATATGGTACCAAGAGTTATATCCTTGCTAATGTTTTCCTGCTGAGCTACTGTCATCTTTTGCCTTGCTGTCATAGTATTACATTGATGTACCTTCTCCATTTGAGTAGAGGTCATTATCCCGGTGCCTGGTTGCAGTGCCTCTGCTGAGCAGGTTAACTGCTTGAGGTCTTTTATCTAGACAAATGTTTTACCAGCACTTTTGCTCCACGAAGACACAAACTGTTCCTCAGAGGTCAAATCCAGACAAATTAGCAATGCTGGGATAGCATGTTCTCTGTACATTCATGCACTCTTGCAAACCCATAGGAGTAAAGGTACTGGCTTTGTGAAATGAATAAAAGTAGTGATTAAAATGTCCTTTATTTTCAAGATTAGCTTCTCACAAGTAAGTGCTTCTCTGTTGTCTTAATATTAGTGTCACTGTAAAACTGGGTTTTCAAAAGAATGCCATTTTACAATGAACTTTGACAACTGTATGGTAATCATAATAGCCATTTCTTAAAAAGAAAATGTGTGCATAATGAGCACAATTCACAGTTTATACATAGTTGATGTGTTAGCTAATTCTGTCAATATTCTCCTTTTAAACAGTGCTTTTGAGACTATTTAGCCATTCCCTGGGCAATTTTTGGTAGTTTCTTTCTGTGCATGAGTGATAACCAAGAGGCCAAATAACAAGTGAGAAAATGCCCTAAAGCTTGCTGTGCTTGGCTAAGATTTGACAACATCTAGGTGGCAGGAGTGGAGTACCCACTCCACAGGCAGATAATAATGTTAAATGAAACAAGATGTAAGTGCCTGTTAAAATCCATTTTTAATGTACCAAAGCTTCCAAGAGATAAGGCAGAAGTTCATGTTAATGTTCATTTGAGCAACTTCATGTTAGCGTAATACAGATGTGCATCTTTAACAAAGAGGTGGGAAAAAGAAGAAAACTTTGGTGTTTGGAACTAACTTTCATACTCTGAATTTTATGTTAAAAGGGCTAACTAGTACATATCACTGTTGTCCAGGGATTTAGTAGATTCAGTCAGCCTTGTCCCAGACATGAAAAGATGTGTGCAGGAGATAATCCTATGCATCTCTTCACAGGAGTTTGAAGGTATTCCTTGATTTGTGAAATATTATTTGATCTGACCTTGCTGAACAAAAGTGATGAGCGCTGTAATTTGTCATAGAAAGAAAAGTCTCTTTTTATCTCCTATTCATGCCAACCTCAATTTAGGAATATAGCTGAATGAGTATGTAGCTTTAGGGATATGATTAAGACCTAGTGAAATTTCTGGAGGTGCCCGTGCGGAGAATAGGAATTCTTCTCTCTCAATCTGGACTAAATTTCCTTTAAAGTTTAAAACTTTTAAGCTTAGAACGACAGAGGCAGGATGAAGGTCATTTGCCTTCCCAAAGATCTAAAAGGTATCAATGCACAGTAGGATTTCAGTATTTATTGCTTTAGCTGCAAGTATTTAATTTATGTTGAAAATACTAATACACAAATTTAACTCTGTAATTCTCATCTCTTCCTGTCTCCCACTGGGAAAACCACACTGACTTCAAACAAGCTTTGTGTGGGTACCGGTCCCTTTGCATGGAGTCCCTTAAAGGGTCAGGGCTACAGTCTTCATATGGTAATAAAAAAATGAAGCTCATTTTTACCCATGTGTGTACATAAAAGCAGAAACATACATATATCAGGGTATGTCTTGTTGCTTCATAGCTTACAACAAAGCACACCTCTGAGCTTTGGAGCCAACACTTACTGGTTGTGGGTGATGACTGTGGTTGCGTTAGAAATACATCTGCTGCACAGAGAATTGAGGGAACGTGCTCTTTGTATGAGCAATATACTTTTTGATAGGGTGGTTGGGGTTCTGGACTTTGTTTTCTAAGTCAGTCTTCTTTAGTAGTACATGCAAACAAGATTTTAGAAGACTTTTTGTGTATGAAAGCATTCGGAGCCAGAGTGAAAGAGAATTGGTTTTCAGTCTACGATTGCAGTCTGGGAGAAATGTAGTTCTTTGGTTTCACTGTGGAGTTGAGGGAGCTTTTCAGGTGAACAGGAAGTGATTCAATTAGTGCTTAAATTAATGAGTGATGTCCTTTCACTCTCTGTTGTCTCCACTGGGGATTAGACTCAGTCTGCCTGGAAGGATATGGGGCTCATCTGAACTACTGAGGCCAGAAGGATGCAGCGAGGGTATAGACAAGCAGCACTTCTATTTTTCAGTTAGGGCAATTAGTTGCGTTAGCTTAATCATGTCCATGTAGCTTGGTTCTCACAAGGAAATTTTCTGCTTTGGCACTAAAAAAATGATCAAAGACTCTCACTAGAATTTGATTTTTGTTTGTTGCATGAGTTCATTTAGAGTATGCCAGCGGCTGCTGCAGCCAGTGAACCTAAATAAATGTCTTCTGGATATCTATTTAGCAGCAGGCTCCATTTTTTCAGCACCATCTCCGTGTAACTTTTTAATCTAGTTCTTGTCTCTGACTTTTCATATTTTATATATTTAACCCCCTGATGCAGATATTTTGCATTAAGTGCTTTAGAAATCCTGATTTACTGCCTCAAGGGATTAACTAGAATTCCAGTATTCTTGCTTTATCTACATTCATTTATACAGCCCATTTATTTCTAATAAATACATTGGCCAGATCATATTTCTCAGCAAACTCTAAGCCCTGAAAATAAACTTATGCAGTGACATAATGAAAATAATAAAAACTGTCTTGGATATTACTCTTATTCTTGCTTTAATTTCAGCTTCCAAATGCACAGTGGGTTTATATTCTCCAAGTAAACACCACCTTTGAGGCTAATTTTTAGTTGACTTCTAAAGGGATTTAATCAAACTACAGGATATATGATTCAAAGCAAAAAATGTAATTAAGAAAAATCTTTTTCTGTAGGCAAAGAGCAGCTTGTTTTCATTAATTTTATGAAGAATGTTGTTTTTCTTGGCTGAAAACTTAAACTCATGGGACAAAGGAAGATTTATGGGGTGATCCACAAAATCACACAGGTTTTGTGTTGCAGTGCTGTTTTTGCAGTGACCACTAGAGTCCCTGTAGCTGAAAGTTTATCAGTGTTTCTTTTTATAAATCTCTATTTTCAGAAAGGGCTTTTATTCAGAGATTAGCTTTGAGCTAAAAATATGCACACAGTGTCTCAGTGTTATGTAGTGTGGTAAGCATGTATATTTCAATGTAAACAATTTATAATACTTTAAGAGCTCTTACAGTACAAGAAAAAAACTGAAGTAAGAATGGCTAGACCTCCCATTCATATTCTGTGTGTGCTTCTTTGTCGTTAGGCTTCATTTATAAGTATGGCAAACTCTCCAGCAGTTGCTGAAAGACACTAGAATAGAAGATCAGAGACATGATGTCTCTTGCCCTAATCCTTCAAGGTGTCAACACCACTTGTGAGGTGCTTGGGCTGAAGATCTGTGCAGTGTATAAAGTTTTCATTTTTGTGATCATTAAAGTGGTAGGACATACGGAGCCAAAGATCAGGCTGGGTTCTTGTGAGGCTGTTTGACTTACTTCTCCCTTCTGAATTTTGACCCCTTAGATTGGAAGTTCAAATTCAGCTTTAACTTTGACACATGTATTTTTAAACCAAATAATATGTTTATGTAGTTAACTGTATCAAATAAAATACCTTTTGTGTCTTTAAAAATCTCTCTTTAAGAAGACCAGTAGTTCACAAACATTAATGAAACAAATACTTTAACAGAATGCTCTTTCATACCCGATAATGTCATCAAGAGTGTCTCCTTGTTTAATATTGTACTAAACAGAAAGGTTCATGGTTCAGTGCTTAAGCCTCTGAGCTGTCTCCCCAACTGTTCCTGGATGACAGTATTTTACTTACTCAACAGGAAACTAATTTAATTAGTACAAAGAACAGGCCAGTACAGATGCCTGTATGAAATTCTTTCAGTTTTTAGAAGGCATATGCTAAACTCCTTACATTAGATGGAAAAACAGAGATAATAAAATTTACACAATGGAATATCTGTTTTTCTGTATTATCAAAGGTTGCTGTCTCAAATTATGTTACCGTTGTCTTGCAACATCAAACCAGACAGAATATTTCAGTTGAAAGATGTAGAAGCTGATAGTAAATTTGAGCCAGGCTTATGTTTCATATTATGAATCTCTTCATCCTATTTGTGACCAACTGGGAAGATGTATCATTAGTTCTTACCATCTTCTTGTAAAGCAGACGTCTCCTAAAGTTTGCTTCCAGAACTTTATTAAAGTGGCAAATTCAGCCAGTGGTTTGGAAATACAAAAATTAAGGTTTCAAATTTAATTTCCTCCAGCTGTGGTTTATGCATTCATCTACAGTCTTCATTTGCAGGATCATATGCTATTATTTCTTTGGGACCTCAAATCGCTTTTTTACAGAATAATGGATTGTGAACGCTGGTAGATAGTTAATGTTTCTTTTCATCTTCAGTGTTTGATCCTATGCATTATGGCTACAGCATCCATAGCCTGCACCAGATACAGAGTTCTTTATTTCTATGGAGGCTTTTCGTGATGCGTTGTATCTCGGCTCCTTGCTAACACTGGAAAGCCACCTTCACAGTACCTCCATGAGCTGAGATGATGCGGAGGTGTCCATTTTATACATAGGAGATGAGGCACAGATATAAAAATGGCAGTTGTTAAAAATAGATGAGTTTTCCTTGCCTGACTTCTCAGAGCTCCTAGCATCTTTTAGGGCTGAACATGTTCAGATTGGATTTTATTTTACACTGACCTCTGTTAGAGCAGTGGATGATTACTACATCAGCAGCCCAAGACAGGAACCATCTTGGATTATACAGAAAATAAGAGCTGCCAAACCAATTTCTGTTAAATAAAATACAACAGATAAGTATAACTTCTCTAATGTCACATATGAGCTCTGATAAAACTTTTCTAGCATCATGCAGGAAGGACTCAAATGCAACTTTCTAAGGCGTTCAGCTACTGAAATTATCTTACTTTTTCTTGTCTCCTGCTCAACATACTTGAGACCTTTCAACTTCTACTGTAAAGGAGTAAAGGGTCCTGTTTTCAATAAAACTCTGTCTTAGCAAAGCAGCATTTAGTTTAAGCAGTGAAAGTGGCAAGGGTCTCACATAGGGCAAGAAAATGCTCACATGTTAAGGACTACTACAGAAGGAGAAGGGATTAGATGCAATTGTGCACCAGCATTTTAAACTCCTTCAAGAGCTGTGATTTCCTGAATTTTCAGAAACTGAGGAAATGAAAGAAAGAAGTTTCAGTGTATGGAATCATACTGATGCCTTCTTTCAGCTTCATCAGGATGTGTTGTCAGCAGTATTCATACCTTTCAACCCACAGTGTGAGGCCAGTAGGTAGCAGTAGGAGGTGATTATCCTCTGTGTCAGGCTGACACAAGAGAAAACACGGTGCACTGTGCAAACAAGCTTACCTGCTGTTTGTTGGACAGGAGATAATGTTGTGTGACCCAGGAATAATAGGTCCTCCTGCCGCTGCTGAAAAGACACGTAGCCTCCTGGCTGTACGCTCTTTGCTGTCTGCTCTCTGCCTCCGTGTCTCCTTCTGCTCTATTTCTTCAGTCACATCCCTATTTCATAATCTGGTGCTTCAAGCCTGTTTCCCCTCTCCCTATCAAAAAGGAGTCAGCCATAGGATTGTGCTAAATAGTGCCTGGCCTGAGTACTGGGTGTTTGACTTGGAAGGTGTT
Source organism: Neopsephotus bourkii (assembly GCF_033783945.1). Lineage (NCBI taxonomy): Eukaryota > Metazoa > Chordata > Aves > Psittaciformes > Psittacidae > Neopsephotus > Neopsephotus bourkii. The sequence goes on from NW_026901949.1 coordinate 362,016, forward strand.
TTTTAAACTGCTCTGGTGTTTAACCTCCCCACCCATATTTCCCTCCTCCCCCCAAAACAAAATAGTATTTACAAGGATGGGAAAAGGAGTCCATCCCTCTCCTTATCAAAGTTAAATGTTATGAAAGTTGGGTCTTTCTCTTTCAACATGTTATCCTTCTTGTCTGTTTTGTTTGCCTGCCTGTCTTGGTCAAAGATTGAATGACTGAGAACATGGTAAATCCTGGCTTTATTTTTTAACCACTGTTAATCACTTGACATTGCATTTAGAGCTAGTTTGCACAATATATTTGAAAAGCAAAGAGCCTCACTCACATGCTGCCTTAACTGCTGGGAACATTTTTCCCTCCCATCTGCTGCATTCATTATTATTTAAAAGCAAATCAGGAGGCAGAATCGGATTAGCAGTGTGGGTGGCACCAGTGGAAAACAAGCTCTGTGTTGGCAGTCACCTTGCCAAGTTCATGTGAAATTGCCCATTTTAGCTGGGAGCTTCAGTTTAGCTTGGTGTGATGACATATGGGTCTGGAGGGTAAGAATCTATTTCCATATTAACAGCACCTTCTGTTGCACAGCCTCAGTGTCTGTAGCTGTGTGGTTGCCTGGCTTCAGCTGGACTCTGCCCTCCTTGTCTGCTCTGCCACACTGGGCTCCTTGGCCATCATCCTGGCTTTGTCCCAGGGTCCCTTTGGCAGTTCTGCCTATGTGTCGACGCCCAGTTCGCCCCCAGCTGCTCTATTGCTACCAAGCCATAACTATGTTGAATATCAAGAACCAAAGCAGGGGAGCTCATAACCTCCTCCTCTGTGGGGCCCTCAGAATCAAAGGAGAGAAATCAAGCCCTTGCTTTGACTCTTAAGGGTCAGTAGTTTCTCAAAACAGAAGGAATATGTTTTTTATGTTTGAAAAATAAATAACATAGTGTGTATGATATACATCAACTCTAAACTCAAATCACCTCATAAATAGGCATTTACAAATGAAAAATTAACTTCTTTAAATCAATAAAAATCTTCTGTTTCACATATTAGTGTGCTGAAATTTTCCAGGATATGATTTCAGTATCCAGTGTTGTCTATTGTACTTCTGCATAAAGGAAGTTTTGGTGCCTTGCATTGAAATCCATGTGACAGGGATACCACCAACTTAGTCAATTCTGTAAAATAAGCTCAAAGATATTCCAGAAACCAGACTGCCCCTAAGTCCCTCAGCTCTGATTAGTGAGTTAACAATAACATTTCTTATTTCAGAAATCTCTTTTTCATCCTCCACTTACTATATAAGGAAAATAATTAAAATAAGTCTATGCAAAGCCCTTTCAAAGCACAAAGTATGTATCTCTATGAGTTTATAGTGCTGTTATTGTCGGTTATTACTTGTAGGAATAAAAATGTTCTGAGGAGGGAGAGTTACAGGCTGTTGACGTGTCTTTAGACTATTTATTGTAATTGCCAGAATTTCCAGTGCCTTTTTTTATCACTTTGAGGTTTTTAATTTGGGTACACTCTACTGCTGGACCTTACTTAGGAAACTTTTGTTTGGGAATAGTGAAGGGGGCAGAGAAACCTGGCTTGGGTTATATGATCCACTTCCATGCAGTGTAGAAAATGGAAGAGTTTATTCCTATTAATCTTTGTTATCATAGCTTGTGTTTGGTAACTCCCCTGTTTAATGTAGTTTGACAAAGGTGGACAAAACATAATGCTGTTAAAAAGCCCTGAGCACTTGTAATGAGGATATCAGCTGCCCCTCAGAAGATGGGAGCTGGTGCACAGGTCTGGCTCCCTTCCTGTGCCCGTACTTCTCTGCTCACACTTTGGTGGGGGTTTCTTAGGCCTGACATGACTGTTGTTGTCATCTTCCTGCTGTTAGTTCAGCAATGAGAGAAGGTTAGTTAGTTAGTTAGTTAGTTAGTTAGTTAGTTAGTTAGTTAGTTAGTTAGTTGAGGTTGAGAGAAGTGCCAGGAAATAGGCAAATATGTCCCAGTCAATTATAAAAATCTAATGCTCTTGAATATGCATGAATTTATCACCAAATGGCTGCAAAATTGGAACATAATGCACCAGTAGGGCAGTTAGATAATATGTCTATTAATATATCAAACCAAAGGCCTACATTTTGGAAGGGTTTCATTCTGTGATGAACTCAATTTATGAAGCCCCTGCTGGGAGTAAGAGATGTGATCAGTGCTCAGGCTCCAGGGGCAGCGTCTTTGTCACTGCCTGTGTGGAGACCTGAACACATCACTTGAGCACAGAGAGGTAGCTTAATGCTTTGTTCATTCTGTATAAGTGAGCCAGTTGCTCTTTTCTTCATCCATAACTGTTAGCATCCTTCTTACCTAAATTACATTTTGTTTCTGGATCAAAGTAAAAGGCACTGTCATTTTTTGAAAGGTTCTAATAATCTGAGATAATAGGTGGTGTTTATACTCAGAAGCCTGTATTCTAAGGTGAAAAGGGCTAAAGATAATACAGAAAGTCACGCTGTCTGTAGAGAGCAACGCGGCGTTCAGGTGTATCTATTTCACCTTCTTTTGATAATTAGACCCAGAGCATGTCTGTTACAGAAGTGCTGGGTATTCTGTACTGTTATCTTCCCATCTGCTCTGCTCGCTCTTTCTTTTCTTTCCTGTAACAGTTTTCAGCCTCATAGCTTTGGTATTTCTGGTAGAGACCAGCTACATGTTACATGACTCATAAAACGAATACAAGCTAATCAGGTGGATTGAACTTCAGCTGCCACAAACAAACGAGGACTTGACTGTAGTGCAGTGCTGTTCAGTAACGTTAGAGAAGTTTCCGTTTGAGAAAAGCCATCACAAATTAATTTATGTGCCCACCCAGATTTATTTTAATTAAAATCATCCATGAGTCTTGGCTGTTGCTTTGACTACTAAGTACTTACAAATAAGCTTAAGAGACATGTTTGTTTTTTCCGCAGCTGTGAAAATACATATTCTGCTACATGATTGTTTTTTTATCTGATTTATTTAAATAGAGTTCGGCAAAGATGCAGTTTATAGGGAAGGTTAAAGGGTCAATATCCTATTTAATTAACTTATACCCACTTGGGAAGCAGCCAAGGTAAAAGAATGCAGTGAAAGTAAGCTTCAAATAATATGAAATCTTTGAAAGGACTAACTACCTTTGGTGAAAGGCTTTCCTGTTCTTAACCTTGTGTCATTTAAACTATTTAAATGAGCTATGCAAAAACTTACATTTATAATGGAGCTTAAAAAAACAAGATTAAGTATTTCTTGCAGTTACAAAAAAATTTGATGCTTATGGCACGGTAAGAAAAGCCTTACTTCTCCATCTTACCATGATCCCTGTCTTTGCATACCACAAAATGCATGGTATGTCGCACCTGATTTGACATCTACTGTGTCCGCCACGTGTATGAAGCCCCTCAAGTGTGTGAGAGCTTTTTAAAAACGTTTAAGTCTTTCAAAAAACAATTAGAAAGACGGGGAAGCCTCTGTAATAGCTGAGGGAGGCCTGGTTTTCAATGGGTGTGGATACTGCAGGGTTTCTAAAAGAAGTTGTCTATGACAGCAACCTCATGTTGGATTTCCCAAACCAAGCGTTAATATTTGAACATCTTAGTCATAGGTGTGTAAAAGGTTCTTACCAGAGCCAGAGTGGGAGCTCTGAGATATAAAATCACTGAGCTGTTTTGTGATCTCTCTACATACTAGATAGGATATCCTCATTGCTGTAGCAATGCTCTATAGAGGTGCTAATTCTGGAACATTTTTTCCACTTAATGCCACAGACACTGCACTTGGGAAATATTTCTGTTTCAGTGCTCCACATGGTTTTGTATGTAAAAATGGAACTGAAATGGAACAGGAGAAAAGCAGCTGGTCTGAAGCTGCCAGTAACGATTTCTAATGTGACAGATTCTCAGCAAGAATCCAAAGTGGGAGGTGTATAGGTGAAGGGACTGCATAGCAGCAGAGCCTATGGGATTGAGCATGGAGGCAAGCAATATCCCAAAAAGCCACTACTGCATTTCCTACATTGGGATTTTTTTCTCCCCTGCCCTGTTCTAGGCTTAAGAGCTGTTGGGCTGGAAAACAATTCAGGTGTGAAAAGGTCAACTCCAAAGACTTCCGGATGTCTCTCAGTACCATTGTATGGCATTGGTGGTGTAGGTGCACACATAGCCTAAGAACTTTGGACATAATGTTATTTGGAAGTATATTCCAAAATTTAAATACATCTATTCCTTAAACTTGCCATTAAATCAATATACTGTAATTGTGGGAAAGATCCCTTCTATCCAGAATGCAGCTGCAATGATGTCTTTTCTGTCAAGCTAAAACAAAGGCATCCTTAACTCTCCATTCCAGGTTAATTAAGAATTCCTTGCTGGTTTGAAAAGTACTCTTTAGAAAAAAAAAAAAAAAACTACCAAAATAAAAATACATATGAGAATTCTTTTTTTTTTTTCTTACTTTACTCATCTCTGTTTTTAATTCCTTCTTCATTAGAACATTCATTCTCTTTTCTCCAAAGAAGAACTAAAAATAAACCAATTTAATTCCATGATACCTACAGGTACTTTCAGGCTATTGCAATGATTTTGGCAATGGTAAACATTCACACTTTGTTTTCTTACTGTTTAGCATTTATCTGTGGGAACTTAGGTAGTTTACAGTGTAATGATCCCTTGCAGAGGTATCTTTAAGTTCCAAGGAATCTTTGTTCCTGTAAGCCAAAGAGCAAAATGGTCCACACCCATCTCAAGACTATACCATAGCTACTTTGCACTGATTACACTGGAAGCATTAAATTTGTTCCAAGAGCACTTATCTTCAAGGACTAACTTGGCTAATAGTAACAATCACATGTATACAAAATGCCTTATTTTTAAGTACTTGTGGATACTTTAATCTTTGCATGAGGCAGTGCCTAGTTTTTGGGAGGAGGTAAATGCTAATGAGTCATCTGACAGGCATTTAGTTTATAATTTGTCATTTTCTCCAGCAGACTTTGATTCGGGGATAAAACCATGACAGGGAAAACCAGGAATAGATTTCCAAGTACTCTGAAGTTACTTATTGTGTTAGATGTGGCAGAGAGAAGGGAGATGGTCTGGCACATTATCTCGTTTGGCTTTTGGCTGGTCCCTTGTTGTGCTTCAGACAGAGGTAATACCCTTAGGTTTGAGTTGATAAGTTAAATAACTGCTAAATATCAGTGACCACTAGTCCAGAGGTTGGCAGTCGGTAAATTGGTGGTGTTTGGATTAGGCCATTGTTGACCTGATCCCCCTGAACTCTAGGGTTGTATTCTTCATTCACAGCTAAATACTGACCTAAACCCCTTCTGAAGTCTCTGAACTGTGGTTAAATATGACTTGCAGCTTCACAAACTGTTAAATAGCTCCTTGATACGTTGGCAAGCCAACATATTTTTATTGCTAAAAAAAACTAAAATCAACCAAAGAAATTCAAGGAACTTCCAGTCAAAGGCATGGGCTGTCAGCCATCTCTTGTTTGCTGCTCCCTTGAAACATGTACAGGAGATTATCCTTATTAGGCAATCTTACGGGTATTCCCAGATCTTTTGAGTTGGTTTTCTTCCTTTTTAATTAGTAGGTCATTATGTGACAACTTCTGTCTTCTCCCCTAAGTGGCCAGCTAAGGCAGATTTCACTGTGTTTCTGGATACCTGAAAATAATTAGGCATTTGTGAGCTGGGAGGTGGCTTCAGATTTTAGAAAGTGAAGCTTTGTTATAAGTAATGCACAGGGGAAGTGCTGTTGATGAAAAATAGGTATGTTATTCCACGATTTTGTCTTTGCAGGCAAAAATAGCATGATAAATTTCTGCCTAGCTCTATTCTGGCACTCCTTTCTTGCGCCCTCACCAGTTTCCAATCCCATTAGTTGTGATGGTGCAACTACTTGTAAGTTACTTGTAAGTAAACTGGATCACTGAGAGGATTTGCATTTAAAATAACCCCATTTCTGATACTTCTAGTAGTCCAGTGTGCAGGGAGTCCCACAGACAGTTTTATAAAGACAAGTGCATAAGTTGCAGGGTGGAAATAAGGAGTGGGAATTCCTGAAGCTGGCTCTGTCACAGAGATGAGTGGTGGAAGGGTACCACAGCTCAGCTCACTTGCACCCAGTTGCGTGGAGTCAAATCTCCAGGCCCTTGGCTGTTTGGCTTAGGAAGAGAGTGTGATGTGGAAGAAGAGTTATTCTGGTGCTCCTTTCTCCAGAGAGGGGCTCAAACCAGTAACAAACGTGTTAACTGAAGTATTAACAGCTGAACATGGTCCATCCCTGGCAGTGTTCAAGGCCTGGGTGGACAGGGCTTTGAACAACCTGGTCTAGTGGGAGGAATCCCTGCCCATGGCAGGGGTGTTGGAAATAGATGATCATATGGTCTTTTCCAAGGCAAACCATTCCATGATTCTATGATCATCTTCCAACAGATAATTCCTTTTCTGAGTTCTGTTATATGCAAACATAACTGATAGGCTCTTCCGCCCCCCCCCCCCCCCCCGATGTTTTCATTAAGTTATCTACAAATTTTGCTCAGGCATAGTATTTACTTATCTGTTTCAGTGTAAAGAGCTGGTGCTGCAGCTGAGATAAGAATCCCATTGGGTCAAACATTGGCAAAAATCATAGATTTAGGTTCTCTCATTACAGATCCAGGAGACAGCAGTTCTCTAGTTCACAGTCAGTCAGTTCCTCTTTGGCAGGCTTTTTTGCAAGTTATCAGGGTGAGAAACAGAGCAGTTTAGACACATCACATTAATCAGGGAAAAGGGGAAAAAAAAGAAAGAAAAGAGAAGAAAAAAGAAAGGGGAGGTCTTATTTGAGTTTCTTGCATGTTGGAATCTAGAAAATCTCTGAGTTACACCCTTTTGTTTTTCCACTGATAAAATCACAAGTGAAAATTCATGCCTTTATAGGGATTCCATTTCAGAGGAGACAAATCTTTTAAGCTACTAAAAATATAAATAACATACTGAATCCTGAAGCCTTTGGAAAAGGAAAAAACAAAGAGAAGGATATAAGAAATTGTAAGGATTTGGCTGTTTGTCAGGTTTGAGAAACATGTTCTTGCAAACAAGTGGCACTAATAGTTTTCTGGTCTTGATATGTACCAAAATCTTCACCTCGCTTTTCTTGAGTTTTGGGTTTTTTTTTAATCAGGTTTCTATGGCTTTGCTTGCAAACTACATTGAGCTCAGTAACGCTGCTACTTTTGTAGTATCTTCGTCTGAAGTATTAGTTTTCCCAGGGCTCGCTCACAGAGGCCTGTGCTTTATTCTGGAAGACATGTAGTAGATTCAGTCCTGGCCATTTTTCATGTGAAACCTTATTCAAATGGTAATTGTAAAAAGGCTTTGTAGGCTTTGTTCTCAACTCAAAGAGAAAACTTCAGCTGTGGGCAGCCAGGGTAGGAAAGAATTTTTGCTGGAAGACTCAGAGGAAACCAAATTGGAAGTTACTATAGCCACTGAAAAGTTAAAAGCATACCTACAAATCAGCTGTGAAACCAATCGTGTTATCAATTGGAAGTGAATATTAGGAATAAAATATATTACAGTGAAGATCAGGACTTGTGTTCCTTTTCTTCCTTTCCACTATGAAGGATTTACTTATAAAATTTGTAGAGACCTGTGTGCAAAGTATGCACAGTTGGTTAGCAATTGTTGATATGCATATATGCTACTTAGCACCTGGTGTATAATTTAAGGGTAAGTCTTGGCTCTTCAGAATCAGCCTCCCACACTGGACTGTTGGATGAATGTTCACAAAGTCCTATGTGATATATAGCACTTTCATTTTGGACATTTGTGCTTTTTTGTACCTAAAGATAAAACTTGGAAAATTCACAGTCCGAGTAAGGACTTCAACAACTCCAAAGGTTTGCAGCTGTTCTAATATTGCATGTTTGTTAAATTTAACTGTATTTATGTAATTTGACCCATTGGTAGCTCCAGCTAAAAGTGGGCACTCATTTTGGAAGACACTCTAAACCCAGAGCCTAGGATGTAAAACAGACCTTCTGTTACAGAGGTTACAGGGGGAAAAGTGACTTGCCTGAGGTCACATTCAGTAGTGAATCCAAAATCTTGGTTTCTGCTTTACAGCTCCATATCCACTATGTCATAGACCTCTCACCCTTAAAAGGTTATTTCACTTATTTAATGTATGTGTACTCATAAAATCATTTAGGTTATAACTGTGTTACTAATCTACCTTTTTGTTTTCTGACTAGTTTACAGTCCTTGTCTAGCACCCGCTTTATAGGGTGATCTCCTTGCACACCCCTCCCTGAAACTGCAGTCACCTCCTACAGGCAGATCCCTTTATTTGGAGTTGTGGTGCTCTGCTCAGAGGCAAAGTCCATCTGTGAAAAATTCTTTGTGGGAAGAGGAATTCTTCAAACAGGAACATGTCCATATGTTATCTGTATTCTGGTTCATATGTTAGAACAGTGGAGAATATACAGCAGTTCTCATCACTGAAGATAGAGTCTGTCAAATCCAGTGTGTATATAAGGATACCAACACAGTAACTAAGACACACAGGAAAAGAGCAGGAAAAAAATTAATCAATAAATCCTTTGATACTAATTTGTCAAATGTGGTTTACTTTTAATGACTGACAGTAGTTGTCATTATAATGTGTAAGTATACCATGCGGCGCTGCATCTGTGAAAGACTAGCAGCCAACCATTGCCAAGATAATCCAGAGATGTCATTTAAACATTAAATGAGATTAAATATTGCTGAAGAAATGTAAAGTGAATTGGTCCCTGTGAGGGAAGCAATATGAGGATGTTTTATTAAGTTACACCCCATCCTAGGAAAAAGATTGGAAGTTGCATTCATAGTGTAGTTGCAAAGGAGGTTGCATCTGATGTTTTGGCCATGCAGGTATCTTGCATGTGTATTGCCAAGGCTTCTTTAATTCTTTAGTCACGGCAGTGTACGATACCGAGCTTACACTATAAACTGACCATGTCAGCACAGGCATTGACACAAACTGAAATTAAATTCTAGTAATTCAGCTTTATTCAATTCCTGAAAGCTGCTTTGTAGACATCACAGGCTAGCAGGTATTTTGTTTCAGTGCTGCATTAGAAGAAGTGACGCAAATCCACCATTTTCCTGTGTGTTACAAGGTGTTTGAGTTCAGGAATCACATACCAGCCTATAGCAGAAAATACTTTCTTCAAACCTTTCTCAGTTTGTAAAAAAAATAAAAATCATAGTTTTTCTAGTGTCAATTTTTTTTTCTTCCCAAATAAATTTTTAATGACAGCCTTAAGTCTTGCCTCTCCTGTGTATTTTGGGGCATGGATAACTAAATAAAAATAAAGCCCAGCAGAAAGCAATTTTAGTAATCTTATATTTAGCCTTAGTGAACAGTATTCCTCAGAAACCACAAACAAGGTATAGTCCATCGAAGAAAAGCTTTCAACAAAGTTAGGCTGTATACTGAAATAATCTTTGAACTAACACCTCTGAAGATGTGCAGAACAACCTTACAGGCAGCAGTCGACTGAGCCTTGTCCATGGGGTAATGCAGAGCCTGAGTTAACAGTACTGCAGATCATCTATTTTTCATATATTAGAACAACTGCACTTCCTCTAAATCTCATAGAACTAAAACTTCCCTGCAAAAGAGATCACTGTATGTGACACTTGACAGTTGCATATTTTAAAGTGTATGTATATAGAAACTTCTTTATCTACCTGTGCTTTCCGCACACATTCAGGCTCCTATGAGCACATTATTTGTGTGTTTGTGTTTGTGCGCATATACTGTAGATGCAGATGGATACAAAGTGAGATGTGTATGCATGATAAATATATATATATATTTGAAGGGGGAAAAGAATTTATAGGATATAATATATGGCCAATTTTGTCTGCTTGTATTTAGCACTTAAGGGCTTATATACTCAGTTTGCTCAAAAGAGTGAAGAAGTACTCCTTGCTTATGCCTCAAATCAGAAATGCATGAAGTGCAGCTGCAGAGATAATACATTCTCCCCAAAGGCTTTGGCTGAGCAAATTAGGTGTCAATGGGGTGCCTGCGCAGGCAGTACTCTCTCTAATTAGTCTCTTGAGCCTAGTTGGTGGCAGGTATAAGATGATCTAATCAATTGGTCTGTGTCTGATGGTACGTGTAAAAATCCTAGCAGGCAGAGCTGTCTCCCACAGGTCACTCACCTGCACAGCAGGAACGCTCATTTTCATTTTTCATCTTTTCCAGCACATGATGCTGACAGTTAGTTTTAAGAAAATTGAATCCAAAAAATATCTAGTTCATAGGGCATGTAGGTCAAAATAAAGTTGCATTATGGGTACTGGTGATCCAATTAATTAATATTTATAGCAAGGAGTTGCATGTAGATATTATCTGAATGCAAACAGTATTGATAATATTTGGTTGGCTTTCTAAAATGGCTTCTCTAACACAGATAGGAATAAAAGGTGTGGAAAAATCACCTGTTAATAGTACCCTTTTTTAGAGAGAGAATAAACCGTATGTGGTGTGTGCATGTGTGGTGGAGGGAGAAGCAGAATGAATATATTGGTGATGATCTTAAATACCCCCGTGTTTCAACTCAGAGAGAATACAGTATCTCCAGTTGTCAGCTCATATTTTCACTTTAAATCTGGCATTGTAGAATGAATACTCTTACAATAATGCTAAATCAGCTGCCACATAAATAGACCTGCACTGTGAGTGTGCTTTGCATGCTAAGGACTCTGCGGGAGCACAGCTCCGCCCTCTGTGATAATTTATGCAAAAATTAAAAGCACCTAGAGAAGGATGCTGATGCTGCCAAAAGGAGCATGTATTGAATTGGTGAGCTGCATTTTTACAGGAAATTACATTCTTCTATTAATTAAAATAAAAATATTTGGGATTTAGTCATCCTCCTCTGCCTCATGTCTTGAGAGCATGATTAATGTTTAAATTACAAGCTTCAGTATCCCTTCCTAGCACCACTGTTACATCAAGAGCTACTGCATTCTGAAGTTGGTGTCTGCCATTTTTAAAGTGGGCTAACACCTTATTTTATCCCACTTGGGATCTGGGACAAACAGGATGTATGCAACAGATGATTTTTCTAGATAACAAACATACAATTGAGTTACTTGATTTAGGTCACTTGATATTTCAAGCACATCATTAACTACCAGGTTTAGTAGAGATGTCATGAAAACAAAAGTACCTGGACCTGTGTTTAAAAAGTACAAGCGCATTTTAAAAGCAGTCTGTTACATTTCAGATTTTGTTGTTGTTTTCTGTTTGTTTGGGTTATTTAAGGAGTTCTGAAAGAACCCTATTTAGCTTTTGGGAAATCACAACTTGTAAATATTCCATTTAACAATTTATGCTTTTATAAGCAAAGCTGTGACCAGAGGCCATAAACACAATCTGCCAAGTCACCAGGCAGGACTTGGCTTTGTATGATCAGGAAAATGTATTAGCAAGGATATTTCTAAATTATGTCTTAAAAAATGCAAACATGGAATACTAAGCCATCTGGGAATAGAATGGCAGCACTGTGTGGAGGGCCCTGCCTCAGGTTTTGGTTGTGTCAATAACTGACGTTTCAGTTCAAGAGCCTCACTGAAGAAACAGTGGTTTTTTAATAACAAGATTGGTTCACAGCAGTCTAAAATTTCATGTTTGCTTTATTGTGAATTTTCTGCTGTGGACAAAGAGACACCCTGCTCTTCCTCCAGTCAAGGGATGCTATTTGATGTGAGTCTCCTCTGAAACAAAAGCAAAGAGAAGAAGGTCTGCTGTACCACAGCACAGTGATTACCGCACTCCTCTGAGAACTGGCATATTGGTATTCAGTTTCTTCCTGTGTCTCAGGATAGTTAGACCACTGTTCCCCATTGCTCCATGAGGGCACTCTGAGGCCAAAGGAGGGGATTTCACCTGTTGACTCCACTTTGAATCAACAAACATTCAGTGAATTACGGATTCAGATGTGAACCTTATGTATTGTCACTGGGAAACTGTAGCACAGCCCTGGGAGAAGTGTGATGCTCACCACCCTTAGAAAGTGTCCTGAGGTCTGCTGATAGAAAGGAAAAGTTCTGTGTAATGTAATTGCAGTTTTTCTCAAATCGGAGCGATCTGGTATCTCCTGCAAAACCCCCATCCAGAGGCTTTTCTATAAGAAGTTATTTCGTTATCCATCTTAGACTTCCCTGCTGCGGCTCTTAAAAAGGTCATTCCTAAAAAAGTGCTTTTGAATGAAGGGAAATGTGGAATTTGGGGAATATTGTCAACAGTATTTCACCACTGAGCAGTTGTGAACCTCTGTGTGTTCAAAACATTGCTTTTCTTTTTAAGCTCTTGAAGGGTAAACTAATTGGACCTACTCTAATGTATTCATGGTTTGGGTTGAAAGAGACCTTAAAAGATCATATGGTTCCAACCCCCTGCCTTGGGCAGGAACACCTTCTACTTCACCAGGTTGCTCAATGACCCCTCCAGCGTGGCCTTGAACACTTCAGGGATGGGGCATGCACAGCTTCTCTGAGCAACTTGTTCCAGTGTCTCATCACCCTCATAGTGAAGAACTTCTTCCTAATACACCTTGAAACAAGGTTTACTGGGACTTCAGCCAGTCTCCCAGACTGTGAGGAAAGTGGGACTTTCATGTGGAATAGACAGTCAACACAAACCTCAGAGCAGTTAGGAAACAATCCAAGCAGGACTCAATAGATGGCAGACCAAGCTGCTGGAGGGCTCAAGATACTGACACACGTTAAGAACAGGCTTTTGTTTATCCATTTCAGGTATTCTGGTGCTTAAGGGGCAGAAGAAGAGCTCTCAAGAACCATGACAGGAACCGTGAAAATGATGAAAGTTAGATTTTGTGTTGAGATTAGACTATTTTAATGAAAGCCACAATTAAAATGTTACACTTGAAACTGCAGTGCAGAAGTCATGCCTTGTTTTTCTCCTGCTTTTGAAATGAGGGCTAGACTAGATTCACTGGCACCTGCATCCAGGTTGATTTATATAGTTTTAGGATATGCTAATACAAGCCAGTTCCATGCACAATTAATATTTCAGCATTCTTAAGTGCTAAAATTCCTCCATATTTGACTGTTTCCCTGCAACTTCATTTAAAAAATGTAGCAGGTCTGTAGTTACAATCCTTGGTCTTGAAAAACTTTGTAAACCAGATGGATTTTGAACTTCAGAAAAGTACAGAATTCTCAGCCAGTCTCACTTTATTGCTTGGCATAGAATCCTACTTGGTATTAAGAGTTACATATGATAATTGTATAATCTTTCCAATGGCTCCAGTCCATCCAGCCTTCATTTAGCCTTCACCTGGCTCTTGCAGTTGTTGAATGCTTTGTTTTAAAGTAACACTTCCCACACTCTCAGCCTGCCTTCTGTTTTGTGTAAATCTCGTCACAGTACCTCCTTGCAAGTCCAGTTGCTGCTTTGAGTCTATACATACAGGAATCAGCAGTAAAGTGAAATACAGTGTAAGGGAACCTATTGATATAGTGGTTATTTTTAGCATATGAAAGAGAGGCTTTAGTTATCTGCCTAGTAATAGAAAAACACCAAAATAAAGGTGATGTTTAAACTCAGCACACCAAGGAGCCCCATAACCTGGCTGAGTCTGCAGTAATGTTTGCCATGTACCCCAAGGTACCTCAAATAACTTTTGGGAAGCAAACCTGAGGAAACCATGAGGAAACATGAACTAGTTGCAAGCATTGCTGTGAAGGTGATCATGAGGGACTCCATGACAATGGGGACAAAAAGACTTACAAATTCCTGAAGCTGTGCCAACATGTAGCAGCCTTCCTTTGCATTCATGTGGTGTTACCACCTTGAGAAGAGCCAGTTGTCTGTTTATGACTGCCTATAATTTCCGTGGAGAATGTGAGTGCTGATGGCACCTCCAAAGATTAGCACTTGGAACAGAGATACATGAATATGGATTAATATATCTTCTCACTTAGGCAATCACCCTGAAAACACTGGTGGTTTAAGTTTTCTTGAGGTACCAGCTTTAAAGTGCTCTAGAAGTCTGTCCTTTGCTCTGAGTTGGTGTCTTCACAACCAGGTTTGGACTAACTTATGTTTTACCAAGTAAAAAATTATTAAGGAATGTATTTTGTGAGGCTTATTATAATTTATATTGTTTCCTTACAGGATTAAATTTACCAGTTTGGAGGAGGGAAACAAAAACCTAATGAGGAGGCCGACACCAGGAAGGAACCATGGCCTGTTTCCTTTCTTTCTCTATGGTGGATTTCATTCAAAAGAAAATTGGAAGCTGGCAAGACCCTGTTTTTTTCCCTGCAATTTATTTAAAACCTTGCACGCATTTGGATACCTTGTGATTTCAAAGAACTATGTGAAGATTAAGCTTTTGCTTACTGATACATGGCATGTACTCTTTCAGTCTTTTGTGTTTGATTTTGTTTGATTTTCCACTGCAGCTCTGCATCTTTGTAAGGATTTTTATGCTTTCACCAGCAATGTCTTAAATACATTAAGACAACACATTTGGTGTTCACACTTCCTCAGTAATGACTGTACAAGAAAAGCCAGTGGTGGCATAAAGGACTGTTTTCTTTGGGAGTTGTGCGTATTTTGCAACCAATGGGAAGACTATTTCTGCCAGAGCAAGCCCAGCTTGTCTGATCAGCTGACAATTACAGCACTTTGCAACTGTTCCTGAAGTGTTGTTGGGTTATTTCTTTTTTCATTATCTGCTCAGACCATTCATATCCATTTTAAAAACATGGCAATAATTGCATGTTTACTGCAGTACTCTGAATTTGGTTACTCTGCTTAGGCTATGTAGCATGCCAGTTTTCAAAATAGGCCCGTGAGAAGGACAAAGCAAAAATGATGACATGTACGCAGCTGACAGATATACAATGAACTCTTGATGGTTTTATTCCCTTCAAGAATATTTCTTTCTTTTATGGGTCTTGGCTAACATCTCTGTGTTTTTCCTCACACTGTTTACCTTTTGGAATGTTTTCTTGAAAGCAGAGATGATGAAACTGTTCTGTTTAATTCAAGGCAGATACTAAGGTACAGAAAAACTTCTGTTGAATGAGCCATTAAATCTAGCTATTACTTTGCCACATGCAAAGCAAAATGGAGGATTTTCCTTTCCCAAACTGTTTGCTGTTCCACACCAAAGCACCGTTCAAGTTATTTTCTGTAGGTATTCTGAGCTGATTGGAAGGCAGTACCAGCTACTGTTGTTAATAGCTTTTCTGAATGAATCATTCAAATGCAAACTTTTCAAGAAATGTAAGTTGTGTGATTTTAGAAAAGGAAGCCCCTGCTACAGTTTGGCTGAGGAGAACATTGTGTTCAGGGGTGTGATAAAATTGCCCTGACCATGTACAATGCTTTGCATTCAGAGAGGGCAGGGTATGGTGCAAAACCCACTGTTGAATTATAGTCCTGCTTGGACAGAAACGCTTGCTAGGCAATATTATTCTACATATAAATTTGACATCCTTTGCTTGCTGGATGCATTGAATTACATTTTTAAGAAGTGTGGTAACACTTTGGTTAGCTTTCAGTGTTTGAAAGGAGGGGGAAAGGATTTGTGCTACTGCCATCTTATTAAACTCCAGCAGTGTTTAATAAGAAAAAAACACCCAATAAGGCAAATCCTTGAATGCACAAGTAGCTTCCAAAGGCCTCTTAATGAACTAGGATACAAGGCTACACTTTCAAAGAGCTGAACCATGGAAATATGCTCAATACTTGCACAGCCATTGAAAAGACAGTTTTCCCCAATGACATCTCTGTTTCAGGATCTGGTAAAAGCCATCTGAAAGCGACTTTCAGTCATAATCCTGTTTAGAACTTCCTACAGTTCTTCCCCTGTGTTTATGAGGGGGAAAAAGTGATCACTGAACTCTTGAATTTATCACACACTGAAACTGCCTTAGACGTGGTTTGTTTGGGTTTCATGTTTCTTTTTTTTTGTAAGAGAAAAGTCTTTTATACATTATCTTTGCTACTTAAATCGTGTGCAGTTTGATGATTAAAATTAGCTATTTTTAGAAAAAAAAACTTGCAAAAACCTGAAGAATTTTTGAAAATGTAACAAAGATTACAATTAAGAATATAAGGGTAGTTTCATAGATGCTTCTACTTTGCAGCTTAAATTGTGAGGCGAAGAACTGCGCTGCTCAACTAAACATCTGAAGGTTTAATATAGAGGGTAATTCCCCAACTGCTCCCACGAGGCTAGCACATTAATATCCATCGTGACTTAGGTACAGTGTTTGCTTAAGGTATGTATGTGTGTATGTATGTGTGTGTACACACACATGCACATGAGATATCTTCTCTGCCCCATTCCCACTTCTAAGCAACCACAGAAATAGTTGGTCCAAAAACTCTTCAAACTCAGTTGCTTAAAAAAAGTGCATAAATATGTACGTTCCTAAATAGTAACTTGATTTTCAGCAGTAGTGAGGTTATCTCAGCTATCATTCAGTTAAGGAGTGACCAGGATCTCTTTCTTACGCACCTTGCTCACAGGCGTCCTGACTGCCTGCGGTGTGCTTGTGGGTTTGCTGCTCTCCCGTGGAGGCTCTGGGCCCTGGGGATGTTCTCCTGGCTCCAAGGGGACCCAGGTTCAGCAAGCTGGTGCCATTCACGTGAGCACTGCAAATTGTTCTGGAACGTCAACTCTGCTGGGAAATGTCAAGGTTTTATGAGAAAGTAGAAGGCCCTTTGTCCAGGGAACTGATAGTACAGCCTCATTTCCCTCTTCTTCCTATCAGCAGAGCCCTTACCTGCATGGTTAGCCCGACTGACACCCATCAGTTAGGACCCCCTGACAGGTAGCCCACCATCTCCAGCTCTTGCACAAGTGGAGTTTTCACCATAGCTCTTCTCAGTGTTGCAGAATGGACTGCAAGTATCAGTAGTGTTACTGTCTTTTTCTCTCATCCTTCCGAAATCAGGGGAGAGCAGCCACAGGGCTGCAGGTGTAGTAGGAGATGAAAGTGGGAAGGCATGTTCAAGCACTGCATAAACCCTAATACTAAGTGAATGGGGAAGGGAAGATGGTGATAGAGATGTTCTGCATGACACAGAGATTCCTTGCAAGTTCATATTCACAGAAATTGGCTTGACAAGTTAACCAGCTGGAGATGGCTTAGTCCTCTCTCCCCCTCGGTTCAGACCAGCTTTAATCCACCCCCAGCAGGCACCACACCAGTCAGGACACTCCGGTAATGCCGACATGTTACTGTATGGTATCCTGGATAGGTTGGGTCCTTCTCACTACTGTTTTCAATCAGAACCATTGTTTAGGGTAAGTCGTCAGTACATGCCAAGCTGAAGATTCAGTCTATAGCAGACAGAGGCACAGGGGCATTCACTTTCTCTTTGGTGCACAGGGGTTCTGCATTTCAGACTGCTGATTATAGAAGATAGGACAAAAATTCCCTGTGGGCCAATAAGTGATTATGGGCCTTGTGTGCTCTGGTCAGTGCACACAACCAAATGTGTAGTCAATGCTCTGATATGCTCATATGCAAAATATTCATATGAATATTATTGGGTTTGTAATCTTTGTTATATAAAACATTTAGGCTGTACAGACTGGGGAGCAAAATGCAGACACCCCATATAAACAGTTATGTTGCATTACTGAGCATAACATTACTCTCCCCTACCAGCATTTAGGTGGAGTGACTGTACGCTACTGCCTTGCATTTTTTTCACATAAGCAAAAAATCTAAAAGTAAAGGATGCACTAATAATTCCCATCCCCCAAAATGCATTTCAATGGTGCTGCATACAAAATCCCTGCTTGCCAGCTTTCACATGGATTTTTGTATGGTGCACTAAGAGGTATTCTTTTTTAACAAATAAAAAGGGGAGAGCTGGTACGTGAAAACAATGTTAATGTAATGAAACACATATATATATATATACTTCAGAAGAACAGCATAGTAAGCAGTACAGTAAAATAAGTGTCGCATTATTTGTTACACCTTGTAATTTGTCTGTATTATGAAAGATGTAATGGTTCGTCAGCTGTAACTGTTGTTTTCTTGTAACATCATATTGAATAAAGTGTAGCAGAATCTCTTTTCTCCTTCATATATGTGATCTACACCTAACCCAGGGAATAAAGCCCTTCTGTTACTTTTTGTTCTCCAAAAAATGAACACAGTAAATGGTTGTAAATAACAGATTTTTAAGGAAAGAAAAGTACTTAGAAGCAGGCAGGCACTAGACAGTAATGAGTTGAAAAGGTTAGGCACTGATTCAATCAAACACATGAGCTTAATCAGAACTACAAGGCAGTGCTGACTACATAGGGCAAGGTTGTTCGCATTTCTGTCTGTAATAGTTAGAAAGTTAATTATTTGGTGTCTCTTTCCATTTTGTTGTGTGTGGCAAGGGACCTATTTACACTACACTGGGATTTAATTGAAGTAGCAGAAGGGCCAGTTTCCTAGGGAAATAAAAGATCTGATTTGAATCTATGATAATGTGGAGAATAAACTTAGGCTTATTGCAACTTCTCTTGAATTAAAAACCTGATAACTCTGCTAGAAAATCAGGCAAAACATATGATAGGCATTTTTCACAACTTTGATATGGGAGTGTGATTTACATCTGTCCATACTAGGTTATTTATCTCAATCTGTGAGTATGTAGTTTTATTCTTCACCTGCACATTTCTTTGCACATTACAGTATTAGACACACAAATGCTCACTCACACTGAATATAATCAACATGTACCTTCAGTATTTTCTCCTCCTTTCCATTGCTTCTAGCTTTTTTGGTACTGACGTCTTGCTAGAACCTATTTTTAGACAATGAAAGTTAGATCAATTGCACAATTGCACAGGCTTAGTTTGAATATTTGGCTGAAATATCAGAATATGCTGTTTCAGCAAATACAGGAGTTTATAGGGGTCTGATAGTTTTGACATCATTTTGGTCTGGGATAGGGGATGGCTGTAGAGCAAGTGCTTGTACTCTCTAGCCCGATGGGGAAGCCACTGTCCTAGAACATGGATAATGGAGGACTGAAATTCTAGTCTTGGCTCCAGCTGATCAGGAGTAAATGAATATAAAATAGTCTTCCTTTTACCTACGACAATATAGGCTTGACTGTGGGCCTTCAGTGTCACAGGTTTTATCTCGTAGAATAATTTTCCTGCCCAGTTCTGATGGCAAATCTCTTCAGGAGAAGAATCTTTACTTTTTATCTGGAAGGTTGCCACAAAACGACGTCAGCTGCACCCAGAGGGCACTGCACAAAAACAAACCAAGAAAACACATGCATGTTCATCTGTTTCTATTTTAGCGGAGGTTCTCACTGGCTAGGCCAAATTTATGAAGGTGGTGTCTTTTCGTAGTCTAGATGAATAATTTGCGCTTTCAGCTAAGTATCTGATTTGTTCAGTACTCCTGACTCACTACCTGTGTGGCAACTTTAACCTACAGATCTCTCAGATACAAATGAGAACCAAGAATTACTACCTAAAAAGGTTTGTATGTTTGAGCACTGTGTACCAGGAAGAGCATTCAGAGTGAGCTTTTAATTATGTAGTCTAATCCTTAAAGCCGTCTCCTGACCCCCTTGGCTGCACTCCTAGCCTGTTTAGCCCCAAGGTTTTCTTCTTAAACCAGCCTGGCTGCTACAGCAAAGCAAGAGATGCACATAAGTAGAATAGCAGCCACCCCTCCCCCGAGAAAAGAAAAACTGGAGGGAAAGTGTTGGAGCAACCTCGTGCCACTAGGTTAACACATACGGTTTCTCAATAATGCCTCTCCTTGTAAACCTCTGCGAAGTAAACCCTACAGCAGCAGAAGGGCTTGCTGCTACCAGTGGGGGGTGGTGTTATGGACATTAGATTTGAGAAGCTTATATAGCACATGGGTGAGGATAAAGGGATACAAATCAGAGAAAAAAACCCTGAAGAGATTAAAAAAAAAAAAAAAAATCCAGGGCCAAGTATTTACTGTTCATTCCCCTTGCGAGTGGTGTTCTATATTGTCTGCAGTGAGTCATGCTGAGAGCGAGCCAGGCACAATAATAGCTGAGAGCAGTCCTGCAGCCCCTTCGTTATTGCCTGTGCCAGCTGATACTGAGTTGAGTTGGGCAAAATACAGTGATTCCAAAAACATTCTTGGTTCTTTTTTTTTTTTTCTCTTTTATCCTATTTCCCAAAGGGCCCAGTAGTGATTGCTGGGGCTGTACTACCTAAACTAAAATCAAACATGTTTTGAAAATAACTTTCCAAGGACCGATACGGCAATTCACAGAAAAGATGTAACAGCTTTAAGTGCTATACAGCAAGATACTGCAGTGCTACATACCCTAGTAAAGGCTCAAAGCCTAAGGAGATTTATGGTATCACAGGAACATGTCAACCTCACCTTTCAACAGGAATTAGGACTACGCCATAGGTTTCAAAAGGGGAGGTGTTCATCTGACAATGCAGCTCATTACAATAGTTTGCCCCCAGCTTCCACCTGAGGAGCTCAGAGATATTCCTGCATTAATGAAATGAGCTGTACACACAGCCCTGGGACATACTGGATAGATGTAAAGATCCATATTTTGTAGAACAAAAAAAAAAAGAAACCCCAATACACCCCCAAAACCAAGGCACAAAGTCAGTTATTTGCAAAGCTTTGCTATGAGCACAAGTACCCAGATGAGTAGTTCACTTGGTGTTTGGTAAAAACTGAGCATTCAAGGTATTTCTTTAGAGCAGTTTATCACAACAACAACAAAGTGTAATTTCTGTGTTGAAAACGAGTCACATTTCACTGTATAGATAGATGGAAAGATATCAATGTATTACATGACAAAGTGCTGTGGTCCAGTAGGACTGCAAAGACTTGTTCATTGACCAGATGCCCAGCATTATGTCAGTGTGGAACAGGAAGAATTGCATGTCCACCATGTTGGCTTTGCTGGGAAATACTGTAAACATGAACTGCCACTTGGCTGCATCAAGAGACACGGATATAACTGTCAAACTCTTCAGAGACCATCTCAAATGTTTTATAATCCCCCCCTTTTTTTTTCCTCACAACACAGCAAAGCAGAAGGGATTTCCTGCTTGGAAGGTAGTGCCCTACAGAAATAGCCCTTTTCATATAGGTGGTTAACATTTTATAGATACTTCTCTCCCAGCATGCTGTTCTGGCCCATTACACATAATAAATGCAAACCACTACAGCCCTAACATGCCCTTTTCACATATATTGCTGGCTGCTACAAGTCATCATCTATCTGCTGAGAACTCAGAAAGCACCCCAGCACAGGGTATTTTGGAACACAAGTACTTCCTTGGTGGGGACGTGAACCACGGAAGAGCTGCACTTCTGGTCTCCCACACCCACTAGGTGCTCTCCAGAAATGCCTGTTTACATCTGGGCAGTGTCGGTGTTTTCACTGCTGGCTGTTTAGCTTGTGCTCATGCATGTTGAGTGACTAACCTGCAATAGCAGGAACCTGTAATTCTGGGAGCCGCTCCATTAGTGGTCAGAGGTACCCTGCTCTTCTGCCAGTCCAGAGACAGCAGCAAGTGAGCTCTGTTTGGACAAGTGAGGTTTGGCTGCTCCGTAGCTCCAGCTGCTGCTGGAGCATCAGGACTGAAGATGGAGGAAGCAGGAGAGAGGCACAGGACAGAGATATGTGTGCAGTCTGAGGGCAAGGCCATGAATCCGACAGTGGCTAGGAAATGGTCACAGGCAAGTTCCCTTGTTTTAGAAATACTCCGTGTTCACCCTACTGCTAGCTGGGCCTTTCGTTTACAACCCCAAGCAATCAGAAAGGGACAGTTAGATATCCTCCCAAACCCTTTCCCCAAGCAACCGTAATTCAGATTTAGAACAACTGATTGATCAAAGGAAAGAGGAGAGTCTCAGACAGTTTTGGATGGGCCCTTGCAAGTCCCTAAATATGAAGAAGTGTGCTATGTGCTCACCACCTGTAAAAACATGGAGCTTTGAACACCCAGTGTGTTTCTGCATCATTGGCCAGCAGGGTTTCCTATGCCAGGGTTGCCAAAGTAAACAATACCCAGTTTTGGGGAGAGGAGGCTTGTGGCAAACCCCTGTTTGGCAGCAGTGCCAGGTAGGATGGAGAAGACGCCACCTTAACCAGGGAAATAAGGGAACCAGGGCCTGGAAGTTACATGGGCTCTTACTGGAGCCCCGATGACAAACTGGAGCTGAAGCAGTTTTGTCCGCTGCCATCAGGACTTGGCTGCTCCTTATCATTGCTGTGTCAGTCACTGTCCATAACTCGAAACATCAGTGGCTCACACTGTGCTGCTCTCCCATTGCCTGACAGGACTGTGCTAGGTACACAGTAACTTTATGGCGAGAAACCCACAGTGCCCTTCAGAATACTGAGCCCAATGAGTTCCCACAGCTGTAACTCGGGCTTGCTGAGCTGCTTTGCACCAAAGTATTTTGACTGCAGGAATCTGGCTGGTAGGAGAACATGCCAGGAACGAACAAGGAGCACATTTACCTTCACTGGCCTTACTGAACGCCACTTCAGATGCCCCATTTTGCACAAACACGTGTTTTGCAGCAGCTCTGCTGGCGCAGGCCCAGAGGTGCGGGCACAGGAACCGTGCTTCTTGCCGCATGCAAAGGAGGGCCGAGGGGAAAGAAGGGAACTTAACCTGAAGCACCATTTACGGAAAGCCTGCGGTTCCCGCGGACAGCGTTACCGCCAACACCGAGTCCTGACAGAGCCCCGCCAGCTGTCCGGTCCCTCAGGTGAGCGGCGGGGCGGCACCGCCTCTGTTCGCCAGGGGGCGCCATGGGCCGGGGCGGCCCGCGCAGGGCTCGGGACCCGCAGCCGGGGAGGGGGAGCTTGGCGCCAACGTGAGGGAAAAATAACACGGGAGTATCGGCGGCGGAGCGGGAGGAGAGGTTTAAACCCAGAGAGAGGCAGGGTGTGCCCTGCCGCTGGGTTTGGCACGGTGGAGCCGCGCTGTTGCTGTGAAACCAGGCGGGTTTGGAAGGTTCGAGCCTTGCGCTGAGTGTTTTCGAGCGACTTGAGAAATAGCACGGTGAATAGAGGGGGTTTTTAGCCGTGGCTAAAGATCCGGCCTGGCATGGGACGGCACAGCACTGCCGGTTAGACGGGTGCTGGGTGCGGTTCACTGAGAGGAGCTAGGCCGTTTTCTCCACTCGGGAGGTCCTCTTCCCCAGAGCTCATCCTTCTGGCATCTGGACCGGGAGCGCAGCCTGGCTGCCAACACCCGCCACTGAGAGCTGCATCCCACCACTCCTGAGGGCTACGGGGCACCCTAACCCAGCCTGTCCTCCACATCCATCCATACATCCAGGCACTATCACCTGCCAGTGACAACTGCAATACCCTTTGAGGGCGCATTGCTATGACCCAGCTGTTCATGTGCAACACCTTGAGACCTGTTTATTGCCTTAGATACCTCAACTGCCCACAGAGGAATCCATGCAGCACCCAGTGCAGTAACAGGGGCTGGCACATGAATACCTGAAGCTGAAACTGAACTTCACGCCATCTGTAAAACACAGTGTCAAACTCACACTTGCCCCAGACCCTAATCTTTTATTAATTTCTTCCATACAGAGAAGAAGAAAATGCAACCAAGTTCTTTTAAAGATATCTCTGGAGCCTGTGCTGGAAAAATGGCCTTAGGTGCTTTTTTTTTTTTTTTTTTTTTTTTTGCTTTTTTCTTTTTAACTTGGACATTTACTGCAAAGAGAGAAAAGGTGCTGTTTAATCTCTCTTCTCATGTGATCCTCAGTTTCTACCTGGTTTGTTTCTCCCACATAGGATCTCCCTAGTAGTAGTCACCTAAACAAGTGATTAGCAAATGAAGGATCAGCCTTGCAATGCTCATAGCTGCAGGATGCGGTGCAGGGAGGAAAAACGAAGAAATCCACATTAGGTAAAATAACATGGCTCCCAGCACTACATTGTCCCAACAGAGGAATACACACACTTTTCCCTTTTGAGGTGTCATCAGCACTTCCCCAAATCATCCAGACCTCCCAACACCACCTTTCAATTAAAGTGCTTTTTTTAACTTGACTTGGGCCTATTTAATTAGAGCTGGTTGGAAGTTCTCCCCAGCAAAGCAAGGTTATTCAACAGCTTTGGAAATCACTGATTTATCAGGAGAAAAAGACTTATCTTTCAATTAACTTCCTTCACCTGTGGGTTGTCAGAGCTCTGGTTTCTCAGCTCAGTGATGGGTTTCCATCTGAATGACTGTGGGGCTGGAGACCTCAGGGATTCCTGTTTCTTCTCTATAGAGCTGAAAGTCAGTGCAGTCCTCCAGTGTGTGCAGCTATAGGGCAGTGCAGATGCCAAAATGACTATTTTTGTTTCAGATATTTATGCCATGAAACTGTGCAAACTGCTATCCCTAGATATTTCAGTATTTTATAGTTTTGACACAGTATCGCCATAAACACATTCATGGTTTTGCTTTTACTTGTGAATTAAGGGTTTCTAGAAAATGTTTCCTCATCAAAGAATGAATTACTGATCATCATTAGCAATGAAACCTACCAGAAGGAGATAACAAGCTTCTCTGGTTGGAGGTCGAAGGAGGTGATCCTGCCCCTCTACTCTGCTCTTGTGAGACTTCACTTGGAGTATTGTGTACAGTTCTGGTGTCCTCAACATAAGAAGGACATGGAACTGTTGGAACAAGTCCAGAGGAGGCCATGAGGGTGATCAGGGGACTGGAGCACCTCCCATATGAAGATAGGCTGAGAAAGTTGGAGCTGTTCAGCCTGGAGAAGGCTGCATGGAGACCTCATAGCAGCCTTCTAGTATCTGAAGGGGGCATATAGGGATGCTGGGGAGGGACTCTTCATTAGGGACTGTAGTGACAGGACAAGGGGTAATGGGTTAAAACTTAAACAGAGGAAGTTTAGATTGAATATAAGGAGGAAATTCTTTCCTGTAAGGATGGTGAGGCACTGGAATAGGTTGCCCAGGGATGTTGTGAATGCTTCATCCCTGGCAGTGTTCAAGGCCAGGTTGGATGAAGCCTTGGGTGAATTAGTGTGAGGTGTCCCTGCCCATGGCAGGGGGGTTGGAACTAGATGATCTTCATGTCCTTTCCAACTCTAACTGTTCTATGATTCTATGACACTGCGTAAATTCAGACTTCAACTAAGATGTAGTCTTTCTAAATATTGTCTTCATAGACCATCTTACCACTTATGTAGGAGGGTTCTGGTTTTAATTCAGCTTGAAATCAGTTGGAATCCTGGCAATCCTGAAGTAAATGGATATTTTTATTATCTTTGATTCCAGTAGCATTAGAACTTTATCTGGGATGGCTTTCTGAGATAGACACTGTAGTTTAAACACAAAATGGAGTTGAGGCTAGATTCCACTTTGTGCATGTGGATGGTTTATGCAAGCAAGAAGTCAGCCTTGATAGCCTTATAATTTGTAAATTATATAAGAAGTTGCAAGGGCTACGTGGTTCATTGGTGGAGAAGTTTACATTTTTCTCCTGTTTTAACACATTTCTGGATGTTACTGGTAACATTGCTTCATAGTCCTCTTTTTTACCTTTACGTGATGACAGGTTTGTTTGGATTCGGGTTTTTTGTTTGCTATGAATGCAGATATATGTGTTTCTGGGGAAAAGGAATGTGATTGTCTAAGCAATGCAGTTCAGGAAAAGGAAGCCAAGATCTTCCCTATGCCCAGTATTACATCATTTGAAACAGCACAGTATCTCAAGATCTTCTGAGGACAGAAACTGCATCATAGTGGAAAGACTGAAATCTTAATTTCCAATAGCAAAATGGTCCCATTTGCAGTCTTGGAAAAATCAACAGTTATTACGCTTAAAACCTATTCTCCTTACAGCAGTAAATGCTATCTATCTATTGTAGCCTCAGTACACAAGGAAAGCTTGTGTTTCTGCCAGCTGCAGAAGGACATTATTTAATAAAAACATATCTCCATTATGTTAATTGTTCCTCTAAGAAACCTTTAACTGAAAAGACAGTGAACTAGAAAGGAGAGGTTAAAGTGAGGTAATTCACATTTTACTTTGTACTCAAAATTGGTTGCAACCTTTCCTTTCTGCTGTGTTTTGTCTCTAATCAGCGTTCCCACTGTTCTGAATTGATTTGATTTCTAAGTTGATACAGAATATGCATATAAATAGATCTCACCTCCCCCACTCTGAGGGCAATTCATGCAAAATAAGTTTAGGGGCTCTGGGACATAAAGTTTACTGACTTTTGTCTGTGGGAACTGGCGTGCCACTTTGCACATCCTGAACATTGTGAATTACCTGCCTTAAGGGGGATTGTTATCACATGAACCAAAAGTGGCTGACTAATGTAGAACATCTCAAACAAAAGGATTAGACAACAGCTCACATGCACCAAGGTGCATTTTGAGTCAACTGAAGTTAAATTAGGTGCTTTTAAGTCTCATACTGCTCTTAAGTATAACATTGAACAATGACTGAAAATAGGAAGGTGTGGGTACCCCCATTTTGCTACAGAGAAGATGCCACCATTTTATTTTCTCTTTAAAAGCAGGCTCTTTACCCATGGTAATGGTACTTGCTCAGTCATATGTGCTTCATTCATAAAGGAAGAGCACTGTATTCCTTCATGCCACAAAGTCCATAGTGATTCTCCTTTGATTATGTGCACAGCACTCTGGGGAATGAGATTATGCACACATTTTTTTTATATATATATTGGAAAAAAAGTTTTTTTTCAGATGCTACAGAGTTAGTTTCTGCTCCTACTAAGAAACCTTTGCAGCAGCAGCCTCAGTGTGAGGTTTGTCCTTGAGAATCCTGCTACAAAGACACGATGCCTGAGCTCAGCTCCAGTTGTCTGGGATGTGGGATCTTGCAAATGTATCTCATCACTTCCAGACTTTCAGGGAAGGTTTAAAGCATCAGCAGGCTAAACTATATTCCACTTGGTGACAGATGGAGAAGACTGATTCCATCTGGTGTAAGGAATTAAAAAAAGGCAGGTCTACAGGGTGCCTCCTGCTGTGGCCTCGCCTGGTCCACTGATCTGCTCAGTTTTCTGAATTCTCCCTTTGGGTGTAAAGGCGATGTGTGGCCTAACATACTGTCTCCCTTCCTCTCCAAACCATGAGGTGTAGGAGACCAAGAGAGACAGATGAAGTCAACTGTTTTGAGTGAATTCTGATCCTGCTGAAATGGGAGCTTAATTCAGTGGGATCAGAATTTGGCCGTTAGACCAATATTCACAAAACTGAGGGGAGATCCCATTTTTGGCCCTGGTGGTACAAACTTTCACTCTTCCAGTGAGAGACTCCAACTGCTCAGTAATCCCCATGTCTTCCTCTCAGAAAAATGTCCCAGATTCCAGGCTGCAGAGCTGGCTGCCCAAGTCAATGAAACTCCTGTGGTGGATATTGCCTGAGAAAATAGCTCTGCTGGATTCAGGGCTGCTGGGCAGTTCATATGCCATGGGGTGGGACAGGTGAAACAGCAGAAGCTATGGTTGTGAGCACTGCCTCTTGTCCCGGCTCTGCCACCAGCCCAACTCTGCTCCCCATTTTCTCAGAGATGTGGAGCTCCTGACCACTTGAAGGCACTGGTACTTGGAGTGAAGAAAACTCACTGTGGTAGCTGTAGAAAATACAGAGGAGCCTCTCTCTTGAATGCTGATGTGTCCAAACTCACATTCCTCAAGAACATTCACTGAGTAAGAAAAAAGGTGAAGATTATAGTATGGGCTGGTGCCTAGGACACTCATCTGAATTTTCCAGCCTCTGCTTCCAAGCATCTTCAAGGGGAAAAAATTGAAGTTGTCCAACCCAGAATCAATATCACTGTGAAAGAGGTAGGAGGCCCTTGATTTTAAGACCTAGCTTTAAATCATACGGGAAAATGAGTAGATATTTGCCTCCAGGCTCACAAAATTTAGTTGGTATGGCATAAGGATGCTGTTTTCCCATTTTCTGTTATTTCAGAATTTGCTTTCAAGCCAGCTTTTCTTACCTAAAAAGTCAAAGCAAAAAAACTATTGCAAACACACCAAAATAATCCCTACCACATTTTATTTTAGGTGAAACTGTTGACTAAATTTGACTTGACATTACAGGTGTTTGCATTTTTCTGTGAGTAAGTGCTTCCTTACCCACACTCTGTGCTCAGCTCTAGCTTGAGCTCTGCTGTTAGTTCACCTTCCTTGTATTCTGCTTTGGGGGCATCTAAGACACCTGCTTGGTCACTGAGCTGCAGCCTCCACCACAGGGACAGGAGGACGTGCTTGCTTTGTGGTTGCACAGACTTTTCCAGAAAACTAGTTTCCATGATAAACACCTGAGGTGCTAAAGAAATATGGCTTCAGTCATCCTCTTCCAAAATCATCATCAAACAACTGTTGCCTATATATATACTACCCTGGCAGACCTTTCATTCACTCTGTAATCTGTGGAAAATGTACGAATTGATCTCCCAGCTGTGTTGCTAAATGCCACAGCCACTTTGCTTTGTTTTCACCGGGAGAGTATAAATGTCTTTTTGGCAGATTTGATTTTTGGGCAGCTCCTGGCTGGAAACACTATCATCAACATTGATTTCCCTCATGGCCTGTCACAGGCAAGCCATTCTGTGATCGAACGGCAGCCTGCAACTATCAATATCTGTTACTGGGCTTCTTAGCTACTGTGCACTGCTCTTCAGCGCACTGAAAGCAGAGATGGTACAGAGGCAGATCTTCATCTTCAAACTGTAGGGCTTGTGGGTGCAGACCCTGGGGCCAATTTTGAGCCATGAAGCAATGAAAACATAACGTTCACTTGTACCCTGGCACTCCCCACCCCCACTGCGATCTCATGTTTTGCTGGAAGATTTTTATGTGTAAACCTGGGATGTCCTGTGGCTCCCCTTCCTCTTCTCTCCTGCCAGCTTGGCTTCTTATTTAAGCTCCTGCTGAAAGTGTGAATTTATCTGGAGGAGGGTCCGTCTCCTTTTCCAAATTGCTATAGGCTGTACCTCTCAAAGCATAAGAGGGGTAGGTGATTTGGTCCCTGCACTCTTCCAACAGCTACAGGGAACCACAGGAGGTGTTTCTAGCTCTGCTGCCTGTATTCTTCATCTGACAAATGAGCAGGTTTTCTGCCTCACTCCTGATGCTGTTTCTTTGTCCAAACCACCACATGTGGACTCTCCTTTTGTCATCATCTGTTGTTAGCTCTTTGACTGTAGGTTACTCTGAAAGTGAAGTGGCAGCTTCTGTGTGTGTGGTCACTTTGCCACACAGAGACCCACAGCAGGGCAGCTCTGCTCCAATGAATGCTCCCCAAAATTCAGCTGTCACTGCATGGGTCCCTTGGGAGACCGACTCCATGTGTGTGCTGTGGGGCTTGGGAATGCTCAATACCTTCCAGGGCTTAGTCTGGCCATAGCTGAATTTTGCCTCATCAAAATGGCCTTAAGTTTCGGCAAAAAAATCTTCCAGCCCAGTACTAAGTCCTCCAGTCCTTCACTCCCATGCCAAGTACCCAATGCCTAAGGAAAGGTATGTGAATGAAGAAAACCCACAGCAGTATCTCCTTTAAGTAGCCTCCTAGTTCTCATTAGTGTCCAGCTAAAGTACATCCTGAGCTGGAGGTGGGGGCCTGTCAGGGGATGGTGAATGCTGTTTTGCTGCCCCATGAGATAGCAGTCTGCGCAAAATGGCCAGAAGGAGACATAGCAAACCAACTACAGCATGCCTGTCCCTCAGTGCCAAAACAACTACAGCATGTCTGTCCCTCAGTGCCAAAGCCATGCCTAGCCCTGCTGAAAGCACTTGAACACTATAGAATCATAGAGTAGTTTGGGTTGGAAAGGACCTTAAGATCATCTAGTTCCAATCCCCCTGCCATGGGCAGGGACACCTCACACTAAACCATGTCACCCAAGGCTCTGTCCAACCTGGCCTTGAACACTGCCAGGGATGGAGCAGTCACAACTTCCTTGGGCAACCCATTTCAGTGCCACACCACCCTCACAGGAAAGAACTTCTTCCTTATATCCAATCTAAACTTCCCCTGTTTATGTTATGTCACTACAGTCCCTAAGGAGGAGTCCCTCTCCAGCATTCTTATAAGCCCCCTTCAGATGCTGCAAGGCTGCTATGAGGTCTCCATGCAGCCTTCTCCAGTCTGAACAGCCCCAGCTTTCTCAGCCTATCTTCATAGGTGAGATAGGTGGTGCTCCAGTGCCCTGATCATCCTCGTGGCCCTCCTCTGGACTTGTTCCAACAGTTCCATGTCCTTTTTATGTTGAGGACACGAGAACTGCACACACTACTCCAAGTGAGGTCTCACAAGAGCAGAGTAGGGGGGCAGGATCACCTCCTTTGACCTGCTGGTCATGCTCCTTTTGATGCAGCCAAGGATACGGTTGGCTTTCTGGGCTGAGAGCGCACACTGAAGCCAGCTCATGTTCATTTTCTCATTGACCAGCACCCCCAAGTCCTTCTCTGCAGGGCTGCTCTGAATCTCTTCTCTGTCCAGCCTGTAGCTGTGCCTGGGATTGCTCCAACTCAGGTGTAGGACCTTGCACTTGGCATGGTATCTCCTCCTTCTCCTTTACATCCAGATATCTGAACGGTAGAAGCTGGTTCCTATGCAGTGTAGTGCTGTACTGTTGAAACAAATCTGGAACTGTTTCTCATATTTATTAGATCATGTTTAATTTGGGACACCAGTGAGAGTTTTTGTGTGTTCTTCAGTTGCCTTCCTCAACAGCTTCGATCTGTGTGTATGAACTCTAGTAGCCTGCTTTTCCATGCTGTAGTACGCATGTGCCTCTTCATGTTGTGCCATCAGTGGATATACTTAATGAGCAGATTCTTTCTGTTGTTTTGTGATGGATATTTCTAATTGCCAAAGTCTCTTCTTAGTGGTCTTTAATGATCTTTTATATGGTCACACTGTAGATCAGACAAATCTATATATCACATTGTAGACAGGGGATCAGGCTGGAGACCATGCAAAGATGCAAACATGCTTAGGGAAAAATGAGCTGTTTCTCTTGTGTATTTGAACTCTGATACTGTATGTTGTATTCTGTATGTATGCCTGTCACCCTGTGTCACAGGTCTTCATGTCAGGAATATTTCTAAATCCCACTGGCCTGCTTCTCTGTTTTGCTCTCTCCATTGCAAAAGCAAGAATACGGTTGCTATAGTTAGCCCCATGCTGTATAAATAAAACTGGGAAAATGGGAGCCTTATGTTTTTAAATATTCACACGTGTCTCTGTCATAATAATGATTTTTTGTAGAGTCAAAAGGATCTTCCTTTTTTCCAGCTGCTGTGTTAGCTTTTACCTCTATTTATAAGCTGAGTTTTGAATTAACCTATTTGTGAGCCTACTGCTTCAGTAATGCCCAAATAGTTGTTAATAATCTGAGCTTTTTTACCAGAGGGTTACCCTAGAATAAGGTATTTTCTCTTCATTCCCTGCTGCTTTCCCACCCCTCCATTTCTTTAGGAAACCACTGTCCTCCCTGTGGTATTGCCTACAACTCTGCATCACCCTTTTGTATGTTGTTTTCCAAAGAGTCAGGTTAGAAAAATCCTTCTCTAGCAGCAAGTGAACTTTGAAATACTCAGTTATGCTGCACTGTATCTCCCCAC
Organism: Neopsephotus bourkii; assembly: GCF_033783945.1. NCBI lineage: Eukaryota > Metazoa > Chordata > Aves > Psittaciformes > Psittacidae > Neopsephotus > Neopsephotus bourkii. The sequence continues at coordinate 393,709 of NW_026901949.1, forward strand.
AGCGATTCATTCCACTCTAAAGCAAGAGCAAGCCCACTGAGATGGCTGATTCTGTCTGGGCTTGGGGTTAGTGAGATCCTCAGGAGTGATAACTTTCTTAAGCACCAGTCCTGGACCTCTGGTGAATATGCAAACGTACTCTGCACCTCTAGTGCAGTGGGTAGAGAGTAACACTGAGCTGTTTTTGCAATAAGTCTAGTGCTGGAACTTGCAGCCCAGGGCTGGAAATGGTCAGGAGAGGTGTGTGTAACCCTCTTCGGGCTTTATCACTCGGCTGAGATTTTCAGCAAGATGGAGAAGGGGCAAAATCAATCTACCAGCTGTGGAATTCCTGTTAAGGACGAGATACGTTGAATCCCCATCACTGGAGAGATTAAGGACCTGGTGGGCATCTGTGTATAAACCAGATATATTACAACCTGCTTAGCACAGCTGATATCTTGAGAGCCCTTCCAGCCCTGTTCTCTGTGATTGAATCTGGGAAAGAAGCCACTTGTTTAAAACTATGGAAGGGTATGGGGAACATTAAGAGGCATGGCTGCTGCTTGAGATGTTTCTACTGATTATTTTGTAAGTCACACTTAAAAAAATCAGTGAACTCAAAAAAAACCCCAACAACCAAACAAAAAGTCTGTCCCATAAAGCAGGAGCGTGCATGTTAGAGATGAGTCCAAACACCACAGTCCGGTTTTCAAAGCAGAGTACTAGCTCTACTCATCCTTTGCTTGAATGAAGATACTGCTTGTGAAATTGTAGCAAGGATCAGCAGCCAAAACATGTGTTTGTGCTTATGATTTTAACTCTAAGCTATCAGTACTGATTGCGTTTACGGATACTGTATTAATGTTAAGGAAAAGAGGAACAGACTATAGCACACTCTTCCAAACACACACACTCTTGCTATAAAAGCAAATTATGGGAAGATATTTCTGCTTTGGCTTGATTTACCAAAATGAGATTTTCATTTTAAGTATTATTTTATGCTGGTTTGGGTTTATTTTCCCGGTTGCCATTTATTTCATGACATTGCCTGGGAGTCGAGACAGCCAGACAGATCTGCTGAACACATGAATACTAAGGAAGTGGTTTCCCTAGTAACAATAACCACGTAACAGCTCGCACAACTTCCTGCCCTTCCTTACGGGATTTGTTTGTTTGTGTGTTTCTTAGTGGGTCAGATAGAGGAGACACCAAAATTGAAGCTGGCTAAAAGGCATCATCAGCTTACTGGAAGTGGGAAGAGTAGAAAAAATGACTGCTGCATTTGCAAGTAGTGTCATTACAGAGTTTGGCTTTGTTTGGTTCATGGGAGTAATCCAGGGGCATGCTCGTAGCAGCGTTAGAGCGTGGACTGAACAGACTCTAGTACAATTCAGATTCTTATTTCAGAACACTTCTTACAGATGCTTTTTTTTCCCCTTACAAATGAAACTATTGTCATAATGGATTAAGTACAGCTTTGAGACAGTAATCAATTAATGGAAAGCAGAGTAGGGGAATAAATATATACATTTTAAGTATGTAATCTCAGTGCAGGACATCTTGCTAGTACTTCAGAGAAGGTGAATTAAGCAGCATTTGGGAATGTGGATGGACGTGCTACTGGGTTCAGGCTACTAGCAGCAGTTGTCTGGCTGGCATGTTTTTGTTATGGAAGAAGAGGGGAAATTCATTCTCTAATGCATTGCAAAGTACCCCACAAAGAAAATAGCTATACTGCTCTTCAGGTAGGGGATCCTGGTAGGCATGTTACGTATTAAATTGGGTTATCTTTGTAGCCTTCTAATCAGCCAGTCTATTTACAGCTCGCTTGAAGCCAGGTGAAACAATTTGCAGTACTAATTCCTGATTTGAAATCTGTTTCTTCAGGCATTGAAAAGCTGAATTCCTGGGTTTCATTAGCCTTTTTTCAAATGTGTATATTAAATGTTGTGACCACTTTTGTGTCATTTTCTTATATTAAAAAGGCACTTGCTGAAAAATAAAGGTTAGCATTACCTGTCAGCTCTCTGTAAATCTGTGTCTTACTTAAGATCGGTCTTTTCCTAAGCAAGCTGAAATGATTTTATCCAGTGCTAGAAAAAAACCTGATAAGGGCTAAACTGCAATCAGCTGTGAGTTTACTGTTAAGATAATAACATGAACAGACACTGTGCAGAGATCAGCCGTGCTTTGCTTTTTCAAGATCTTTGACCACAATGAAATCATGACATTATCTCAAAGCTGACACATGTAATTCTAGTCATACAGATATTTACAGCTAAAAATGATAAGCTTGATCCTGAAAGATGCTGAATAAGCCCATCTTTGCTGCTTTTAATGGCAGTTCTGGGTGTTCAGAGCCTTTGAATAAAACTAAGATCATCTCATCTAATCACAGTGAGGGAGACAGAGGGGGAGACAGAAAGGAAATGGCTATGAGAAAACCAAAGACAGGCTAAGATTTTATCCTTATCAGACTGAGGTGAGGTGGCTCAGAGCAATAGACCAGTTCTTTTCGCAGGCTATATAAAATATCAAGACTGGCACTTTAGTTCAGGACAACTGCGTAAATAAGCATGAGCACATTTGTAATTAGCACTTGCACTCTCCCAGCATGTATAACTCCCACTATCACAACATTATCTTCCCATCACAGGTAGCATATTTTACGCTAGGCATTTTAAGCAGTTGTATTAGGGTCTTCTGTAAACCAGCTGTGTTGGAATCCTTATCACTGAAAATCAGTGTCAGACTTGTACGCAATATGATCTTGGCATAGAACAACATTGTTTTGTGCTCTCAAGAGTGTTGACAGTAATGAAATTATGTTGTTGTCTTCCAAGTTGAACATATGTTAAGTCCAGTCACTTGCAAGCACATTACGTTCTTAGATTAGTAAGAAAGCAACAGTAAAATCTACCTTTTGATTTTACAATTTCCCTGAAGGTACAGAGTCTTCCAAATTATTGTATGCTTTAGAGAATTTATTTCTTTCTTTCTGTTTGCAAAATAAACTTTGTTATTAATACTGAATAAGTAAATAAATCCAGTGGGTTTGTCTTATGACACATGCACATCAGCAACAACCCTACAAATGCATGTGCATATGTGAGCATGAATTCAGATGAGTACGGGAGCACTTGTTTGTATTCAATTCTGAAAATAATAATCAGGCCCTAATTATGTAAATGTTTGGCTATGTTGATTTAGGCCAGCATATTTATTCCCTGATTTCTAACTGTACATCAATGGACCTAAAGACTGTAAGTTGCCAAAGTTGAATCAGATGTGCAATAGAAAGTTTAAAACATTTATCATTTTGGTCAACATCGAAATATTATTGTTTTCATAGGGGTGTAATATGGGTCTTGCAGTGTAACGAGATCTATGAATCATTTGAAAATGTGTGATTCTTCTGTATATCACAGATACTTTTCTCGTGAATAAGGAACTTTTCACCATAAGAACACTTTTATGACTCCTGCTTGTTTCCTAGTCTATTTCTAGGCTAAATTTACTGTAAAGACAGAGGTTTTGCATCTGCCTGTGTGAATTCTCCAGTGTATTGAGGTCAGCTCCCATTCTCCTTGGCTCTGATACCTGCCTGTATAAATACAAAGTCCATTTCCATTCTATTATTTTTCTAATCAAGGGTTTGTCATGAAAAAGAAGATCCGAGGTGACTGTGTTTTCATTATGCAAAACATTCCATTATGATAATATCTTCAGGACAGTCTTATAAAGGTGCCCTGCCCAAAGAAATCACAAATGAGAGCAGTGAAATTGTAGACAAATCCTGCATAACTTGCCCTCTCATTTAATATTCAGGCTACAGAGTTCACCCTAATTTGTCATACACATTTCTTCTGACATTCTCGATCTGTACATATGGTAAATATAAGAATTGTCAGCTTTCACTGAATAGATTTCTGTTAAGTGCTTGTCAAAAGAAGAAAAAGAAAGGGGTTGTAAAATGTAGTCATATTTAGTACATCCTTTGCTTTCTTTTGCTTTCCTTGCTAAACTCGCACTTAGTAAAATCTACAGTCAATGAAATTTACCTTTTGAGCTCAAGTTGCTTCCATTCAGAACAAAGTAAAAATACACCAGCAAAGAAAACCTGGTATTTCTTAGAAATTCTCTTTTCTTTCTTATGCCAAATCCCAAGGGGCAGGGCTTCAGAGAAAGGGAGTTTATTTTCTAAATCCTTTGAACACAAAGCTTTTACATTTTCTAGGACAAGATGTTTTCCTAGACAATCTCAATATTGTACCTTTGTATTAATACTTTTGTCATAAAGGTGAACACACACACAAATATTATTGTATATATTTAATTTCAATTAGATGTAGTTTCAATTATTCAAATATGAATTCGCTTGCAAGCACGCTCCTGTGAAGACTTGTGCCTGAGTCTTGGCAAGCACGTTATATTTCTGCATTTTCTCTGTATTTGAATCGTCTGTTCTCTCTTCTTACTGTGCAAATGTGTGTGTTGTATGTCATGTCTGCTAAATATGTATAACAGGGGATCTACACTGACTTCCTTGTTTGGCAGAACTTCTGTATTTGTGTTTCGTTCACAAGTTATTAATGATGGTGATTTTTTTTCTATTTCTGTAAGTAGCCAGCTAAATTTTAGAGCTGTAGAAAACTCAGGCATTTTAATTATCATCCAGAATAGGTAAATGGTCCTGTTCTTCTCTGGTTGTTCTAGAATGTCATTCCAGATCTGAGGAACAGTATGCCACTGCTGGTCATTCCTATTCAGGGATTATTCCATTATTAAACAGAGCTTAATTTAATGCAATGTCCAGTCACGAACTTGATATCAGCTTTTAGGCCTTGAATGCATTTCTTTTTTGCTTTTTTGTTTTTTGTTTTCCACCATGTGCTGATGTGGTGTAGTGTGGTCTCATCAGCATTATAATCTTTTCAGTTAAAGTCAGTACCTTGTCTTGATTTCCTGCCTCAGTCACTGACCTTCTGAAATGTTTTCCATTTCTAACTGCAACCTTCAAAAGAGCTTCCTTTCACCAGTCTCCAGTCTTTTGCAATTTTATCTCATTTACTGAGCAGTTTTCAGTCCATGAGGTAATAACAAACTTGAAAAAAACCCCACATGGCTATTACATGTATTATCCTTATAGACCCATAATCACATCATCTGCTGGCACCGTTTGTGACTAAGGCACTTGACTGTTTTAACTCGTCTTTACTGAACTACTGATGCTGAGCTGACTGATACTGAGGTAAATATAACTACATGTAGGATTAGATTTCTCTGTAACTTCCTGAATGTTGCCTGCCAGTATGTACTCTTCCTTTTCCAAAATTTCATCTTCTTGGAACTCCATTTCATCTTTTTTGGAACTAGTTTTAAGTTTAAGTCTACAAAACGAGTTTTCCAAGGTGGCAAACAATGCTTTCATTAAATCGGACTTGCTTGCCAGTGATGCCACATCATTTATATTTACTGAAAAGCTTTGCTATAGATCTTTCAGAATTATGTCCTGCAAGCCATCTAACAGCAGCTTGCAGCTTCATGATGAAAATTGAGCATGACCTCTACTCTTAAATCAAACCTTGACTTACTCTATTGCTTGATTTTTCTACCATTTCTTACCACACACAGGAGTCTCAATGCACATCTTTTATACTTACTGTTATCTGAAACTCCACGTGATACCCACACCCTCTATACTGTATCCACTTACACCAAGTTAGTTGTTTCCCTCCAAAAGCTTTAATTCACCTTTATTACTCCTCTCCCATCAGCTGTCAGGCATGATAATTTGATCAGTGCAGCTTGTGTCTGCTGTGAAGTCACCTCATATCTGTCCTTCTCCTTCCCCTGAAAGTGACCTTAATCTGCTAGTAATTATGTTCAGGATGATTTTTTCCACCAGTGACTAAGGTTAAACTTCTGTAATTATCTGGATAGGCAGGATCTTCCTTACTTTAAAGCTGGTACGGGTACTGTCTTTAGCTGCTTACCTGCTACCTCCTTGTGCTCCTACAAAGATGAGTATCTGACTTTTAGCTGCTCTGCTGGTGCTTGCTCGCAGCCGTCAATAGCTTGGCCATTAGACTGTCTGTTCCTGTCCCACTGCTGATTACTTCACTGCTCTTCTCACTTTTCTTGGCAAACATGAGTAGAAACAATATAGCAAACAACATAGATACCAGGACCTTTCAAGTCTGCGATGTCAAGTGTATTTTGTACCTTATTAAAAGAAACATGATCTGGACCAAGGCCCTGTTTATCATGTCTGTATGCATGGATAATGTATTCATATTTATGCTATCTTTTTGAGGTCTGATTCCTTCAAAATGGTCCCAAACCTATTTTCCATCTTCATGGAACATAAGGATACAGCTTGTGAAAACTGCCTCATGTACATTAACATGCATTGTTACATAGCCAGATTTAAAATGCTTGGTTGCAGCAGGCAGTTGTATGAAGCCTGAAGGCCAACACGGGCCATCAGTTTGGCTCTGTGGATCCTCACGGTTTAGCAAGAACTGCTTGCTGCATTCATTGCCTCTTCTGCCAATCACTTCTGCCATAGCTGCTGCTTCTCTCTTGCCGCTGGTGTTCCAAAAAGCAAGCTAGCACAGCATTGGATGTACATAGGTAGCAGAATGCTCACAGCACTATATGCTCTCTCTTCTCCCCAGTGGTTCTGACTTCAGCTGAATTTAGATGGAGAAAATATTTGCCCAGATTAGCCCAGAGCATAACAGGTTACTGTGCAGCTGCTGATCTGTGGTATCTGTCCAGTCTTAGTTTGTAGGAAGTACAAAGGAAACTGGGGTATGAAACTGTAAAAACTTGTGCTTCCCACAGGCTGCAACTCCATAGTTGTGCTGTGGTCACACACACAACAGCCAAGCTCAGTCTTATGGTACTGCTGTGCCTGGTCAGAATTGGGCATCTTCTGCCCAGGTCAATTCAACCACTGCCTATTGCCTGGGCAGAAGCACAGCAGAAATGTGGTCCAAAACATAAATGAGAGGATGTATTCTGTCTCCATTGCTGGATGATTTTGAAGCGTGGACCTGCCAGAGAGCATATTCTACCTACTCAGTACCAAGGGGATCAAGTACCACGATGTATTTATTCTCTGGAGGAAATGGTTGCAGTTTCTTGGCTATGAGCATGTGAAGAGAGCCGTGCTTTCTGTTTCACTATCAAGACTATTATCTGTAAAACTGTACATGCCTTTAATTAAATAGCAAAGAATGTGTTTACTTAATTCTACTTTCTATTGCAAAACCATATGATAGTGGAAATGATGGATTCTGGTGTCTGCTAGCTCCCTGATACCCTTATGTGTTTTAGAATTTAGGCAATTAGGGTATTCATGTGGTAATGCCTCCATTTACTTTTCACATTAATATGATAATTTCTTCTGAATTGTTTAGTCAAATTCATTGCATTGAGCCTTATTTTGGGTATACCAAGCATCCTTCTAAAGAGAGCTATTAAACTACCAATTTTTATCTCACTTAAATATTGTCTTAATAACAACAGTCAGGAAAGCTGGTTCATGATCTGTATAGCGATAGCTCCAATTTTTATATATGTTGTGTTGTCAGGCAGCTTATGAGATAATAGGAAAGATCTACTCTTGGCTAGGGAGAGGGTGAGATGTGAAGTTTTCTCTGCTGGAGTGCATATGCCTTCAGACATCAAAGCTTTTAAATTTTTCCATAGAACAGAATGGAAACAGGACATTTCATCACCTGGGGTGCTGCCTGCTCCCCACTGTTTTGCCTGCCCAGCAGCTCCCCAGGGCGGGAGTAAAAGCAGTTCAGATCAGAGGCCAGAAGTGGGGACATACTCCTGGCTACAGCTGTGGGCATCCACTGACAGTAGATAGATGCCAGGACAAAAAAAATTGGTAACTGTTTCTCTTGGTAACTTTATAATGACAACAAACCTCAGTAAAGAAGCTCTATCCTGGGGAATTATAAAGCAAACACCTGCAGGAGACATTTCTTCACTCTTTAAAGGCTCTGACCTTCAACTCCACATCTATCGTTCCATTTCCATTTCAGCAGGGCATGGAAATAAACTGTAATCATGTAGCACTGCCAGTCTATATTATAAAGACTCTCTTGTTATAGGATAGGCTAGAATTCTGGTTACAAAAGGGGAATGTCCTAAAATACGCACCCAGTTTCTTTCTCATTAATGTCTACAGCAACATGAGAAAGCTATGCATGACGACTTCAGAGGCAGACGCTGCGTAGGCTGTATAGAACTGGTCAGGGATCAGCAGAGAGAAAGACACGGCTGTCTCCTGAGAATGCAAAGGGGTCTCTGAACAATGTCAGATATGAACAATGTCAGATATGAATTTGGAAGAGTGACATTCTTATTTATTTTTATTGCATGATTATCCACTTGTGAGAAATACAGGCCAAGACTTGGGTCTGGGAAAACTAATTATGTCTGGAATTTATCTTGATAAAGTATAAAGGCAGATTATGTTCCTTGGGTCAAAAGCTGTTAGCATAAGTATGAGATTATGAGTTCCTTGGTTCTTTACTGCTTTCAGTGGGGGAGAGAGAGAGAGGGAATTTTTAAAGAAAAGGGTAGTGAAATACTGACTACGTGATGCAGACAGAATTTGTTGATTAGGCTGGTGGCTACTTCTACAATGTATTGTTTTTGTTGATTTTAGGTGTCATGTCCATTACCTCAGCCAGAAGTCTGTTATTACAAGCTCTGTAGTAAATAACAGTCCCCGCAGTATCTTCTTGTTTCTAAAAACTCATGTGATTCTCTTTGACTGAGCTCAAGAAAAATGGAAAGAAGTGGGAGATGATCCTTTTAAAATCAAACTGCATGCTGAAGGAGAACTCATTTTCCTGTACTGTCAGTGGCAGCTGAAGTACCACTTCCTATACACAGGCCAAAAGAAGAGGCGAAGTATTTGGGTACATACTAAGGGCTTCCAATACCAGCCAAATCGTCTTCGACTAGCTTTAGATAAATAACCACCCAACACTAACTGGCAAAATTAAAATACTGGAGTTTTTCAACCTTGGTTTTAATCAAGCAATTTTATGTCAAAGTTTCTTGCCCAATAGTTACTCCAAATATTTTACAATGGAGCTTGGATTCGAATTCTGAGGATGACAATCTCAGACTACGGTTGAGTTTTCATGTTGGTGATCAGATCATCATCCTGACCATCTGCCTCTGGTCAAATTTAGTTTATTGAGCCCTTTTTTTATTTATTCCTGGAGGATTTGCTGCACAATGTGGCAAATACTCACCTGTCAGTGGCATGTTCTCAACTTCATTGGTTAGGCTTGTTGGACTATTTACCTCCTATCCACAACATAAAAGGGACAGAGTTTGTGTCTCCTCTTGCACCGTTTAATCTTTACCAAGGGCTGCTTCTTCTCCCATGAAGAGACCTGCTCTATAGTGTGGGTAAGTGGCACTGGGAGGTCAACTCACAGTAGTTGTATCTCAGTGATCTGGGTGTTTAGTCTGTATGCCCAGTCCAGAGTGTTTCAGTGGCAGGCAGCTATCACCTCAAAGGAACAAGGAAGTATGGCCCCTTCAAAACCAGTGGTCTGCAACTCACATTGGTAGAGATGACAAGGCTGCTATGCATCACTGTCCTTGGGGTTTCCATTCCTATTAACTGATAATGTGTGTGCTGTGTAGCTTAAATTGCTATTGACAATGGCAAGCTGAGGGAGATATTTATTAGTTAAAGCATAAAAGAGAGGCAGGGAGAGGAAACTGAAGAAGAAACGAGTTAAGTAAACATAAATATAAATATGTTTAGAAGATTCATCTGTCATCTTGATTGCTTTTAAGATAAGAGAATAGATATTAAGAAGCTTGTGTGCTGCTGTGAGAGAATAAAGTTTAGGGTGGTAGCCTAGCCACAGACTAATGCTGTGACTTTAAATAAATCCATTGTAAAGAGTCTTGCCATGCATAGCAGGAGAGCAGTGAAAAATGATGGCCTCAAGTCCTTTTGCCCCTCTCTTCAGGGGATTGAGTCAGCATCTTAGGTTTGTCAAGGACTTTTCTACTCCCAGGTCCCTCAACCTGCTGCATCCCTTTGCAGTACTGGAAGCAACAAAACCAGAGGGATTTCTCCCCATATTTTCCACCTCAGTGACTGCTCCAGTTATGTCTAGATTTTTTATTTCAACCTAGAATAACTAATTATTAAATTTGCTTTCTGAAGGTGCAGTCCAAGCTGCAGCTTCATGATTTCTTGATGCACATCAAAGCTGGGGCTGTTGCAGACAGGAGCCATTCCCTCCTCTCCCACCCTTCAGCTCCCTCCTTCCCTTTCCCCTCAGCCAGCGCTAGCACCCCTGCAGCCATGACAAGAGCTGGAAACGGGACCTGAGGCAGCTGGAAGCACCATGGGCTTTGCTGGTAAGCTTTCGGCTGGGGCAGCCCGCAGCTTCCCTTCTCTCCACTGCCCCCGGTGCTTCCCCGCGGTGCTGCTCCACACAGCAGGGCTGGGAGAAACGGCTGCGAGTGGGAGGAAGTGTGGGACCGTCCCCCTCAGGGGGCTTAAAACAATTCACAGCCCTCCAAAGCTTTCCAGGGAGCAAAAACAGGCCTCAGGAAAAAGAAATGTGTGTGCCAACTTTAGGTTAAATTCCCTTTTCTATCACAGACTTTCTACCTGACTTTGAACAGGTCATTTTAATCTCTTTCTGCCTTAGATTTCCCTCTCCAAAACGAAGACAGAGCAGTACTTTTATCTTTCAGAACAAACACATTAGAGATTTTGAGGTGCTGAGGTGCCCAGGTACTCTGGAAATAGGGGCATAGAAAGACTTTTGATAGGTCTGCTAATATTTTTAAAGTGCTTCTGCCTCAAGCTTTCCTTTTTAATTGTTTAAATTGTAGACAGCATTTGTACTGCACAGCTAAGTTCTTTGTAGCTTAACAATTTGTAAGTATCCATGCTTTTGGCAAATTATTGGTGTAACTGAATTCCAGGTAATAGAATTCAAAGTATAAAGATGAGATATATGGCCAAGGATGGAAGGGGCTTTTCAGGCTTTAAAAATGTCTTCACTGTGTTTCAAGTTTTGGTAACCTTTAGAGCTATCACTCAACAACAGAGTGAGCAAGCACTCCATGGTGAAAATACCAGCTCTGGTCTATTTTACATGCAGTTGCCCCTCAATCAGTCATACCATAGCATTACTCACTCTATCCGAAACGCGGCCTGATCTGAAGAGACCACTTCAAGCTCAGCAGACCTGACATTGTCGTATCTTCTCCAACAGAGCTAATGTATGGTTTTGGTTGTGACTAGACCCACCACTTACAGGGCTTCAGACTAATAAACTTGCTTTAATACAGAGCAGACAGAGTGGTTGGTTGGATCGTAACCATTTTCCAGAACTAGATGACAGCACTGCATCAGGACTGTCATTGTGGTTCTCTTCAAAAAAGCTCTGCTCACAGAGCAATATTTAAAATGTTTATCCCTAGAAAAAATATACTTGGTGTAGCCATACCAAGTGTTAGAATATTCTTTTTGCCTCAGAATTTGAGATTAGAATGTCTGTATTTAGCCAAAGGAGGATACCACTAGAAATAAATATTTACTAAGGTGGTGATATTATAACAAGGGCAGATCTTCGTTCAGGAAGAAAAAGTCAGTCCTATATTTACAAAACTCAAATGAGATGTTATAGAATAGTTATTCTGGGATACATCTGTCCAACTGTGGCACCTGATTTTAAAGGGCTGATTACCAGAAAGCACAGGCACCCACAATTTTTACACATAAGGCCCCTGAAAGATGCTGGGACTGGGAGTATTCAAAGTCATTGTTCTGTTTCTGTAACTATATCTCTACATTTTCTATCCAGCATTACCACACTCTCTTTGACCTTGGAAACACACTTCATTTCTCCACATTTAAGTTCCTGCATTTAGAAAATAGGGATTAAGAACACAGATGGGAAGCTGCTGGAAGTTTATTGATATTTTTAGCTTTCAGACTCTAATGGGTGGCACCATACAAAGGCATGGAGTTCTTAATGTTTTATTGAAGTGATTCATTTTTCAACTGGCCACATTGTTATACTGCAAATCTTCAATGAGAATGGACTTGCCAATCTGAAGAAACAACTGATTTAACTAATGGTTTTTCAAAGACATGTAGAGACATTGGTGCAACCCATCATGGAGATAAATTTATATCAAGCTGAGTGCCTTGTATTGATTAAGCTTATGTCAGCAAGGAATCAACTTGCTAATTCCATGAAAGTCACTTTTAAACTGAAATAAGAATGTCTATGCAGGGAGTTAGTTTAATATTGGCACTTTTTTTTCTCAAATAAGACAAGCCTTTATGCCCCATATACTTAGTGCTGTGCTTTTTGAAAGAAAAGTGGGGAAAAAAAAGTACGAGAAGTAGCATAGTAGACATGGTAAAACCATATATTCTGTCCTTGGCACTATGAGTGCTGTGCTGGCTCAGAATTAGGCTTGCTATGATTTGAAGCATCTTTAAGTACGCTGCTATTTAATACATTATGTGGGAACACAGTTCTGTCACAGTTTTTTAATGGCTCAAACAATGCTGCCTGGCATATCCCAGAGATGTGGGTTCAAGGCTGTGGTTTCATGGCAGCCCAACTTCTACTATAGAGCAGCTGCAACTATGAAGTCTTTGTATCATGCAACCTGGAAGACACAAACGCGTCATTTGTAAGAAACAGGGAAGGTGCCTCCCAAAGCAGTTCAATAAACCCTTTTGCTTGCTGTGGCAGTGGTATAGACAAAATTTAGGACAAGCTGCTGCTAGCCCTTCTCTGCCAAAAGGAGGACTCCAATTCTTAACTGCCATCAGATACATACTTGGGAGGCTATATGTGTAGGCACAGTGTGCTTTGTTGCAGACTTTTAAGCAAATATTTAAATCAGAGTCTCAAATTTTAGAAAGTCATGATGTATTCAAAGAAGCTATACAATTGTAAAGAACTATATTAATAGAAACCTAAAAAAAAATGGCTTTGCAGAAACACTAACTTTGACCATCTTTCTAGCTATAAATGGCAGAGCAACAGACAATGCTTGACAGAATCACATCAGCAAAGTGCTTCCCAAATTTTAACAATTATTTCAACATTAATTGATAATAACACGTAAGAGCCAGAAATCAGACTTTCCTTTCCCATCCCATTCTGTTGCTTTCTATTCAGTGTTAATTTTTAGATGCATATTCTTTCTCATGAATTAGAGACCTTTCAAAACTGAAGAGTAAACAAGAAGACCTCATTTCTCTAACCCGGTAGAGTACACAAGGATGGAATTTCCCTTGCTTTCCAAGGATGTGACTAGACCTTGCTTCCAATGGTCTGACTACCACTGAGAGTCAAAGTGGGGAAAAGAGGTGTTTTCCTCTGAAAATACAGAAGTACATAAGCATGGAAGAATCTCCTGGATGTTACAGATTTAGACAGCTAGCTGTGCCTCCTGCATATGGGCTGATTTTTGCTGAGCAGACTTGAGGCTGAGGGTGTTGCTGCAGTGGTATGCTGTTGTAATGCAGCTGTGGCTGCTGAGACCAGCCATCCCTGGCATTACTTGGATCAGTACAGGGTGAAACCTTGTGAGAAAACCTTGACTGACTCCATATTCGGCATGTGGCTGGCTGAAGGAAACAGAGGACCTGGGCACTGAGATGACGTGGCTTGTCCTCCTGGTCTCCAGTGCTGGGAACTCAGCAATAGTTTTCTTAATGTCAGCAATACCATATGGAAGTACACAGAATTACAATAGCCATCCCTGCAGATGGTAAATGTGTGGCTTTCCACAGATAAATCCAAATCCACTAAAAATTACACAATCTTGTTAGTCACTATGGAAAACAAAGACATCATGAAATGCAGAAGCAAAGATTCCAATGTGCAATAGCTTAATGTTCTGACAGAGGTAATAGGGAAGGAGAGGCTTGAACACTTTGCAGTTGGGCTGTACATTGTGATTGTGTTACGTGGTACAGAATGACCTCCTGTGCCAACAGGGAGTGAAAGTTCATCATCCTTAAGGTAATATTCACTACAGTGGACTTTGAAATTTTTCTGAAAGACTTCTTTTAGTCCTCCTTGAAGACTGTGGGATCAGGCTCTGGGTGGTTTACCTGCGGCCCACGTGAGAGATCTGAAATACTGCTAGAGGTGCCACAGTGTCGAGCAGTCGCTGCACAGCCAGGCTCAGAGTGGAAATGCTAACTAGAAAAGTCAGCTGCAGAACTGAAGTAAGGTCTAGAACACTCATCCTGTCTACCCTTGATAACTGCTTTAACGCAACCAGCCCAAAGTTTCTGAAAAGAATTTACTTCAAAATACAGCTGACCCCTCCTATACGAAGAATAATGTATTTAGGGGAGAAGTGCTTACAAGCAGATCCTGGTGGTGCATTCCTAAGTCTTGCTGGGCAGTTTGCCTCTGTTTACACTGGTTAAATATTTAAAGCTATCTTTCTGAAGTAAAGCAAAAGCCCAAAAGGTTTTTATTTTTTGTAAAGTGAGAGTTGAGATGGTCCTTTAACACATGCAAAATCACATTCCATGGAGAATGGTAGTTACAGGCTGCAAATTCCTCCCTTCTCTGATCTGATCTCATCCTGCTCATTCTCTCAGTAATATTAATGGAGCACAGAAAAACAACTTTCCTCCACTCCATTCCCCTACCTCATACACATACCTTTTCAATTTGTGTATCTTGAAATACTAATGCAGAAAATATGATCTGAATCTCATTTACATCAGTAGAAATGGGAAGTAATTTCTTTCAAAGGAATGTACTCAAAGCACAGCAAATACAGTGTGAGACCAGAAGTAAGAGCTCATCATGTAATTTCTCCTTGCATCACAGCCTCCACTTGCTTCCCTTGCATCCCTGAAATCAGCAGGTCTACTCCTGGGAGTAAGGATTGCCGGCTTAGGCCCTTAAATCAGCCTTTCTGTGTTTGAAGAACAAGAGAGAGTCTGTGTTTTCAGGCCCTGTATGTAACTGTAGAAGAACTCACTCAAGAACGGGAAATAAAAAGAGAGTAAAAATGTTCACATTCTCTCTGAACAAAATGAGCTGTGATCTGCAATTGCCCTTTTAAGAGTTGTGACTTTTTCTTGTTCTCCGGAAAACTTCTGGCAGCAGCAGCAGCCAGGCTGCAGCCCCTGTGCCTCTCACCCCAGCGCAGAACATGTCAGGGAAGGCAAGCAACATACGACTTTAATTTGCAAGGGATCATCTACATTTCTTCTGAATAGAAAAGAAAACCAAATCAAATCTCCACATACTCAATCTATCTTGAATAAACAGCATTAAGGCAAAAATGCACTGGGTATTGGGAGGAAGAGACTCTGTAGTCTGCTTTGCACATACCATTTCTCCTTGTGCCTCTTTAAAGCATATAAAATCACTGTACTGGGGGGGCTAACTTACATAAGTGTTAGTCACAGCTTGCCCTTTATTCCTAGCCCATGCTACGTGGTAGGAGTTTGTGTTACAATAGGTATCACACAGCAGGAGTAAATTACCACTGACTTCAGTGGCTACGGCTACATTTCCATTCTATTTCTCTTATTCCCACAACCCCAAAATACAAATAAAAGTACAATTTTTACCTAAACTGACAATCACAGACTAATACAGCCAATTGATGAAAGGCACTTATAAAGGCATCTGGGATAAATCTGAAGGTAAGATGACCTGGCCCACCCAATGGCAAGAGAATTACTTGATATCTTTTCAAATGCCTGTTAATAACCACTGCCTCTGCACCTAGATGATTCCACCTGGAGTACTGCATTCAGCTCTGGGGCACCAGCATCAGAAGGATATGGATCTGTTGGAGTAGCTCCAGAGAAGGGCCACGAAGATTATCAGAGGCTGGAACACCTCTCCTGTGAAGACAGGCTGAGGGAGTTGTTGTTCAGCCTGGAGAAGCAAAGGCTCCAGGGAGACCTTAGAGCAGCTTCCAGTGCCTAAAGGGGGCCTCCAGGAAATCTGGAGAGAGACTTCTTACAAGGGCATGTAGTGACAGGATAAGGGGGAATGGCTTTAAACTGAAAGAGGGGAGATTTAGGTTAGATATTAGGAAGCAGTTCTTCACTATGAGGGTGGTGAGACACTGGAACAGGTTGCCCAGAGAAGCTGTGGCTGCCCCATCCCTGGCAGTTCAAGGACAGGTTGGATAGGGCTTTGAGAAACCTGGTCTACTGGAAGGTGTCCCTGCCCATGGCAGGGAAGTTGGACCACAGTGATCTTTAAGCTCTCTTCCAATCCAAACCATTCTAGGATTCTGTGATTCTGCAATGACTTTCTGAGCACTTGGCTATACAGCCTTGAGATCCTTCACCACAGAAAATACTCTGGCTGTTGACTGCTCCATTGCCTAAGGTTCATGGTCAGCTCCTACTGATTTTCTTTGCCAATCACTGCATGCGTTTGTTATTTTTGCCAGCGTAGGCATACTTCCAAGAGTTTTCTAGGTGTTCCAAGAAACAGTCAATGTCCAAGATAGGCTTTTAAATTTTAAGGGTTTTTTTCTTATGGCAGGACTAAATCCATGAGATGCTATGGCCCATGGCCCTGGGGCAGATGGTTGTGTCATTGGTGTGTTGCAAAGTGAAAAATATATTACTATGCAACTGTAAAAGCTGCTTGGGCATCTTGTCCAGACACCTTCTTTCCAGAATTTTGGTCTGTAGACCTGTGTGTAGCTTTAATATGGCAGTGGAAGGGGGTACCTTATTTCATCTTAAAATTTAAGGTATACAACACTATAATCATCTCTTCTTCATTTCACTGCCTTTAGACTCTTTGTACTGATTTTTCAACAAGCATCACTTGATGTGATGTGTACTGCCAGCAGTGACAGCCAGCCCACCTGAGCTGTGGACCTGTACTGTCTCATCTGGAATCCTCTAGCTCACTCCAAGAGACTTCATGAATTTAGTATATACATTGCTGACCAGCACAGATTACATACTTGTATCCCTCCCTCTAGTGAGCTACCAAAAATCCATTCTTTCCATACAGAACTAATTTTCCTGCCCCCCCCAAATATTAACTATCAGCCAAGATTCATGCTCAACATGAGAAAAAATCAACTTTTAACTTGTCCCACTATGTTATGATCTTACTTTTAAATCCTTATTTGGCATTTAAGTAATGAAATCTTGACTCAACTAAAAAGCTCATTAACTGAGCATAACTTTTGCTTTAATTTGATGGACAAACATACATTTATGTTATTATCCGAGTTCAGATTTTATTCATCTGGGAGGTCACTAGCCCTGCTACAAATATAGTTTGTAGTGTATAGGAGCCCTTCTAGAGAAACAAGTTTTCCCTAAGTCTTGTGGACAGGAAGCATTCATTCTAACCTGTTTCTGCCAGTCACTTACAGGAAAATAAGAAAATACTGTAACTACTTTCTGCTTTGTTTCTTTCCAAAATTACAGATTTAGATAGCTGCAAATCTTTTTTGGCTGAAGATTTGTGTCCCCCATTTCCTGTAACAAGTAAAATCAGTACAAAACAGCACCCTGAGGACAGCAGCAGAGTGAGGATGCTACTGGGATAAAACACACGAGGACAAAACTCTTCTACCTGCCAGAGTGGCTATTGTAACAAGTAATATGAGCACATAGTTTTGAAGTAGAACTGAAATTCCTTTTAGGGTACTATTTTAATGCTCAAATTTTGGTTTCTTTTAGAATGCAAAATTGTATTTCCCCGGCAAGGAAGAGTGTCTGTATTTTAAAGAACACACTGTAAGAACATGATTACTGTTGTACTGACCCAAGCAAAGGTGGCATCCAGTCCAGTCTCCTCTCTCCAAGTCACCTGTAGTAGATATCTAAGGAATCATTAAAAGAACAAGGCAGTGGTAGTCTCTTGTGGATATGATGTGCAATACTGGGGTTAGCCTGGAAAGTATTATTTTTTATTAGACCAAGATATATAGGTGGAAAAATGAGACAAACTTTTGGTCATATAAACTTTTATTTGGGTTAGAAATGGCAGTTTTCAGCTAAGAACAACTGCTTAACGTTTACTAATACACTTATGAAGACACCTCGGAAAGGAAGAAGATTGTAGCTTTACAACAGAGAGGACATTAATGATGTTAATGTTAAGGATGGGAGAAAGGGGGGCATTTATTAGCTAAGCAAAAAGGTGAGACAGTTACCTTACAGACTGTTGATCTGGAGAGAGATAAGCATGGGGGGGGGGGTGGAAGCAGAAGGAAATGATAATGTACTATCAGATCATCATCTCTATTGTGTCCCAGGTTTGGGGTGTTGGGTGGAGTTAGGAGATCTAGTTCGCATCCTTGCTTCTGTGGGATAAGTTCTGTAGTTTCTCTTAAGGATCAGGTCTGAAAGGAGAAAGTGAGAATGTTCTGTTTTACGATAAACACTCCCTTACCAACAGCACAGTGTTTTAGTCTGTGAACGGGGTCTCTGGGAGTTCATGCTGGTGCTGTGTAGTCATTTTCAGCAGCAAAGCTACCAGGAAGGCAGCATGCACAGGGTAAAGTACATTACAGTCCTGGAACTGCAAAGTAAGACCGGAGGATGATGGTGGTTTGATGGCAGGCAGTTTCATTGCTGTAGTAGCGGATGGGCATCAACACATCTTGCATTTCTTGCTCAGGCAGAGTTTTAACTGATCTGGTGTTTTGGACCACAGAGCATTATGCTTCTAATGATGAGTTTTGTGGTTTGGGGTACTTGAAATGTAGGACAAGTGCTTCTGGGAAGATTCTTTCCACAAAGGATTTTTTTCTGTTATGTGAAAAATCATTATACAGTTAAAAACAGTGAGTCCTAGGAACTTTCCTGAACTGACCAGCTCTCAGCCCTCATTCCTTCCCCCACAACACTACCTCCATTCCCATTCCCATTTCTACTTTTTTCTGTCTGAGCTGGTTTTACTGATACATCCTTATCTAAACTCTAAGTAGTTAATCTCAAGTTGCGTTTAGCTTTAGTAGTTACTGCTTCAGAACAAAAGAAATAGCCCAGAGAGCTGTCTACTTTTCCTTCTATACCATTTGGTCTGAAAATAGCTATTATCGACATATGCAAACCTTGTCCTGTATACACTGATCTTTCTCCTAGAACAATCTTCTGGATCTTTGCCCACAGCAGCTTAGAACAGTGACTTTGCAGTATTTCCCAGTTTTGGAAGTACTTCTAAATACTTCAAATGCAGACCCCAAAGGCTCAATTTTAGCCAACTGATGATGGACTTAGGTGTCTTAATTATCTTTCCTGGGTTGTGTGATGCATCCCCAGGTCTGAAGACCACAGGCAGAAAACCATGGATGCTTCCTAAGACTAGTTAGAAATTCACTCTCATCTTCTATGACAAACAGCATATGTAATACTTGTTCCTATCTAAAGATTCAGTGTTCAATTGTTTTAGGATGAATAGGAAAACAATACTGTAATTTAGGGCTGAATATAAATTAGGTTTTGTGCGAGAAAGGAGCTAGTAATTTGAATTACTGATATAGATCTGAAGAAGAAAATCTGTAACTTAAAACTGTAAATACAATATGCAAGGAATCACTTTTTTTTTTCCCTGGAAGATGGAAGAAGATTATAATTTGTGCATATCATTTTGAACTGCTGTCCTCTGAGAAGAGAGTTCTTCACAGAACTCTATAAGCCTCAGTAAATGAGGACATCAGCAACTGGCACATTTAAGATTGTACCATTTCTAAACATGATCCTGCTCCTGCCATCGTTACACAGCATAGAGCTTGCTATTAATTAGTTTGAATGTGGGACAGCACTGCTGGGAGGAAGAAAGTGGCCTAAATAGCAAGGTCCAAATTTTATCTGTAGCTATCCAAGAAATATGGATGTCTTTTATTAACCCTTGCCACCTATGACAGCCAGAAAGAAATGCTGGGTTTGTTGTACTCCTAATGGACTTTTGCAGCTCATTATGGAATAACATGGAAAGGGTGGGAGCATGCTGCAGCTGGCCAAAGAAGTTTCAGACAAATGTGAGGACATTCAGGTGCTCGTCGCAGTGACTTGGTTACTGCACGCTTGGAGAATGTGGTGGGATTCTCCTCCTCCTGCTCTCCAGGAGCACAGTTTATTATTCTTACTGAATTGCACCAAGTACAATAAATCCCCCATTTAGCCTCCATCATTTTTCCAAGCAATGCTTTTGGGAATGCTCCAACAGGACCTCCGCTCTGTGTGAGCAGTGGGGCTTTAGACGTGCAGAGATGACCACTGCTGGAGGTCACTGTGTGCCCATTCACCCCCTCCCCAGAATATAGCAAGTGTTTCAAGAACCTGATGGGAGGTATTCACAAGTCATGAAGCATTCATCTGAATGCAGCTGGAACAGCTGCCCACTGGGCAGAGGGAGGAACTAGAATCTGAAAGCCCTGTTGATACGATTTTCATGTCTCAGGCTGCTGCTGTAGATGTGATAGGAGAAAGTCGCACATAAAACATCACAGTAACTCAGTAGCGAGGTACTTCAGGCGTCTCTGGAGGCGAGTTTGGGCCACTCGCACATAACCGGTTGCATGTGTCAGTGGTAGGTACCATCGCGGTCTCTGCTTTCAAACCGCTGCCGCTCCTGCCCGCGCCCAAAGTTACTGCCGTAAACCTGTCCCCTGCACCTCCGTCCCGCGAAGATGCTCCCGGCTGCCCACTGCACCCCGTTCCCCGACTTCCTCCCCCCCCTCCCCCCCCGCCAACCCTGCTCTTCGCTATGGGACAAGTAACCTTCCCGGCTGCGAACGGGGCCGAAACGAGCCCTCCTGCTCTGCCGCCGGGTTAGACCCCTGAGCTCCGCTGGGACGCGCACTTCACTGGCCTCAACTATCGTCACCACCGGGGAACCCAAGCCCGCCCCCGGGACAGCCGTGGCCGACGCGGTGCCGAGCGAAAAGGCACGGGGGCCCCCCCCCCCCCCGACACCGCACCACAGCCCCCTGCCACGGGGCTCCTCTTTCCCCATCCCTCCCCTTCCTCCACCGCCACCGCCTTTGTGCGCGGTGCGGGGCAGCCCCGCGCCCGCCTGCGCCCGCCCCCGGGTGAGGCGTTGGGAGACGGTCCCTTACGCAGGAAAGTTCGGCGTCGGTTTCAAGGCTCCTCCCTCCCGGTGAAAGGCAGACTGCGGGGCGCCTGGAAACCGGTCGGAGGGAGCGCGGCGCGGCGAAGCGAGGGGCGCGGGCTCGAGGGGCCGGCACAAATGGTCAGGCGGCGGCGGCGGCGGAGGTGGCGGTGGCGGTAGTCGCAGGCGGCGGCGGTAGTCGGAGGCGCGGCGGGCGCTGCCGCCGAAGCGGGCAGAGCTGCGCGCCGCAGCCGCGCGAGTGGCGGCCGGGGCTGTCCCGTCTCTGCCCGCCGCTCCCTTCATGAGTCGCAAGTTCGGGCCGGGAGGAGCAGCAGCGGCAGCAGCGGTGGTGGGACGGCGGGAGCCCGACCGGGCAGGCGGCACCGACTGAGCATGGCCGAGCGGCGCGGGCCGGCGGCGAGCGGCTGCGGGGCAGTTGGCGAAGGGCGGCGGGCGGCCGGTGGTCGGTGCCCGCGGCTGCCGCCGCCGCTGCCGGTGCTGCTGGTGCTGTGGGCGGTGACGCTGCCGGCCGGAGGCCAGCCGCCGGCTCCGCAGGACAACGGTGAGCGGGGTATCTCCATCCCGGACCACGGCTACTGCCAGCCAATCTCCATCCCGCTCTGCACAGACATCGCCTACAACCAGACCATCATGCCCAACCTGCTGGGCCACACCAACCAGGAGGACGCGGGACTGGAGGTGCACCAGTTCTACCCGCTGGTGAAGGTGCAGTGCTCGGCCGAGCTCAAGTTCTTCCTCTGCTCCATGTACGCCCCGGTGTGCACCGTGCTGGAGCAGGCCCTGCCGCCCTGCCGCTCCCTCTGCGAGCGGGCCCGCCAGGGCTGCGAGGCCCTCATGAACAAGTTCGGCTTCCAGTGGCCCGACACGCTGCGCTGCGAGAAGTTCCCGGTGCACGGGGCCGGCGAGCTCTGCGTGGGGCAGAACGCCTCCGAGCGCGGAACCCCCACACCCGCCCTGCGCCCCGAGAGCTGGACCAGCAACCCTCACCGCGGGGGCACCGGCGGCGGCACCGGGGGTGCGGGGCCCGGCGAGCCCCGCGGGCGCTTCTCCTGCCCGCGGGCCCTGAAGGTGCCCTCCTACCTGAACTACCGCTTCCTAGGGGAGAAGGACTGTGGAGCGCCCTGCGAGCCCGGCCGACTCTACGGTCTCATGTACTTCGGGCCAGAGGAGCTGCGCTTCTCCCGCACCTGGATCGGCATCTGGTCTGTGCTCTGCTGCGCCTCCACCCTCTTCACCGTCCTCACCTACCTGGTGGACATGAAGCGGTTCAGCTACCCTGAGCGGCCCATCATTTTCCTCTCGGGCTGCTACACAGCAGTGGCCGTGGCCTACATCGCCGGCTTCCTTCTGGAGGAGAAGGTGGTCTGCAACGAGCGCTTTGCAGAGGATGGCTCCCGAACTGTGGCACAGGGCACGAAGCGGGAGGGCTGCACCATCCTCTTCATGATGCTGTACTTCTTCGGCATGGCCAGTTCCATCTGGTGGGTCATCCTCTCGCTCACCTGGTTCCTGGCTGCCGGCATGAAGTGGGGCCATGAGGCCATTGAGGCCAACTCCCAGTACTTCCACCTGGCCGCCTGGGCTGTGCCAGCCATCAAGACCATCACCATCCTGGCCCTGGGGCAGGTGGATGGAGATGTCCTCAGTGGTGTCTGCTTTGTGGGCATCAACAATGTGGATGCCCTACGGGGCTTCGTACTGGCCCCCTTGTTCGTCTACCTGTTCATCGGCACTTCCTTCCTGCTGGCTGGCTTCGTGTCCCTCTTCAGGATCCGGACCATCATGAAGCATGACGGCACCAAGACAGAGAAGCTGGAGAAGCTCATGGTGAGGATAGGCATCTTCAGTGTCCTTTACACGGTGCCGGCCACCATTGTCATTGCCTGCTATTTTTACGAGCAAGCTTTTAGGGAACAGTGGGAGAGGAGCTGGGTCACGCAAAGCTGCAAGAGCTATGCCATCCCCTGTCCCAACAACCACAGCAGCCACCACCCGCCCATGAGCCCCGACTTCACTGTCTTTATGATCAAGTATCTCATGACCTTAATCGTGGGCATCACCTCGGGCTTCTGGATCTGGTCCGGGAAAACCCTGAACTCCTGGAGGAAGTTTTACACCAGGCTCACCAACAGCAAGCAAGGCGAGACCACCGTCTGAGACCGCTGCCTGCCGTGATGGGGGGATGGCAGGCGGGAAGCCAGCTGGAGGACCGGGGCTCTGCCCTGGGAAGCGGCTCCTTAGCCAGCCTGGGCAAACTTTGGGGACGGCCCCATGTTCGGGGCTGCCGGGCTTTGCCCTCCCTGCTCTTCTCAGGCAGTCTCCCTATAGGAAGTGAACGCACTGTCAGGTTGGGGGAGAGGGATGTAAATAGCCTCTGTAAGATTTTGTAAGTATATTTGTATTTAAATTACAAAAATCTCGCTTTTTTTTTTTATTATTTAGGACACTTTTAACCTGTTCGCAGATTTTGCTTCCTTGCCCCCGTCTCCCCCCTTTTTTATTTAAAAGAAGGCGTTGGGTTTTTATTTCGTTACGCAGGATGAGAAGAACTGCCGGTAAGAGAAACCAAAACACCCCATTTTTCCCCCCCACACCGGCAGGTTTTGTAATGGCTTTGCTCGGAGTTGCATGAGCAGCAGCAGGGACCGGCCCGAAACCGCAGTCGGGGGCGCCGCCTGCCGCGGACTGGGTCCAGGCCGCGGGCCCGGCCTGCCTGAGGTATGTGGCGGCGGAGGTGGTGCTGAGGGACCGCCGCTTCCCTCCCGGCCCTGTATCGGGGGGCACAGACCCCGCCTGCCCTCGCACGGCGGAGCCGGCGTGGGGGACGGTGCTTCCCTTCGCCTTTCCTCGGCTGGGCGCGGCGCGGCCGAGCCCCGCTGACCCGGGCAGAAGCTTTTGGAGGGAGGGAAGATAGAAGCCCTGCCCGGAGGTGTGCCTGCAGCGCGGCCCCCCTGCTGCCCGGGGCGAGGAGCATTGCCCGCCAGCTGCCCTCTAACAATTTGGTGAGATTTGTGTAAACGCACCACGTAGTTTTGAGAGGAGTTGGCCTGTTCTATCGTTAAGAGTTGAGGTTTAACACCGTCTTGCACCTGTAGCATGCCTGATGGTTTAGGAGGTGAATGGGGACATGGATGCACCGAACTTTCCACTTCCTGTGGTGTTTTGTGTTGGTTTTTGTATTTTTAAGCCCACTTTTAGGTCACAAGGCCGCAGTGGGGCTGGCGGAGCTGGGCCGCGGCCGGTGGTCGCCCTGACTCTCTGCGGGTGCTCCCAGCGCCTCCCGTCCCCGCCGGGCTGCTGTTGGCCGGACTTAGGATCAGGAAATACGGGCTGGGTGAAAAAAGCTTCAACGGAATAAAATGCACCGTTCAGATTCTTCTCTTCCCCCCCTCTCCCCTTTATATCCCCCCCCCCCCCGCATTTAATTATATCCATACGCTGGCTCTTCATTTGGGAAACATTGGAGCCATTGCCATTCCCCTGAATTTTAATTCATTGGCATTTAATTCATTACACGCTATGAGGGTGTGATGATTTTCGCCAGTAGTAAAAACAAAGGGAAAACAGGAAACCAGAATGTTTTAAGCACGCTGGTGGGATGTGAGACCTGAAAGAGCCTCTTCTGTCTTCCCTCCTGCCACTTTTTTTTTTGGTACAGTAATAACAGGGCATACCGCAAAGATAAGATACTATGCGTGCAGTATATCTACTGCCTTGTATGCTCTTGGGTGTGTGGGATTGTGCTCCTTAATACGAAGGAAAAAAAAAAAGGTTAAAAATGAAATTGTAACTTTCGACAGATGCATTGAGTATTTAGTCCTCTGTATGAAAAACAGCAGAATGCTTCTTTCCTGATTGTATTGTTTTAAACTTTTTTTTATATTACAAATGCCTGTATTTAGGTTCATAAACATTATCTATGGCTACCATACCCTGAAATGCAAAATTATTTGAATTTGGTATGCATTTATTTCTGTTCATTATCACAAGATCATCTATATTTATAGAGGAATAGAAATTTATATATATTAAATACCATATTTTTAATTTCTCTGAAATAAATTGAGGTTTTGTAAAAAACTATCTTGTCACTTTACGTATTCCTCTGACTAACTCACATGCTCTGTGAAAGCAGTGTATGTATTACAGGATGTGTGGGATTCCTTTTTTCTTTTCTTATGTTGAGTTCACAGTAACAAGCTGGAATTCAGTGTAGGAATTCATTGTGCATTTGGGTTTTTATCTCTGGGCCGGTCTAGATTAATCCTTCAAAGGAAGTAAGGTAAATTGTTCAAGATCTCTGACAGGGTATGGTCGGTGGTGTGAAATCCAAGAAGAGATCTGCTATATGGCAGAAGAAAGAAACTCACCAGTTCTTTTTTTTACCTTTTTGTTAAAGGGTTCTCCCAACTTAGCCTTTCTTCTCCCGTTCATGTTAAAATGAAATAAAGAAAAAAAGGATTTACTTGCTGCTCAGAATGACACTTAGACTATGTTGTAATATTGTCAGAGTATTTTAATGAGTAAAATAGTTTGGTTTCCCTGAATTTGGAATGTTTGGTTAATCCGGAGTTAAATGGTGTGTTCATGGAAGCATTTCAGCTTTATGGGAAGTACACGCATTCTTAAGGCTTCCAGCACAACATGTCTTTTTTTTTTTTTCCTTCTCCTTTTTATTTTTCCTCCCCCTGATTCATTGTTTCTAGTGCCATTCTGCAAGCATGGCTCTGTTGAGAAAGACTGGCTAATTATGAGACTTGATTTCTGTTTTCTAGTGTTACAGGCTAATGCAGTGTTTCACTCTAGATCTAGAGGGAGATGTAAATGTTTTTGGCTCGTTTACTTTTTTCAAATTGTGATGCATAAACAACCACAGAGAAATGAGGGAAGGTCAACAAAATTAATGAGGTGAGACAAGGACTGGGTTTTTTTTTCCTTATTTTTTAATTTGTTTTACATAAACATAGTTCCTGCTATCTCAGATATTTGGCACATTTTTCTCAGTTCTTTCTATACCCCCTCCCTTTTTGGGGGGGATATTTTAGCATGTAAAATCGTACTGGTCAACACTCAGCTAATGACCTGAAGTACAAGCCATTCAATTTCAGTTGCAGTGGAATTCTTTTTGGCCAGTGCACAATTATGTTTGAGTTGTTTTGACTGATCTGTTTCCTTGCAGCTGAATGTATGTGATTTATATATGCACAGGAGAGCACATTTATTTGTAATAAGAGATTTTATATTTATTATGGTAGGGATGAGAGGACCAGTTTTTTAAAAATTTCAAAGAGGAATAATGAAATTTTCATTTCTACATGAAGTAAAGATGTTAGTATTTGCAGTTCATGATTTGAAGCAGATACAAATCTCCTTCAGTTCTTTGGCATTTCTCTTCATAGATGGCAGAGAGCTGAAGCTCCATGTTCAATCTTCGTTATTTTCATAAATACACTAGAGAGCACAATAGGTTCATTTAAAAATTGCACAAAAGAACAACTGCCTGCTTTTTTGTTTGCTGATTTTTGTGAACTTTCACAAAAGTAATTTGCAAAGGTCACAGTCATTGCTGAATGCTGTGGTGCTATCTACTTTTTTATACTTCTATTTCTCAACACATAATGGTACATGAGACTCAATATGATACAAAGGTGTCTTTTGCATGGATATATTGCAGTCATCACTAATGTTTCACTCAGTGTTGAAAACAAATCTATTCATTTGGCTCCAGGGAATTTAGATAGGATTTTTTACAACACAGTCTGCGTAACTGATGTGCCATGTTTACCAGAGAAGGTAGCACTGGTATACAAAGAAGCAGCATTGCCCAGTTATCCCTAAAAAGAAGGATAATGTAGGAATGAAACTGGTATAACAAAGTTTGTTTGGCTGGAAGTACTCGTTAAGGCATTCCTTAGTCAACAGCTTTGCTTTCTCTCATGGGATATATTTATAGCCTGAAATGGAGGGGCACTCAGAGTCACCATTCCCCTGAAGAAGGCTGTATCCTGGAGAGCTGGGGATGTTGGTTTACCCTTCATCCTTCAGTAGCAGTAATGCTCTTTAATGTAGTGGCAAATTTGTGGTATTGGAATGAAATGATACGCCATTTCCATAGCAAATCCTATTGGTAAGGAAAAAGGATTTCTGGTTTGTTTATATAGTAATGCCCCAGAGTTCTGGTGTATACATATACTTGTAGAAGTGTTGGGTTTTTTTTACTTGAGTGGCAAAGCTGCAATCTAGCAGGCCTGAATTCTGCCCTCTGGATGATGCCCAGCCTTCTGCTGCCATCCCAGTGTTGCTTGTTGAGCAGGGTTACAATTACAGATGGTGCTGAAGATACCTTTCATTTAAATGGACAGTATTTGCATATTATTTTTTTATTCAAAGGGATGATAATTAGGCAAAAGAAGAGGCTGCTGTATATGTATAGGATAAGTATTTTTCAAAGTGGGCTATGGGCTCGTACCTCATCAGTCCTTTGCCACTCACAGTTACAAGAGACAACTAGACCAACAGGGAGAACCTTCTGTAAAGGTGTTCGCCCTGCAGCTGACCAGAGAAGGTAATCGTGGGTTTGGTGTGGCACACATAGTTTAAAACTATTGAGGATACTCTCGCAAAACCTTTGCATTTGTGTGACATAACATCCCAGTGCTACATGGCCTCAGAAGGAGCTTAGGCTAGCAAAACTCATGAGGGCTGAAGAGGTGGTGAGTAAGAAGTTAAATGTTTACCTATAAAAATAAGGAAACTGAGGTAATGTGTTTTCATCACAAATTGACCCTCTAGTGCTCAAACACTGGAATTGTGTTACGTTTGATGTCTCCAATGATAGCAGTACAGCACTGTATGGCAATACTGTGCAAAATCAGTTCTGAGTATCAGTTCACCCCCTTTTTGATTCTCTCAGATTTCTCTTAGTCATTTGCACTTGTTGAACCGAGAGCATCATAGCTCTGTATGTTATGCAAACTTAGAGTGGATGGGTAGTATAGATTCAGAATTAAAATGTTGTTTAAAAAATACGAGTCTTTCAGCTGTTTAGTCCCATTAGAAGTGAGGGTTGCTCTTGGGCCCATAGCTGCAGGAGTTTCTCATATTTGTAAATCTCTTCCTTCTGTTCATCAGTTGAGCTGGAAGGCTTAGGCAATGATTCACGCTCATATGGAGAAAGGGAACTTTGTTTTTCTTGCTTTGACTGAACCCCTTGCTGCCTCTGTGTTTACAGAAGTGTCACCCGAGAAATGCTTTGTTCTGAAGCCCCTGATCAGCTCTGAAAAAGTAGTACCATAATTTTAAAAATGGGTTAGAGGCTTTAGGAAGCAAGGCTTGATGACTTAATGCTGAGGTTTTGCTTTTCACAGTTTAGTTTTTAGAAGTCTCCAGGCATTTTAAGACATGAAATAGCTGCTTGAGGACAAAGTAAACATGCCAGGATTGAGTCCTGGACACATTGCAAGTATTATGAGCCCCATATTAATTTGAGAGTAGCCCAGTGACAGTGTTAAACCAGACTAGGTAACACTATGCCATGTAAGGAAAAAAGAAAGGCATATTTGTATTTACTTGCCAACTGAAATGTACTCTACACCTTTACTTAAGTCACTGAGGTCACTAAATGGACAAGCAAGTATTTCTGTCATACGGGAGAAATTCCAGTGAATTAGCAAAACAGGCCTTAATAAGCAATATATAATTGCAAGTGCAGCATTTTCCAGATAAAAGCAATACCACTTTGATAGTTCAGTTGTAGACAATTCTTTTGAAAAAATACTTTAAGAAAACATGTTGGTTTTGTAACTCATGGCAACTGTGTTTCAGATCTCGGCTTATGTTTAGTCTAAACTTCCAGTGTAACCACATCAGAGAGTCTTTCAGGCATGAGGTCTTGCCCTTGTTTGCATTCAAATCAACAGCATTAAGTTGATTATCTTGAGGTTGAGTAAATAAACTTTAGTCTTCTACTCAGACAACACTTAATGAAGACCCGCATTCAGCCAAGGACCTCGCATGAAATGATGCTGGGTGGAGACCCCCACAAGCCTTGCCTCTTCCCAGTATCCCAAGGTTTTGTTGCAGTATGTAAAAGTATTGGACATGATTGAACTGCACTAAGGTGGAAACTTAACAATAATCATTAAGCTGATGTAAACATGCTGCATTGGGAGACTTCTGTCAGCCACCATGTGAAGTATTTTTAGTGGACCATCTTGGAAATAACTTCATCAGAAATACTGAAGAGACAGGCTTTTATTTGCAATTAGCTGGTGGGTTTTTGTTTTGTTTTGATAGTTGCATTGTTTAATTAAACATTGTATGCAGTGTTTAATAAGGTGTTACCCTAGGCTAAAATATAAAACTACCAGATGTCGATAGTGCAGCACAGTAGATAGAACTTGTCCACCTTATGTTATCACCAGGATCCCTTTGGGTGAGGGAGAACAATATTTTTGTGTGTATTTATTTTGTGTAGTTCTAGTATAACTTGGCTAATATTAATTACTTACTACAGCACAATTTAAAAGTAATTCGTCATGTGGTAGTTTGATGACAAAGATCACAAGAAAAATGAAAGTGGCCTGTATCTCTCAGGTGGGATGTCTTGATGCTGTTTTGTTGCATACTTGCTTGTATAATTCAGATCTTTTGTAACTGTTTTACATCCTGTGACTCAGTGCTAGTCTTGTTGCTGTATTTAAGTGACAGTATGACTCACCGATGCTGTATGACTTGTCATCTTGTCTTGTTTAGGTTAACTACTATTGCTTTGTTACCGGTGACTTGTTTGACTTCCTCTACCACACTCAGAGTACTTCACAAGTTAAGGACAGGACTGCTAGCCACAGGACTGTGCAGTCTGAGCAAGACAAGAGCCTGGGATCCACCCCCCCACACCCCCCCGCCCCCAGCAGCTTGCCCACCGCCAGTTCAATGGTGGCTGCTGCTGCATTTGCCAGTGGACTGTCACCCTCCCTCAGAGGTAATGCTCTCATTTCTCTGGGAACTCTGAATGTCCTGGCAGCAGCACTGCTGGGACTATGCTGAATTGGCTCATTTTCCTGGCTGCTCAAGCGATGTGCTGGCTCTTTTGGTTTTCCCCCACCTACCTAGGGTGGAGGCTATCCTGGCTGCTCTTAATCCCTGCCTTTGGTGGAGGAAGTTACGGGCAGTATGTGCCATTACAGCATCCCTGGCTGACCTTCTGCGGCTCCTGTTCTGCTGATCGCCTCCCCTTGCCTTCTCGGTAATTTCTCTGAAAGTTGCCTTGTTCCAGCCATTGCCAGAATGTAACTCATTCACATCTCGGTTTATTCTTGAGTACTGCCTGTGCAGTATTTGTCATGTTCATTACAAAAACATTGCTGTCCTAATGGGGAAGTGACTTACTCTCAACGTGTTTGACAGCTTCATTAATCATGATGTTTTACTGTTAAATGCAAACACATATACTATCCCAAAGGATAATACTGAGAGTATAAGGTGAGCAAATAAGGATCTTCTGTTGGGAAGAAAATGTTGCAGATCACACCTTCATGATTGCCTTCAGCAAAAATGGCTGTTTCATTTATAGCCTACTAATATGCATCTAAATCTAATGCATCTAAAGAAGAAATAAAATGATTAAAAAAAAAAAGCCAACACAAAACCTCAAAGTGGGCTTCTTAAAATACATAAATAAAAAAAGAATAGCAGGATAAACAGGTCACCACAAAGTCAGATTTTGCTATGGTGCTTGTTAGCTTTCCAGTACTTCTTTGTCTATTATGGTAAAAGCTTCACTTTATTGTTTTGTGAACAGAGAGGAGAATTAGTCACTTCTTAGCATGAAGACCTCTGTTAAAAGACTGAAAGCAGTTTTATTTATTTACTGCTTAATTAAAAAAAAATTAATTCTGAGGGAAATGAAAGAAATTTTGCAAGCTGCACAGAGGGGTCAGTATTTTGTAGGATTGGGCACTTCACTGTCAATAAAATTAAAAGAAGCAAATGGTGCTCACCTGCAAAGGCAAGAAAATGAGTTCTGCCTGCTTCCAGTTAGGAGCTGCAACTCAGATAGCATTAACGTGGTGTCTGAGCACAGCCTCTGCTTCCTGGCAAACAGGCAAAAATTTGCAGATCTGAGTGGAGTAGTACAAGCCCTATGCCCATATGTGACAACAAAGGGTGACCACTGTGATGAATGCTACTGGACCTGGCACACTTGGCATTGTGCTGAGGACATGAGGGGAGAGAGATGGAAATGGGGGTCTGGTAAGGCAGGGGGCTGTCGTGTGCAGTCAAGGAGAGGTCAGAGAGGCAGGAGCCGGAGGTGGGACTGCTGGGGAAAGGCAGTAGGAGATGATTGTCTGCATGGGTCAGATTTGAGATGATGAGCTGGGAACTGTGGCCATGCAGGATTGGTGTCTCTCCTACCAAGGGTGGCTGAAGGCAACCGTAACTCAGATGCAGGAAGGGGATGACTTCCCAGGATGTTCAGAAACCATGGGGAGGTTCTCCAGCATGTGTCCCAAGGCCACAGAAGATGGAAGTAGAGAAACAGCTTTTGGTCTGAGTGTTTCTGAATCACAAGAGAATGCCCTCTTCGTTGCTTCACAGAATAGGGTCAAGCAGAGTGGGCTGTAAAACTGGGGCTGTGTGTGGTGGTGGGCTGGGGTACAGGGCAAGGTGAGGAGCCCAACCAGAACCATCTCTCTCTAGGTGCCAACCACAGGGTTTCCGCCAGGTTTCCCTGGATCCTGTTTTCTACTCCAAGATTAAAAATCTCCCCTCAGGGGAGAACAAATAGGAAATTGTGTGGTAGGTTTTGCTATGTTTCCAGCTGACTTTTTCAACAGAAGCAGGCAATTGGGCCCAGTGTTTCTTAAGACATCTTTACAGTTAGAGTAAAATTCCAGTTCTGCTGAAGGCGAAGCTTCCCGTTGGCCTCAGGAGGGCTGTAATTTCATCTTGGCTTCAAGATGCATTAGGAAGTGCACGGAGATCCTGCAAACAGAAGGGAAAGTAAAAAATAAAGATTTCTCATTCAGAAGCTGCTCATAGTGCTGAGTTCATTCCATCAGGCTTCAAAATATTCTCATTGTTTTTCTGATCTTGTTTATTGAGAGTATATAGGTTCTATCCAGGGGCAGGCTTTATCTGAGCATCTGTGACTTCAGTATCTCACTCCTCTGTTTTGTCAAAAAAGAAGAAGAGATCAAGATCAGTTTCTCAAAAATGATCACTTACAGAATACTTGTTTTGATTTTATTTAAAAACAAAAAAAAAAGTTGTAATGTCTATTTGAAACAGAACTACTTCTGTGAATGCCAGCATTCTGAATGTCTAGCAGGTATTTCTACAATCATTTGTTTTTCCAATTCTTTGTAAAAGTCCCATTTTATACTTTCTCAGAAGTGTTTTTTCTTGCAGCGGTTCTGGAAATATCTTTTTCTTTGCAGCCAGTGAGAGGATGTGTACCATTGGTGAGAGCAGGCACAGGCAAACTGCAAAACAACATAACCTGTGGAATTAACACTTCACGTTGACACCCATTAAAAATATTCAGAGATTGACTCAGCCTGCCCATGTTGTACAAATAACATGCTTGGCTCTGAATGATTCAAGATCTTATCTGCTCTCAGTGCAAGTTCAGTATGGAGGGCCTGATCCTGTTCTCATTAACCTCCAAAGGAGTTTTGCTACTCACTTCAAAGAGAATTACATCAGCAGCATTTGCAGTGAAGCACACGCAGCTCCTGTATCTTTTCCCTTTTTTCTTTCTCTTTTTTAAAAAGATTTATATTCCAAACAACAGCAAAACAAAAATAAGGCTTGGAAACAGTCAAAATAAATCTGCTGTCTGTTGAGCATTGTTGTCATATGAGGGCTCTGTTTGGAGTTCTTAACTGCAAATTGACAGTAGAAACCAGTAAGAGCTGAGATCATCAAGGGGTTGGTTGTATTTGAAGCTGAGTACCCTCAAGTCCATTGTCCCCATGACAGGAGCCTTGCATGGTCCGCGGTATTTCTTTGCACTTTTCACAACTAGTTGCAAAGAACTGGAGCTGAGCCCTTGAGTTCAGCCACTGGCAATGTATCCATGTGAACCGCAGTGCCTACAGTGGTCACTGCAAACAGCCCCAGGGAAGGTAACCCTTTTCCTGGTTTGTTTTCCCTGTGCATAGCTTTTGAAAAGAAGGAAGCATGTATGGAGGAGGGACGGGATGGAACAACCATCCGGTATTTTATTTGTTTTTCTGTTTCTTCTAGGTTGTCATATTAAATAACAGAATGAATGCATCCATTTTTTGCCTTATTAGTCTTATTATTTTATAGAAGAAAAGCCTTGTGACTCTCAAATACACTGGTTTCTATGGTGAAGGGAGCATTAAGCTTGTCACTCAGCCATTCTATATACTTCATATGTTTTAAGAAGAACCCTCTTTGTGCTGAAAGAGCACAGCACACTGAATGCATTCCCCACCTTGGTGCGCACTGCCCCTGGTTCCAGAAGAACTGTGCCTGCCTGTGAAGGCCCAGAGGGAGTCCTTTCCTCTATTGTCTCCTTTCCTTCATCTCCAGGCCATAACCACAAGCACCTGCTTTGGTTTAGATGCTGATCTCTGCTGCATATTTGTCCATGTGGAAACCACGCAAGATCATCATCTGCTGCTACCTGGCACGCACTGGTAAACAGGTGGTGACAAACTTCAATAGTTGCTCCTATGGTCTTCCAAACTGAAACCTTTAGACTTCAGTTTAGTGGGTCTGGTATCCCCGTTTCCTGTTCTCTGAAGCTCACTTACCTGGTTTCAAACCTATGAAGTCATCCACTGTGGGGGATGCACTGTGCTGTCCCAAGGGAGTAAACGTGAACCAGCTTGCTTCTAGTCTTTGAGGTTTCCCCCCTCCTCTCTACTGTTGCCCTGTTTTATTCTCAGTCATCCTTGCCAACTCCTTCCCATGCCAGAAGATGGTTTCCTTACCCCATGCTGCAAACACCCTTTTCCCTTCTGGCTGTGGGCAGGCATCCCTCCAAGCTGTTTCATTCTTACTTTGGCAAGTCTTCTAGCATGATAATCAAGGCAAATGACATGTGGGGACGTGAATCTCTGTTTTTTTTCTCCACCATAACTATCTCAGCCATGGGAAGGAACCCGAGTTCATGTGTCTCCTCCAGTGAGTGTCCCCATCTTAGCCCTGTATTGCTCTGCACAAGTATTCACTGAGGTACAAAGGGAATGAGACTGAAGTTCAGAGTTTAGCATACCCAGTGGGACTTAAAGTCTGAGTTCTTATGACTGTTCTATGGTTGAGAGAATGGGAATAGGCTTGGATTTTCTGTATCTCCTTTGCGTATCCTGATAAATAGGTTATTCTGAAGATGTGTCCTCTTTTTTTTCAGAGAGGAACTACTAAACATCTAAGGTTTCTTCTAATGCAAGATGGGAAGAAAACTGAAATTGTAAAGTTTCAGAGGACACATAGGTGACCTGTTTCCAAAGAGTACGTGACCTCTTTCCAAAGCATCATGACAAGTACCTGGTGCTTGGCTCTTTAGTTTGGCCCTTGCACTCTGTCCTGTCTTCTTTCTGGTGTCAGGAGAGCCCAAAAACCTTTCTGAAATGCACTGGTGAATTTTGACATGGTTAATATGGAAACAAACACAGACTTTTAACAGTGAAACTGCTGAATGAGAGAAACATCCCAAGGTTTCAGTGGAAGCTCTGTTAATTGGAGAGTTTAAATCTAGAAGAGCTATCTTCCCAAAAGATAAGCTCTTATATACCTTCACATTATTATATTTGATTCAGCTATTACTGATACAATTCTGTGTCTGGTTTGAGGCAAAAGACTGGGTTAAATAATTCTAAATGTTACTTCTGGACTTAAACTCTGTCAGTGACAGATCCTGCAGTGAGTGCATTGCCTGGAATCTGGAAATTGTTTGGATGGTTCTGCTCTGAGTTCCTTTGGTAGACATCATCAAGGAGGTTTATGGGGAGTCCCAGAGAGCACCCTAACAATTGGTGTGAAGACTGGGGCAGCAGCGTGACTGTTGGAAGCTGCGTTGCTTAGCAGGTAGATGGAAATGATGCAAAAGGTGAGCAAAGACATGAGCCCTGCCCTGCCACCACTCAGCCCCTCTGAAGTAAAAAGGGTAGAAGATATAAAGGAGGACAGCACATAAACATGACAATAGCTCATTAAGAACGCCTTGATGTTCTTCTGCCCTGTTCCTCCTGGAAAAAAAATGATTTTAGATAATCACAAAAACATGTCCTGTAACAAAACCAAATCCCTACCACCTCTGAGTCCGTTGAGAAGATGACATGCTTTTGGCAAGTGCTTCAATAGCCACTGAAATGCCCAATGCATGTTAACAATCTAACCAATAACTTATAGGTTCCTAGTGTTTTTTTTTATTCATTGAAGAACATTGACAAAACTGCAAACACATGTTTCTGCTGCTAAAGCTTAGTCTTATCACAGTTTGAAAATGTGGAAAATCAATTACATGCTTTGAATTACTCCCTTTATTGCCATAAAAGAATTTCTTCATTCTTTCAGGGTAGCGTACACTTAGTAACATCTACCACTAACAGGCTGTTAGGACTTTCTGCTAAATTAATACACTACAAGTAAACTAAACAGAAGGCCAGTGGAATGCTAAACATCCACTTTCTCCTCTGTTGTGGCTGTATTGCAGCTTGGGAACCCTTAGCCTTGTTGCTACAACATCTGGACAACATTTGGGGCTGTCTCTCAAGTGCACGGGTGTGCACCTCCGGTGAATTTTAACTTTCAACATCTCTCTGCCTCTAATCTATATTTAATGTTTCATGACTAGTAGTCAAAGAAACTTCAGCTAAATATCAGGTTGGAATGAAAATGATCCTTGGGAAAACACTAATTTTCAGCATTCGCTGGCAAAGTAGCTGTGACAGAGACGTTCCCTGGAGATTTGTAGCCCATTCTCTCACAGTAATAATAATTAAGACTCATGATTACTGTGCCCACATAATCAAAGATCGCTTCATAAAATGTACTCCCTAAAGGGACGAATTCCCTGCTCCTAACTGGATGTCAGTCAGAGGGATCAGCACCCCCAGGGATCGGGAGTCTTTGCTTGCCCTTTTCATTACCGTGTTGTTAGCATTGTGTTACTTCATATTCTTCTTAATGCAAATGAGTAGGTAATCATGTGTAAATCGTGCCCTCCAGAAGGCACATGTAGTGAGTTTTTTTCCCCAGATCTACCACAGGGATTTCTCACATGGAACATAATTACATCTCTGCCATATGGGCTCATTTATATTCTATTACAGGTTAAGCTAATACGACTCAGAAATATGCTAAAAATACCTCAAAGTATTTTGAGCACTGTCAAAACACTTGTCATTTCTTGCTTGCCTGTTTGATTGTGAGTGACTTTATATTTATTTAGAGATCTGCAGTGCCAAGCAACTTCAGAAAAACAAAATTAGGCCAGTTCTGTGCTGCCCCGTCTCCAAAAAATGCTTTAAATTCCCTCCCATGACATCTTCTTTCAGTAATGGCAAATAGATCAGTGAACAATGAAGCTGAAAAGCCTCTAAGACATATTTACCTGTAGCAACACCTCCGTGGGTTTTAGATTTCCCAGGAGGAAGGGAGCATCCGCTTCAGCTACATAGCTTTGTCATCATTAGGCTGGATCAGGTCTGCGTTGATCTAATTACTTTGTTCTGACAAAGCTATACTTGCACTTTAGCCATAATAAAAGTACAAACCTCTCTACCCATGGAAGAAGGCTACTGTGGAAATAAATGTTGCCTAAAAAATTATGGTAAAACAAGAGTAGGTCAGTGGTGAGTGCCATAAATGAATACTTTAAAACTGAAGCAACTAAAGGTTATATAACACTGCTTTCAGGATTGTGGGGCTACATAATAATATGTTATTTTCCAATTTCAGTGGAAATGTTTAATTTCACTGTAAGATTTTCTTTGAAAAGATTTTAAAACTGCTATTGTTTCACTGGTTTCTAAAGCTAATACCACTAACATCTCTGGACAAAATCTGGGTCCAACACAATTAATCCTAATTTTATTATTTTTATTCATACATTCAGTATTTCACCCTTTGAAATTTGATCAGATTTCCTTTATTCCACTAGCTAAGAAGGAAACATGTAGAAAGTAATACACAGGTAGGAGGATTAAACCAGAGGATGGGAGTGGACCTCATTGGACCTGCACATGATAGTTCAGATGATACATTGCAAAAGCGGTGACTGACCTTTGTTCCAAGGAGACACTAGAAATTGGATGAGGGCTTTGCAAACAGCAGCTGTATGTTTCCTATAACCAGGAGATAAAATTCAGTTCTGATTTATAAAGCCCTTTGAGGTTTTCAGTGGTGGAAAATTCTATGTAGGTATAAAATCAATTCTGTAACTATGAAATAAATTCTGGTACCACTCTAGAACTGAGTCATATTTTTCAGAGCGTTGCTAGGAAGTGTTTGTTCTTTTGTTTTCAGGTTTTATTTTGCAATGGAATAATAAACATTTTAGATTATTCAGCACTTGAAAACTAAGTCCAGCCTTTCCTGAACGCTTTTTGCATATTTTCAGAGAGCAATAATTACTGCTAACACGTTATGCTCAGATGTCTGCAACAAAGTACGTAAGCAACTAACGTTACATGTATGGAAAGTCCCCTTGAAGTCAAACATTTAAGTACTTTTTTGGATCAAAGCCTAAAAACTATGATGTCTGTAATTGTGCAATAGCATCAGACTCACAGGAGAACTTTCTTGGAGTTTACCTTGTTCTTAAAAAACGACTTTCAAAATTAGCTGAAACATTAGGGTTTTGGTCAAAGTTGTGCACTGGCCATTGCTGAATAAGGAGAGCAGTCTGTTTGACTGTGTGTTCCTTGCATAAACGAAAAAAAATCAGGCCAGCTATGAGTTTATTACCTGAGAAAAGCATTTTTCCAGCCTTCGTTATTCCTGAAGCAGTGTAAAGGACACTGCAGTGATTTCATACATCAGGGAGGCATAAAAAAGAGAGTGGTCTCCTGGGCTGTGAAACAAAGAGAAACAAACTTCAATTCTCAGAGCTCTCTTCAGAGCTAACTCCATTAAATAATGTTTTAATTCAGCTGTCATGAGCATTTGATTAAAGAACCTGCTATACAATTTCTTTTGCAGTTTCTGTAGCCCTGACTGTGTAAAAGCGTCCCATGCCCTTGGAAAAACAACCTCCCCCTTCTGCACACAAAAGGGAGTCTTTTGCTCAACATCTTCACAGCTTGCTTCCTTTTTCTTCAGGCAAGGTTTTTCATTTTCATTCCACAGTTTCATTTAATATAGACGTACGGTCACTGTGGATACTGCACCAAGAGATTGCTGTATGCCTGTCCTGGTTTTATGCTCCTCCCTGGGCATCCAGCATTTTCCACTGCTGTAGTCATGTCAGGGTAGTGGCATGAGGTGATGGCTGTCCTGGTATCCCCATGTCACACCAGAGCATGGGCAGAGGCAGCGGGGAGGGGTAGGGTGAACAGATAACAGCGCTCTCAAACATTCAGGACAGCAACATTTCCAAGAGAGAGGATGACTGTTAATGTGCCCTCCTGGAACTCTCCCTTATTAGGGTGGTGGCAATCTGCTGATATTTGCATTGCATATTTATCAGCCATATGTCAGTCTGTCAATATTTATCTCTCGGTGGTGGGCAGCCATGGTTTTTAAGCAGAAATATCTAGCTGGTGCTGCACGTGTATGCTCAGTTGTGTGATCTGAGTTAGGCTTTTGTTTGCAATTGGTTCCTGGATGGAAAGTTCTGGTCTGCACTGGAAATGAGTGCATTTCAACATGCGTATGTTTTGCAGGAATAGGTAAATCAAGTACCTTTGTATGAAATTTTGATACTTGTATCCATACTGATGTTTTAAATAAATCATTCCTAGATATACAAATCACTGTACAGTTAAGTTTGGACCCTCTTTGTCATTTGATGGATAAATGTGAAATTCTTATGCTGTCTAACATGATCTACTCTCTGCTAATACCCAGTTCTCTGAAACACTTTGAAATGAGAGTTTACGTCATCCATTTGGCTAACACACAGTGTCTGCTTTCCAAATCTGTGTAGATCATAATCTGTTTTAATACCTGTACAAATCAATTAATTTTATTTTGTGCACTGTTCACTGTATACCAGATTGGGTGGGAGAGTAGAAACACTTAGCAGGGGAATCAGACTTCACATAAAAGTGCATTAGATAAGCTTTGCAATGTTTGTGGGGGAGGAAGTGAAATTTAGCATTTAATTCCCTCATCTACAGACAGATTAAAAAATGGCTTCCAGAAACAAAAATATAGGGCAGGGTTGTGGAGCCCTTACTCATGCTGCTGAGCAGTTTCACATTGGATTTATCCCACTGAAGCTTAATAATATCACCTCCAGGGTGGCTGAAAGGATGCAGAATTTCTTGCGAGGCACTTTGATGCTTTGTCTACTACAGAACGTAGGCAGCATATCTTCAGACCTTGTGGGGCTGGACTTCTGACTTCTCTTTGCAGTTTCTGATCGCCATCGCTGCAATTTAGGTTAGGAGCCTGTAAATCTCCAAACTGCCTGGTGGCAAAACCAATGGGTGTTCTGATGTGCCTGATGGATTCTGCAAGAGGGGTTGGGTTTAGTCTTCAAGCCTGTATAACTCAGCTTTTAAACCTTTATCTTAGACTGCATGAATTTCATCATTTTCAAAATGAAGCCTTCTTCAAGCAAGATTTTTGTAGCAAACCTCCATTTCTGCCTTCGTACCTATCTTCTTGTAGATAACGTGTATTTGCACTGGAAAAATTTAAAGTTGATGGTAACTAAAATGCTTTTTACCCCCAACTAAATCCATGATTAAGCAGTGACACAGATGGATTCAAGAATAAATTGCTAAACACATTTCAAAATATGGAGGTAGGAGGATGAAAATCTGTGCCAAGGAAACAGTTGTAAGGTGATCTATCAAGTAAGTACTGCTAAAATTTTGCAGCACAAAATGCTGTACAGAAAAGAACATTGTCAGAGGGAAGATGTCCTATTCATCCTAATATTACAATAGTATTCCTGATTGCAGGTACCTGAGGAGAGTTTAGTTTTAGAAAGAGGAGTATATCCTTTGTTCACTTGGTTTCTCACTCAGGAAAAATCCCCAGAATTTTCCTCATCATATCACATGTAGAATTAAAATAAATACATACTATAAAATTGCTTGGGGAGGACAGAATACCCAGTAAAATAAGCAAGTATTTAAAGATCGTGCCTCTCAAAGGATCATTATGTGCCTGTACCCTTCTCTAGTTCTTTCAGAAGAGAATTTTCTGGGTAATGTGGAAAGAGGGCAGGCAGGTAATCCTGCTGCTGTGCCAGCCAGAGCTACCAATTCCTGCCATGACCTTGCTTGGCCTCTGTGATCTGTGAAACGGGACAATGATGATGGAAATATGAATCCTGGGGGAAATTTTGATGGTGAAGAAGTATTACTGCAATCAAGGTATTTGACATCCAAGGTAAAAAGTAACAACTGTGTTAATAAGGAAGATTGTCAACCATGTCCTACTGGCGGCCCATGCGCAGGACTGTCCCTGGTCCTACATGGCAGTGCTGGGTCAGAGCTCTGTTCTGGGAGGAGCTGCAGAAATACCTGCCTGCCTGTTGTCTCAGTTGGAGAAGGCACAAGGCTGGCCCCATTTGCATCTCCTGCAGGCAAATAAGTTATGGGTGGCTGTGTTTTCCAATATGAAATTCACACTCATTTTATTTAACTCTTCAGACTCAGTAACATGACCCTATAGGGCCTGATTGTGCAGATCCTCTTACTGACTCATTCACACATGCAAGAGTTGTCCTACTGACATGAGTAGGTTGCCAGTACCGGTGTGTTTTATTTAGAGTGTGAGGTGCAGAGCCTTTCTTTTTAAAGTATATGTCTCAGTTGCTAAATGTGTATTTTTTGACAAGGGATGTAATGGAATAAGTTTTCTTTCACTTTCTGAAAAATAGTGAAGGCTTATCCTCCTGTTCATCATTGCATATGTGACGCAGATGGGTTTTGCAGAGGCAAACCCAAGTTTACTTACTTTCGAAAAACTTGGTTACCTTTCCTTCTCTTTATAGTTGTGAATATTTTACTTCCTACCAAGCAGGCTGCATACTGCTGGCTGAAATTCAGCACTGTAAAAATCTCATTAAAAATGAAAATACCCATCTTGATTCTATGTTCCAAATAAATTTCTGGAAAGCTTTTCATAGCTTTCCATAAATAATCATGTATTATTGATTTTTAAAAACAT
This sequence comes from Neopsephotus bourkii, assembly GCF_033783945.1. Lineage (NCBI taxonomy): Eukaryota > Metazoa > Chordata > Aves > Psittaciformes > Psittacidae > Neopsephotus > Neopsephotus bourkii. The sequence continues at coordinate 435,165 of NW_026901949.1, forward strand.
GGTGGGAAAACAATCGTATTTTGAAAATACTTACATCATGCTTAAAATGAGAAAGTCTTTAGACTGGGTATTCCTCTCAAACTATCATCATGAGTGCTGTTAGTCACTTAAGGTTTTACATTTAATTCTCCTTCTGTAAACATTTTGGGTATTTCAGTGCCACTATAAGTACACTACAGTGTTGGGTTTTTCCTCAAAGTTAAATGTACCAGCATTCTTTCAATTGTTTGAGATTTTTTGTTACAGACATGGTCTGATTTTCCACTAGTTTGTATCCTGCATGGCTGTTTGCACCAATGAAAAGAATTGGTGTTATATGGTGTAAAACTAAATGCATTTTTACTCCACCCTTTTTTAGCAATGGTGTGACAACATGCAAGGTAGCACAGCATTCAAGGTGTACATGGGTTTACCAGGAATTTTCAGATATTAATGCTGTTGGAATTCAGATGAGCAAAGGATTATGGAAACAATGTCATATCTTAATATCTTGGAAAGGAACAACAGCTCTGATGCTGTAGCTTTTGGCTCAAAAGGCAGCTTCATATTGATCACAAAGCCCTCACGTGGCAATGACCTCCCTTACTGCTCATGTGAACTGGATTTGACTCAGTAACCTCAAAGTTGAAAGCCATACATTTCCTTTTATTTTGTATGTCATTTGCTAATAGATACTATTTTTTATTCTATTCAAGCTCTTACATGCTACCCACCACTGTAGCTGAATACTTTGAGTGTTTTTTGAGGGGACACAACGTGACACATGTCATTCCCAGTTTTGCTTTCTGTTCATCTACATAGACATTTCTGGAAGGCTGGAGATTCTATGCTTTATTTTTCTTTTATTTTATTTTTTTAATTTTAATTTTTTCGTTTTACTAATGGAAGTGGGTCAAGGACCTTATCAAATGCACAGGGCAGTTCATACAGTGTCCGCAGCACTGGCTCTGCTTCCTGGAAAGCTCTCTGTCTTGCACAAAAGACATTATTTCTTGTTACAGAGGGATCTTTCATGCCAAAGTAATTCAGTAGTTAAGTACATTCCTTGTCTGCACAAATTTTTTAGGCTGTTTGATGGGAGCATGAATCTGAAGAGAAGCCCTATAGGAATGTAGCAAGTGATCAGACTTAACGTTTGCAAAACAATTCATTTCACTGACGAGGAATGAGTGCTGCAAGTTACACTTTTCATAGGCTGTCATTTTCATGCTGGATAGACTTGCACCACTGTAATTTTTTATGTGTAATTCCTGTACAGTCACAAGTACATTTTGCACAGCCTTCCTATTTCTCACGCATGAGTCAAATAGTGCCCAGGTCTATGCATTCAATTGCATTGAGATGTACAAGTTGAGCTCACGTTAGAATTTAGCCCTGTGAGTTTTGTGCTGTCTCCATCAGTATGAGATTAATGTGTGCAAGTGTGCACTTCAGCTATTATTGCATATTTAGAAAAAAATAAATGCATGAATTTTAACTTATGGATAAATTCATGTGGAATGAGAATAACGCTTAGGATCTTCTACTGCAAGTGATATTTGAGGGGTTTAATGCTAGTTAAAGGTCTGTGGTATAATGACCTCATTTGCACGTGATTATGCAAAGGGCATAGACTTCCAGAGAGAGATGGGGCATGTATATGTACAGTGCATTAGGCATTCAATGTTTAGGCAGAAATATTATGGGGAGCCCAAGGCAAAAAACTGAGACTGTGATCCCACTGATTTATGTCTCTCTCTCGGAACACAGTTGGACAAGAAAATCTGCACTCTTGAGTCATCCTGACTGCACTTTAGGGCATGATGGTGCACATCAGTGCTGAACTGACTACTGATGGTGTGTTTTGATTTTGAGGATTTTGAGGTTGGGTAGTGATGGAGATAAACCAAACAGGGGCAGGAAAAAGTTAAGTGTGTATGCTATTCTTCAGCCTGGGTGTCTCTGTATGCTGTGGTCCTATCTTCCTGGTAGATGAAAAATTCCAGTACTATCCTGCAACAGGGGTGGGTCTAACTGGTTGGCAGTAGGTGCCCAGCTGTCATATTATCAGCAATTCTCACAAGAGTGAATTTTCCTGTTTGACAGAATTTATCAATTATATCTTCCAGCCTGGATTGCTCTCATTTCTTATAGAAGGGGAACATTAAAATAAAAAGTAAAAATCAAATAATTTGAAAAGAAGTTGTCAGTCAGTAAAGAGGAGAAAGCCATCTTGCTCTGGTACTATTCTGCATTTGCACTGAAACACCAGACAGCAGCTGCCTTGGAGCTGCCCGCACAGCAGGGAAAGGGATTCATCTACATTTAAAGATTCAGTGCGCAGAAAATGGAATGACGACATCTCCTCTCATTTCCATGCCCAGCGACATGCACTCCAACAGACAGCTATGCTTCCTCCACAATATCTCTTTATTTTCCTTTATCTCTGCTTTTCTACCCCCTTCCTTCCTAATGCCCTTCTTTAAGCTTTAGTTTTTCTTGTGTTTAATTTGGAACTTACGTTCTTCAGTGACCAAATCCTTCTCCCTTTGTCTCTCATCAGAGCCTTCATTGCTTTACATCCACTGGGAAGAACTTATCCAGTTATCTTCCAAATTCTATTTCAAGGGCCTGCAAGCCTGACTTCACAGATAAACTGGAGAGCACCCCAACCAATATAAGTACAAGACATAGCTTTTTCTGCTCTGTTCAGCAGTAGATGATGATTACCCGATTTTGCTACAACATCAGTTGCTACCAGAGGGAGCAGCATGTCCTGCCATCATTCCCAATATTCAGTCATATAGTGATTGTTATTGTCTATTATTTTATATTAGGGTAGCAATTAGCACTCTCAGAGCTTGTTGCCTCCTGTCCAAAGAGAGAAAATGGTTTCACTCCCATATTTCTCACAGACTAAACATAAGACAAAAGAAAACAGATAAATCCAGCAGGCAGTTCAGAGACTGGGGGAAATGGGTATTGATGCAATGAGTCACAGCAGTGGCTTGTTATAATTTCTGCAGGCTCTGTCTTTCTGGCTGGAGAAGGCAGAAACCCCTCTTGTTTGATTTTGTTTTGTTTGGAGCGTAACAAGCTCCCTCTTGGTCAGACCTACACCTCCCTTACACCTTTGCATTTGATTTGAGTTTGGTGAATGTAGCCATGCATCTCTTCCTAGAAGGGAGACACATATTTCCTAAGCAGCAAAGCCACTATTTTTCAGCACAATGATAACTATATAATTTCCACTCAGTAGAAGTATTAGGGTAAATATAAAGCAGCCATGACCCTGGATAGTGATGTACTCCACTCTGCTGAAGCAAACTTCAGTGTTTTCAGATAGCTCTGTTTTACTGTCATCATGAGTTTTGTAGACTTGGACAGCACTGTCAGCATCCTACTAGTCCTGCAGAGGTACTTTGGAATAATCTGCCAAAGAGCATCTTACTGCATTAATATAATGGTGTGTACATTTGCTTGACTTGATCTCACATCATCCATCAAAATCTTCAGGAATAGAAAAGGTTGAATCAGATTTACAGGTAGAAATTACATTCCCAGTACTGTCTCCCTGATAAGTCAACCACTTCAGTGCTGAGGGATTCATATTCTTCTGTTTTATAAGGCACTTGGTTAAATTGTTTTTCCTGGGAAAGCAGAGATTTAAAACTGGTGGTTAGAAAGAGCATGCAGCCAGGGGCTTGGTGTTAATTTTGGTTTGCTGTTTATATCACACCTCCTGCCTTATTACAACAGGCAGGAAAGAATGACAGAAAGAAAAAAATTGGGGAACAGTTAAAAGGACATGAAGCTTATCTTCCTTTAAATGCACCTTACTGGGGAGGAAACTGCTTATTTGTTTTCAGTTTTTCAAAAAGAAAAGGTTAAGCTCTGGAATACATTTTCAAAGGTGGGCCTAAGCCAGATACGGACACTCTTGAACTACCAGGCACTGAAGTGACTGTTTCTCACCTCAGACAGGTAAGTGCAGGAACAAGACTGCAGAAGCTGACTGCTGGGTTTCTGTAACCAAGCCTGCTAAGGACCGCTCAAACATCTACCGAGAAGGGGTGAGCATCGGCAGCCTTGCTTTGGAGCTGAAAACTGGACCAGACCACCTCTCCCTGTCCCTTGTGGTGCTGCAGTAGCAAGACTCCAGAGATCACACCTCTGCTTGCAAGTAGGATAATTCAATTGATACTGCTCCCCGAAATTCCCATGGCCCCTTCTGCATTCCTCACTTCATCCCTAGCCTTAGAATGCCTCCTGTAATTAACTGGCTGCCAATGACATATTTTGTGTTAGAAAAGGCACTCTTGGTAGTGAGAAAAGTGGTTCCTGCCAACACTGAATTTTTATCAAAATTCAGTGAAAGCTATTCTGTAAACAAATCTCCAATTGCAGATGCTGTGAGTAAGGATTTTTCCATGTGAGATAAGAAGGTTTCAAGGAGCCTTCTGGACAACATAAAGGTTAATATTTGGGCACTGCCCAGCCCTTGGCAGCCTCAGCAGCCCAGGGGTAGCACACTTTGGCTTCATACCTGCTTCTTCCCAATAGAGATGGGAACAGCTTCTTGAGCACAAAATGGTACAGAAGTCAAATGCTCAGTACTGACACTCACACCTAGGAAATATTTGAATCATGGTAACTTGGGCAGAGACTCAGCCCAGAATTCAAGTATGGTGAAGTGGCTTAAATATCCTTTCCTCTTCCGGGTTTGTAGAGGCTCCCATGCAGCTTCAAGTCAGTGTGATTTATCTTGTCCTTGCTGGATTATCCCATGGGCTGCTCAGAATCTCTGTGCTCTCTTGTGCCCAAATGTTGTCCCACCAGGAGGTCCCTGTGCAGTTCCAGTGCTGGAGACTCTCAGGAGATACTCTGGTGCTGGTGCATGGCTGTCCTTGTGCCAGCCGCCTGCAGAGCCTGCCTTCCTATAGTCAAGGTTTTTCAAGCCTTTACATTTCTCCAGCCCTATTATCTAGCAGAAGACAGAAGGAGAGGTGCAAGTCACACCCCTGGGTTTTATCCCCAGCTGTGCTTTGACCTGCCAGGTGACAAAAGAGGTTCTGATGTGAGGGCTCAGCCTTGGCCCATCTGTCATTTAAATGAAAACGATGCAGATTTTTTCTAAGCTCTGATTGTGCAGCAATAATTATCTCCAGTTATCAGACAAGTCTATTCAGCCCCCGTTCCCTTTCTCATTACCAGCGTTTCCCATCTCTGCCATTTTCTTCTGGCATCTTATGTGTGCCCCACACAGCAGGAGAGCCCCTGTGCAATCCCAGTCCCCTGCCTTGAACAGAGCACAGTGGGATGCCTGCCTCATGGAGGCCTCAAGGAGCTACCTTAATGCAACTCTTCTTTTTTTAACTCCCCTGTATCTCTCCCAGTTTGTTCGCAGGGAGGATGATGGTGACACAAGAACCATTCTGCTGGAAATAAAGCAGCTTCATAGACTTGCTCAGAAAGGAAGAGTAATTTACCCACACAGAAATGTTTACAAATGTAGAGTGCAAGTTGAAAGAGAAGGAAAACAGCAAACTTGGATTATTTATTTTGTTCGAAATGGTGAACTCATATCTCCCTAAAAGCCTGCACTCCAGCCTGATCTCCATGCCATGGGGTGGTGTTGGAAGGACTGCATCGTCCTCATTTCTGGGAAGCCATCTTATTCACAGTGTATCTCCTTCATGGCTGAAATCCACTCTTTATTACATTTTCTGATGCTTTTTTACTATCTCCATTTACTTCTTGCCTAGCTTTCAAGTTTTACGTGGTCTTACCCAGGAAACAACCCAAGGAAAAAGAGAAGGACTTCTGTGTCTTCTAGTGTGTTTCAGCCAAAATATTCATCATGGCTAAACAAAAGTCGACCTTTTTGGAGAAGAATGATTTTTCATGTGACAGCCTTTTTAATACACTGCAATTTTCTTTCTCAATATAATTTTAAGGCCGTTTAGGGTGACTTTGCTGGACATTTATCACAAAAAAAGTTTTCAGCCACACCTAATTGTTAGATGTCCAAAGTCTGTTTCCTAAATGGATGCTTTTCCACCTTTTCAGGATAATACACGAAGTGATGAGGTCTGTAGCTTCTATAGGTCTGTACCTTCTATATTATTCACATATTACTAGTTTGGTTACTGAGTTTAAAGTTTACATTGCTTGGATGAAATGACTTAGATTACTAGATTAAATTACTACTCAGTAAAACTTTGGGATAGTGACAGTTTCTTTGGAGTTGGCACAGCATGAAGTCTTGCACCATATCCTGGGGACTTTGAAACCCAGTGCTATCGCTAGCAAATGTTAGCATTGTGACTCTGCTTCTTTGCCCCCTGGGTAAGCTACTTCTCTGGCTTTCTTGTTTGTTTAAGGTTTTTTTCCCTGACTTATCACAGATAAGCTGTGAGCACCCTGCTGTGTCATGACCTCAACAGTTGAAGTCATACCACTGCACATCCTTGTTTGTATGGAGGGCAGCAAGGCCTGGGCAGTGGCTAGTGGTTTCTTTGACTCTTGTCTGCCTTCCTTCTCATCACTGATTTCCAAAGAAGCCACCACCTGAGCACATCCCTCACCCTGCTTTGGCCTGACCTCCTGAAAAAATGTATTTCCATGGGAAGAAGATTCACGTGAGGATTTATCTGGAGTGGGAATCAGGGTGTCCCTTCAATCAAACTCTCACTCCTGTATTTCAGGCTGCCACACTGGGCTGAGGACTTCAAAGCATGCTCAACCTTTTTCCTTTACTCCCTGCCATGTCTTATTTTTGACCTTTCCCCTGAGAGATAGGTCCACTAGTGAGAAGAAGATAATTCAGCTCATTTGGTCTCTTGGGACTCACAGTAAGGGGAAGAATAACAATTCAGCAGCAGCTTTACTGATCTACATAGAAAATTCAGGCTCCTTTTTTGCTGACCCTACTGGCTTGCCGCATATAGCTGTAAAACTTTATGCTTATAATCCAGAAAAGCAGCTGGAATTTCCAGCCATAGGCTGTCAAATGTCATGTTCATACCACACTGGATTAAGTGATAATAGCAGAATAATTCTTTTAATGAGATATGTAAGACATTTTGAACTAGAAGCTTTTTGTGAAACAAATGCATAGGTACTTTACGGCTTTTTTGGAGCAAAAACAGACACTGAATTTTACAGCTGTGTTTTTGTAGAAAAGATTGTTATTGGTAATTCAGCAGATCTGTCCTGGTAGTCTTACACACATACTCAGGACTTCATTTCCTAGTGAAAGACCACCAGACCATTCATCTGGAAACTGAATGTGCTAAAAACCTGCCACTTCATGGTGCCCTTACTATGAAGCATCACTTACCTTTCTTCCTTTTGCATAGCTGCCCAGAGTACACAAAAAGTAACATTATTATATGAACATGGACTGAAAAGGACCTGGAACGGGTTGCCAAAGGAAGCTGTGGCTTCCGCGTGCCTGGAAGTGTTCAAGGGCAGTTTGGATGGGGCATTGAGCAACCTGCTCTAGTGGAAGGTGTCCCTGTTCATGGCAGGAGATTGGAACTAGGTGATCTTTAATGTCCCTTCCAACCCAAACAATTCTATGACTCTATGATGTTTCTGTGGTTTAGACCACTGAGCCCAGCCCTCTGTTGCTCATTTGACTATTCAATAGAAGTTCAGCCACAAAAAGTTTGCCAGCTCCCTACGACTGCTTGCAGGCCTATTGCAGAAGGCCCAAACACACTGGTATACATCACAGAGACAGCTGGTGGGGGGTCAAGAGTTCACTGCTTATTTCAATTCTCATTAGTGGTCATGCCATTAGTTAATTATCAGATGATCGTAACAATTATAACACACTGTTGTACAGAGAAAGGCAGGTAATACTCAATCCTCCCCACCGGTCTGGTTTTGAGGAAAATTCCTTTGCAACCCCAGATCTGGCAGGTGGTAGATGTGACCTTGGGTATACCTCTCTCAAAGACACTTGAGAGTTTTATATTTCAAAAGAAGCACCAGCATAACCTGTCCTATCTCTAGTTGGTACCTATCTCTGATGCTTCATATGGGAGTCAAAAAAATCACAGAAGTCAAATTTGCAGGAAGAAAAGAAATAAAAGGTCTCTAAAAAGGCCAAAAAAAATCTGAGGCATGAGATTATATAGCTGTGGTGCAAATGAACACAATAAACAAATGCCTCATTCTTTCTGAGACAAAGGACAGAATGATTCATCACCAGTTTGAACTTCCAGTACCAGGATCTCCTCCTTAGCCTACCACACAGTCCCATTCAAATATCTGTCAGGCTCCCTATTGCAGCTGATGAGGATCTTTCCATCTCCTGGACAATCGGGAGTTCAGCTCATCTCTGCTCATCAGTTTGAAAATATGCTCCATAGCCTATGAGTCTGTTTTGCGTGTTATTTGTTGTAATCTTGAGCAGAAGGGATTCTTGCACTCATTATGCAGGACAGGCACTGCGTAACTTTCATGCCTTTAGCAGAATTTTCCTTCCTTCTTTTTTTTTTTAAACATGTTATGTTGTCAAGTGGGAGTGCGTACCTGCCTGGTTAAATTGCACGGCAATAGACTGTCACCTGCTTTATGCAGTTATCTGCTTCTATAAATGTAGACATATTCACACTGGAGGACCAAAAAGCAGCTTAGCTGGTAAGAGGTATCCTGCGCCCGTAAGGATGCATGTTAAACAATGTCCTGCTGCTATCATTTGCGCACACAATGAACACAGTTGGATGCGATGCTCAGGAGTGTGTCTCTCCCCATCTCTGAATCAGACCAAGATGTTTGCTGACCTTGGCACGAGTGACCTTTGGTCCCTAACAAGAATATATTCCCTGCACACACACTTAAGTTGAGAAATAGTCACATTAATTAGCAATAAGCATAGTAATTTTAATTCAGATGTTATACTTTGATTGCAAGTAAAAGCTACACATATGTAGGTAGATCCTCCTTTTGGATGTCCCTAATACAGCTTATAGATTTAGAAAAAAAACAATAGACTTCTAATAAGATCTAGCCCCATCTAATTAGCTGGGATTTTTATAACCTGATGTGCCTTTAGGAATTCTGTAACAATCTGTAGAAGAATACTTTCCAATATTTTTTCATAGTGCTGTGCATAAAACAAAACTAAATGTGAGCAGTTTCCTCAGTGACTGTTAATAAAAGGATGTGAGAGCACAGTGTTTACATAATAACTTACAGCTGTTGAGAAGCTATTTTAGTTAGTGCATACACCAAGTTTACAGTTACTGTCTCCAAATACCTGTGGTCTAGCCACTTAGTTCTGTCTGCTGATTATTTAGCTGAAATAATCTACCCATAAGCTCCTCCTTTGGGTCCCTCCAGCCCAACAACAACCAAATGTGGAGCCATTTAAGGAAACCCGAGCCTGGTTTCTGGACATCTCTTTGACCCCCATCCTGAGTCTCCCCATTGCTTTGCCAGGCAGGTTTGGGCTGGCTGTGGTGAGGGTGGGTGTCAGAGCCTGCTCAGACCCACTGGAGCCTTCGGTCAGGGGAAATGTCATCAGCAAAGCCACCTTGGTAGGGTGGGGAGAGGTGAGTCCCCAGTGCTCGGCTGCATGATCCCACTTTGAGACCTCTACCCTGGAGCTCACTCACCCAGCATGGGTCAGAGGAGAGGGATTAAGAGAGGGAGGTAACTGATTTCCTTTATATATATAATTAGTTAATTTCTTTGTGGGCTACACATAATCATTATTCTCTCCCCCAGCCCCCCGTTTTCTTTTATCCTGCTGAATTAGGGGAAATTGCAGATCCTGATCCAAATGCAACCTGGCCCTGGGTGTTTGGTTATTTAATTAGGATAATTTTATTGACAAAGGCACCTTGTGATTCATTTTGACCATTACCTCCAAAATTGCTTCATGCCATTAGTATCTAAGTCTAGTTCCTGAAACAGAGCATTTCTAATGAGCTCTACAGATCAATTTATATGCTTATTTTCCCCAACTATTATTATTTCAGATTCTTTCTTTTTTTTTTTTGAGGAGGTTCAGTGTTCACTCCATCTAAGATTTCACTGAGGCTTTTTTTTTTTGATCCAGTTCTTTTAATGAGCATTGGAACCAGTCTAGGAAACCACGATAGAAGGTAAATTCCTTTTAAACAAAAAAAATAATACAGCTGAGTTATCTGCTGTCTCTGCTGGGGTTAGTCGGGTTGTTATGCTTTTGTATATGAATTGCTTTGGGATAATAATGTTTTCTACTTGCTTATACATTTTTCATCAGAAATATCAGGCAAAAAGGTTGTATCATAAAGATCTGTAACTGTACCTTCTTTCCTGTCCTGTAGCTGCAAGGGAAAGATGAGATACATTTTCATACTTGGAGAAAAAGGGTCAGAGTTAGAGGGGGAAAATGGTATGAAAGTGCAAAGCCCTGGATATAAGTAGCTAGCCCCTAAAGCAGGTGCTAACAAGACCTTCTTGACAACCACTGAGTTTTGTGCATAGCAGAGGAAAAGTTACAGCTGAAAGAAAAGAAGCAGGCAAGGAATAGCATTGTACTGTATCTGACTGGGATTATAGCAGCTGAATGAGTCATTGTTATAAAATATGGGCAGCAGAGTGTCCTTTCATGTCTCTCGACGCAGATTGAATGCAGTCCTGACCAAGATGACAAAATTCATTTTGATTGAATAGTTGTCCATATTTTTAAATGAAATGCATGTGGGGCTATTAGCTCAGCTCCCCGTCGAAGGCGGCTGCGCCACAGCCCTGCCATATGTTTGGCAGTGTTTGAAGCACCTGGCACCCTCCAGAACAGACAGCCACATTTGAATGGGGATAAATACTAAACCATTTCACAGCTTTCTCTTCCAACTTCAGGGTACGTATTTTTCACAATAAAAAAATACACAGTGCAATATAAAAAGTTAAGCAAAAATTTATGTACATAAAGTGTTTTATGAAACCAGAAAGGAAGAGGAGGACAGGACTGGCAGGGATCCTGGGCTCCTCCCGTGTCTGAGGAGGACAGGATGGGCAGGGACACAGGCTTCTTTCTTTGTCTGAAAGAGGCAGCAGAATTCAGGGTCCAAAAATTACAGATAATAAATTGTGCTCTTATTATGGATTTATCACACTATTATCAAAGCTAATATGCAATTTCTCAGCCTGAAACAATCACTCCCACAACTCCCACCCCTATCGACATTTCTCTCTTAAATATCATTAAGAAACTGATATGCTTAGCTGCATGCTGAGAAGGTCAGTTATGTCCTTTGGCTGAAAAATGAGCAAGTTACTTTTCCATGGAATAAATTTTAAATCTTTAGTGACCCTTGAGTCCAGATTTCAACCAAACAGGAATCCTGCATGTCCCTGTGCTTCTCCTGGGCCTTTTTCTCTTTTTGTTTTAAGTGTTAAAGCCATTTTATGGTATGTTTTGTGGTTAAAGAGCTATTGACATGATTGCACAGGGCACTATTAGACCAGTCTCAGTTACCTCCAGCACTGAAAGGTGAACACAGATGGGAATAGGTGAAAGAAAAGATAAGGAAAACCGATCACATGACAGAATTTAAAAGGACTTTGCTAGTTTTATGTAGCAAAGGAAAGCCTTAGAGAAGATACCGTTTATTTCTCTAAGCATATCTTCAGGAGGAAAAGGACCTTTCTTGAAGGGCAATGCAGCACAAGGATATAAAACAGATGTGAATACATTCATGTTGGACACAAAAAGCGCTAGCAATGAAAGGAGTGAGAGTCTCAGCTGGAATTCTAGGAAGTTACTGGGATCTATAACCACAGTTTGAAGCTAGATTTTTGATAACCGTATTCACAGAGTGTGATGATATGGTTGTCTACAGTAGCAGGTAAATTGTCTTGATGAGAAGTGAAAGGTGCCTTTTCTAGTAATTTTATCAATGTTCCTAATACCAAAAATATCTTCCAAAATAGACTGATGAGGAATATTGAGGATTTCACAACATGCTTTCTGGCTGGAAACAGTACAGAGCTATTTTTTTTTTCTTTTTACTACAGTGTAAAGGTGGAAATAAGTTGAGTGCTCATGTTGTTTCACTCATTCTGAGGTCCATTTTCAGATCCCACTTGTATCATTCTTCTGCCTACAGCTGCTTCCACAAACATCTTGGTGGGTGGACTGCATCTAAGAAATCCTTGTGCTTCTGCCAGGATTTCTTTCCCATTCCAGCTCCCCACCTTTTAAAGAAATTCTAAGTAGTCTATAGCAATAATGATAAAGAAAACACTCCATCCTTGGAACACAGTACTTTCTGTCAGTATTTTATTAGTTAAAGTGGATGACCAGCTCTGTAAGAGGACAGTTGCAGTTTATTTTACTAGATTGTTACCAAGACCATGTTGTTTTTTTGTTATGACGTTCCTCCTTCATCATCCATGTCCTCTAGAGCAAATGAGCAAAAAATACAGTCAGTTTTTCTACAATATTCTTAAAATAGGAAACTGTAATAAACTCAAAGGCAAACATGCTAAAATGAAGGAGTTTCAAATCATCACAACTGTACTGACCAGTTTTGCTCCAGCTGTGTGTCGATGGACATTACTACAGGAAGATGAGCGTCGCCCACCTTGCTCCCTATGTCTCACTGGAGACCCTGCAGAAAGTCTAAAAAACAGGACCAGAAAAGCGTAACTGTACACTCATTTACTAGTAACAAGCATTAATAGCACTCCATAAAAAATAAAAATACCAAGGATATGGTTATGTCATACATCTCTATATATCAATATGTTTAATTCATAAGAGGAGCTCCAGCCTCCGTGTAATTACACTGCTCACTGCGATAAAAAAGCTGTTACACTAACAGAGGCCAAGCAAGCTCATTATCTTCATTACTTAGCAACAATTTCCAAAAGATTTGCAGGATATATGACATTTTACTAGTTTCCAAGTGTTTAAAAAATAAAATGAAATAGCCTTTTTACCTGTATATAATATTTTATTTTCTGTTTAGAAATTGTAGTAACAGCAGCCTTGCACTGTTGTTTTATTGTCCTTATGGTACCAAAGAAGAAATACACCATTTGAAAACAAACCAAAACAAAAACAGCATGAAGGAGGAATTGCTGAGGCCAGTAGCCCATAATTAGAGCTACCATCTGTGTTGAGGTTCCAGGAAAACAAATGCATGCCACACTGTCCCATTGGCTCTGCTTAGGCTCCAAGCTTTAGCTGTATGGGCCCTGAATTTTTTGTATACTCCATATCTCACCTGAATGGGCCAATTGTCATATCATATGGTATCATATGCATGTGTCAGGTCATGGTTGTCAACTCCATAGCTGTTCTATGTGCCTAACAATGGATCACAATGCAGGTATTGTTTCATAGTACAATGAATTGCTAATGCATTTAGTTTCACCATCATTTTTTTTTTAATCAGTAGCTTTAAAGGAATTCAAAGGAGGTTTAGAAATATTTTTACATTCGTCATATAGTTTATGGGATCTTTTTTTCTCCTTACATTCCTTTAAAGGACTGGGGACAGAAGTTTTTCATTGTTTGGCTCAATCTTTTTTGGTTTATAAAGAGAAATGCTGATAAAGGCTGTGGAATGTTCCAGTAATTGTATGTAAGATCTCAGATAGCATCACTGGCTCAAGCATTTGTGATTCCTGCTTTCTGGATTGGCTTGCTGCTTCGCCCTGGCCACAGCATCTCTTTAGCCATGTTGAATAGTTAAATTGCTGCCTGGGCATGTTCGTATCATTACATGGCCATGGTGACCTTTGGTAGTAAATAACTTTGGACCAGATTGGGTTGAATTGCAAAGAGCAAACAAACGCATGTTTGTTTTCAACTTAGGAGAGACAACAATTTAAATAAATTTAAAGTTCAATTGCAGGAAAGCATTCTGAACCGTGTGTTTATATTTCATTAACATTGTTTTGATTTTCTGGCCTGCAAAATCTGTTTATTATATATAAATAGATATAAATATACATGCTATTTATTTAAATGCATTTACATATGTATAGATGTATGTGTGTAGCGGTACATATACACAGATATACATTACGAACATGGTAGTAATATATCTCCATCATTATGAAAACATAGAGACTGGGATTCATTTCACCTAAATTTACCCATCAAAAAGTTGGTATCTATTCTAAGCCTGTCATGTAGGTCTGTCAGAGATCTATGGAGCATGACAGCCAGTTCCAGAGGGTGATCTATACTCATCTATTCAAAATGGGAGATACATGTCTCCATTGCTTGCAGAGAAAGTCCACATGACTAATTCAGAGCAAACACATAACTTTTAGAACACTAAAGTTAGGGACAGGAAACCCAAACCAACTGTGTTCTCAAAGAACCCTCTTTTGTGGGGCTGACTGATCTAGCTTCAGGCACCACTTCTGGTCTTTGTGGTGGTGATAATAGTGATGGTGCATACCACCAAGTTAGGAAAGATGTTTTCCACTTCAAATCAGAAGGATTTCTTTTCCTCTTATTTTTTTTTTTAATGGTTATGGTAATGATTAAAGTGAAGAGGAAATTGTTCATGTTGCCAATTCATCTCTTATTTTGTTTTTTTAATTTTCTCCTTAAAATGTCTTTGAAGCAGATAATTGTATAAATGTGACTTGATCACTGAAATCACTGGGTGGACTTTGAAATCATGAGGGAAGAAGGAAAAGGGAGGAGAAGAATTCATGAGATCTACAGTAAAGAGAATTATTAATCTGCAGAAATATGTGCCTCTGTTACTACTGGCTCTGCAAAAAACTTATTTCATGTGCTAGAATGTGCCGTCTAAAACTGAAAAAAATAGGAATGGGTGTGGAAACCTACATTTGTACAGTGTATGAACACTTTGATCTCTTAAGAAGACAGATGTAGAATAAAATGTAAATTAGATTTGGAAAAAATGCAAACCCATGAGAGAAACAAAATTAGAGACCAAAAATCATGTCTCCTGGTTTAATGGTGAGACTTGGCAATAACATCTCTGGGCACTTCTGAAAGGAAAACTCAGATGCTTGGCTCAATACGTAGCACAGAAATTGCCTTGAATGTAAATTTTATCTCTGCCTTTCCAGTACATTTTGAGAGCCAAATTCCAACACTGTCTGAGAGAATGTTAATATTTCTCTACAGTGATGGTTTGAATCAATAGCTCATCCTCTAAGCAAGGAAAATCATTGTGATGAAGTTCTTTGCTTAAGTAAAACAAGTAAAAGTGGAGAACATGCTGTGTCTAATGCAGGCTAGCTCCTAAGCTGCTGTAAAATACCATGCAGTGCTTTGCAAAATTTAAAGGACATGGTAAGTGCACTAAAAGGAGCGATAACTGCTCTGTGACGCACAACAGCACTTCTGGAGATAATAATAAACTGGTAAAAAACTTGTTAACCAAGTTAGTAGCATTTTTCTGCTATCTAAGATGAGAGGGTTTAGGACCACAGTAATTTGCAAAGCTAATCTAGTTCAGTGATCCTCAGGCTGTGACCTTTGACAACCCTCCTGGTGGTTGGAAGAATAGAGCATCTGGACCTCAGGAAGATAAGAAGGTTGGGAAGGCAGCTGGGTCTGCAAGAAAAAGCAACCAAACCCCATCCTGTGAGGTTAGTAAAGATGCCTTTGTTTAGGTAGATGATGGATAAATTGGGTGTATTAGCATCTAACTTTCAAAAATTGCTGTTGAATTAATATGCTTCGGTTTCTCAGAGGCCAACTTAAGAAATTGGGTGCCAAATTTCATAGTTTCAAAATGCTATTGATTTATAAATTAGATAAACAGACTTCCAAAAATTATGTCAACTATGTGTCAACTTGGCATAAGAAAAGAGAAACACCCGATGTCAGTGTCATTTAAATAAACAAGTTAGCAGCTAGTCATAAATGCCATGAAGGGAGTAATTTAGAAGAATGTGAGTTCCTGACTCCGGAATTCCAGTTCTCTGACCCAAACAACAGCACTCCCACACACTGGGGAATGTATGTGCAAAATAACTATGGGAGTGCCAAAGCTGGAAAACTGCATCAAAAAAGGCCAACAACACAGGAAACTTCAGATTTGGATCTGGATCTGAAACTCACCACTTTGGCCTCTTTCTAAAATTAAGTGCAACTCCCTGGAGTTTTGGGGACAGCTCAACATCATACTGCAGGGAAGTCAACAAGGAGAGGCAGGAATGAGATGGCAGTGGACTCTCAAGATGGCAAGAGGGTGACTGCTGGCATTAAGAAGATGCTGCTGAAGACAGAAATTGTTTTGAAGGGAACTAGATATGAAGAAGAACTTGGAGAAAATTGGGAGGGGATGAATAAAGTCAAACTTATGTCTCGTGATGGCTCTCATATGACATCAAAACTTAGTGCAGCTTAAATGATTAAGGCAGGTTTGGCACAGATCTGCTCCAAATAAAAATATGGAAAATAAATCCTGCTTTTAATTTTGCAGAAACAAGTCCCAGGGATCATTCAGCTATCAGTCTAATTTTTTTAACCAGACCCCTCTATTCTAAAAGCACAGACACCCCTGAGTATCCCTCGGGAGATAAGTTTCCTCATTTAGTCTGTTTTCAATCTCAGGAAAAAAAAGCCAGAGATATCAACTGCAAGATGTTTATATGAGCAACCTCATGTCCAAACCTTTAGAGCTTTATCCATCAGTCTTGTCTTAAAACACTCAATGGGAAAGAATTATTGACATTTATCTCTCCTTTAGTATACCGATTTCACTTTGCTAATAATAATAATAATGATAAAAAATGTCAAAAGATTTATGGAACCCAAATACTTGTTTCTTTTTCTCTAACTTCTCTAAGATCTCTCTGCCATTTTTGGAAGCCATAGTTTATGTGAAATTCTTTATTAAAGGGTTTGATCATTTCAGTAATGATCTTGGGATGAATATAATTAATGGGATAGAAAAGTCTAAGGTTGGGGATTACTTGAGGAATATTTGAAAAAGAAGCAAGCCTTCCCCTTGTTATTACAAAGTATGTCCAACATGGTAGCACGAAAGTTGCATCTTACTGTGAGAGAAACCATCAGAAGAAGTACTCTGGTTGCAGCTTGTAATGTGAAGTTGTAACGTGAAGAGGCATACCCTCCAATGACAGAAAAAAATAAAGACCATCCCAAATTCTTTTAAAGGTCAGATGTGGATTCAGGTTTGCAGCTGGAAGCCAGCCCAGGAGGACATCAGCATGGAGCCTGGGAATTTTGAATTTGGGATCTGTATTTTACAGTGGATCCCTTTCTCTGTAAAGGAAATACAAGAAAACCTTGACTCGAATACCAAAGAAATGGAGAAGATCCAGATACACATCCCCATCTGAAATTTTTGTTCACCTCCTTTCTGATCTTCTGATACAGGGACAACTCTTACAACTGCAGTTCACCAGATGATCTGAAGCCAGTGCTATGCCTTCTTCCCCTCTCTTTCCTTTACCCTCTTATTTTCTTTCCATCCAAGACTGGATTGAAAGAGATATGATGCTTGCTGTGAAAACAGTCTATCCTATTAGACTTTTTTTAACAAATTTTCTTCCATGATTTGTGGTCACAGAAGGGAATTTGCAAACTTTGGGAAAGACATCCTCTTTAGTGCTTACTTTGGTCCTTTTTTGAAGGCTTGTAATGGAAAAACCAGAACCTTGAGGAAAAAAAAATAAGATGGAATAATGTCTAAAAAGATATTACTGATTTACTTTAATGCGGCTGTTTGCTGTTTCATTTGAGTGATTTAAAGCACTTTTAACAATGAATAGTATTCCCACTGAAATTATTAGGTATTTCCAGTGCATTTATTCTGTAACCAAACTTTACATTGTTATGGCAACTATAATTCCAATATATTGTGGACCAGATACTATTAGCATTTAATACTTCACTGCGTGTATTACATTACATTACGATGAATGCATATATGGGGATGTCATGTACATTTTCAAGCTTTTAATCTAGAAATATGATTTTTTTCTGTATTAGAGCTATGGATACCAAGTATTTCTGACCTCTATGGATAACCTTTATTTTGGTTTGCAAGACAACACTGTCAATTCTTTCCAGTTTCTTTTATCTTCTTTTTTCTATTTCATAAAGAAGCTGTCAAGAGAAAATTACTTTTTCCTCTATGGTTAATAAACCTCTCTCCACAGCAGTGTCCTATTTTTAATTTCATTTTATTAAAGTATACCTATGCATTTTCTACACACATGTAGGAATAATTGGTGTATTTCTTATTAAAGTATATCTATGTGTTTTCTACACACATGTAGGCATAATTGGTATATGTCTTATTAAAGCAAAAAAGCAACTATTATGTATGTTTCAATTACTCCTCAAATTTTCTATTTTCAAAAAAGAATGATACAATTTTTTTTTTTTTTTTAATGAGTATTTCATATCCCTAGCACACATAAGAACTCCAGGTCTCCTCCAAGGCCCCTGTAGTTTATCTAGAGAGTTAGCTGTTCATCTTTATAAACTTCAGTTTTAAACTTCACCTCTTTTCAAATGCTGTGTCACTGCTAGTTCCTTTCACCAGTACCCAACTGCCAGAAAACTGGGAAAAAACCCCATTGAGTTTTACACTGGATCTTCAGCCAAAACCAAGTACGTTTTATATGATCAAGCAAGAACACCTCAAATGATTCAAAGACAGAACAATGTTTTTATATGTTACAGGGTGCATGAGAAACTTGGGTAAAGGGCTAAAGAAGCAACACACAGAGGACTTACCATACAACTTGTTGACAGAATGATTTGGGCTTGCAGCAGTAGAGTTGTGTTGAATAGAAGCAAAGCAATGACCAGTTTTTGGAAACTAACAAATCTTATAACCAAGCAGGATGGTCTTCCTAGAAGTCAAATGGCAAACACAGTCTACACAATTGAGGTATAGTTTGAGTTCTATATTCTTTATTCCGTTTGAATTATTACATTTGGTTGCAAGAGAAAGTGCAAGGCGTTATTGCAGGGGAAGAGCACAACCAGGACTGCACTGCTAGTTCCTTAGGACAGTATGGTATCAAATCCTCAGATTCATGAGTAATTGGCAGTCTTTCATGCCAATATTCATGATTTCTAGATTAAACTCTCAGTAGTTTGTCACAATACACATTTCTCATTTAGATTATTCTCATCAAATTCTGCAGATGGAAGCTGCAGGATATTTGCACATATTCCAGGGAATACAAGGAAGGACTTTCATTGTTTCAATAAGGTTTCCCTCTCCATTCTTCAGTCCATTATACACTTTGCTTAATGGTAAAGTGACAGTTGCTGAACCAGGTTTTTAAATGCATGTCTACCTGTCAGTTCCAATGCGTCTCACAGTGGCATACATTAACTTATCATGCTTGAAAGTACAAAAAGATTATGCTGCAATGAAATGTTAACAAGGTCATATCATATACACACTAGCTCATTGCACTTTTCTTCCTTTCATTGCTCGTGTTAGGCATTATTCCATGTCATGCATAAATAATGTTGCTCTAGAGAGAAAGTCAGTGTACTTTGTATTACTGGTGCTACCATACTGTTGAGACAGGCTGAACTTCTGGAGTGAATGTCAGAACATGTCGCTTGCTAAATTATTGGTTCCCAGCCATCAAAGACAAGTATAGCAGATGAATACATGTATTCATGAATAGAAGATTACTTTCTGCTTTGGATCGCCACAGCAGTAACCATATTGAGATAGTTTTCATATAAATGAGGTTTGGCGAATCATTGTCTGGCATCACACGTCTGGTTTTACTGACTGTTGGAGTCTGTCAGACGGTACTGGACGAAGCATGTGAAAGCTCAGAAGAGCAGCACAAGAGGGCAGTTTGCACACCAAGGAAATATTTTGCAAGCAGAAAGCCTCAGCTGATGAAAATTCTGACAGAAAGCCAGACACAAATAATTTTCATTTGATATGATTCCGCAGTGCTATGGTGATTGTGCCAGTACATCTGCTGAAAGACCTCCTCCCTACACTCCACTGCTCCCAAACATCACCAGCAGTAGGCTTGGACCTCCACAGAATCGTAGCTCCAGGATTGTCGGCCAATATGATTTGGTCTCTCTGAACCCAAGATCTGTCTGTGTGGGCTCTCTAGGCCTGCTGCCTGCTCCCCACCCCTTTTTATTCCCTCCAGATGGAAAACTGTGATTTTTAGGCTAGATATTCCTGGCAGGTGTTGTGGTAAGAAGCTTGCTTCAGTCTTTGTCCCCCAAGATATATTACCACCCACATGCTAATTTCAGATTTAATTGTAAGTAAATCTAGTATGATCCACAGGCATTTGCTTGAAAGTCAGTTGTAGCATTTTTTGCTAGTGCATTTTTTCACATCTACATAAACTTATCAGCAAATCTCATTTTGCTCAAGCTTCGGTGAAGTCAAAGTAAAGCTCTCTATAACAAATGCTTTATTTCCATGGGTAACAAACAGCAACAATGGTCAATTACAAATGGAGTCATAGAAGTCTGTGCGGGTGAAGAGGAAGATGTAAATTTTGTTGTTTGTGAAGAACAAAAGCATGTGCTGTGTTATTATGGTTGATCTCACAAATGCTGCATGGTTGTTTCAGGTTTAATGAATGTTTTTCCATAAGGTGGTCATTTTAGTTTACTCAATAATTCTGAGAAAGGGGAGGGGAATCTAATGCAAAAGGCAGGTTCAAACTAACAGCAAGACTAATCTGGTTAAGGTGAAGAGTTGTAGGTCATGCAAGTTCTCCATCACAAATACAGCTGCATCCAGTCCTCCAGTCCCTGTTGTCACTCTCCAGCAATCTCTGCTATTATAGTCATGAAAGATTAAAAGTTGACTTCCTGCAATAGAGATGAGGTAACTCATACAGGTGATGTAACTCATACAGTGATTGGTGGTCTTTTTAATGAACTTTGACTTTATGCTTTTAACAACATGAGGTTTTAATAAAGTTCCAAGATAATTAACAGACATGAATAGATATATGGGCAAAGAGTGATCTATTGTCATTCTTCTCTGTCAGGCTTCTAGCAATAGCTGGTATTTATAGTTCTCATTTCAAAGAAGAAATATCTCAGTTTCTGGCTTTTGGAAGATGGAAACTCTTGGGTTAGAAGAGTGTGGGATAGGTAACAGCTTCTCTGGGTGAGGCATCCTCCCATAAGACTTGATCTCTTCCCCCGGATCAGGAGGCAAAGCTGTTTTAAAAGTCGGGTTACATATTTCATTATAAATCCTGCATATCAAATGAGGTTTTATTCCAGTTTAGCAGGAAAAGTAGAAAATCTTGATGTAAAAGTTGTTCTGAGAAATGTGTTGCTTTGGGGAAAAGTGAGTGTTTCTCTGTTTTTCTAAAAAAAATGGAGAACCAACTGCCCAGTTCTCTAATGGAGCCCTTCAGAAACTGCGACAAGCCAGAGAGTGAGCAATGAAATAGGTATTTCAGCAGTCAAAGACCTCAGATCAGAACAATATGCCAATCACCTCACTTGGGTGAGAGCTCAGAGGAGAAGCATCCACACTTTTCCTACTAGACCTGGATCTCCTCAATGACACAAAGTAGAGACATAATAGGCTTGATCAGGAGCTGCAGTTTTGGGAGACTTCTAACGTCTCATGAGCAGCCTTATGGAGGGACTTCAGTAGGAATAAAACCCTGAAAACCCAGGAGTACCTGGGATGAGGGATTTCTTGTGATGAAGAAGCACAGCCACATATTGAAGTGTGTCCTTCAAGCAAACCATGAGACAATTCATTAAGAACCCTGGCAAATTTCTGATGCACCTTGGAATTTATTCTGCTGCAAATTCTTCTCAGCTGACTACTTTCCACAAAGCTCTTTGCTTTACTTGGAGCTTTTCCTTTCAGATAAAAAGGTTTAATCAGAAAATTCCAGGCTAGCTCTACCACTGAGTCTGTTTGGATTGCATTACTTGTGGGCTGTCTCAATAAAAGCAGACTGTGTAATTTCACTTTAGTTTATAGTTTCTAACATGGCTGTTTGGAAAATGAAATTTCCACTCCCAGTACAATTTCAGTTTCAACATTTGTTTCATCTTGGAACAGAATATTTGAAAAAAGAAAAAAAAGAACAAATTGATTTAATTTTGTTTGCATTTATGGGCTTTAATTTTCCTGTGAAATTGTTCAGATTTTGACAAAGTCTCCTCTGGAAAAATGACAGAGGCTACTTTTTTCTTGTTTCTGATTTAGTTGGTTTCTGCTCCTCAGGGACAGCTAATGAATCCATTCTTTGAAATCAGGAAAGGTAATTCTTCCAATGAATTATCTATGAATAACAGAAGTTAAATAGTTATTTTCTCCACATCTTCTTCTATTTGTTCTTTCAGACTGAGCTCTTCAAATTCCCAGCTCAACTTCTCCAATGGAGCAGTCTTGGTAGTCCTACTATTATTTTTTTTCCTGGATGTGCAAGAATACAAACGAGCCCTTCAAAACAAGTTAAACAGGAGAAGGATGAGATGTATGAACCTGAAATTTCTCAGGATGCACTGCACCTTGCATCAGTGGCCTGCTTTAGGGTTTGTTCAAGAAGAACTCTACTGGACTCATCAAAAATAATGCTGGCAGATGCAGGCATGTACAATCACCAAAACATACCAATCAGGAATGAAAATCTGCTGCATGCATTGTCACTTTTAACTCAGCCCCTAATGCATCATTAACTTTTTGCTTGTACGTAACTTGCTACTCCATGCCAGCTTTATACCACAGTCCATTACTCCCTTCTTTTGTAGACTGCCCTTTTACTTGAAAAATTAAACTAAAGACTAATAATGCTTGCCATTTCAATAGTATGACTAATGCCTATGGATTTGAACTTCCAGATGACTTCAGCCAAAGTATACCTATTTCTTCAGTCTCTACAGTGAAAATGATTATTAGTAGAAAGCAAAATTTCAGGTCTTTTACAGGGAGGAATTCAGCACATTGATATATTTATGAATTCAAGAAGGCAACAAAACTGGGGAAGGTTTATTTTTCATGGTGAAGGTGATGTTTGATTGCTGTTGAATACTTTTCATGTATTTTTAATAGTTAAAATTCAATATTCACTGAAGGATCAAAGCACAACAGGCCAAATATTACTCTCAGATGTATATGTTCAGCTCACACTTTTCTAGGATCCTCTGAAATTTGAGGCACAGCCTTTTGCATTGCCAATTTTGTAACCTGGTGAAGGTGAGGATCTGCAGATCCACTTGGCAGTGATAGCCTTATGGATACTCTCTCAGTCCACAACCCTGTGCCAGTGATGCTGCTGGGCTCACATGCAGCTCCCAAAGAGGCAGGCGGCAAGCGGAAGAAAAGAATGGATATCAAACCTGTCTTTCTTGGGTATTTAGTTTCTCTTTGCTGCCTCAGGTTCACAACCCCTCATGCTTGTTCTTCTCATCTTCTGCAGAAGCGGCTCTCCCTTATGCCTCTTCCCACTCCCTCTCACCTCTTTTTGACAGCCTCAATTTTATCAATAAAATACCACAATACAATCCTGCTGGTATGAGGCACTGGGTGTCTTACCCCCCTCCAAGCTCTCTCAGGGGGATCAAGCAAGCCCATCCAGTCCCACCATGCCCTTCAGGGGACCTGTCCCATGGCAGATGCCTGAACTCTCAGTATCCTGCTGATCTTTCCATACCTGGCACATCCACCCTGCAGGGCTGCAGGGATTTCTGATTGTAGGACTGGACACCACTTTTCCTGTGAGGTGAAGCCCGTTTGTCCGTGAGGCCCTGCATTTACCATGTGGGCTGCACAGACCTAGCTGCCGTTTGTAAACCTATCTCTGTCTTTGCTGCATTAGCCCAATGATACCTAACCGTTAAAAGAGAGCAAAGCCTCACTTTGAAGTCTATCAACCGGGTCATTCATCTGGGACAAAAAAGTCAGGATTTCCAGTTCTCCATCTTCCAATACATATTTAAATGCATTTTAACACCATTACAAGTGTTTGTTGGAACATGGCTGACTCCAGATTTTCCTCTCCACTGTAAGCACAGGCACACAGAGTCATCATGAGAATCACTTACTTTCTAGGTCAAAATAATTTTTAATTTCTCCATGCACAGTGGAGCAGCAAGAATGCTTCTCAACACATTTACTCCAGATTAACATGGTGGCCAAGTCAGTTGCTTGTGCAGATATTGGTTCACATTGCTTCAAGCAGAAGAGGAAATTGAACGTGATTTCCCACATTCTAGGTCAGTGTGGCAAACCTATGCCTGTGAATTGAAAGCAGGTATCCTCATCATATTCAGGAAAAGAATAAATTATATGCCTAGAAATTAGAGAGAGTAAAGCTGAATGTACACAAGTTTTGCCTCTTTGTTTTCCCTCTGGACCATGGGTGTCTCCTTGTTATAATGTCTTTCATTAATCACATTGTGAGATGCCCATCAGTTTCCCCATGTCATGGAGACAGTGAATGCGCTCAGTTCAGAGCTGCAAGTCCCAGTGCCAAAGAGGTGCTAACATTACAGTCAAAAGTCTTGTAGCATCCACGTCCCCTCCATGAAGCGTTTCATGAGATGGGTTGGGTGAGCAAGTACAGAATCTGTTTTTCACCTGCAAATTTTGAGGTCTAAAACCCTGGGCTGAGACAGCCAAAGCTCCAGCTTGAAATGGGCAGCCAGTGGCGGGTGTGTTGTGCCTTGTGGCAGGCTGCTCTCTGCCGGCAGCAGCAGCAAGGCAGGAGCTGAGTGCCAGGAAGCATGTGTCCTGCAACGGTAGCCCTGAGGCCAACCTTACGGACAACATTTGAGAGTCATGTGTGAATAACGGAGCATGGAAATAACACTAGTCCAAATGCTGAGTGCGCATCTGGCATGGGGTGCTTTCAAACCATCATCTGTACTTCATTCTGCTTGCCAGCACACATCATTAACTTTTAATATAAAGAGCAAACAAATGTGGTTGTCAGCAGGATGATTATCCTCCATGCTTTTTTTTCCATCTCTGAACATGCTAATTATGGTTTCTCCTAAAATATTTTATTAGTGTTACAATTCTAAGCAAATATTTTTGTAACTTAGAGAAGCTCGTAAGGACAGTTTGGGTTTTTCCAACCTTTCAAAGGTTTTATGTTTGTTACACCTGAATATTTATGTGTGCCCAGCCCAACTGTCATTACTCCCAAATGTTCCTATGGTGTTACTCTACACCACCTCTCTTCCTCAATTTGCCAATAAGACTACCATTATAGATCTCTGTGCAAAGCAGCTGGCAAAATTAATCTTCCAGATGAGGACTGTATTTATTGTGTTTGGAATAAAAATCATTGAAGGGCCAGAATGACATGCAGGAAATTGCAGCAATTTTGAGACTGATTCAGACCAGTTAATTTCATCACTGAAACAAATAGTAGATTTTTGCATCCTCTGTCTTATTCAAGCTCACCATCGGAACCATCAGTGTGTGTCATGGTCTAAGTCCAGCCAGTAACTCAGAACCACACAGCCGCTTGCTCACTCCCCCTCCTTTTTCTGCCCTCCAGGTGGGATGAGAAGGAGAATTGAAAGAATGTAAACTCCACCAGTTGAGATAAGGACAGTCCAGTAACTAAAGTATAATATAAAACCACTACTAGTACTACTACTACTAATAATGATAAGGGAAATAACACGGGGAGAGAATATAAAACTAAAAAGGAGAAGGAAAAAAGAAACAATAAACACAAGTGTGGCACAATACAATTGTTTGCCACCCACTGACCACCACCCGCAACCCAACCTCAGCAGCAATCTGCCCTTCAGAGTAACTGCCCCCAGTTTAGATACTGGGCATGGTATGGAATACCCCTTTGGCTAGTTCAGGTCAGGTATCTGTCTCTGCTCTCTCCCAGCTTCTTGTGCCCCTTCTCACTGGCACAGCATTATAAAGTCCTTGATGTGCCATATCAAGATAACAACTAAAACATCAATGTGTTAGCAGCATTGTTCTCAGACTGAAGCCGAAACACAGCACTGCACCAGCTACCAGGAATGAGGAAAATCACTGTTACAGCAGAACCCAGCACAATTCCAGGAGATATCAGACTTCTGCTCTTATTAGCTGAGATCAGAAGAAACTTTTGAATATTAGCTGTTCTGAAGACAAGACACTGAGCTTATAGAGTTATTTTTGGGACCACATACATATTAAGGAATCACATGCACAACCCTGTTCTAGATAGTGAACACAATGTGCATTCAAGCACCAGAAATATGGACTAGAAATGAAACAATCAACTGAATTTTTGTGGCTGGAGTAGGGTCTCCCTGAATATACTTCACAGGAGCTAAGTGGGCTGTAGCTCTTCTCCAAGACTGCTAGCACCCTTCAGAGCTACATGTGCAGCTCTGAAATAGCAATGAGTAACCAATACCCACACTGAAGCCTTTATTTTTGATAATGACTAGTTCTGGAAGTCTTCAATGAGGGAGTGGTTTATAAGGAAAATTTACATTTTTGAAAGCCATCATTATAAAATACTAACCTAGAATTCCAATATAAAATGAAAGATTTTCTGCAACATAGAAAATCATATTAAAAAGATAAGCATAGGCTTATACAACAGTGGGAATAAAAAAAAGTTATCCTGTCCTTCATGGGCTCTGAATGAATCAAATTCATGCTTAATAAATTACTGCAATACAGAGCTATTTTAGCACATTCAAGGGTTAACAAAAAACTTTTCAGTCAGGGTGGGCCTCTAACATACTAAACAAATTCTTCAAGTACTTGGACTCCAACAAGCCATGAAATATTTAAGCACAAAAAGCTATTTCCCCAGTTACATGACAACATTGCAGCTTAAAATATTAAAAACAATAGCACTCTAGTATTCTAAGCAAGTACAAGAGTTCATTGGCACTAGATACCTCTCATCTTCTCCTGCTGGAATGGTAGAAAAGATACTTCACTGTAAAAACAAAGAGAGACTGCTGATGAATGCATATTCCCCAGATCCCTTCCTATCAGAGTATGGTGTAAAGAAATATCTTGCTGATTTATCTATGTAGGTATTTATATAGCACCATTCTCAAGAGTATTTGGATTTGTGGAGTGAGTAATGCAAGAGGGACCATGTGTGTATTATGGGAATAAGGTACATAATGTGAGATAGACAAGAAAGTGCCCCCATGAGTGTGTATCACTATAGCTCAAATAAATAGCAGCAATGATAATTTTTCAAAACATAGTGAAAAGGCAGAAAATATGTACTGAAAAGTCTTTGTTCTTGGGTCAAAAAGTGACACAAAAACATGCAAAGAGTTGGGAGTAATGGCTGGAGAGAAATTAATCCGTGCAACTGTGATGATGTGGCCTGTTTATAAGATAATCTCTCTATCCCCACTCAGGTGGGGCAGATATTGTAGTAAATCAATTTGGAGGCCAAAGGCCAGAATTAAATATCTTAGGAAACTCCTGTTACTGAGTTCAAGTAGAGAACCTTCAGAGACAAATGCAGCATCACAGCTGTTCATACATGACTCCTGGATTTCCCTTTTGTCTAAAGCCTGAAATTCCAGTTTTACATTGTCTACTTGTTGTGTTTTGGGGTCTGTGCAGCAGCTCTCCCACTAATGTGTTCTCTGCATTAGTTTCAATCATCTACCCACCACAGTTCTCATCTTTCATTCTTTCCTCTTCCATGTTTCTCCTTCCCTTGCTCTGTGTTAGTTTGCTGCCTCTCCCAGTTGTTTCCTCATACACTTTCCTTTGGCCTCCCCTCACAGCCTGGCCCACAAGTGATCCCTTAAGCAAACCAGAAACATAAATGAAGAAAAATGCCATAAAGCAACAGGACTGTACAAAACCGGCAGTTTTGTTTAGCACATCTGCTTCCTGGGTGTATTCATTCCCATATTGGTGACTTAGGGACAGAAATGTTTTCGTGCTCTCTGCTTCTGTTAGTCCTGCAGAGCAGCATGGCTGAGGGAGGAGGTTTAACTCCTCCTGTGTTTTGCCAGCAGACCTGTTTTCTGTATTCTAGTTGAGTACACAGATGCTGGGACTGAATGAGGACTGGGCTAGATGAGGAGCACTGTGTCCCATTTGATAGGATTGACCCATAAGGTGGTCAGCCATGGATGGTAGTTAACAGAAGAAAATAATATAATTTAAAAGGACACGTCCAGATGCCATTATAGCACTGTTGCATGGCATTCCTTTTTCTTACATCTGATTACTGTGACTGATCTGAAAAAGAATGAAGTTGACCCTCTTACTAGGGTCAGCACTTGATCTGTTTCCACGGGCAAGTATGGACAGATACAAGCTATTCTGTCTGTGGCCCAGAAAAAGCATTGGCTCCATATTCATAAAGCTAGATAGTTCCAGCACTGTGCCCTAGTTAAATGTATATTTATGCAGTTTCTGGACAGGAGTAAGTTCACCTTTGCCCTCCTCTGCAGCCAGAAGGACGCTATGCACATCTGCCTGTCCCTGTGTATACCAAAGAGATGGAACATCCAACATGGGAGAGGCAGTTTCACCTATGTGAAGCCACAGGCATTCCTAGCACTGATGCAGAGCTTTCTACCACAGCTGATTCCCATGTGTCAAGTTGCAGTAGCTCCCACCACCAGTCCTCTGTATCAGGGTCCATGATTACCTATTAGTGCTCAAGGATGCTTAAAACTTTTCATTATAATACTTAAGATAAAAGGTACTATCTATTGTAAATGCAAAGTCTAACCCGTGAAATCAGCAAAAAGTTTCCAGTGCTTAAGAAAAAATAAATCAGAAACTGAACTTGACTTTTCCCTTCCAGCTTTGCCTGGAACAGGTCTTGTTTATCAATGAACACTACATAATCCCCACACTCCAGCTTCCAGGCTTTCCTGGTACAGGGATAAAAGTACAACATGCACCTATATATAATACAGCAAGATATGAGAATACAGCCAGTTTGGGAATATTGTTAGCTAGGCTTCATTAATAAAATAAGGCTAATGTTTTATTCATATCCAGGACAATAAGAGGACAATGTAGAGCACTGACATTAATGATAAGTAGATGCTTTGGGGGAAAAGTGTGAACACTAATGGAAATTGGTTCTGTCTGTTTCAGTGTTTTGTATAAAACAGCATGGGCAATTTTTCTGACCAAATCAGTACATCAGGGACACAGAATTCCCTGTTCTCCAAATTAAAATAGGAACTAGGAAATTATTCAGATTAATATAAGAATATATTATCACTTCAGTGCTTGAGTAACTCTCTCAATCTCATTTCCCTTAATGCAATCTTTTATTCTATCTTTTCACCCTCCTTTTCCAGAAGCCTTGAACTTGGTACAGTAATTATGAATGCAGACATTATTGCTGTGAAAATAACACTCTGAAAACGGTCTGTGAAGATGGTATTTGAAATGGTTACTGTTTAAAGCTGAGTTAGCTGTACTGCTGCTGTGCAAAATTATATAACGTGTGCCCTTCCAGAACAGTGCTGTAACTTTTTTAAATGGGTGGTAGAAATATTTTTTCAATAGTGTGTCTTTTCTGCTCAGAAATCAGAGTATGGGAGCTGTGCTTTTCTTCCCCCAAAACCTGTGTGCCAGTCATGAAGTAAAGTCAAGCCATGGAGTTTCTTTAGTCACCTTCATGGTTATTTGGTGTCTAGATGTTGAGTATATTTTGTTTGGGTTACTGTTGGTGGGATTCAGCAGTATCAGAATCCTAACCTGGAGTAAAGTCACTCCAGTTCGGAGCAAAGTGCATGCTCCCTATGTTCACGGCTGTTCCAGTACCAGCTGAGACCCAGAAGACCCTTTTTTTCAGTCTTATTGCTGTACCAGATGTATCGCAAACAGCTGACCTATAGACTCTCTCTAGGGTGAAATTTGGAACAGAAGAGAGAGTTGAAAGGTGTCAAGATCCCATGAAATCCTATGAACAAGTGCTAGTGACCTGAAGGGTGGCAGATGAATGCACACATGCCCTCACTGCCTTGGTAGGGTAAGCTGCACAGGGTAGTGAACTCTGGATTGTAAGTTATGTAGTCTAACATCATACAGCCTGGCTTCTCCAGACAATCCTGGTTTTTTCACCTCCATGCTTTTTACTTCCATATTTTATTATTTCTAATGCTGTATCATTCAGAGCTGCTTGATGCACACATTTATTACTTGCAAAAACAACAACAATACAACTTTTCCAAAGCAGTTGCAGTTCTTATTTCTCTCTGCCACATACCTGAAACTGTGCTGAAAGATTGCTGAGTGGTAGGTAGTCTAGGGGACAAAAAAGGAGAAAGTGGAAACGCACACTAGCATAACAGATGATTGGGGGGGGAGGTGGGAAGAAAAAGGATTGTTCCTTTTTGAAAGAATATATTTTACAAAGAAAAAAGCAGAAGGTTGAATTGCAGTTTTTGACCAATTCCAGTGTTACTAGGATAGAGGAACTGTCAAAGTAGCTTAAACCACCATTGCCCTTTCTTTTAAGGCTATTATTTCTCCACTAGGTTTGATCATGTCGTCCACAAGATTTGGATCCAAAATCATTATTTCACAATATTATTGTGCTCTGTACATCGGGTTTTGGGTTAAACCTATCAATAATTACTTTTATTGCTCAAGCTATAAAAACAGATTTTTCTTTTTTACAAAGGGTCTGCCTCTGATCTCATTCTTGATTTATATACACATAAATCAGCGATGGATTGAGCCTCAGCTGAACTGGAGAAGTGGGGGAGCTGTGTGCAATGCCAGTGAGGCAGCAGAAGAAAAAGAGAAGATGTTAAACTGCTCTTGTGGCTGCCCTGTAAATCTGTCCTATGAATTATTGCATCGAAGTCCCAGGAAGCTGAAGTGGTCAGAATCTAGTCCCAAGTCTATGGCGAGGTCTAGCAAATCATCCTGTAATGCCCAGGATAAATGAATGCTCCATGGGCTTTTGCAGTGCCTATAATTCACCTCCTGGACAGGTTAATACTACTACTTTTTTTAAACCCAGGCAGGGCCATAAGCAGAAGGATCTGTCTTCTACCCTGTGTTGCCTTTTCTCTTGCAAGGCACAGGAGCAGCCTGCACTGTTCTCCCTTCTAGTGGCTCTTCCAAAAGAGTTTTTGTGCCCCATTTTCTCACTCATGATCTTTCTATAAAAGACATCAAATTTCTACTGAATGTTTCAGCAGATTTGCTACTCCAAAGCTTACCCCGTGCAGTCTGAGAACAATGGATTGAGAACCCTGTCTCATGGATGTGCTGTGCATCCTTGTATGTCCTGCCCTGAGGACGTTCATCACTGCTGAATACCTTTTTTAGCCTTGATGCCATCTCCTTCAGAAAGTTTCTTCTCACTGTTATGCCCAGAGAGATAAATGGGTATTGTTTCTTTATGTTTGTACAGTCTGTGACAATGTTGTTGCTTCAGAATGTTTCTGTGCCACAAGTGATGTGAGTCCGTCTCCCCACATGCTTTTTTCTGCTTTGTCTGCCTTTCTATATATTTCTGGAAAACATCAGGAAGTAACTTAATGTCACCAGGCGAGTCTAGGTCTTCCTAGCACTTGACCTTTCAGCCATTAGGGTTTATGTTGCTTGCACAGTTCTCCCTTATATGTTTAATTCATAACTGATTTTCTGCAGCCACAAATGGGTACAGAAACCAGAAATGGATTGCCATTAGCAGATAACCACTGATTCCACTTATAAATCAAGCTCCTCACTAAAACATCAGGAATCTTATACTAGGGTAGAAAAATGAAGCCAAGAATTTTGTTTTAATTTTTTTAATGTTACAGAAATTTAAAGAATTTGGTAGAACTGTCATTAGCAGTCATCTCAGGCTGGCTGCAGTTTGGAGGTGCTGTGAATTTCAGGGCTTTGTCTTACACTTCTTATCTTCAGTTTTTAAGATGGCTGCAGCCAGTTTTGGACCTACAGAAGCTTATTATAAATAATAGCACTTAAGAAAAGAGTCAGGCACTGTCTTTAATGCAGCAATTAAGTATCCACACTGTATAAATCACATCCATACCCTTAATTATTTTCAACCACAAAACTGTTTCTGCAATTTCCTTGGAGAAAAACCCTAGATATTTCATTTAAGAACCAGTTTGTTAATGTTACTTTTTATTATTTTACTTAACTAACTTAATGGTATTTATTAACGGTTTTCTTCATCATGGTTTAAAATACAGATGTATGTGTATGGTGCATTATACAATGGAAATTCGGTAAAGACACATCAACATTTGAGCATACTTACAAAGCAAATTATGCAAGATTATTGCAGAGGAAAGCAGAAAGGTAGCAACATAAAAAATCTGAATATGAAACCATCCAATTCAAATGAATTGGGCCATTTCAAAATGGTCAAAATATACTGTACACAGCATAGAGGAGGAATGACTCTCTCTTTCCCTCCCCACCATCTACTGTGACTTTAAGGCAATGGTATCCAGGAACATCAGGACTGAAGCTGCTATTTAAAGTTCAGTGGCTGTGTAGTGCCTTACTGTCAAGTGATCAGTCCTCCTCATCAGCTAGTTATCTGCAGTTACAAATAAGAGGTATTTTCATTTGGCAGGCAAGGAAAAGTCCATATTTTCCTCCACTGCCTTGGGCACATCACATCACTGTTAGGTCCTTTTGCATCCTGTGGAGGACCGCAAGGGACGGATACAGTATCTGTCTCACTGTGCATTACAGTTGCCCCTTCATTCTTCTGTGCTAAAGGGAGCAAAAATCCTGACCCAACACCACAGGCTTTCTGCCAGCACCTCAATCCTCATGTGGTGTGCTGATAAACTGATCTAAATACAAACGCTCATCCCTTGGTATGAATAGAACTGCCACACAAGATCAGTTTTATTTACATCAAATTAAACAAAATTCTGTGTTTTGGCTGAGAGTTAATGACTTTCATCCAAACACAAATTCTTACCTCTGAGTTATGTAAACCCCCTAAGTAGGCCATTTATAATGCAAATACTAACAGACATGCAGCTTCTATGAAGTGGTGCTTCCAGGTAATGCTAGCAGAAAGATTGTCTAAATATCACTGGAATGACAAAATGATGCTCGATGGTGAATGTGAGCTCCTTACAAAGGCCTGTGAGGACATAGCAGAGAGAAGGCTGAAGCTAGGAGACATTTATTTTTAGGCTCTTGGTTTGTAAGGAGAGCAAAAGAGCCAAGAGGGGAAAACAGTGTCAACAGTTCACACAGACTTGCTTTTCATGTTTGGGAGAAGCCGAGCTAGACTGAAACTATAACTATGATGGGATTTAAGAGGAGACACAATAAAGGCAGCCACAATCTATACCTGTAACAAGGAAGGTCACTTCTAAGAGGTTTTGATGTAGTGAAACTTGAAAAATATATTCATTTTTGCCCAAAGGCAGGGGCTGGCATGGCAGCTTGGGGACCACAACGGTAATTGTTCCTAAGAGGAAAAAGAAAAATGTTCCATAAAGTTCCAATTGGCTTTAAAAGAGAGAAACATTTGAAGGACTCTTCGGTGTTGTTCCAGGTTCAGCAGAAGGAGACCTCTCACATAAGCCTGCTTTCATCTGTAGGTGTTGCTGCAGTCAACACAAATTGCTGGAGAGGGGAATAGGTCAGGGGGTGGAGGGAGGTGTTACTGCAACAGCAAACCAAAACTGGAATAAACAGAGCTTAAAATCCCCAAAGTACAATTTTTCTGTAGAACCCTGAGCAGCTGTAAATCCAAAAAGGGGAGGGAGGGGGCAAAAAGGGGAGAAGTGGCAAAGAGGCATCAGGAAGAATCTTCCCAGAGGTTGGTCTCTATCGGTAATTTTGTTGCCTTGTTGATTAATGTAATTGAAGTATATATAACTGAAACAGAAAAGGAACTAAGACTTCTTCAGGGACCCATTAATTTCTTAAGGATAAAGTGTTTGAAGGTTCAAAGGCTTTGTTAAAGCTTATTTTAAATTTAAAATTTCCATTGCCAAGGGATTGATTACCATTCTTGCTTTAGCTCTGTCAAACAATAAGTTGATCCCAATCCTTTCAAAGTTTGATGGTGATGTATGTACGATATTCAGTTAATTGTAAAAAAGAGGGGAATGTCTTCTATACTCAAGGACAGTGATTTCAAAAAAGGTCTGCAAATGTCCTTTCAAATGTTTGAAATCTTGGAAACCATGACTTGGATCCACTATTACAAGTCACAGTATTGCAAGGTCGCATAATTATTTTCTAATACTTCTTCTCATTGGGAAAATGACATCACATCGTACATGCCAAAATTTGGGATATGTGCAGCACTGAGTAATAAGTAATTTCAAGCCATTTGATAGAAATTACATCATCCTGAAAACAGCTCTTGTGGCAGGCTGAGACTCCTGTTTTTCTGGTAAATTCTGAAGTTTTTTAATGTGACCTCATCACCCTGACTCATTTCTCTCTCCTCTAACTGACATCCAGATCTGTATGTGTCCTGGAGCAGGGATAGGCTTTTCTTTTACAGTTAGTATTACAGTGGGATGCTTTTATTTTCAGTTGCAGCTCGGTGGCATTCCCATCATAGCAGTAAATAAAAGGATACTTTATTTTTCTTATTTTCAGAACGAACTGGCAAACAGAATCAATTCATGCATATATACAGAAGCAAACAGAAGCACTTAAAAGACTTCTCCATGTAAAAAAGTGTAGTCAATTAAATAATCATTTTTAGTTTTCAGAAGTTTGACCTTTCAAAGAAAATTCAGACACTTGTTTTCAAATTATTTTAATTTTTTTTTTACAATTTCAGGTTAAAGCTAATCTCCAGTTGAAAAGAAGAACTTTTCATTACATAAAATAAAAGTTATTTTCATTTATATAATAAAAATAGTAACGCGACACCAATTCCCCAAAACTTCCAATCCAGAAACCAAACCAAACCTGTCACAATCAAGATGATATGTTATTTCTATTATGATGGTAACTAAAACCTCAACTGTATTTCCAAGTCCAATCAGAGTGATCAGCTCAGTGTCTTAAAACTCTCTCAGTAGGACTACAGTTCACTCTACCATGGAGTCATTTCTAAAGCTTTAGAGCACAGTAAAGGAGGTGCTTTCAAAATAAAAGTACATTTGGAGTGTTGGTTGCATTTTTTATTCGGAATAAAATATTGCTGTTTACTCTTAATTTTCCACCCTCCAAATATTTTAAAATGGAGCTATTATTAAAGATCATGAGATTGGCCTGAACTAAAGAATGTGTTTCTGCACTCCAATTTTGGATGGATATCATGTGTTCTGGCTCTCTTATCTGACATGGATGAATTATTTTATTGAGGCAAGAGGAGATGGGGACAGCAATGGAGCCAATTACATAAAATGTTGGAAATTTGCAAGGTTTTATGAGTCTTAGAATGTTTGAGATTTTTCTTAAAGCTTCATCTGTGGAAAGAAGCTATTAATGGCAGCCGGAGCTCCCATTTTAGGAAAAAATAAAGTAGGCTTCATGACTGTAATCACTGGCATGGCTCTAGGAACTCAAACCCAGAAGGCAAATAAAAACCATCAAAATATGCCATATTGAAACAGCAAGATTTTAAGGCTCTCTCCTGAGTTTAGAAAATCCGTTCGCGACATCTTTGGTGCCAGTGATTGTAGCATCTGTCAAGGCAGCACTGTATGCATGGATTAGAGATGGAGAGAGCAGCAGGGCCAGCAGTGCCTGCTGGGGGGAGGGTGAAGGAGCCCTGAGACACCTAACACCAGCTGCTCCTCTTACCAGCTCCATGCATCAGCAACACTTTCACACCTTTTATGTTCGGGTTTTGGTTGGTTGTTTTTTTGTTGGGTTGGTTTTTTTGTTTTGTTTTGTTTTGTTTTGTTTTGTTTTTTTTCCCCCAGCCAGATGGGCTAAAAACTGGTTATTTAATCCACTGCAAACTCAGAGCCTGAGGAAGGCAATGTCCCTGCATGCATTCCCTGTGAAGCCTCACTGTCATACAGAGGTGGAGTGAGGCAGGGTAAGTCTTTTAAGATGCATTAAACAGGTAGAGTCACTGTTTACAGTCAAAAGCTGCTTTTTAAGATTTAATGAGTTCTTTATTTAAAAAGAAGCAAACAAATTCAGGTCACCTCTTTATCCTGCTTAATTTAAGAAGGCAACTCTTCAAGGAGATTTTCCTCCTATATTTTTCCTGCTGGTATCATCATCATCTTGTGCACTGAATCAGGAAAAATGAGAAAGTGGGAAAGGCTGAACTTGGTTCATCTGATATTTTAGATGAGTCTGTCATGGCAGTGCTTTTTAATCCCCCAGCAGCACTGCAAGAGAGGCATCTCACCTGATGACTCTCACAGAAAGCCCCATAGCAGGTTAAAGGGGAAAATTATTCTTTCCACCTATAGAAAATAATGTAAACCCCATCACAGGCTGTATGTTACAATCCAGTCTTTGCCTTTTTTCCTCAACTATAGCCACGTATCATCAAGTTTGCTGGGATAAATTATAGCTGGTCTCCAAAGCACAGCCCCCACCCCACTGGGGAGTCAATGATTGTCTTGATGAATTACTCATCTACCCTGTTAGCCTTCTGTAATGAAGATCGTTTGCATGGGTTGCTATGTCCATAGTGACAAAACTACACTATAGAGAAGTACAAATACCTCCCCGCCATAGGCGTCTTATGGTGTAAACTAAGTGAATACACACAACAGCAGCACAGCAACAGGCTGGGAGGAAATCTGAGAGGAGGGATCAGAAGGAAATACTGTTCCTGGAAAGTTCAGAAGTAGAGCACACTATGTATTTCTCTAATTCCTCATTAATCTTCCAGGTTAACTCTGATGCTAGTGAGGCTGCTGATGAAGCAAGTTAACAAGAACACAGGAAAAATGTGGTTTGTATTTGGAATTTCAAGGGAACAAAACCAGAGGAATTTTTGGCCTGGTGCAATTTACTGTTTAAATTCCTCTACTTGCTTTCACAGCAAAACTAGGCTGATACGGGCTCATACTACTGCTAGTATCAGTATGGTTTCAGGAGCATGATCTAATTTCTGCTTTCAAACCTTCAAGTTAACAAGTTCCTGTGTGATGTACTCTAGGTTACCTTGCTCTTGCAGGGGGGTTGAGCTAGATGATCTTTTGAGGTCCCTTCTACCCCTTGGGATTTTGTGATTCTGTGATTAATGTTTATAAATGTAATACTTGCACAGCCTGAGCTCAGGTGGCTTCTTTCAGGTGGGAAGAGGTGAGGGAGGGTCTGCAAGAGCAGGGTAGAGGGCAGAGGAAACAGTCATGTGGATGACAGGGAGAACAGGCAGGGTGCAGGTCTAATGTCTACACACATATGCACAGTACAGCTGCAGCTACATGTGAGTTTATGCTGATGCTTTTCTTTCTCCACTAAAAAGCATGTAGTCCTTGTGTCTGTAATTAACAGCATCAGTAGCAATGTTTGCTTTGGGTTTACTATGCCCAGACACAGAGCTGTGCAGGAGAGGGATGGGGGGAACCTCCAGTCCTTATATCACGTGCTATGGAGCCAAGTGTGCTGGGAGACAAGGCCATATTTGCAATGTAATGCTTGGCCATGTGAAAGTGTGGGATACAGGCATTTGAAGGGTTGAGAAGCATCAACTCTTCTTTTACAGCAAACTAGAGAGACACACGTTTAACAAGTTGGAACTCACTGATGCAAATTGTGTCATGTTGTGCAGCTTCCCTGAGTTATCAAGCTGTGAGCTCCCTGTCAGAATATAAAGGTCTAAACTGTCCCCTTTTTTACTATACCTCTTCTTATGTAAATAATGAAATACAGTAATAGCAGAACTGAAATATTTATTGTCGCCCTGAATAAAAAAAATAATAAAGCTTTCAGAGAAGTCTTAAACCCCAAGGTGAGTACCCTGCTCAGTTGAGTTAATAGATGCTTTCCAGAGCATGAATGTACCTACCTTCAGAGCAACCCGTGTACTTTTCAGGTTGCTGGAGCTGATGTATGGTGATTGCTACATCATGTGGCGAATGAAAATACACAAAAGCCTGCAGCTGTTTTAGTGCTAAGTAAGCTTTTACAGCTTAAATCTCTTTATTTGGTATTGAACACAAAAAGGGACAACTCACAATTATATTCAACTGTCTCAGTGATAGTACAATGTCTGAATGATGCCAGTGGTAAGGTGATGATAACTTTAACCACCCCAGACACACCTGGAAGAGGTTGTCTGTCTGCTCTTCTTTCCCAAAGCTCAGGGGGCAGTGCATTTACCCAAAGTACAGGAAATCAAGGTGCAGGTTCCTTTCTGAGCAGATTGAAACCCATATTGCGAGAGATTTCCCACCCTCTTGGCGGGGGCCTTCCTTCCTTCTAAAAATTGCGCATTCATTAGCTACAAGAGAGAACTCTGCAATGCAGTGATGCTAGTCCCAGTGTATCGCTTGTAACTGTGCTATTTATGTTCAATACACACCAAAGTGGAGCTGAAATGGAAGTCTCCAACAGCCGAGACCTACCTGGGAAGCTCTACAGGCTTTCTCAAATTTGTGCCTGAATTCCGTCCTGATGCAAAGGCAACTCTCCTCATAGATTATCAAAAGGATAAGGTGACTTTGGTGGCATAGGTGTTAGGGTTCCAATTGCCTTGAAAGAGGAGGAGAAACCCAGAACTTAGGTCGAATCCCTTCTAATCACTGACTGGGTAAATTACGTGCCTGACATGGTAACTGCTCACACAGCATGCACACCCTGCTGTGATTTAGTCCTTTACTTTAAGGCTGTTCTTACATAATGGTGTTTTATAAGTTTGCTAAAACAGCATCAGCTGAGATCTATATTAGTCTAAGCATTTTAATGACTTTTGGCTAAACCTTCATAGCTAATAGTTAAATTGCCAAATGCTCCATAAAACAAATATGCAAACAATTTGCTAGTTAATCATCTATCATAAATGGACGTACGCAGCTGCTGAGATACATAATTGCTGTTTCATCAGGGTTGGTACTTTATTTACATAATTCCCTTACTGATTTTAACATGGGCTTTTTTTTTCTCAGAGAAACACAGAGAGCGAGAAATGCTAACATAATGTCTCATTAAATGCAGCATGTTAAAGAGACAGCTCTGGTCACAGCTGGTGGATAACAATAGCGATTTTCTTTGATGTATTTTTAAAAATCATTGAAATTTCTATATCTGCATATTTATATATATGCATTGTTATTTGCTTATACAAAATAGTTGTATGTAGAATAGGCATCCAAATTTTTGTGTTAACATATTCAAATTAAGGTCTGTTAAAAGTGCAGAAAATAGGTCTTTTATGCAAGTGAGAAAGATAAAACATGAGCAATAAAATATAAATCAGCATTTTTTTCTTTGATTCTGTTCAGTATTTTTGATTAAAGAGAATATCAGCTGCAGATAGAAACTGAGACATACAAATTAATATGTTTTCTGGAAAAGCACATCAAGTGGTTTAGTGGGGTCTTTTTTTTCATTTTGTTTTTGTGTGGAAAAAAACCCCAATTAAAAATGGAATAACATACCCTACCAGTGTTTTCTAGTGAAAGTGTTAGGAAAAAGTGATTCATAGCTGTCTGACTTTGTACCTCCTGTTCTTTGTCAACCTCTAGAAAACTGGTGAAATTACTCTAAGCATAAAAAACTTAAATGCTAAAATGATAGCTACTGCAACTATAGAAATAACATTAGCAAGGAGAGTACATGCAACACCCAGGGCTGCTTTCCTTGAAATGTTCTTTTGTTTGAATGGAAGCCCACATATGGTGACTGGATATTGACAGTATTTGCATCAGAGAAGCAAGGTGTGGAAAGTAAGAAGATACAGCATGTGGTTTGTAAGTTGTGTGGGGAGGGTATTTTGTTTTGTTTTGTTTGTTTTAAACTTTGGTTTGCTTGCATTTGCTCTCTTTTCTGTGTTTTGTCTTTCTACATCCAGGATGAACGCTGGGAATAGGTTCTAGGAAAAGACTCCTCCTTACTTTGGGTATTATATTCATGCCTTTGGGAAACAGTTTAAGCTGTCTCCTTGGTCAAATGCACAATAAGGAAGCTGCAAAATGCCTGGACTCCCCAGATTTAGCAATATGGTTGTAAGACTTGGTAAGTTCTAGCCTTTGCGTGGGTCTAGACTATGGGGATATTTACATGGAAGACATCTCCACTCCTCTGCTTTGCCTTTTACTGGCATTTCATCCTGATTCTTAAACTCCCTCTGCAATAACGAAATATTAAATTAACTTCAGTCCAATGCTGGAAGAAAACCATTGCAAAAAAAACCCTGTGGTTTATTTTACCAAACAGTAGAGCCAAGAGCTATGCTTTTTATCCTTCCCTTACCAAAGCTTTGTGATATATTTTTTGTGATCAGAGAGAGCTGTCTTTCAGATGCTGGGTAGAAGCAGCCTGCAGTTCCCTACTGCTCTTTGTCTTTTAGGTATAAAACTTAATCTCACTTAAAGCTGACTTCTGTAACATCTACCAAAACTGAATGGAGATTATCGATGTTTTTCTTGCTTTCAGTCATTGTAACTTGAATTAAGAAAGTGATTGAATGGAGGCTACAGGGTTCTGTTTCTTACTCTGGTATTTCCACATACCTAACTTTAATGAGCCGATCTCCAAATTACATGCGTGTAAGGCCAAACATTCAACACTACAAAGCAGAGAAGTAATTTTCCTGATCATCTCAGGAGGGATAAAAACTCTGAGTTTCTGGTAGTGGGTGACTTGAAGCAATCAACAACAACAGCATGTTGTTTGAGCCACCTGCTGAAAGTACTGCCATGCTGGTTTTATTAGTGGCTTGACAGTTATTTGCTGATAGCAGACTGTTGAGGCTCCAGTCCTGGGTCCTGTGCTGGTGAAAGTGTCTTACAGACTAGTGCTTCCCTTTCATTCTTCCCCCCCATTTATCTATGGCACCTTTGCTGCCATCTCCTGCCACTTGTCTTCTTCCTCTTCTGCTTCTGCCTCTCATTAGTCAGAAGTGATACAGCCAGCAGCTGAAGTGGGGAGGACTTCTTTATCCAGTGTGCTTTCACATGCTGAGGCTTTAAAGTTGCAGAGCTGGCAGCTGGAGCAGTTTGCACTGCTGAGCCTCCCAGTCCCCATCTGAATGAGTGCTTCCTGGGCCCACATGGAGAAAACAAATGTCATCACCCCCCCCCCCCCCAACCTCATTCTCGGAGCCAGGAAAATTACTTTTGTAATTACGTTTTATTTAAAAGTAAAAGTTCTAAGCAGCTACAAACAAGTACTTCTGCTATCTCTGACACAAAGTTGGAGCGAGTGAGGGAGCACTGCTCCTGACTTGTCCAAGCTGCCAGGCACTGTGGGATCCATTGGCTACCAGAATATTACAAAGTAAGTCCTCGCTGGTGCACATAAAGCATGCACTTGTGGACTTACAGGCAAAAGGTTCTAGTTTTTATTTTTCTTCGTAAGGCAATGATTTCATTCCTTTCAGTTTGTCAAGCACTAATATGGACTTGAACTTTTGAGTCCTATCTCTTTTATTTCTTCTTAAGCCAGGGGGTCAAACTCTGTCCTTTAATGCACCCACCAAGTCTCACTAATGTCAGCTTTACTTGAGAGGATGAAATAATATGATTTAGTCCCAGAAAGCAGACCTCAAAGTCAGAGGCTTTTATAAGTATACTTCTTAGACCAAAGGCTTTAGCAGGTGGATTCTAAGGATTTTATTATGAGGAGCTTGACATGGAGTGGAAACTCTGAGCCATGAGGATGTGCCCTTTCTCTCGGCTAGGCTGTCATCAGACGTGGTGGATGCTGAGCTACAGGTCCTCTGCCTTTGTTCCAGCTGATATTGATGCCTGTTCACCTGCTACCAAGCAGGCTATGAAACAAAAACCATTCAGCAAATATCTTTTACAGTAAATATGTTTTCTAGAATGAAACTGTGGGTGAGGTATGTAATACTGAGAAAAGTGTATTCAGAATAAAACAAATTTAAATACCTGTAGGGTATTTAAGTGTTTATATATGTAAGCGAGGGAAGTTACTACTTTATAATCAGAACCATATGCCATACTGCATTTCTTGCACACTAGATTGTTACCAAAGAAGAAAAAATAAACTGAAAAAAATGCAGTGGGCTACTACCTAACTATAAACTCTACAATCTTCAGGGTATATTCCTGCTAGGCGTTTTTATGGTGTTTCTTGTGAAAGTGACTGTTCTGTACTATATACAGAACTGTTTGGCAGTGTGAGCCAGAACCTCAGCTGTTGCAAAGAGATGTAGCTTCACAAGCAATCTGATGCAAGGCTGATTCCCCTAACCAGGACATCTTGAATAAATGTATCTTGTGTTAGGTCGTTGTAAATCTTCTTACAAACAGCCAGCTTTGTTTCTCCTTCACTGTGTAGGGAACAGAGCTCCAGCTGCAGCAGAGAGTGTTTGCTCTCTACTAAGGAACAGAGTTGTATGCATTAAATCATCTTCATACGTAGGTGGTCAGTCCAGGATGGCGTCCTTGTATGGCATTTGTCCTTCTGGACAAATCACAGCTCTGATCTCAGCTGCTGCCAGGCAATGCCCACCCTGTAGGCGTGTTTAAGTGTGGTATGCTGCATCTTTCATGCTCCTTCTTTCCCAGAGTGCGCAGTCATGTTTGCTGATGACTAGGGAAAGGGTTTTTCTGCAGCTGAGGAAGCTGCTCACTGGTGGCAGTCCTCTGAGATCAGGGTCCCTTTGGATACTCCCCAGCACCCTCAAGAGTGGCGGCACTGCACGGTGCCTCTCCCCACGGATAAAGGATGTGGAAACCATCCTGTAAGGGGACATGGGGCAAGACCAAAGTAGTATCAACGCTATGCTGTAGTTTGTACACAGAGCCATACAGATGTCTG
Organism: Neopsephotus bourkii; assembly: GCF_033783945.1. NCBI lineage: Eukaryota > Metazoa > Chordata > Aves > Psittaciformes > Psittacidae > Neopsephotus > Neopsephotus bourkii. The sequence goes on from NW_026901949.1 coordinate 477,923, forward strand.
GATTTCCTCCGCCTGTGAGAGAATAGAAGGGTTCAAGGTGCCTCATAAAGGAATAAAGAAGTACACAAAGCCATTGCTAAAGCACCTGCTGAGAAAGGTGATGCACTGTCAGCTGCCTACACAGTATGAGGGGATAAACACAGATTTGTGGCCACCGAACCAAATTTGTCTTCAATGGTCCTGAAGGAAGACTAACTCCATTGTTCCCTTTCTTGTTCATGCTAGTCTGATTTGCAATCATTCCCCTTCTGAGGTGTCCTTCCTCACAGGTTCTTTCTTTTTTTCAAAATTACAACTTTAGAGCACTACAGAATTCCTTAAACAACAAAACCAGCTGTAGTGCCCTGTGAAAACTGAGTGCAATCCCCGTTCATTTGCCTCCCTGCGCAGACGGTGCCTTACATAAAGTTACAGGTTTACAGTTAGGAGGTACATTACCTACTGTTGTCTGAGAGGGCTGAGAGAATATATTCTATGGTTAATATATCATAGTGTTGTTCTGTGAAGGACATTTCACACCTCAGCATTTTATTAGGCACAACACAGATGTTCAGCAGGGAACTCTTTCTTGGAACATTTCCTAGTACAAGCTTGAGCATGAGTGAGAAAGCTATAGCTAGTGAAAAGCCAACAAGGCAAGAGGTATGGGACACTATCAACACCCACAACTCCCAGCAGTAATGGAAAAACACTATTTTATGGAAGACATTATATAAATACAGATTGAATTTGCAGTTTAAGCCACGGGAAGCATTGCATTATATTTCTAGCATCAGAAAACATAACTGGCTTGCTCTTTGCTCTAATATAGAACATTAAACCCTTTATGTCTTATGGGATCTTACAGTTGTAGACTGTAAGCTGCAGGACAGTGTGCATGCCCATGGCTTCACAAAGCAGGCAAGAGCCTACGTGCTTCTAGATTCCACTTTTTTACTGTTGTTTACATTCTTGTGCAGATAATATTTATGTGAATATAGAAAAAGAAAAAGAAGACTGGTTTTGTTAAAGTCGTAGATCCACTGGGTGAGTGAGAAGTGAATTCAAGAAACACTCCAGCCACCTTCCCATCCTCTCCATCCCCCAAAGCATGGTGAGTGCATGTGTCATCCCTGCTGCTGGAGACTTTGTGATTCATTCCCTTCAAATTTAGTGTTTCACTGTTATTATAATAAAATATTTTCCATTACAGGGGTGACCTGTGTGCTGATTGTCAGAAAGAGGCTTTTTTCTGTGGCCACATTGACTTGTGTTCAGCGGCACACTCCTTATGCTGCACCTGGCAGTTATTCTGTGATCCTTAAAATGGTGCTGCCCTGGGCAAAGCAACCCACAAGACATCCTTCATGAGCAGATCGTTGGTGTTCTCCTTCAGCTCTCCCCTGCCTCTGAAGAGGCTGCAGCTTTCCACATGCAGCTCTGGTCACAGCTGTGATACTGGCCCTGTAGGGCAGTCCTAGCCTTCTACTCTTCCATGCTGTCTGCACTGGCTTGAGTTATCATCATGGTATATTATAAGGATTTCCAACTTTGAACCCAAATAGGCCAAAGAGAAAGAAAACTGAAGGGAGAAAATTATGGTTCTCTTGTATCAGTTCACTCATCCTCTGTCACAGTGTAAATAAACTTCTTTGTTTACAAATGGGTCAGCAATACCACCTCTTTCACAGCATCCAAGTTGTCGCTCTTGATGATCTTAAACATCTTTTCCAGCCTAGCTGGTTCTATGATTCTATAATTCTTTCCTCTCTTGCACATTTCTGTGCGCCCAGGTAATCCAAGCCTGCTCACTCCCTCCAGAGACACAGTTTGTTTCTGTTCAGCAGCTTCAGAGCTGGTGTTGCAGATGCTTTAATGGGTTTAAAAACATCTTTCCACCTTCCCCTCCCCACTCCTTCTATACTTCCTGGTTATGGATTGAATCAGGAGTACTGAAATGCTTCCTAAGAAATTTCCAGTAACACATTGATGCTTTTCCAAGATTTCATTGCCAGTAAGAGTTAGATGGAGTTTGGGCCAATATTAATGTTTACAGATTCTTGAGTGAGCTGAACTGAATTTGTCAACCTGAACTGTCTTACATTCACTGCAACACCTGTCTACACAAAGCCACTTTTAACTCTCTTGCACTCGTGACTTCTTATATCTTGTCAGTCATCATGGCACACCTTTCACATTGGAAAGATTGACAGAAAAATTAGCTTTGATCATGTGCGATAGTCACTTTTTTATGGGAAATTAAGACAACAAAAGGCACTCTGTGTGACTCACTTGCTTAGACACAAACACCTAAAATAGGTCAGTGCTAAATCTGTATTAATCACCCTGAGCTCCCTTGCTAGTCTATGGAGCACTATGCAGGAATCAGAAATGGGCCAGCTCGTCAGGTCCCAGCAGTGCCCCTTTCTCTCTGCTGGTCTCCAAGGCAAGGCAGCATGGCTAGCTCAGAAGTACAGTGCAGAGGTACAGTTACAGTTAGGATAAGATGAATACTAAATAAATGAAATTGTCAAAAGCTGACTTCTGGTAGAGAAGATGGTGAGTCAGTACACTGAGAAGCAATTAATAGCAATTCTTTGGGGATTTATTTTCTCTCCCACCCCCTTCCTTTTTTTTCTGTCCTCAGCTATAAATAGAGATGAGTAATTGGGTGCCCGAAGCAGTCACTTATCTTATCAGTGCCATCTCAATGAAGTGTACAATTAATTTCTGGTTCAAAAACACCAATTGACTGTAATTTTCTCATTGTGACTGAACAACTGCAAAACATTTATTAATTCTTGCACTGGCCTATGCAGGCAGTTAGCAGTTGTGCATACTCACCACACTGATCTCCCAGTTAGAGGCAGAGGGAGAGAGAAATCTTCCTGTAAGGGTCAGTCTGAAACACAGCTCATGTCAGCTCGCACATCATGGATTCTCTCTTCACTCCCTTTTCCCATTTGTGAAGTTCATTGTTTCCCCATGGGAAACATAATTTAGGAACCTGGTGGTGCTGCAAGGCTGGGTAACAACAGCCTGTGCCTCCTGCTCACTCCAGCAGTGTAGGAACAACCCAAGGCTGGCAGGACACTAATGGACAAAGGGAGCTCTGCCTAGTATGGTCCCGCACTGCCTGCAGGTCTTGTGGAAGTTTCTTGTGTTGTCTTCACCTAGGAAGAAGGGCCTGGATGTGTGCGAGCCTGAGGAGGATGGGAATTACCTTAGAGGTCCAAATGCATGGTAGAAATACTCTGATGGGTAAAATAATGTGGCTTGTCTGAACAACCTTTCCTTCACCATGTAGTTCATTGTGCAATGCAAATATGAACTGATAGGGGTGAAAATAGAGTTGTTGTTGATCTTTAACTGTTTCTGACACTAGAACTCAAGATTTGGAAGCTCTATGAGTGCTAAAGTATCTAATACTTGGATATCATCTTGCACTTTTTCTTAGCCCATTTTCCTGGGATAACAGGTCAGGAACTGAGCAAAGTTTGAAGGAGCATAGTCACTGAAATGAAATTCTTCAAATGAAATCTGAGACTAAAGAATATAATAAATGCAGTAGATAATAATAATTATGGCAATAATAAAGATCTGATATTTTCCAAAGGAAAAAAGATTTCATTTTTCACTTTGCATTTGCTGCTCCCATTGAAGGCAACCTAAAGTGCAAAACAGGTTTACCAAAATGGATTGTGCTGAACTAACATGATACCCTTCATTGACAAGGTAATAGGTTTGCTTTAAAGAAAAAAAAATTCTAACGAGAGAATTGTAGTAGTAAACGTATTTATCTGGTTTTCAAAATGCAGTTGACATTATGTCACATAGAAAACAAGTAGTTAAGATGGAGAACATGGAGATAAGAGATGAATTCTGAAACAGATAGTGAGCTGGCTTGAAGGGTGATGGCAAAGGAACATGCTGCTGGAAAAAGTGCCAATGAATAGCTGCTGTAGGTGCCTGTGAAAGCTTAGTCTCAGGGCTGATCTTGCTTCCTATTTTCATTAATCATTATGGCATGTAAAATAGAATGAGCTGATGAATGATAATGAGAGGAACTCAGGTCTGAGAAGCGGGAAATAAATGCTCTTATACAGAGAGACCTGAATAAATTCAGTTGTACAAATGCTATGTGTACGCAGTGTGTCTGATACAATACAGACTCCTGGTACAGGATGGCAATGGAAGAGACAAGTTAGTTGACCATGTAACAATACAGGATATTGGAAAAAAGAAAATATACTTATAGGGACATAAGGACTGTACCAAGGGCCTCCTACACCCCATTCCATGATATATTTCCTGATGCATACCAGTTGCTGGACTGGTTCTTTATTTGGTGAAGTGGCAACTTTCCAAGTTCATGTTGGAGTTTGCTGTCACTTTTGACACCACTCAGAAGACAGCTCGTCCTCACGCTGGAGCTCATCCTTGAGGGCCTTTAAAACAGTAATCTAAATTAGGAAAGCAACAAGACCGCAGCAAACAGTAACAGGGCTCAATGGCAACTTTCTGTAAGTATTGTGCAATTACTTTGTAACTACTTCATAAAAAAATCAGGAAAATAGAAAAATAAGTAAACATTGTGACTTACTGGCACTCAAATTCTTCATAGGAGTAAAAACTATTAGAATGTATTACATAAATAAAGCCTTTGACAAAAAGTAATATTTAAACATTACAGGAAAAATTAAGAGTATGAGCAAACAGAAAGATTCCAGAGGCTGTCCAGGTATAAAACCAGCTACTATGCTACAAAACTGGTAGCAAGTTCTGGTTTTAAGGCAAATGAAGACTACTGAGCAGTATTTTTTAATCACTCTGTTTTTTTGGTCATGTCCCTTTAGAACTTCCATGTTATCTTTAGTTTCATAATCCAAACAATTCTAAGTTATTTGTACAACTATAAAATATAGAGTTTCTCTAACTTAAACAAACTGGACAGCAATCACAGCTCTGTATATACATTCTACATTCTTCTGCCTATTTTTTATGGTGGTATCTAAAATAAAAAAGATAATAAGCACATTTCCCAAAAATTAGCTTCAGAGGCCTATGAGGTAGTAAAAAGTTGAACTGTTTTCTTAGCAAACACAAAATAGAAATTACTTAAGGATTACAGTTATTCTGTAAGAAAATATCTTTTGCAGTCACTAAAGGCAGGAAAATAGCCAGACTAAGCAGTAATTGCACTCTCTCAGCTGCTCTGGTCTTCTCCAGCAGCTAATAAGGAGCAAATCATTCCTGTAATGGCCTTAGGTGGTCAGTTGGGTGCAGACAATGTGGAAATGCTTATGTAAAAGCCCTTACAAAAGAATTGCTCAGCTGTCAAAAGTTCATTGCTCCTGGCCAGGGATGGAGAGCTGTGAGCATTTGTTCAGGTGGAAGACCCTAAAAGGTCTTGTGAGATGTGTAGCATTTTTTTTCTGTCTGTCCAAATTGAGGTTAAATGCTGCTCAATTGAGGTTAAATGCTGCTCATGTAGCATTATTAATTCAAATGTTTAAAAACACTTTGCAGTGGTTAGATGGATAATTCCCTTCCCCTCTCCTTCACTTTCGCACCAAAAAAGAAAAAAAAGCCTTTAAAATGACAAAAAATGGAGGTCCAGAGTTTGACTTAGTAAAACCTGGGTGGTGAAGACAGTCATGTTCTGCTTCATCCCTAGCAGTGTTCAAGGCCAGGTTGGACGAAGCCTTGGGTGATATGGTTTAGTGTGAGGTGTCCCTGCCCATGGCAGGGGGGGTTGGAACTTGATGATCTTAAGGTCCTTTCCAACCCTAACTATTCTATGATTCTGTGATTCTATGATTAGTCCTCTGTAGACTATTTCCTGGTGCTAATATCACTCCAGTCATGAAGTGTGGTACTAATGTTGGACAACAACTGAAGCGGTGATTCTGTGGTATTGGTGCTGAGCACTAAATCAAATTCTTAAGCACTGAAAATCATAGAAGGAAGTATTTGTCTTTTTGCCTTTCAATCTTAAACCATTAAATGATTTAGGTTGGAAAAGACCCTTAAGATCATCAAGTCCAACCATAAACCTAACACTGCCAAACGTTCCACTAAACCATGTCTCTAAGTACTATGTCTACATGTCTTTTAAATACCTCCAGGGATAGTGATTCAACCACTTCCCAGGGCATCTTTTTCCAGTGCTTGACAAATTTTTCAGTGAAAACATTTTTCCTAATATCCAGTCTAAACCTCCCATGGTGTGGCTTGAGGCCATTTCCTCTTCTCCTTTCAGTTGTTACTTGGGAGAAGAAACTGACAGCCACCTTGAGACAACCTTCTTTCAGGTAGTCATAGAGAGCAATAAGATCCTCCCCAAGCCTCTTTTTCTCCAGGCTAAACAACCCCAGTTCCCTCAGCCACTCCTCACAGGACTCGAACCAATTTTAAATGACTCAAATACATTGTTTGAATTCATTAAATATTTCATCCCCTTCCAAAAAAAGCCCCAGGTGTGATGCATAAAAACAACGAGTAAGTAATTCAACTCAATCCCCTGACTTTGTGCGTTAATACATGAAGCCTCTGACCCCCTACAATATAAATGTTTTAGTGATTAAAGAGGCATACTGGCATAAATAGGTCAAACGCAGGGCTCCGGAGCTTCCTTCACCATCTGAATCTGAGGTGGTTATCTTTTTTTCCTTAATTGTAAAATTCCGGAAATTGAGGGAAATGCAGAGAAGCCTGAAATCCTATAGCAATATACCAAATAAAAATAGAAGCTTGAAATCCTATATACATAGCAATGCTTGGCTTCTTTGCAGTTTTTCAGGTGTTGTCATGTTCTGAACTGTTCAGCCAGCATTCTTCATACATTAATAATCAAGGAGAGAGACATTAAAGAAATGGAAATATGTGAATAATACAAGAGACAAGAGAAAAAAGAATGAAAGCAAATGTCCTTCACCTGATATTGGGCATGATCATTTTGTCCCTCTGCAAATACATTTCTGGCTTCAGGTTTGGTAATAAGTCAGTAAGTTGCTTATAAATGCTACTGAAGATAGATGAAGACAACTGTACTTTGAGATAGCTGGAGTTCTGTTTTACATAGTACTGCAGAATTAAGCCCTTTAAGATAATAGCCAAAAGGCTTCTTAGCTTCACTGTGTTACATGGGATCCCTGACATTCCCTAGCACTTGGAAAAGCTGCTGCAAAAACAACTTGAGAAAACTGAAGTTGTAAACTCCCTGCATAGCTTTCCCAGTCTCACCTCTGCTGGGAGGTCTGAGTCCCTGTTGGTAACAACAGATCGCAGCCATCAACAGCCATGGAGAAAAGGTGCTTTAATCAGTTTGCTGTATCCTGACCATTTAGTATCTTTCTCTAACCCAGAACTAACATTCTTTTTTATTTATTCTTACTCCCTTGCCATCTTATTTCCCTGCAGTGAGAATTCCCCAGGCTCCTGTTGCTTGCACTGGCTGTTTCCCAGACTTAGACAGCTAGGATATTAAATTCATCTGCACTGGCGTGCCTATAGCTCGTTTGCATATTTTGCCACAGAGTGAGGCAAGTAGGGACCCTAAAGATCTCTTTCACTTTCCTGCCTTGCTCCCACTCTGTCTGTTTACCTCTCAGCTCAGAGGTACAAAAGCTAATAGTTACGTCAGGATGTGGAATCAGCACCTCCGGGTAAATTTTGTACTTTAGTAGTTTTATTTACATATTAATATTATTTAATTTGACAGAGAAAATGACGGAGGAAGAAGTCAGGTGAAGAATACAGCTTCCCTTTGCCAAATGTGGTCATCTGAAAATTGCATTTCAAAATCACAGCTACTTCTTGTGTGATGTGGTTGCAACTCTTCAGAGCCCTACCCATGAACTACCTAACTCAATTTTTTAAATTAAAATGTTTCTGCCTAATGATAAACTTAATATATTCTGATTTCCGATATCTAATAGTTATCCTCATAAAAAAGACACTATAGTCAACCTAGCATAATGTGTACCCATAGAAGACCATTCCTCCCAATTGCTTGAATGTTTATTGGAAGAGGGAATGCCTGTTCTTTCTCATGCAGCCTCCACTGACTTTAGAGGTAGGCTATTAGACCTCCAAGTATTCCATTTGATTCCAATACAACCAACAATCTTCACTGGGAGTGACCTTCTTGGAAAACTGTGTCTCTTTATTTAGAAATACATTTGAACTACAGAAATTAAGCACAGATTTTTGGGCACCACTGGTGGCACGGTGCACATTCGGGGTTTGGTTTGACCAACTGTGGAAAGAAAGTCCAGTGACAAGTACCTATTGGCATGCTAAATCTGGATTTGTACACATAAATGACAGATTGCAGATTGCATATAAGCACACATCCATAGCAATCTTTCAAAAAGCAATTCATGCCATATTTTTTGCATGCATGCTTCTTAAGTCCAGCTGAAAATATTTTCCTTTTCCCATCTATCCTTAAATAGCATGCAAAAAAAAACCCCAACAACCCAACCCTAAAGAAACAAAACCTACCATTTTTCTATTTGAGTGGAGAAATACATCTTTTTCGTATTAAAAACTTCACACTGTGACTGTTTCTTGTGTGACATGCAGGGACTCCATTCTGGCAGAGGACAGGAAGGCATCAGGATTGCCAAGTGGAGACCATGAAGGGTGCAATATAACACTTTTGGCTGACCTGTCTGTAATCTCATGCGGATCCCTAAGTACCTAGCTCTTGGGATTTTGCAATTTATTCCTTCCTACTCAGCTCAAGCAGAAACTCCAGCAGTCTCCAAAGTTAAATTTGGCTTTACAGGACAATAGTTTCTGTCTTCATCTGCACAGACTTGATGTTTTCTTTACTGACAATTTTAGCCTGTGGATAAGCTATCTTTTCTGCACTTACAAAAGGGTACATGTAACACCTATTCTGTATACAGTTAAGAGACTTATTATCTATCATTTTGCTTTCTTCTCTAACTTCATGTCATGCCTCAAAAATGTGTATAACCTCCTTTTGTGAGTCATACGCCTCAAAGTTGTAAAAAACCCATGACTGTAAGCTCTCATAGGAGTAATCCATTAATAAAATGGCTATGGATTTCCATCCAGTACCTGCCCATTAGCTAGTACTGCTTTAAAATGTGGAAATATGGACATTTCCTTCCTCCAGTGCAGATTTCTGTATTATGAGCATGGTGAACAAAGGAAATGCCTGTTTAATTTTCTGTTACAGGAGAAGGTCTGTGTATTACCCTCTACTTAGAAGCATTTGATCTTCAGTGACTACTGTAAATAGATACCATGAAAAGAATGAACTTGGCAATGTGAGTATTTCTGGTTATGTGTCTTTGCTTTCATGCTCGGTACAGTATATCAGTTCTCATTTATGAGTGAACCAACTTCCCAAACCTTGTGCTATGTTAACCAGAATGGCATTATTGCCTCATTTTTCCCCTGGTGGCTGTAGTTTGAGGAATGCTCATTATGGTTTTTATTCTTCCTTGTGATAGGACTGTGCTGACACTAGTCATTGAATTAATGAGAACAGGTGTCTTTTTGTATTTTCTCTCTCCTGTTCACCCTGTCCTCCCACCCCTTCAATTCCTTTCTTTGAGTGGAGATCTGCTACTTCTTTGTTCATGAATGATGTGCTGGTTTTCAACTCAATTAGTACAGAGCATCAAAAGAAGTTTGTCAGGTGGTGTCACCTGAAGCTCTCCCTCTCACTGAAAACACTTTTATATACTGTTTCTTCTATATATTGCGTAACCTAGTCAACAGCTAAAATAAATACAGTATCCCAAACTAGAGGATATTGTATTTTTTAAATGAGATATGAAGGTGAGTTCCAGCTTTATGGCACAGGTTTGCAAAGGCATTTGTGCACCAATTCCCCAGAAAGAGACACAAGAGGATGTGGTCATGGAAGTATAACAGCTTAGTTTTCATTCTCTTTTCACTAGAACAGAGAAATATCAGAGAACTGCATGGATGTCTGTATTATAAAGCATAACATAGAAAACAAAGACTTTTGATTACATATTTAACTGCTTTTTGAAAAGCTTGAAGAGGGGTTAGAAAGACAACATTAGAATTGGCTGGAGAGATCTGCAAAATGAGATTGTATCTATTTGATACATGGCACATGGCCAATGAAGCAGGCAGTGGCAAAAGTTGGGGTTCATTACGGCTTTCAATTGTTCTTTTGAAAGTTCAGGTAAACATAGTGTACACACTGTTTGCAAAATGTTCACAGTGAATTTGCTGTGAATTTACCCTTAGAACTGTAGCGCAGCTCCAGATTTTCTACATCCCAGCATTGCTCCTGAAGCTCCGTAAAACAGATTGGTGTTGGTCACTCCTTGGCAGCAGGGACTGTGCTTGGACCACACCAGGTTGCTCCAGGCTGTGTTCTTCAGGTGGCTGCTATCATTATTTACCAACTACAGATAAAGACATGCCTCAAAGTTGCACAGAGGAAGCTGTCTCTTTCTTCTGACCTACCCTTGTGCAAAGCATAAGGAGTGGGAATTGTAGAACCTTGTGTACTCATGGCAACGGCAAAGAAGCACAGCCCTGGGCTAGGGAATGTCACAGTAAATTCACTCTTTGCAAGGAAGAGTCACTGTCACTTTCTAATGGCAGCCCCCTTTGTACTGGGGTCTTTTCTAGATATGATTTCTTCTATAAAGAGAATGGCAAAAGATGCATCGTGATGCATCAGAATTCATCCCATTGACAATTTTACTTTCCCAAATCTTCAGTTATCAAAGTATATAAAAATTTTATTTTACTATAAAAGGTTATGTTTCAGATTCACATGGGATTTTCAGATCCAGTGACCATTAAAAATCAGAAATAAATATTGCATGCCTTGGATAAAATCCTTGTAGGTAATTTACATTCTAAATATTAATAGCTGTGATATAAATTAAAATCACTGTCCAATTACACTACAGTAACTGCAGAGGACTGAATGCACCATGCAGAGACTTAATTGGCACTACTAAATTTTGTACTAATCTTTGAAATTAGTCATGGGTTTTGAACTTTTGCTCATTTTATGAGCTATAAAAACACAGGAAGATCCAGTAATTTGCTTTAGTTCATTCCTGATTTTTTCCCAAAACTTTGAGCTTTGATTAATGGTAGTTGCTTTTAAAATCTTCAGTTTGGAAGTTTTCATATATGTTTTTCAGAATAAAATCATTTTAAACCACAGTAGAAGCATTTTAGGTGAAATCTCAACATAACCTGTTAATTTATACAAAAGTACTGAAAAACTTGTAAAAATTCAAGAATTTAGGGTAATTTCTTGCTGGTTCCATGAAGGTGCTGTAGTACATTAGAATGCTGTACATTTAAACCAGACACTCTGAGGATAAAATCCTTCAAGACTGATGGCAATTTATTTCATATTTTCCAATGCTGATCTAATAAACTGCTCTTTAAAATTATTTGTTAAACATGTAAACAATAGATGTCCCTTCCAGTCTGTGCTGAAATATGTATGACAGAAAGGAATGAAATGGAATGGCAGAAGATCTGATTTACTGCCCTTTTTACAGTTGTGCATAGTATGACCGAGTTATATAAATAAATGACTCATTGCAGAAAGGTCTACATTTTGTAAGCCAAGCCAACAAACTCCAACTGGTTTAGCTAAAATTGACGACTTTTTTAGAAGGCTGTTCTATTATGTCTACATGTATTACAGGCAGGTCTTCCTATTGATGTTCTTACACTCAGATACATACATTTTGCCTTAATGTTTACTGGCCATAGAGATGTTTATCTGAAAATTGTGGTTTTGATACAAGATGTCATGGGTCATGCATAGTGTTTTTCAGATCATTAAAACCAGCTAGATCACAATTGTCAGTTTCTAAAGGACGTAGGTCACTGTGCTTCAGAGTAAACTCATCCTCACTTTAAAAGATCTGAAAGCTACATCATCTGCTATATATACGTGTGTATATTTGAACATACAGCATAGCAGTATGCAGAGTAAAGGAACACACATGTTCAACACAAAACATGACTATGCTGTCTGAAAGAAGAGACCATGTGACCCAAAAGGATTGTACTTTTGTTTTCTCATCTGTATTTGATGTTTTCTTATCTGCATTTGATGTTTTCTTTTTATTCTCCATGCTCTCCCTTTAGTACGATTCTTGTAAAAGTATTTTCTTCATTTACTTTAACTGAATAAAAACTCAACTGCATTTTTCAGTGAATTAATAACTACCTACTGCTGTGCAGTAATATATAATCAGCATAAAAAAGACTTATTTAATTGTTTAATTATTATAAAAAAAGGGAAGATAAGCTATTTGTAGTATAACATAAATAAGAATTGGTACTTTTCTGTATTCTGTTTGCCCTCAAGGATTGATCTCATTCTTACTGGCTGGATGTATAAGGAGACACAAATATTTGCAACATCCTACACAAGGGTCTAGCAAAAACATAGACATAGTTTGAGTGGATATCAGTGCTAAGATCCCATGAGATAAAGCTATTTTTATAAAGCTCTCTGTTAATTTTCATGTCTAAAAGATGTGTAAGGATCAAAGTTACCAATAATGCTACGTATCTCAGAGCATTCTCAATTCTCTAAAATCTTCTGCTCTGTAGTTCTTGGAATTCAATTGCTGCAGGATAATTAGAAGTTTAAGGACAAATGTTTTGAAAACAGATGATCTCAAAAGAAAATCTATGGTAACAGATTCACCACCGGTTACACTGTGAATGGTAGTAATTAAAGGCCCACTCTTTTATCTGAGCCCTAAAATTAAATAAATGAACAATTGTGCCACAACTTAGTGCCTAATTCCTCAATGCTACCATTGCCCGGTGGAGGTGATATTAGGTAGTTGCATCTCCATCAAGATGTGGTTGTATGTGTAGTTCTCAGTCCTTTATGAAGATTGGCTGAGAAAGTTGGGGCTGTTCAGCCTGGAGAAGAGAAGGCTGCGTGGAGACCTCATTGCAGCCTTCCAGTATCTGAAGGGGGCATATAGGGATGCTGGGGAGGGACTCTTCATTAGGGACTGTAGTGATAGGACAAGGGGTAATGGGTTAAAACTTAAACAGGGGAAGTTTAGACTGGATATAAGAAGGAAAATCTTTCCTGTTAGGGTAGTGAAGCACTGGAATAGGTTGTCTAGGGAGGTTGTGAATGCTTCATCCCTGGCAGTGTTCAAGGCTAGGTTGGACGAGGCCTTGGGTAATGTGGTTTAGAGCAAGGTGTCCCTGCCCATGGCAGGGGGTTGGAACTTGATGATCTTAAGGTCCTTTCCAACCCTAACTATTCTATGATTCTATGATTCTAAACAGTTTTGGGTGCTAGAGAACAGACTGTGTTCATCCTATGTCCAGTTAAAGAGGTTTCAAAGGAATTGACTTAGAAGATGTGTTTTGTCCTGAATTGTACCAGTTCATGCTCAGTGATACACACCTATGTGCATCTGATCCAGTAGAAGGAGTAGAAGTGACAATAAATACTCTGATATGGCTGTGAGGATCTCTGCCCAGTGTGCTGCTTGCTTTACAGTCATTAATAGAGAAACAATTCCTTTTATGCCTCTGCTGAGCAATGGCTTCCTTCTGATAAAAAGTGCCAACTTTACTATTTTTATCTGTGCTCAGAATTAGTAAAATGTGAAATATTTGCTGAAGATGAAGCTGAGTCAACAAAACTCATTGCATCCAAAGTGTATTGCTGTGTGGGTGTTTTTTCTTCCTGAAATGTTAAGAGGTGAAAAGCTAGTGCTTTTATCCAGCATGCCATCCAACCATCTGAGCAATTACTTGCTTAAAGCAAATGACGTCTTGATACTGGGGAAAGATAAAGTTAAAAGTCAATTCATTAAAAATGTTTTTCTCCTCAAGAAATGATTTGGTTTTTTGAAGCAAATCAAACATAAAGAGTAGGAAGGAAGAAAAAAAATGTGAAATTTTGTCATACCATTTTAAGTTTGATTATGTCACAGAGAAAGTAAATGGCAATAGAGTATAAAGGAATCTAATCCGTAAAGGAAAAGAAAAAGGTTAAAGAAGTCAACAGTAATTAAATGGTGATTGAAGCTGAAAGAAAATTGATCTGTGTTAGCTGAAGGCCATTCTTGCCTTTTGGGATGTTATGCATTGGTGAAGAGGGGAAAGAAAGGTTTTTCTTGTTTTGATATGGAAATATATGTCACATCTTCTTAGCTTATGGTGCTGGGATGCAAGACTGCACTGAGTTTCTGGTACACTGATTCTAGTGTCCTAAGCATGCTTGTGGGTATTGTGTAAAGATAAGATGCTCTAACAAAGCTCAGCAAGGTCAAAAGGCATGGGAGCTTCAGCAGTTTGCTTGCTGTTTTGTCTTGGGGCAAAAAAGACTAAAGCAAATGAATCTAAATAGGGGTACCATTGATACAACCATGTAAATGCTGTGAAATATGCACTGCTTGGGCATGTATTGATCTACCCACCACACATGCGAAGTCTGGCTGTTCGGCCATCTCTTCTGGAGGGATACTCCAATGTGCTGGCATAAATTGGTGTGAAAGGAACCTGAATCACATAGAGAAGTTTTTAAAATTTCAACAGCACTGCCAAGTACTTTAAGTTTTGATTAAGTGCTTCAGTGGCTGCATTTATTAAACTTCTGTCAGGACATGAAGAAATGAAGCTAAATCTGTGACTCTGTTCAAGTTAAATACTGTCAATAACAAAAGCATTAGCTAATGTCACTGTAAACAGAAATTTGCAGGCCAGGTGAGAATCCACTTCATAGAAGTCTTTTGTTCTTGTAAAGTTTGGTGCTACTTCCAGGCACCAGAACCTTATAAGATGGGATATAGAACCTGTTGTGAGATACTGAGCACAGACTGTATCTGGGTCCTATCATGAGATGTGGAGCATAAGCTGCAAGCAAAGTTTAGCACTGTGCAGGAGAAGATGTTGTGGTTGACTGTTTGTGGCAGAATCAAAAATGAACTATGATAATGAGTTATGAAACCAGCAATATTTACTGATTAGAGACCAAATCTTCAATGATTGTTTTGTCACAACATCTGTTCACATCTCTGGGAGTACTGTGTAATGAGTCAGTATATCATGTTTTGGCCATAGCTATGTAGATTTGTGAAATAAGTAGATTAAAATGAGAAAATCAAGTAATTTGCATTACTTAAAGAATAACAGACAGCCACTAAAGGTTCTGAGCTACAGTTTTTATGAGCTTTTTGTCACTAGAGAGAGCTGTAGATACATACAATTAATAATATTTAGATTAAAAAATACATTAATTCCTCCCTCTGTGAAGACTTAGGACAAGTATAACAACCTTTCCTCTTAAACACTGCTGGGAATCTTTCACTTCTGCAGAGAATATGGCACTAGCTGCTTGCCATCATCTTGTTCGAGCTTGTCAAGTATAACAGGGATAAGAATTATTAAGAGAGGACCACTTCAAAAGTAGCTCAGAAAGGAAAGTTGATTTGTTATTAACAGGCATTAGTGATCTGTATTTCTCACAATTGGCTTCAAGAAGTAAGAGAGTAGAGACATTTTTCATATACTTTAAGACTAGGATGAATGTCAGCATTCAGGTTTCCTCCAGTCAAGATGGCAGGATTTCAGAGAATTCCTTCTGTCATTTCTGGTGTGTTGATACCATAGTTGTAAATCCAGACCACTCACTCAAGTGCAAAAATATCTATTAAACTATGGTACAACAAATGGCTTTGAGTTTGCTTTAATTCAAATAAATTTCCAGTGTTTTCCAGTGGTCATAGAAATATTGCTTAACTTTCTAATTAAAGGTTATTAGTATTTCTATCAGTCTTTAATGATAGTATGTAAGTAAAATATTGCATCCTATCTACCCAGCTGCTTAGGTACAGGCTTCATCATGCAACTCTTTTATGCACTGCAGATCACTTTGACCACTCAAGTTATCCCTTTAGCTTCAGCAAATTCTCCTCTGCATACTTTAGTGTTATAAGGGCCCCAAGCCCAACATTTAACTTTCTTTTAGGACACCCAGTCCATTTTGCCTTGCCATAGTTCATATTGAAGTCAGAGTATTCTAGGACCTACTGTTAAAAGGATATTCAGCATCTTTTTTTCCCATCAGAAAGGAGTAATAGATAAACTATGAGGACAAATGGGTATTAATTCAACATGAAATCCTCACATTTAGAGATTAAAACACAGTAAACTTTAATTCTGAAATTCACTGTATCTAGGGCAAGCAGAACCTGAAAATTTGAGTGCTTCAGTTTTAGGCATCCTGAAACTTCAGGCATCTGTTTGTGTTTTTGCTCTCCAAGAAGAGCACTGTGTAAAAGGAGACTGTCTAGTGTGCCTGTGCCTTTGGGGGAGATGTGGTCATGATTAGTGCCAGCAGCTCAGTGAGGCATGGAGGTGACGAGAGCTCTGTGTAGCTCTAGCACAGGAGGTCCTTGGCCATTTTGTGTACACACCACATGGAGCAACTTGCTTACCCCCTGCATATCAGTCACGGTAACTGTTCATGGACTCGCTCTCAGCTTATAACAATGTGCAATGTGATTTTTCTTTGAGGTTTAAAATAGCTCACATTTGCTATGCATAGGTGGTTTATGGTTGTACAGAGTGTACAAATGATCTGTAGCTCCTCTGACACTGGGGTTTCAATTCCTCTGTCTAAATGCAATCACTTACTGCGCCAGCAGGTACATCTGAGCTTGTCACTGCTGGCTCAGTGTATAGTCCATGAGATGTACTGTAGACCTCTAAAGTGGGTCAGATGAATCATTCCTCAGAAATTCCCTTTTCTCTCTGCTGAGCACAAGAAGAACTGAGGATGACTAACTTGGATGTAAACATCTACATTGAAAATGTTTAGTTAGGTGATATAAAACCTGACCTGAGAGTAAGGATGAGTTAAAATGGTAGGCAGCAATACAGTGGGAGTTCTGACAGTCTCAGGACTACATAAACATTGGATTTAGAAACCTAAGTAGCAGTTAGTGACATAAAGCTATTTGTTGATTTAGCCATTTGGCCCAAATTCAAAGACAGGCACCTGAAGTCATATCCAAACAAGGAAAGGTCAATAACAAATTCTGGTAGTTCGAAAGTTTGAATATAAAAATTCAGTATGGTCAGTGAAACTATTAAAAATATTTTTTTTAAACAGTAGGCTTTCCAGGCAGCCTGCAGGACTACTTGATGGTCATAATACAGAAGGAAAAGATCACTTCAGAGAAGTTAAATGAATTATTTGCATCAGTGTTCATTCTAGAAGAAACTAAGGACGTTCCCACTCAGGAGTATTATTTTTGTTGGGTAATGAGTAGATTATCTCTTTGATATTGAAATGACTGCAGAAAAGGATAACGAACAAATGGACAATTGAGCAGTAAAAAAAATTGCCAAGAGCAGATGTTATTCACCCAGTTGTTCTAGGCCAGTGCGAGGATGAAATAGCTGAATTATTAGTGAGGGTGTGTAATTTCTTGCCTGGAATTGCCTTAGCAGCAGGACTGAAGAGTGCCAAATGGGATGTCGGTTTTTAGAACTTATTCCAGGGAAGATCTGAGGAACTGCAGGCCTGCAAGACTGACATCTATACAGGGCACATCAGTAGCATGTTTAATAAGAACAGAAATAATGCACATCTGGAACTACTCCATGTCTATTTCCATAGAAGTATTGCTTTATAAATGTAGAGTCCTTTGAAAAATAAAAACCTGTGTAGATAAGGGTGATCTGGTAGGGAAGGTCTACTTGGATTTCCAAAAAGCTTTTTACAAAATCCCTCAGTAAAGATTTTAAGAAAGTTAAACATCTGTGGCCTAAAGGGGAATTTTTGTTTAGATGAATATCGGAATGAAAGACAGAAAACAGAAGGTAGGAGTAAATGTTTAATTTCACATTGAAGTGAAATCACCAGAATAATTCTGCAGGAACTTCAATATACCTAAAATGTCCTGCAAAAGGGATGAGCGCCAGGGTCAAGTTTGCTAATCATACTTAATTACCCAGAACATCAAAGTACAAGGGCCAAATGTGGAGGACTTTATGTCACTAAAAAAATAGGCGGTAAAATGGTGAAGGAAATTCACTGTTAATAAATGTGAAGTGCATGGAAATATTCTAACTTCATCTAGAAAATAAATAGTGGGCTCTGAGATCATCTCACCGGTCAGGAGTGAGACCTAGCTGCAAAAGTAGATAACTATGAAAATGTCATATAAATATTAAATGATGAACAAAAAAGTAAGTCAAACACTGTTTTTTTTTTAATAGTAGAACAGAGAGCATCACTACACCACTGTACAGAGCCACGATCTACTGATGACCTAAGATTCTGTAAAGCTGCGATCTCCTTGTCTCAAAGTGGATGCAGGACATATAAACCAGGTTCTAGGCAATGAGGTCTGGAAAAGAGGTTTATATCTATGAAATCACCAGAGTCATCAAGAGCTAGATGACGCTTCTTCACAAACTCTCCCAATGCCAGAACTAGTGGGCATGCAATGCAGCCAAATGGAGTTGAAAATAGCTGAAAGCTGGATGTGAGGCATAGTGCGAAGTATCATACAGACTTGACTTGCTCTTATTCCTCCATAGGCACATGCTTACATCCACTTCTGGAGGCAGAAAATGGAGCTAAATTGACATTTGATCTGAAGTAGTAGGGTCATCTTTATATTTTTAAATTATTTACTGTTAATCGTGTTCTAAATACATGCAGGGTTTGTAAACTAGGGTGCTTGAGGACTCTAAACCTTTCCATGGGGTAAGCAGCTGGTAGATGGAAATGAGGATCACTCTGTGTATAGGAACTCCAAAGTCAATTCTTCTCTCCTGTTCAGCTTTTATAGGGATACTGTTGAGAGTTTCACATTGGAAAAGGCAAGGACTGAAAGAACACAGAAAAGAAACTGCTCTTTAGTGGCACAAAGGCATGTCTGAAGGCCAACATTAGCAGATTGGCTGAGTTGCAGTTAAGATTTGTTCCTCATCTCTCTGTGGATTGATTACTTAGCTTACATATAAATAGAATATTTAAGTATGTGATGCATGCTTGTGCAATGTGCGCTGCATACAAGTCCAACATCCAAAAAATCCAGAGTAGCGTGTTTTGATTGTTGCAAAAATAAGTGTACATTTTTCCAGTAAATATGAGGTATGCTGCTGGGTATCTCATTTTAAAATATTTGTATTGCTCTGTTACGCTTCATTTTCCTTTCTAATGAAGTATAAAGCACCCCATTTTCCCTGGCCAGTCAACCTCACTGGTTCTACTGAACTGAACTTCCAGAAATAACTGCCAGAATGCAAAAGTTGAAGGGGATTCTTATTGTTGAAGGGGATTCTTATTTAATATAATTACATACTTGACAACTTTGTCCTTTGGTTTTGCTTTAAACCCACACGATGGTGTATTTGACATCAGAAATGGAATAGACTTCTTTTGTGTAAAACCATATTAATCTGGTTGTGGCCCTAGTTTTCCAAACTGATCTAAGACAAGCGATTATTTCTGGGATTCACATATAGAAAAATAATACATACCTAACCTTGAACACAAGAGTAATCCCAGTGACTACAACTGTGTTGGAGATGATGGAACTCACCAGATTTCTTCACAGAAGTTTTTGGTTTGTAGCATGGGGCCACAATTGTTTTGTATTTTAATTTCTTGCAATGCACAGCAACCATACGTTCTGGGTTTGGTTCTAACTGATATGTTTCCAGATTCCTATAACTTTATATTATGAGGGGATGCTTTGCTTTGACATGAAATAAATTACTCATAAAGGAAGATACCACTTATCACAGTTGAGTATATTAACTACTAATCCATGTTAAAGCCAGGAATATTTGTTGGCTAAGGAGTATTTCTTAACAATAACAAGCATGCATTCTTCTGTCATATTAAAAATCTTCAATATTAAATTCTAGACCACCTGAAAGAAAAACAAATAAATCTTTTTTTATGTTTTGATGAAGAGAGTAAAACTTACATAAATTCACAAGAATTAATGGCAAGTATAAAGAACAAGTTCCAAATAGGATATGACCAAGTTATCTTCCATACAAACATGAGTCCAAATTCTTTAATTCTGGCAAGAAAAGTAGTCACTAATTGTCCCCCTTTATAAAATTATGAGCTCAAAAGGAACAACAACCAGACAACATAGACATAAATCATGAAACTCATCACCAAGGTATAGTACAGAAGCCAAAACTGTAAATGAGCTTCCAAAATAATTGCACAAATTAATGAAAGAAAATGTCCACTAAGTGCTATTAAACGCAAAGACTTCAGGTTCCAGCTATTGTAGTCCATGATTCACAGATTGCCAGGAACCAGCAGGATGCACCAGTGAAAGGAGTGTGGGAAGATTGCCTTACAAGCATCTTTTCCTGAGAGGAGTCAAAGCCAAAATAGTGAGGTTTATGCCCTCCTAATCACAAACAATACTAGCCAAAATTTCTTCTAAGTGTAAACAGAACTGGCCTGACCCACCTTTCTTAGGTGGCTAACTACCTAAAAACGAAGGAAAAATTAAAGACTTTCAACAGTTTCTGGAATGATCTTTAAGGACTGATTGCAGCGTATGTAAGTAGTTGCAGTACGCTAACAAAGCAATCCAACACTTGCAGTTAACAGTGCTATATTAACAAAACAAAGCAGTTGAGCTCCTCCCACTCCCCACACACTGAGCTGCTCTCCTACTGTAAGTGTTTTTGGAGAGCAATTGTGATCTCAAGAAATGTTTAATTTTTGAAAGAACGGTTTTTATTCACAGTGGAACAAGCCTGAATTTTACAGACCCCCACCAAAAAAAAAAGTTTTTTGTGAATAGTTGGTGAAAGGAGCCTAAGGAAAATGTGTACCTAATCCTATTAGCTGACTTAATTTAGAATTATTAAAAGCCTTGATACACAGGATTTAACACAATCTTTCTAGCAGGGTGTGATGTAATCTATTTTTGTTCCTCAGCTAGCAGATGGCTTACCTTTAAGTAATTTCCAATATGTTAGGAGATCAAAAGCCATCCTTACACCATGGAGGCAGTAATCGTTCCTCTCTGCTGGGGGTTTCTTGGTACTGCGGTGGGGATATGCAAAAGCTGCTGGCATTTCCCAGCATAGGAGGACGACATTTCTTCAGACTTTGAAGTTAATAATCCTTCAGAAGTTGAAAAACTGATAGATTTTCAAAACCCTTTTAATGTTCTATATGGCATGTGCTAAAGTAAATATCTGTAAGTAATCACTGCGGACTAGTGCAAGAAGTGCTTGCACACACAAGCGCAGGGTATGAGCAATTGTGGGTTGTGTGAGGCACACTGCTCTACTGCAGCAGTGCTACTCCAGGGAGCAGAGGATCTGACTGGGTGGCACAACTCACTCTCAGGACCCTGCTAATCAGCTTGGTGCACATCAGAATGCCCTGCTGCCCCCGATCCTGAAACGCTGCACAACAGCCCTACATGTGTCAGCATCCCCTTTCTGTGCTTTCTGTTGACAAAGCTCTGTTTGTGGTAGCATAGATTCAGTCTCATCGCTTCCCCTCTGCAGAGAGAGCAACATTTTGTTTTCCTGCAAATGAAGATTCAGCCCTAAAATGCCTGTTAGCAGGTGGGTTCAGACAATGAAAGGGAGCTGATTAGGACTGCTCATGACAGCCTCATTGATAGCATGCCATGCAGTTTCCAAAGCAGACATATTGAATCGCCTGGAATTTATCCCTATATCAACTTTAAAAAGTAATTTCAGTATAGATAGTTTTACTTTTCCTTCCTGGTTCAGTGTTCTCCAGCTGTTTGGTGACAAAAAGACCATAAGACATGGGAAAGAAGAGCACCATTCCGGTAGGGAGCAGCAGTCTGGCCAGGCCTTTGCTTTAGAGCAGGGGGTTCAAACATTTTGAATAAAGTGATTTAAAAAGCAATTTATAAAAATATATTTTAAAAAATTGTCAATTGGGCACAAACTTTCCAACTTCTGATCACATCGTATTTACTCAGTAATGACAGTTTTTGCTATTCTACTACTGAACTGTTAACGTCACTCGTACTCTCCCGATGTGATTTAGAAGTTGGAAAACTTCTAATCAGCTTTTTCTACAGCCACAGGGTGCAAAAATTAGTATTCAGAGATGATAATGAAAGGGTCTATGTGTAAGTGTTGCTAATACTGACTCATTAGCATTTTCAAATAATGTAAAATTAACTCTGAAATTAGGTTACCCTACACAAAAGCCTACAATTACTAAAATAACTGAAGGCCATTTCATGTTAAATTAAAAATAATACTTGAGTTAAGCATATTTATTCTTGAAATTTTAAGAGTCCCACTATTCAGGAGCAGGAAGTTGGTGACTGAACACCTGGAAAAATGTTTGCTTTTGCCAGCTGTAGCTTCTCCACAGGTGCAGAGAAGGGTTTTTTCTTCATTTGGACTTACTCAAGTCATTCATTCAAGCTGAGAAACTGATCGGGTACTGAAAAAACAGGAAAGTTTGTTTTTTTATTTCAGTCTATGAATAAAAATTGGGTGGTAGAGACTTGGATGTAGTAGCTTTAAACTCTTAAAAAGTTAAAATGGCAAGAAAACCTCAGGGGCACTAATGAAATGCAGACCGTATTATCATAGTCGATTTTAACATATTTTGATAGCAAAAATCATAAGTTTCCAGAGCATTCCAATTGCCTAGAAACATTTTTACAGCACTTTCCTGTAAGCATCCAAAAACAATTTATAGGCTACTCTTGAGCCAAACATTAATCATCTAGTTGGTAAGGAGTGTCATATACAGTTTTATGAGCATAAACCAGAGCAAAAATAAAAAGTCTGAAAGACATACAGATTGACATAATATTGTTACAAAAATACATATAAGGCACACCTGCTGTGCAGTGCAGCAGATGTTGCCCAGGCAGTTTGAGGTGCCCAGGGCTGGCCACAACCTCTGGAAGCTGGGGCAATTGCCTTGGGGTGCAGCTGGACACCCATCCTGGGTTGGCAGGAGATGACCCTTCTGCAGGGTGCAGGTAGGAGTGTCCTGGCTTTGCTGGACACAGGGGAGACCCTGGCTCTCCATCCCACCACACAGCCTGGGATGGGGTGCTGCGTGCAGGGCAGCTCCAGGTCCCCATGGCTCAGGTAAAGCTGCTGACGCTGTGTCCACGCACCCCAGAAGCACAGAGGATCAGGAGGGCTCATTAGCTGCTCTCTGCTGAATTCAAGCAAGTGCAGAAACCTTTCTTCACTGTTTAACTCCCCCAGCAGGAGAACTGACTCAAAGAAAGGTTAGGGCACAACCGCGTCAGGGTTCTCTAGTGAAAAGAAAGGAATTATACCGAAAGCATGGCCAGGAGTATTGCCTTCATCCAATTTACTTCTGCCAAGGTTGCAGGGAATACAGCAACAGTTTCAATGTGTTCACAAGCTCAGGAATCAGCTTCATTTGTCCAAACATGAATACAGGGGAATATCAGACATGGCACACTGTGGGGCAGGGTTCAGCAACTGGTTGCTAAGAATAGGGAAAAAATGTTGCCAGGGATACTCTTTATTTGCAATAATGAAAAATCTCTTGTAAACAGGCTAGTATTTTGGGCATACTGTAAATGTCTGTTTTACTTGGGGGAACTAGAGACAAAAAAAGACAAAACAGTAGTTGCTGGTAACCATTTTTATGCTGACTGTTGCAGTAAGAACAGTCTCCCGATATCTCCCTGTGCAACCCCAACAGCCTGGGCTGCAGCAGCCCTGACCCTCACTCAGAACCCTTCTCTTCTCTCCCTGTGTCTTAGGGATGCCTGGGGCAAAGCAGTGGGCTCAGCTGTAGCTAATTCTGGTCTTTTTCTTCCTGTCTTCTTTCCCTGAAAGAGAAGTTCCCTGTGCATGGAGATTTACCTGCCTTCTCTGGGGCTTCTGCAGCCAGACTGGCTGTGCACCACCTCCCCTTGCAAACCTTCACCTCCTAACTCATAAACCCTCATGAGGATTGCTGACACCCTGTTTCTAGGTGGCCTGTATATCCCTCTCTTCAGCTTCTGCTTCTCTCCCTCTGTGGTCTCATCTGTTTTCTTCTCTTTTTACCCATACTTTATACAAGCACATACTTTTTGTTCTGTCCTGTTCACCTGTCAGACTCCAGAACTGAAGACCTATCCAGCTGATCTCTATTTTCAAATTAGGAAACTGAGGCACAGAGCAGGGATGTGATTTATTCAATGTAACCCAGGATCCTGCTGTTTCACTCAGTCACCTCTGCTTCTTCCCTAAGCTCTTCACTTTTAACAAAACGAGCCTTTGCTTTGACTTCAATCTCTATTACTAATGAGAAACCTACACTTAGGGAAATTAAAGTTAAATTGTAGTCTCACTAGCCAGTGCTCATAAAATTCAATCTGTTCAGTCACGTGGAATCAAACAACAGGTTCAAGCAATAATCATGTGGTGTCTGACCACAGAGGAAACAACAGTGAGCCATCCCACATTAGGAAGACACCCTGTATAATTGGGGGAAATTAAGTAAGATTTCTTTTGGTGTTGTGTATCTTGCAGAAATATCTTAGTGCAAAGCAGCCTCTTTCAGGTATGGCAGCAAGGGAAATCAAAAAGCTAAGTTAGCAATAGGTGTCTGAGGAGAAGTGTGAATCTCATAGCCATTAAAATAGAAAGGAAAAATCTCTCTGATTTACACCTACATTTCTACTGGGTATTCTGTACTCTTTCCACTAGCTAAGCTGGATTTGATGCCCAAAGGGATCAAAACAAATGAGTCCTCACTAGGTTGTAAACAGGGGATAGGTAAGGGTCCATGCCAATTAAAAAAATGACCATGTCCTCATGTTCATAGCTCAGTGTCTGGGATTCAAGTCCCTGTCTAAGCATACATTTGCAAAATACAGAAATCTTAGCAGTGCTTCCCAGGTATATTTGCTGCCTGAAATATGAACTGAGGAGGAACCTCAGGCTGGCATATTAGCAAAAGCAGAGGACGCCAGCTTCTTCTGAACACAGCACAGGGAACAATTATGCACAAAAATCTCTCTGATATGTATTCCAGTGCAGGCCAATGGCGCACAAGCCATCCCATCCCAAGGTGTCTGGACATAAAGGGCTTGTCAGAATGAATATAAGATGACTACTGTGTGTCTGTATATATATAAAAAAATAGCACAGCACAGCAGTGACTGCACAGAGCTTTCTGTATTCCTACTGTGTACCAGGCAAAGATTTTTCAGTTCATACATCATTCACAACTTGCTACAGGGATTCCACAAAGCCAGTACATATGCTCTACACAAAGGAAGGGGGAAAAAAGGAATAGATTCAGAAAAGAAAAGATTCTGAAAGTATGTCTGCTGGATGAGTAATCAGTGCCAGGGCACTAACAATACACAAAGCTTAGCAAGAAACAAAATAAATAAGTAAACAGTAACATCACCTCTACCCTGTCCAAGCCACTGTGATGCAGAGTGCTACCTCTGATACCACAGTGTATCTCTCATGGCACAGAGAGCAAGCAGCAGCCAAAGGGATTTGTTCCTGTTCCCCCCAAGAAGTATTTGCATCATTTGGCATATAAAGAGCAAGGGAAAGTAAGAGAAGAGTGAGTATTAGAAACAGGCGGAGTTGGGGGGTTGGAGGAGGGAATTCAACTCACTGAACTTCATCAATCTGCAAGGTAGGTGTCTTATCTAGGATACTTATTTAGGCCCTTTTGTAGTGTGCAGGGAGAAAGAGGCCCATCTTCTTTCTTCTTTCTTCTTTCGTCTTTCTTCTTCGTTTGCAGACTACCATGCAAACCTGACAACAGCAGAGGTGAGCACAGATGGAGAGTGGGTGAGCACTATTGTGTTTGCTCTTTGATAGGATACCTCCCATCACCACCAGAGACTGAACCCCAAACCTCTCCTGCTGAAAGATTCTCATCTTTTCTGCAGAAAAAAGTCTGCACAGGGACTCACCAGTGGGCTTTTATGGGTAGTGACACAAAATGAGAGAGTCATTGGTAGTAAAAGCAATTTAGAAGGCAAATTTCCAGCTAGAAGGTTCAAAGGCAGTGGCAGGATGGAGCAGATTAACATAGATTCAGATAATCTTTTCTGGTTAGATCCCTTTGGGGGATTTAAAACAGCAAAATGAAGGAATTCTTTGGCACAAATAACTGGTGAAACACATACAGCTGTATGAAAGGAAGATGCATCAAAAACAAACCACATTTTTATCCTTGCTCCCCCAAAAATCTTGCTAAGAAATTACAATAATAGCTAGTATGATTGACAGCTACAGGTAATGCCTGCTGTTGTGTTACTTGATGCACCATCCTTAACCCACTATTTAAGTAAATTATGCTGAAAAGAAAATTTGGAAGGCTTCACATAGCATTTATATTGCTATGGGTTCTATGCCATAAGCAGTGGTTAAAAAGTAGTTTATAGATCCTATATTACACACAAGGCATTGCTGCAGCACAGTGCCAAGCCCCGATCTAATCTAGAAATGTGTTTTAACTCTGAAATGAATACTGTAATGCAGACTGCCTGCTAGTTCTGTTTCAACCATATTTTATTTCCTGGGGTTCTGAGCTGATTGTAGCAGAAAAAGGTGCCAAGACAGTCTCTTGAATTAAAATATATGGGTTACATATGCACCAAGTTTTATACACAGTTTAGACTTAAATATCAGCAGTATAAGGCATGTTGGGATGTAAACTGTTTTCAGATGTGTCTTTGGGCTTGAGTGGAAAGGAAAATATTAATGGTACTTAAACTGATGGCAGTCAGGTCCTAGAAGGTGAGCTGCAAAGTCCTGAAGGGGAGCTGCTATGTTTCTCAAAAGCTATAACCTTGACATTGAAGTTAGCTCTATTTCTCCCTTATACAGCAACGTGTTGCATTATGGCTGTCTAAATATTCCTGGAAGTGTTTCAGAGATTTTGTGACCCAGATGTGGATTATGTGTAACACTAACTATGTACATGCTGGAGATGATTACGCTGGGAGCTTTCAGATTCCATTCTGCACGTGTAGCACTGAAAAGAAACTTGACTTGTACTTATGAAATTCCTTTTGACCATAAGAAAAACAGAAGGAAACCCCCTTTGGAGACTTCCATAATGGGAAACAGGAAACAGGGCTGTCGAGTGGAAAGTTTGCAGCACAGGAAAAACAATGGACTATATAAACATAAATGCCATTATCAGATACCCTGCAATGGCCTTGCAATAGGTCTAAAGTTGAAAATATGCTGTGGTTTGTGTTTTCATTCAGATCTAAAGATTGCTTTATGGGCTATTCCTCTTCCTGTTGAGATCAAGTGGTATTTTCATACTGACAAATGGGCATAGGTTAAAACCCAAGGGTAGTGGTTTGAAAAAGATACTCTTTATGAGACTTTTCAGCATCTTGACTCATTTCTGCTCCTTGTTTTTGCATATCTTCATAGCCAAAGCTGCTGAATTGGAGCAGTTATCACAAAGTTGTCTTGGGTAGCAGTACAATGAGTTTCATTGATAGCATCTAAATATTAAAAGCAGGATCCTGGTATTTCAAAGTTCCATCCATGACTTTAATTTCTTTACAGGACTGATAACAAGGCAAATTTTTCATCAGCATGGGAGTCTGTTCTAGGGATAGTACTGCAGCTTCACACTTAGATCTCAGACATTTCTCCAAGGCTTCCCTCAAAGGAAGAAAACACAGAAGATGTCACAGTCTGGCTGCGTGGTGCTTGAGCTCTGCAGAAGAAGCAGCTGATTAACTATTTGGAGTATTCCTACAGTGGTGGTTCTTCATGCAGACCCTCTTTAAGACGGTTTAAAACAAGTTAGCAGTCTCCAGGGAGCCAATGGTGACTTTGGCTCCCAGTGAAAGACAAAGCAACGTCAAGACAGCTTATGCTAGCTAAACTCACTAGAACAGTATGTAACCAAACCAGAAGCTGCGCCGTTTTTAACTCATGGTCTGGGAGTTTTGCAGATAAATATTATCACCAGTCATCCTACTAAGGTAGATTTCCAGATCCATTGCACTAATGCCGGAGAGGGTTTTAAGACACATGTACAGGGCAAAAGTTGTAGCCTTGTCCCACAGGTTTTGTGCTACTACAGATGGGGAAGGAAAGCCTCTGATTAAATACAGATGTTTACACTGAGGTGGTCACCAATGCCATTAATAGCAATAGAACTAATATATGCTTCATTTCACTTCAGAGTTTTAAAAACTGTCCCTACAAAATGGATGTTTCTTTGCATTGTTGCAAGTTGAGACTGGCTCGGGCAAATGCATCCACACTGTAAAGGCCAATATTTAGGTCAGATTAATTCTAACCCTCGCTCATACCTGCCAAGTACATCCAGGAGCCCAGGAGGGTCAGCTGCATGGTTCCCCTCAAAAAGGCTGAATTCAGCACAGCATACTCTGTAGCACTGGCTCTCTTTGCAGAGACAAATTGAAGATGGAGCAGCACAGGACCAGATCTCTTATGCTGCTACAATCACAGAAGGTTTTAGAGAAAGCATATGTTCTTCTCCAGGTGGGATATACACATCCTGGGCTTCCTACTGCCTCCAGTAACAGGATGAAGTAGTGGTTTACGCGTGCTGCTTCCTTTCTGAGTCTTTATTACTGCTAAAGCAAGAGTTGGATATTGCTCTTGGAGTTTGTTGACTGATTTAGTCCTGGTGAGAGAGATTATGTTATTAATTGGGTATACTGAATATATCACTTATCTTTTATCTTTAGAGATACTTCACAGCTCTTTTGTAATTCCTGTGTTTAAAATCATATGCTTGGTATACACAGATACCTTTTACTTTGCTAAAGCCAACACTGAAGATTTTAAAAGGTCTCTTTTGCCTCGAGAATCAGAAATTGAATGTGTTTATGGCCTCCAGAAAATTATCTCTTTAATCTTAAGCAACTTCACTGGCAATGTTTAGATCAAATAATCGGATTACAACCATGTTGAAAGATACACCCCCAAGTGAATGAGTAATGTAATTTCTGTGTAGCACAAAAGATATCTACCCAAAATGGCACCATCCACTCTAGATGATCTCTACTATCTTAAAATAATATGATTCAATCAAAGCTGGTTTGCTTGATAAAAATAGAGTGAATTATTAGCTAAGTGGAATCAACTAATTCTTCTTCCAACTTCTTCAATTAAGTTATTCTTCCAAATATTAATTTTGCCCTTTCACCCTACCCTACTCACAGGGTGTTTCATCCATCCCTGGGAACTGAATCCCAGCATCCTCTGGGCATTTGCAACCTTGGTGGCCACCTGCAGATGGGAGGTCTCTGCTGAAGGAGGTCATATTTCCCCTGTCTCAGTCAGCAGGGCTTCCTTCCACTCCCTATGCCTGGGAAAAGGTCTTTTGTCTGTGGTGCTCAGTCCCACTGTGCCTCAGCATTAATCAGTCCTCTTCCTGGCCTCTATTTTCAGTTTCTCTCTTTTGCAGTCTCTGAGCAAATGAGGAACTGATTGGTTATGTAAAGAGAGCACAGAAGGGGGCATCTGCATTTGTGGTCACCCCTGACTCCATGCCATCCCACATGGTTCTCCTGAAATGGTGGTTAAAAAGTGATGATTATGACATGTGAAGAGGACAGCTGAGGGCTTCAATTTGTCAGAGAATTCTCTGCGTTTTCTAGTTCTGCAGTTCTGTGGAGGTTTTCCTAAATGAGCTGTGACTGAGGGAAGTAAAAAAATTAACTACCTCTCTTCAGGATATAAGGTGTAAAATTAAAGCAATCAGAAAGAAGACACCACGCTTCCTAACAGCCAAAGGCTCAACTTCTGTCGGCTCAGTGCTGAGCTCTCCCCACCATTGTCTGCCCTCGGAATTAGATTCCAGTTGCCGTTTTCTGAAGTACCTCATTGACTACTGCTTAAATTTTCCTTGTGTGTGATTTGAAAAGCCTGGCTATACTTTCTGTTCACCCCAGCCACATCATTTTCAATGAAACCTTTATTCTGGAGTTAATGACAGAGCATACTTCATGGTCCTGCTGTACAGATCCTACGAACAAATGACTTCAGACTGCTGTAGTCATTGAGGAGAGATAGGACCTCCACAGGGCAATTCATCTTCCCTGTCTTAAATACCTGTTTTGGGATAGACTAATTCATTCTCTAGAAGTGCCTGTATCTTCCCATTGACTATTAAGAGACCTTAATGACTAGCAGATAATAATTTGGAAGTCTAAGACTTAACTTAGAAGTCTAAGATGAAGGCAAATGAAACCCATCATAAACAGGCAGCTGATTTTTTTGCCTAGGCTGCTTTCTGTAACTGAAAAGTGACTCCAGACAAATATTAGCATTCCCAAACTTAGTGTCATCACTGAAAAGATGATTTTCTTTAAGGACTGAAGAAAAATGTTATTGAAATACCGTTTTGTTAGTACCTTAGAAGAAGAAAGACAGAATATCCCAGGGAGAACATTAAATACAAGCTGGCAGCTGCCAGCAGGAGGAAACCCAAGCTAAACTTATTGACTGTTAAGAGGTTCCTTTACCTTTCCATATTAGGATTATGTTAGAAATAACTAAGATAATATTTTGAAACTGCTTATGAAATCAACAGTAATGCAAAAATCAAGGAGATAAAAACTTTAATTTCAGAACATAAATTTTTAGGCATATAAAGCCATCTGGCATTCTCCATCCAGCAAGATGGGCTCATTGGACAAGATTAATTTCCTAGGAATGGCTGGATGGTGGATGCATCTTGGTACATTGTGAAAGATATGGTAAGAGAACCTGAAATGGGACTGCTGGTCAGTAGCATAGCCCTTTCTCTTTATGCTGCAGTACATGTTCAAAGTGTGGTAGGAAGTCTTTTCAAAATTCTTCCAGAAATGGACATTTTAGCCACAGAAGAGTATTGCTTCCAGAAAACTTCCTTTATGCCCTCTGTCCATCTGATCAGAAAAAAAGTCAGCTTGTTCTACAACTAGTTTATAAAAGGAAACACAATGTTTAAGAAGTTCCCAAGAAAATGCAAATGATGGCAAAGGAACTCAGAAAAAGGATTTTCTACCTCTGTATGTATGTTTTTTTATAGCAGTCAGTGTTACTAGAAGATATTTGAATTTTGAACCTCATGGAGTGAAAAAAATAACAGAATAACAGAAGTGCAAGTTTGGAATGTGTTTCTGCTGTACAGGTTTGATTTCAGCCATAATTACTTGATTCTTAGTTTTTGTGGGTTTAAAATGACCATTATCCCAAGGATGTCAGTACAGGTATTGCTCATTTTGATCAGCCAGTTTGGGAAGTGGAAAGTCAAGAGAAATGGGGATTCAGGGACCAATAAATGATGCTGCAAGTGAGCTCATTTTCACTGATCAGAGTTGCTTTGCCACAAGACTGGCATCTTCTCTGGGACATGAAAGGTTGCACACGTACGCAGGACCAAGCTGATGATTTAGAGGCAACAAATGTTGCAGAACAATGCATTTTGAGAAAACCCAGGTGAAGGAAAGTGCCTGGAAAGCTCACCAATTTAGAGTCACACTTGGGTTTTAAAAGGAAAGTTTTAATGAATAATGTTTGACAGAGACTAGTTTAGTCAGACTTTAAAAAGTGAGATAAAAAGGTTCCCAGTGCTGAGGTTTCCATCCTTCATCCCTTGATATCTCCTTCATCTCTGAATATCTGGAATGACTAGAGTCCCAGCTGTCTAGCAAGATCACTTTGCATTTAGCAGCATTTTACATGTTGAGTCTTCATCAACTGAAGACCAGCCGTAAATACTACCTATCAGTTCAACATCACTCAGACAGATGCATGCTTTACTCTCTTACTGTTATGCAAAGACCAGTGAGTTACTTTTACATTATCATACCTTTCAGGAGAGAGTTAGGCAAACTGCACTGCAGATGGATGCGTGTATCTAGCAGCTACCTCATTTTTTTAATTGAAATTAGATATTCCAGTTGCGCAGACTGGCCTGAAATATCATCAAGGAAGTGCAGAAGCTAGATACATAAATAGAGAATATTGGATTGACTTATTGGCATCACTACAATTGCTGGTCTCAGTCCATCCCTTTGCTTGAAACCAAACACTTTTGCCTTTACTGTTATTTGCATGGGACCATATTTCCACGCATCCCACCCCCAATAAACAGTGACTATTGCCATAAATCAAGAAGAAACCCTTCTGTGTGTTTTGGATAGTCATTGTTGCCCCAGTGAGCATCACAGGAGGCAGGAGGGCCGTGGCTGTGCCCAAGGCTGCTCTCCACTGCAGAGCTTCTCTCTGCAACAGGTGCAGTATCAAAGATGACAAGCCTTTCCCACCTTCATCTCAGAGAAAAGCAGCAGCATAATGAAGATATATAGGAATTTTGCAGACAAGTAATCACATGGTAACTGATCCCTGTTATTTAATACCACCAGAGCTATTTCAAATACTGTTAGGACTTGTCTGTGCCCACCAGTATCAAGTTCTGCTAATCAGTGATCTGCGAATGCGCATGGCTCATTAGGGTGCCGAGAACAGCTGTCCTTGTCCACTCAGGATCAGATTACAGGATATCATTAACTTGGATTCTATATCCGCTTCGAGGCTTTGTTACAACTAACTCATATTTCTGTCTTAGTGTTTGTTTGGGGTTTTCGTTTGGTTTGGGTGTTTGGGGAGGTTGGTTTGTTTGGGTTATTTGGGGGGGTGGGTTTTTTTAATTTTCCTGGAAACCAGGATTTCTGCTTTACCTGCTTCTGTTCAGTATCATTTTAATGTAAATTCAAAACAAAGCTGTAAATACAGCGTTCATTGTAACTAGTGCAATAAATCACAGAATAGGTTCATGCCTGTTGCACATGGCTGTGCTCAAGCTTTATAGTTCAATTGTTTTAGTGGAACATTTTAAACCCACTTGAATCTCTTATTGCCTGTAAATTATGTAAAAATAAATACATATAAAACCACATTACAAATTTCAGAGCAAGATTTTCAGTTTAGTGACTTTTATCTGATAAAATAATACACTGGTTTGGCTATTACTGCATGGCTGAAGTACAGTTCCAGAAACATAAGGCTGAGTACACTCCTTCCCATGAACTGTACTCTAATTACAGTATGGGTTGTTTGATTTTAAATGCTGCTTCCTACTAAAATAATAGGAAATAGGTAGAAAAAAATGGTGATGATACTTTTTCCTTACTTTTCTGAGGCAATATGATTCTTTCTATGTTTTTTTCTGAGTTAATCTTAAGATAGATCAAACAAATAGAAGAAAAAGATGAATTCACAATTGATGTAATAGGGAGCCAGAATAAAAAAATGACCAATACATTGTTACCTGAATGTTATTCAATTATCTTGACTATTATTATCCCAGGGTAATTAAACAATTATAAATTGTTTTAATGAGTCATTTATTCAAATAAAAATACCCAAATTCAGTAGTCATTGTGAATAATTACACCAGCAAAAAGGCGGAAAAGAACATTCTATTAGAGTCATTGCTGTCTATAGCAAAAGTGAGTTTATAATACCCTGTTTTACTCATGTCAGCTATTACGCAATTACTCATTAGTAGATCTGTTATTTGATAGTCGGCCTGATTGTTCATTACTGTTCTTCTAAGCAGATTTCTTACATTCAATATGAGTATGACCAAAATCTCCTTATTTCAGTACGTGGAACAGGATTAGGTTCCTAGAACAGCTAGAATTCCTAGCGCAGTTTACTAATTAGTAAGATTAACTAATTAAGATAATTTAGATTAGTAAACTATTAATGCAAACTGTAGATATCTGGATATAATATGATGCTCAAGCTGGGGCCCTAGGGTAAAAAAGTGTTTTTGAAAGAAACTTTCCAGACTTTGTTGCCAAAAAAACATGTCTTGTAATAGACCCCACTCAAAAATCAGGTTTGGTGTACACCGAATATTCAGGTGGCATTCTGACTGGAGTGCCTCTGAAATGAGACTGTCAATACGCAGTTAGATACAGAAGCAAATGTCTCAGTTCTCTCCAAGAGAAGCTCACAAAACACCTGCAACAGGAGTTGGACTGTCAGCCTCATCAGTAAATATCACTCTTCCTCCAAGTCCCACAATGCACTCTATGTCCTAAATACATAAAACCACTTGATGAATCTAAACAGAATACCCATGAGCTATAGAAGTAAAGGCTGCCTGAAACAAACCAATACATCTGTGGAGATTTTTAAGGCGTCATTTATGGAACCCCATTATGTTTCAGTGTCTTGATCTTCTCTTACTCCTTCTGAACAAGCTTTTCCACAGGGATGACTTTAGATCATGATAATTAAGACACTGAAGCCTGAAAATGTTGGCCATATTGTTTAGCTTTCTGCAGCCTGAATCCAAAAATGTTAATGCTCCTGATCTGGCATGAGTGCTTAATAATGTAAGTGATCTGAATTAAATGCAGTTGTGTGTGCTGTGCCCTTGAACCTCTGGCTGTGAAAATGTATTCACTTTCGCTCTGTATAAATGATGTGCTATGTACATTTCCTTAGCGAAAGACAGGCAAAATAAGACTCAGAATTTAACCAATTTCAGATGATTTTTGCTTAGAAGAAAAGCATATTTGTCTTTAAAAATGGAAGGCGCTGAGGACTGCCTTTGACAGAAACCACAGCAAGAAAAGCTTCAGATGCTAGCATACTGACCCACAGTCCTCAGCTACAGGTTCTAAAACCCCCAGTTCAATGTTCAGCTGTAAGTGTTCATATCTTGCAAGCAGCTGAAATACCCCTCAGGGTCTGCCAGCACCATCTCTTTCTGACAGGACAGCAGACATCCCCCAGACCACTGAGAGACCATGCAGTCCCTGAGCGTGCCCTGTCCAGGGCTGCTGGGATGGGAGAGCCCAGTTAGCCCCAGGGCACTGGCAGTGAGAAAAGGGGGACAGGTGGATCTTTTTGGTCATTTGTCTGCTCTTGCAGATCTTGCTTGGTTCCCTGATGATATATTAGCAGGAATTTTTCTTGAGCAAGATCTTTCAGGTGCTCACCGTCTGCCAGCACACAATGACAATTTAGATCGAGCAGAAAATTAGTCTGTAACCAATTTATCACTGGAATATTCTATTAAAGCAAAACAAACAAAATCATTGGTGGCCAAATTAATTTAGTTGCAACGTCCTGGAGGTACTGCAGAGCTGGCAGGCTTGTGGCATGGGTTGGAATGGATTTTTCTCAGCTGGAGATGTTGCCCCAACAATGGGAAGTAGACTGTGGGTCATGTTGTGTAGAGTAAAACTTCCGTCCTGGCTGGAAGAGCTCAGCACAGAGCACAGGCAACATGAGGGGCCAGAACAGCAGCCTGTGGTACAGGGGTTTGGGAACTTCTACTGAGTTGTATGAAGGCACTTTGAAGCTGTGTGTGTGCAGTGACCAGAAGCCATCTCTAAGCATTTATCAGCACGACTGAGAAAACCCATCTCCTTTATCTTTCAAGAGGGTGTCTCTATAGCTAGAAGCTGTAAAGAAGGAATGCAACATTTGCATGTTAGCTATTAGTGTGAAAGATTTCATCACTTTTAAAGCCGTAGCACTGAAACCTGTCAACAAAGCAGAGCCCAGGCTGTAAAAGTGGGTAAACAATAAAAAATAAATCCATGACTACTTCATCTATTCATGAATCATTGCCTATATTAATTAAGAAAAAATACAATATAAAGCCCGCTGGTATGAAAAGGTAAGTCTCAAAGGATCAAAAAGCTACAACTTTTTGTTGCAAAACAAAACACAGCAGATGAGGTGCTGATGCTTTTTCACAAAAGATTCATCGTTTAACTCTGTGCAATGACTGCTATTGAAATTCTGGCGAGACCTCAGCTCTCTGCTGCAATGCTGGGGAAGGATTAATGTTGGAATCTGCTGGCAGGACAAATCACAGCAATGTGCTTGATGTATTTTTCAAAAGCATTCATTTTAATATAGGAATCCTTCCATCTGACATAGCTTAGTCAGTGAACAGCAATTAAAGGTAATCATTCAACTAATTTAGTATCATTTGGGGGGGGGGGTATTTTTTTCCAAATTAATAATAAGGCTGTTGCAAAGGAGAATGTTGCTACCCCAAATTTCTTTTGATAAAGCAGTAATAAGAGACATAACAGAACACTCTGATGAAAACAAAGTCCCAGCTCAGAGCCTTTTCTTACAGCTTTCTTTGCAGCTGTGGCCCAAATTATAGGAGATTTCCACACACTGAACTCTGGCTCTAATTTACAGTAAGCAATTTTACCATGGGCATCTGGAAATATGTGTTTTTTCTTTCATCATATTGATTTATATGACTGTAATTATGACTATCCTGGTGTTTGG
The DNA here is from genome assembly GCF_033783945.1 of Neopsephotus bourkii. Taxonomy (NCBI): domain Eukaryota; kingdom Metazoa; phylum Chordata; class Aves; order Psittaciformes; family Psittacidae; genus Neopsephotus; species Neopsephotus bourkii. The sequence continues at coordinate 514,223 of NW_026901949.1, forward strand.
GGAAAACATGAGTTCTCCTGTTACCTGCTTGGACTTGTTAACGTTGTGCAAACCGCTGCAGGGCTTTTTCCAAAAGAAGGTACATCTGCATGCTGGCTCCTTTATCCTGCTGTCCCATCTGCTCTGTCCTGGCTCTGTGGGAGCCAGAGCACAGAGGGACAGACAAATGTGCCACACTGCCTGTGATGATGGTGGCAAGGGTCAGCCACGGGAAGCCAGGTCTGGTGAAAACTTTAGATGTTTCCTCATAAAAATGTAAACCCTTCTGCCCCCATGAAATCGGGGCAACAGAAGAAGATGGATCCTGCCTCCTTCGAGTTTTGCCTCTATCCATGGCATCAAGACCAAAACCACAGATCCAAATATCCTGAGGATCTCCAGAACTTGAATCTTACCTCCATATCTGGACCTACATTTTGCATTTTGGGTTCATTTCTGAGTAAGTAGGAGCAGCGGTATCCCACTGATCTAACATCCACAGCTATAGTCAAAGAGATATTACAACACAGCAAAGGCAACTTCCCAGCGTGGTTAAATTCATGAAGCAAGGACCCAAGCTGCTGCTTTGGAAGTAGCTGAGGACGTTTAGATGTTCAGTCTTTTGCAGCAGCTTGCCATTCAGTTCTTTTCATCATCAAACTCAGCAAGGATCATTAACACAGAAACAGATTCACCTTCACCTGTGTAAAAAAGGTCCTCTAAAAATCCCATTGAATTCAATTTAGATTCAGAGCAGGAATAATCTCTTCTACTGTGAACCTGTGCTCTTCATTGTCTTTAAATCAAAAAAGACCATTATGAGAAAAGATTGCTCTGGGACTATTTGAGGAAACTGGTTCAGAAACTGGGGTATGCATAGAACCTTCACTTCTTACAGGAAGGAAACCATTCTGCTGTGCAAGCAAACTGTTAGGGTTTATTTGGTTGAATTGACATATTTGCATGGCCAGCATGAAAAGACATAATGTGGGTTAATTTTTAGCCTGGCTTCCTGTGAAAATGAAGTTCATATGTCTTTGTTGTTTGTATAAGTGTATATCTATGTATATATTTTAACTTGACTTCTGGGATTTGACTTAGATCTGTAAAGTTCTTATGAGTTGTATGAAAATAGCTGACTACTTGATGAGAAAGATATTATTTCCTGCATTGAGGGAAAAGCATCAGTGAGTGTCTTCCCCTTTATGAGCCGCCAGAGAATCTGTGTGGAACACGGACCCTTGGGAGGGTAGGGTCACTGCTAGACCCACTGCTCACAGAGCAGCCTGCTTCTTCAGGCAATATTTAATTCTATGTTAATAAAAGCTATTTGAAAGTCATTCAGGTTTTAAACCTCAGGAATTGGGAGATGCTGGAGACCTGTTCAGGAGACGGGCTAGTTGTGTGGGCAGTGTCCTCTCATGGGTCAGACTTTATCAAAAGGGGGATGAACAGAAGATACCATCACCTGTGGTTTCTGTGCTCTGACATTTTTCTCAATCAGTTGTTCCATGTCAGTTGTTGATCTATAGCCCAGGTTCCTATAGAAACACAGCCATGGGATTGTTGCTATTTGTGTGACCGCTTGTGTTTCTGCAGACCCACGCTTTATCAAAACAACTTTTCAAGATGTTACATATTTCAACCAAGTTCACAATGGGGTAAATTCTCACAGATCGTTCATTTCACTGAGACACTGGGAAATAGCACACAAAAGGGAAAGGAAAAAAAAAAAAAAAAGGAAAGAAAACCAAAAAATCCCCAAACTGCACGAGCCCTCACAGAAGTCCTCAGACAGGACTTCCTAGACACCAGAGGCATGAATACTGTGGGACCTGCATGTGCTGCTCCAGCCTGTTTGCTGTTCTCCACACATGCAAAATGCATAAACTAAGTGGAAAGTGACTGTTTAAAGTGGCTAAGGGCATCCATTAGCTTGCCAAGTATATTTACAGCACATCTAAAAATTGTTGCTAGGATAACTAAAATGTTTATTGGCAGAATATGAGGAGAGAATTTTATAAAATGTGTGCTTCTGGACAATAAAAAGGAGGAGAGGGTGATGATTGTACTGAGTGTCTGTAACCTAAAAGTTTGCGCCGTCGCAAATCCCAGCCCATTTATAATGATATATAAATGTCATCCCTTCCATGTCTGAGTAGAAGCCAAGCTAAGGACAGATGACATCTGTTCCAGATGAAAGTGATTCGTGCTCACAATGTAGTTCCACATATATAACAACTTCCTCAACTTTTTTTTGTTGTTTTTTTTTTTTGTGAGTTACCAAGGAATTATTTGGGGCAACTGGGGAGGATTGTCAGTGTAACAGCACTGGCTTCTTAAAGAGATTTTGGAATTCAAATTGCCCTTGTGAAGATGCGGGTCAATAACTCAGTAACTACTATCTTGTAAAGAGCTATCCATTTGGCACACACACAGATAGGTGAGAGATTTTCTTATGCTGAAGCGGGTATTACGGGCTTCATTTATTTTCTTGTGACATTCTTCAAAAATGTGACTTTGTTTATTTTTCCTTGTGAAACAAATACTACAGGCTTTAAGTGGAAGCAGTGCTGCAGTACTGCTCAGTAACAGCGTGCTTCATCAGCCTGGAACTTCTGAACCACATGGAAACCTAGTCAACTGGTACAGTGCTCTGCAATTGAATACAGCTTGCAACCACTTTAAGGGCACACTCCTTCTCAATACACAACCTCTCTGGTATCAGTACCAGCATATTTTACACCTTTTATGTTACTGCAGTTGCTAAATCTATTTCATCTTTCCTTTAGCACCCACATCAGTTAATCTAGAGTCATGAATTCATAAGGGCTCAATGCTCATCTAATAAAAAAGTTAGTCTCTGCCCCAGTAGCATTTACTGCATCATCACTTTTCTTACAGGACATGAATTTTTCAACAGCTTGTGAAAAGTTGTGAACAGAGCCTTAATTAAAACCACATTCAGCAGAAAGGTATCTTACATTATGGGTGAAGGAAAGATCTGGGTCATATTAAGCAGCTGTTAAAATACACAATTAAGTCAAGCTAATTGTTATTACTGGCAACCCCAATGACAGATGAGCGGTGAAATGCTTGACTGAACAGGCCTTTGGTCAAACAACTGATGTTGCTCAGCTATTCTGCAGTAGGCTCCCAACCCCCACTGAATACAGGGATATACTACTGACATAGATAAACAATGTAATACTGACAGATAGATAAACAATGCAATTTGTATGAGTATCAAAAGCATTGTCCTTCCTCCTGTTCTTACTGAAAAATACTGGCTGGCTGAATTAAGACTTGAGGAGCCCTGATGAGAGCTCATAGATTTGAGGGGAAGGAACCACAAAGGCAGTATGATCTACTGACACATATTCACAACCTCTTCCAGTAATTCCCATTCAATAACTCATGGCTGAACTGGAACACAGCCCATTAAACAGACTTGCAGTCTTGATTTTACAGCTACCAGGGATGCAAAGTCTACATATATTTCAGAAAGTTTCTAAGCTTCAGGATACAGGTGACAAAGTCAGTATAACAATTTCTTGCCCCTTCACCCTCTGGCTACTCCTCCTCACCTCTGTGCTGTTGCTCTCTCATTTGTGCCAGTGTAGCTCTTTGTGGATCCATGCTGTAAACCAGATTGCTGTAATGATTAAAATAACCCATGGGAACCTCTTAATTTGACTTAATTACAGAAGAAACATATTGTTAATTGCCTCCTTACAGGTGAGGCATTGCTGCAATCTTGGTTTAGTCTTGTTCCACATGCTTTCTAGTTACTTACATCCAAAGCATGTACAAAATGCTACCTTTCTGTTGTGGAAAAGCATTACTACCACTGCAACTGTATTGCTTTCACTATGCACTAAGGAGTAAGCAAGTTTCATTGTAACTGTCTATTAACAAAGTTATTGGAAAGGTGGAAATTGAACATTGACATTTAAGTAACTTGACAAGAGCATGAGAGATTTAGAGAAGGAATTTTGTGTCAAACTGCAAGCAAAGCAGATCAGTCAGTATCTCCGCTTTCCCTATAGTTTAGAAGTTGTGTTCTTCCCCTGGCAAGGCTTGTCTGTGGACATCCTAGGAGCCTTTCTGATCTTGTAGGATGCTACGGAAGACCAATTTTCTAACAGGGTGAGCCACAAGACTGTTTTCCATCTATTCAGCCTACCTGAGAGACTGGGCATTGACAATGATTCCAAACCAAAACCACACTGCCTTGTCTCCTTGGACGTCTGTGTAACTTCCGCACTTGGAGGACTTTGTGGCATCTGCTAGTCTGGTGATCACACCTGGCAGTAAAGGGTCCAAACAAAGCATCTTCCGCTTAAACCTGTGCTCCTTGGCCAGCATGATGACTACCTGTGCTGCCAGGTTGTTCCCACCAGCTGCCCCGAGACACAGAAATTTACACTTGAAGCAACAGCCTCTTGTCAAATACTGTCTCTTTCAACTTTCCACTCAATGTTTTCTTCTCTGTCTCCATGTCTCATGAGGCAGATCCTAATCCATCAGCAATTCACACTGCTTGACCAAGGGGATAGAAGGGAACTTTTGTTTGCTGGTACTGATTTTGCTGTGAGAGGTGCTCATATATATGGTGATGGGCACGTTGGAGGAACCTGAATAGTACAGAATATGCTGCCAGCTCTGTTTGAAAATGCTTTCTTCTCAGTGAGGTGGTTCTGCTTGTGCCTTCCTCCTGTGGAAAGACATTATCATTCATATAATACAGCTTAAAGTGGAAAGATAAGAGTATTGTCTCTGTGTGGGGGACTCGTTTAAGGCTGCAGTTCATTTCTGAGCTGGTGAGCAAACAGGAGCAGTTACAGGAGGGAATACATGTGAACAATGTAGAACAAGTCTGATGAGATCCACAGATGAATTGTTCTCTTTTCTAATCTCTTCCTTTAAAGAAAAAAGGAAGGAATAAGACTGGAAATACAGCAGTAGTTTTTTAACAGTGCATGCAATTAACTATTGAAACAGCTTGCTGTGGATTGTCCTTCATTTGAAGGCTTTCAAACAAGATGGATGCCTTTCTAGAACAGATTCAAACAGAATCAGCCTTGATGGCAGGATTCCTGTGTTGTGTAGGGCTTGGATGAGATTTCTGTTACAGACCTCCCGGCCTTAGACTCCCAGTAACTTTCACTTTAGTTGCCCTCCTCTGCATGGTGGGAAGAGGGCATATTTTTTTAATTAGACAGCAAAGCAGCAATATAATTTTTGCTGATGGCATATTTCATATATATATGTATAGTTTTAGTTGTAGACTGACACAAAAAAAAAATCTGTATCTTCACCATGTCTTTGTCTTTTCTTCTGCTAATTGAATTAGTAAGTTTCCAGCTCCTGTGTCTAAAGCCAGCACCAAGAATAGAAGGCAGCTCCTTCTTCTAAACCTCTTAGGATTAAACATCAGGCACAAATAAGCATAAAAATAAAGCATCACATAAAGTTGCACAGCAAGGTCAGGGACTTTGGTACATCTGCGTGGATCAGATAATGGGACTTTGCTGCCTATCATTACCTTCCAGTATGATTTAAAAGTATTGCTTATTTTAAAAATCATATAGTGCTTAAACTTCGGCACTTTTTGTCATTTTGGACACCTAAGACTATTTAACAGCTGCATAGGTGGTTACATATAATACTGAGCCACAAAGGAGGCTTGTGCACTTCCAGACTGATAGCAGAATGAAAAGCAGATAGCTAGGAGGCCCTGAAGTCTTACCAGTACCTGTGTTTCACCATTAGTGAAGCACAGGTACTGGGAGAGCAATTAGTTTACTAATGTTTAATATATAAAACAAATTAGGTGTTTTGGTTTTTTTTTTTCTTTAGTGCAAAAGTATATTGGTTTGAGAAAGAAAATAAGTGAGAGATTAAGACTTCAAATGGCCTATACTGGTCTGCCTTCATTAATTTGAGATAGGGTTATATTATCTGAGAACTTTTTCCATAACACTTAATTATTTGAATAGCATCTGTGATAGGTAACTGATTTCAAGAGAATTATGCTAAAGTCAGGGCTGTCAGCGAACCTTCCTGCCGGTAATCTAAGCTACTGTTCTGGTCTCTTTTCAGTGTTATTTATGGCCGGTTAACTTGACTACCAGATAGAAAGTAAAGTACACAAACCCAGCCATTAAAAGATCTATTCCAGATAACAGATTATGCTGGAGGTAACAGTGTTTGTGTTCCACATTTTGTCAAAATACCAAGCTGGTCCTCTGGGAGGCTGGAAAATATTTTCCTCCCCTTTGAGGTCTTGGTTCTGCTCAATGTGACCCATACAGCAAACACTGTGAGAGGATGGTATTCAGTTTGAGCTTACATTTTTGGTCTCACTGCAATTATTATAATTGAAAGGATCTGGCACTGGTCTCTGTTTTCTTTCTGAATATTAATCCTGTTCATCATCACTTGTAAGCATAGACCAGCATTCTAAATAGGTTAATTAACTGCAATTTTATTTACAGTAATCCTGAAGAAAAGGCATAGGCCTAAATCTATTGCCTGAATCAACTGTCCAAAGTCCAAATTTAGATCGCTTCTCAAAAAAATCCCTATTTGACACATTGGACTGAAATCCCCAATGTGTGTGTTCTGGCCTTCAGGCTTATCTGGAATCTACATCTGAATAATGTTTGGCTTTCAGCCTCTATATTTAGGAAAAAAAATAATGTCTGTAAAAAGTCTTTAACAGCAGAATTCAGACAATAAATCACGCCAGCTGTCACTATTTGGTCAGAAATGAATACCAAGCGTCCAAAAAATTGAGATCTAAAAGTTGGGAATTAGATAAAAGAAAGTGGAATAACAATAGAAAACAGTTTAATGACTAAATTGTTAATAGAGTTTTCCTCTTTCACAAACTGCTTTAAAATTACGTAATTTGTTATTCTGCTGTTTTTTCCATAGTTTGTTTGTTTGGGGGATTTTTATGGGTTTTGCTTGTTTGGTTGGTTGGTTTGGTTTGGTTTGTTTTGTTTGGGGTTTGGGCTTTTTTTATGTTTATGGACATTTTGCTGCTGAGGATAGCCTATAATATGCAGTAAGATGGCATTATCATTATTTTTGCTCCTTGATTAGAAAATGTACCTATGTGCATTTGAAAATTTCCTTACTTTAAGCAATATTGTCCAAGAGAACATCATGAATTTCGTCAGTTCTTACATTTCAGGCAAAATCCCTAAGTCAACGCATACAAAATGCCTCTTGGTGTTCTTGATCTCCATAGCCTGAGATATTTCAAATTTCTTTCCTGAACTGAGTCTCTGTTAAGTGTTCTTTAACAAAAAAAAAGAATGTTTTTCTGCTATTTCCAGAGACAAGAATTGCACACCAGCCTCCTTCAGTGCTATCCTCTAGTTAACAACCTATTTTAAAGGCCTGTCTTCTCCAGACATGGAAACACTAAGACTTATACCCAAAGAAAAAGAGAAATATCACTATTTAGTACTGGACAAGCAACATGGAGAAATCTGGCAGTAAGCATATAACCACCCAGGAGATCTCAGTACAAGAAATAAGAATAATTTGCCTGAAACACTTGAATGGGATTCATTAACATCAGCTATCTACTGGGTATGTGACTAATGTAAATTTTCATAAGAATTCCTTGATAAGCAATGGAGAAAGACAGACTCTTTCACAGTACATGTCATCCAATTTCAATATGGGCTTTTACAGTAGGTGGGATGAATAACTCCCTAAAGATGTGTATCTCAGTATAGGCTCCATCCAGAGAGACTAGGTAATTTGCTTAGACTAGACGCCTAAATTGCAGATAACTGAAAATAAGTGAGTTGGATCTTGCACTGGTGCATGGCTGAACAAAGAGTATTTCTCCAGCTACCTGCAGAATGAATTTCACACTCCTTAGGAAGGCTTCTGATTACTCACAGTCCTTTCCGGACTTCATAAGCTGCTGTGCTTCTTGCAGGACCTGCTGCAAACAGACTTTGCAGAAACTGAGATAACAGTGCATCCCAGGTTTGTTAGAAAAACAGCAAAGCACCTCAGCACTGTGTCTGGTGCTGACTTGGATCTCATTAACCCAAATATTTCTCGGGTGTGTTCCCAACTCTGCACCTCTGGTGGGGAAAGAGGACTTGTCATCAATAACAGCAACAGTCTTCCAGCAGCTCCATGTCAGTTCATGGCACTGAGCAAACAAGCCCTCCCAGAACCCTAGAGAGGTGGCTCAGCACCATTGCTTCCAGATTTCTGAGGGTCCTGTTAATAGAAACACAGGGCTGGCTCAGAACGGCTCCATTTTCATTTGGATGAGATCTACAGAGTGGGATTGTGGCTCAGCCTAGCCCAAAAATATGCTTAGCTGTGCCTGCAAGTGGCACTGCTGACTCAGTAAGACCACCTTAGTGTCTCTGTCTTCAGGGTAGTCCAAGGGGCAGATAAATGATCCATTGAGAGCTAATTGTTGACTGCTGCTTCTGCTTTCCAAATCTGCCACTGAGAGCCCTAATGCTGAGGACCAAAACCTATGTGCTATATGAAATGTCCCTAAATCCCACCCTGCACCTCTTCTCTCTCTCTTCTCTGAAGGCATTTAGAAAGAAGTCCTAAGGCTGTAATATTTTTTGTGTTGAAAGGGACCACACATGCAGTCCATCCTACCTTGATAGCCTCCTACTTTTTCTAGTTAAAACATGCAGGAGCAATGAGGGTCTCACTTGACAGCTCAGACATGTTTATAGATTTGTTTTGGTTGGCCTGAGACCCTCATAGTGGCTGTAATGTGAGAGTAGGTAGTGGCAATGATGACATCTGTCTCCAGAGGGACTGCCTGAGCAGGTCTGCCTCAACAGCAAAAAGCTTTTGCACCAGTGATGCTCATTCCCTGGTCACCAGGGAAACTATCCATTTTTATTTTTGTCTGCATTGCCTGACGATGAATCTTTTAATTCAGTGTATTATCAGGACACCTACTGTTATAGGGACATTGTTTTTGAATGCCAGACTTGAGCTGATTGGGCTGAAATTTGCCTTGCCATGTATTAGCCCCAGGCTCAACAGTTTCCAAAAATCTTTGTCACTCTTCCTGACCCATTTTCAAGGATGAGGGTGAGGAAAAGTTACTCTTGCCCATGTGAAGAACAATTGTGTCAAACTTTTACTTAGGATACTCTCACTATCCTCAGTGTATGCCACACTTTTAACACAAGGACTGGAAACCGGGCCTGCAGGAGAATGCCTCACCACTTAGGGTCACAATGTAGCATTACCTCACACATCTGTCAGGAGCAGGACGGGCAATGGAGTAATGAAAGCAGTTTCCCAACATAGCTGAAGGGTGAGCTTTAGTTGCAGACCCATGTGTAGGTTCTATGTGAAACCAGCAAAAAAAGAATTGTCTTCATCAAATATGTTGGCAAGTTTCTTTTGAAACTTTTATCATCATTAGTAGCAGTCTTAATAACTCATATAGGGGTAGTGAAGGTCTCAGATGATGGGATGGTTCAGTCTTGTTTTTTCCAAATTCAGTTTTTACAAAGCTTATGAAATCATACATGGAACCAAAGTTAAAGGACTGTTATTAAGAATGAAATGTCACGAATTCAGGGTGAATACTAAAGCTGCCAGTGCAAGCATAATCTGGTCCCTTTGGTGCGTGTACACTAAGACAGCCTTTAATTACACAATCGCAGGTTATTTCATGGTGAGGTAACTATCCCTCTATGACACTGCTGGGAAGTTGTTGGTCTGACATCAAAAATGATGATTCGAGTTTTTCTTCAGAAAGCCAGGAGGTCTTGGTGTGACTCTCCCGAGGGGCAGGAAAAAAGGAGGTACCTCATGAAGAACATGAAGGGCCTCATGAAGAACTGACATATTTATGAAGCCAAAAAAGGGGAAACTTTAAGTTTTATCTAAAAGACATCCAAGGGTAATATTATATGTTAAAAAACACAATTAACCAATTCTGAGCTAAATTGTGATTGACTTTTTGGGGAATCTGTACCTTTATGCAATTGCTGGTTTTAAAATCAAATTGTTTTGTTCTATTTCTACCAACATAGGATTTCAGCTTTTCTAGCGTTCACGAGTACCTTTGAGTGAACATTTATTCATATAAGTGCATGTATTTGGTTTTTGACATAAGCATTGTCAAATACAGAGCTGCCAGAAGAATTACTGAGGACAATTGACATGTTTTAAGTATGCTGATTTTCTACCTAGCTAATTCATCTCATCTTGATAGTATCTGTAAATGCCATGGTCAGTTTCCAAGAGAGAAAAGGCTTAAACCAGGACAGCTGGTCCCCATGTCAGTTTGTAAGGATGCAAAACTAGGAATCAACCGGAAAATCAGTGATGCTCCCTTTTCACTTGAACATGCGGTTACTGATCGGGTGGTATTAGTCAGGTGCCTGGAGCCCAAGGAGTTTAAGAATTCATTCAGCTTTGGTGGATCACCTAGCAACAGTGTCTGGGAAACCACTGCTCTGAGCGATTTTTCACTTTATTATGTTTTCAAATACAAGGCAAGAGTGTGCAAAGCCTCACATGAGATCAAAATCTAAGCAAATCAACATTCAGCATCCAGCTGCCATGATAACAGGAGCCATAAAAATAGTCTGCCTTAGACTACGCAAATTATATGGAGAAATTATACTCCACAAACATATGTGCAAAGGCACTCACTTAAAAAGTTCACTGGAAGTCAGTGATGCAGGCAACATGAAATCAGATTTGATTTAAAATATGCATAGACAGGAAAAACTGTATCCAGCCAGCCAGCCCAGTGGTATGGGATACATTATACAACAGAAATACGGGGTTACTGCAAATCAATAAAATGTAATTATTTGAACAGGAATTTGAGCAGGACATCCATCTGAACTTCTACTGCAAAAAATATTACTGTTTTGAGACCTAGTCCCAGAAGTCCTGCAGAAAGTTTTGGGAATGGGGATGTTTTTTTTTCTCTTTGAGTTGTTCTAATAGCCATTGGATTATTCCCAAAAATGTCCCATTTAGACTTCATTTAAAAAACAGATCAGAGCATTCCCACACTTGGCCGTGGTCCTGTAGGCTGCTGGAGGAAGGATGGTCTGTTCCTATCGCATCAGGATCTTCACGTGAATGTGATAAGGGAATATGGAGCAAACATTTAGCACATTTTTCAGTTCTCAGGACTTTAATCCTGCATCTGTGAGAAAAACAGTCCACATACTGTGGACATCCCACTATTTATCCTTTGAGGACAAAATCTGTAACTGTGGTTTGACTTTCATGGGAGGAGGAGTTTCTGCATACTCTCTCCATTTTCTCTTCCACACATACAGGCAATATTTGTTCTTCAAATGACCCAGTGTGCTCAGAAAAGTCCACAGTTAAAGCCCAATCCAAACAGAGCCAGACAGAAGGTTTAAGAGATATCAGGCGATAATCATAGTCTCCACCCCACAAAGGAGAAGCTAATGGTCAGTCAGATGAATGTGGGAAAACATAGAGCCTAGGGCATCAATCTTCAAAATAGTGGACAGATGGAGCAAAATAAAGAGAGAGCCAGTCTTTCCTTTTTATTCAGTCCCTGATCACGGAGGCTGGGCAAATGTTTCTGTATAGGCAGGGTAGGGAGGCCTCCCCAGGTGCAAAATAAAGGCAGTAGTGTGGTCTTTCTTTTGTAAGCTGCACAATCAACCATTGTTAGTGGTAATAGAATCATAGAATAGAATCATAGAATAGTTAGGGTTGGAAAGGACCTTAAGATCATATAGTTCCAACCCCCCTGCCATGGGCAGGGACACCTCACACTAAACCATGCCACCCAAGTCCTCATCCAACCTGGCCTTGAACATTGCCAGGGATGGAGCATTCACAACTTCCTTGGGCAACCCATTCCAGTGCCTCACCACCCTTAAAGAAATTCCTCATATCCAGTCTAAACCTCCCCTGTTTTAATCCATTACCCCTTGTCCTATCACTACAGTCCCTAATGAAGAGTCCATCTCCAGCATCCCTATAAGCCCCCTTTAGATACTGGAAGGCTGCTAGGAGGCCTTCATGCAGCCTTCTCTCCCCCACGCTGAACAGCCCCAGCTTTCTCAGCCTATCTTTATACGGGAGGTGCTCCAGTCCCCTGATCATCCTCGTGGCCCTCATCTGGACTTGTTCCAAAAGTTCCATGTCCTTTTTATTTTGAGGACACCAGAACTGCACAAGATGCTCCAAGTGAGGTCTCACGAGAGCAGAGTAGAGGGGCAGGATCACCTCCTTCGACCTAATGGTCACGCTCCTTCTGATGCAGCCCAGGATACGGTTGGCTTTCTGGGCTGTCAGCGCACACTGAAGCTGGCTCATGTTCATTTTCCCATCAACCAACACCCCCAAGTCCTTCTCTGCAGGGCTGCTCTGAATCTCTTCTCTGCCCAGCCTGTAGCTGTGCCTGGGATTGCTCTGACCCAGGTGTACAACCTTGCACCTGGCATGGTTAAACTTCATGAGGTTGGCATCATCCCACCTCACAAGCGTGTCAAGGTCCCTCTGGATGCCATTCCTTCCCTCAAGTGTATCAACCGAACCACACACCTTGGTGTCATCGGCAAACTTGCTGAGGGCGCATTCAATCCCACTGTCCATGTCAGCAACTAAGATGTTAAACAAGACCGGTCCCAACGCCGATCCCTGAGGGACACCACTCGTTACAGGTCTCCAGCTGGACATTGAGCCATTGACCACAACTCTTTGCGTGCACTCATCCAACCAGTTCTTTATCCACCAAGTGGTCCATCCATCAAATTGATGTCTCTCCAATTTAGAGACAAGGATGTCATGTGGGACAGTGTCGAACACTGCACAAATCCAGGTAGATGACATCAACTGCTCTACCCCATCCATCAGTTCTGTAGCCCCATCATAGAAGGCCACCAAATCAGTCAGGCAGGATTTCCCCTTAGTGAAGCCATGCTGGCTGTCACCAAGCACCTTGTTGTTTTTCATGTGCCTTAGCATGCCTTCCAGGAGAATCTGCTCCAAGATTTTGCCAGGCACAGAGGTGAGACTGACTGGTCTGTAATTCCCCGGGTCATCCATTTTCCCCTTCTTGAAAATGGGGGTTATATTTTCCTTTTCCAGTCATCGGGAACTTCACCTGACTGCCATGATATTTCAAATATGATGGACAGCGGCTCAGCAACTTCATTCGCCAGCTCCTTCAGGACCCGCGGATTGATTTCATCAGGTCCCATGGACTTGTGCACATTCAGGTTTTAATATGGTCTCGAACCACATCCTCTCCTACAGTGGGCCCAAGGTCTTCATTCTCACAGTGGTGTCCAGGTCCTCTGCCAAATCATTGTTTTCCACCAGAATGTCTACATGCCATATATGCCCTGCTCCCCAGAGTTAATCTTCAAAAGACAAGTAAACTTTATACACAGAAAACCACAAAGAAATGATGAGCAAGTCTTCACATGTAGGATTCACTCTATCCATCTCAATTTGCCAGCAGTGTAGATAGCTGTACCTCAGCTCATGGCCCTGAGTTCCCAGCAGAATTGGTGGTGAGAAATACACACTTTTATAAGGTCTGGTCCTTACTAAACAGCTACTCTAATCTCAAATTTGTTGTGTCTAAAAGTGCCTATTTTTCTGTACTAATTATAAAAGAAGACCTGGTAACTAACTCAGGTGTATACACATACAAATAAAACACTGGCATATGGTCATATGTTAGCACTATTTTGGTGTATTTAAAGCACCAATAGAATGCTTAGAGGTACGTGGGTACCCAGTGGCCTCTTTTTAAATATGTATGTACATTAGAGACCCTCACCTGATCCTGAGAGCTGAGCTCTGACTTCCACGTGTGTCCAAATTTCCTCCCTGAGGTCAGTGGGTCAGGTGGGTACAGAAGGAATGCTGGGTTATGTCTAAAATACTGCTTTTCCTCACCTTTTGTGAATCCTGTGTAGCTAGGGATCATGTGGCAAAACCAGTTTCTAATCACACACCATTTTCCACAATGGCCCTTGGCCTCTGCTTTCTTGGTCCAAAAATCACAAAGCTGTGCTTATTTTAACATCTCCAGAATGTAAACCAGTTAAAAAATATGAAGATAAATAGGGGGTATCACCAGCTAAAGAGCAGAGTAATAAATATCAAGTGACATTAGAAGGCTTTTTGCAGGATACCAAGGGAAGTTCAATCTCTCTGGGCTGGATTGCAAAACAGTAACTTCTTTGAGCCAAAAGAAAGAGAAATAAATTATCCTGGTGGTATTTATTTACTTGTAGCATTTCTCTCAGCTGCATCCCTCTCTTTCAGTACCTTCCTTTGTCAGTTTCCCATACTGTGGAAACTGTTGCTTTCCAGGATCTCTTGGAGAAGCAAAGCCCAAGAGAAAAAAAAGAGGTAAACATGGGATATGCCCCGATCTTACTTATACCATGTCTTCTCTGACACAAATTGAGGGTGTTTTACCTCTGGAAGGTAAAGCTAATGTTAGCTATTATAAAATCATAGTGGAGACAAGAAACTAATACCCTAAGGCTGATCTCTCCTTTGCCATCAGAAATTTCTTAGGTAAGTCTTTTATAGCCACTGCAGACAGTGCTGTTTGTGTCTCTGTAACTCAGCGTTGCTGAGGGGAGAAGTGTCTCCTGCCATTCAGCGTCCATCTTTTCCCTCTGGTTCTTACTCCAGAGTGTTCCACCTGGGAAATGCCCTAGAGAAGGACTGTTATTTTACTGGGAGGTAAGTTGGAGAAGACCGCAAGCAGAGAAGTTACAGGCAATAAGGTAATTACTTTGTGTCAGTTATCTTGTTAACAACAAATTAAGCAACAGAAACTCCCACCTTTTTGTTTCAGAGAAAATCAAGCCTTAGATAATCAGTTTTCCAAGCTTTTAGGTCCACTTCCCCACTCATATTTAGGGTTGCGCAAAGGGTGTACTACCAAAATACAAATGGTATATTTGACTCACATGGAGCTGATATTTTTAGTGAGATGAGAAGAGTAAGGGTCTCTAGGGAGACAAAGGGTACAGAGGAAACGATATAAGGCCCTCTCCTTCAGTGGTTCCAGCACAACTGCTCTCCAGGCTGCTCCTGATGGAAAGGAGAAGGTAGGAAGATGCCTATTATTCTTCTGCCTTGTTAGATGGGGACATGGAGATTATCTTCTTTAAGAACATTCCCTATGGGGATCTGCACGCTGCACATCATATTTATACAGATATGACTCTAACGGCACAGCATGTGTCTAGCTAAAGATGTGTTCTGCCATTATCTCTTAAACTTGTGTGCTGATTATTCTTCAGGGAATAAGAGAATTAGAGATGGCAAAATGCTGCATTTCTGTAGTATCATTCTTGAAGGACCAAAAAGGTATTAATTAAGCTTCCCAACAGACCTGTGTGTAGCTGACCAAAGAATCAAAGGTCCTGTTTTCAAACTTGCTTCCCAAAATATCTTTAGTTAAAGTAACTTTATGCATCCACATTTTAAAGCATTTTTCTGAGACCTCCCTTCTATTCAATGAAGATGCAGCTGCCCCAGAAAACACATCAGCAAATATAACAGCAAAAAAAAAATACTTATTCCCTATTAAAAAAGTTATTCCAAGTCAGGTAGGAGCTTATTGGTAATAGTAAATTCACCTTCAGAATAATCTGTTTTGGAAGATATATTTACAGGTTCAGAGGAATGTGCCAGTACTTGTTTTAGGAGGAAATTCCTTCCCTCTTTTTGACAAGACAGGATTTTTCTCTTGAGCAACATAGTCCTCAGACATGGGGTTACGGGGCTAGTGAATCCCAACCAAAGGTATGTGCTCATCTGGCTGGTGAAATCCTTTTGGCAGGAGCATTCCCTTGACCTTCCATGTAAATCACACAAGACCACTTTCAGGAGACATGCATCCCTGATCTGGTGTGCATTTGTAGGTGGGAGAAAGACATAAAAAGTAGCAGATAATGGTTCACATGCAACTTGGTCTGAAAGGTCTCACTGATATTACACACTTCTAAATTAAACTGGCAAATGTGAAAACATTATAAACCCATTCCTCATAGTATTTTTCCACGGTTAACAGTGATTTAATCCCATCTGAACTCAGTTAAACAAGTTGCATAACATTTGGCTTCCTAGTTTATACTAGGTTTTATGTGATTTATTTCTGGTCTTTCACTAGCATTAGGTAAAGAAGAGGCTCAATTTTCCACATTAAAAGTAATTGTTTTCCATTTAAGGGTCTACTTTCTGCCTGACTCCTTTCAGCCTCATGGAATTACAAACTTGTAGGATTAAAGAATTTTCTGATTCTAATTAGTATGTCTGATTACTAAAAGAACTGCTACACAACTAATGTTAAAAACAGATAAATGCATTTCCACTAGTACCAATGCAATAGAAAAGAGACAAAATAGGATTTAGCCTAGAAGAGTTGCTTCAGAATTCGTTTATTGCATATTCATATTTCTGAAGACTAATGCTACCATACGGATTTTCTGGATTTTCTGAAACCTCCTCTTTCTGTCTAGAAATTCTGAGGATTTCTTTGTATTTGCTTTGAATTTCTAGACAGAAATTTACCAGGTACCTTTCAAGTCAGATGGTATGTCATATGGAAATCCACACCTAAGCAGGCTGTATAGAAATCACTGACTTGTTTATGAATGATATCTATCTGACACTATGGGAAGTATCAGCCATTATGTGAGCATGGCCTGCAACTGATACATATACATATATATAGATATGCATATAATATAGACTATGAGTATTCCCTGCACTGAAAGCTTCACACCCAGTGTATGTACCACATGGTGCATAGAAACATGCTGCTGTCCCAGAAATGCTTCACAGTGTCATGGCTGCCCTAGTGGAAAGAGGCTATAGTATTGCTGAGGGAACTCAATGGGAACATCTTTACACTGTATGGCCTGGCTTTTAATGGGTTAAACTTTTAATAACGGCTTTGCTGCTGGTGCGCACTGATAACTTAGACAACGCAGCAGTGGTGGCACTCCTGTACAGATCCACAGCAGCAGCACCAGTGTCACACAGGACATCCAGCCCAGTCTGGCCTGGGACCTGCTGCTCACACTGGTGTCTCCTGAATGTCTGACTCTGCAGCAGTGTGGCCAGAGCTGCTGCCATGCGCAGCTGCGCCAGAGGGCTGCAAGGCATCCACCCGTAAAGTCTAGACAAAGGTAGAAAATCCTAAAAATCTGCTCTGACAAGATCTTAATTTAGATAAGAAGTCCTGTCCAGGAGAATTTAGGCCTGCAGTCACATTAGGAAAATTGTGCTTTTACTAGTACAGCTTGTTTCGTTTGAAGGGTGAAATGATTTTATTATACCAGTACAAAGCAATCCTGCTTGTCCAACAGATTAGTGTGCTTCATTCCCACAGTGCACTCCTATACCAGTAAAGCATTCCCAGTACAAACTCTGTTTTCCAGTCACTCATCTCCAAAATGGCAAAAAAAATTTCTAAAACAGGTATGGTGAGAGTTCCGTCATCAGAAGACAAGAATTGTTTTCAGATGATCACAGAGAATGTCCAATTGCATAAAGAATTATATATCAATATTATATAACCTGTTTCAAAGGTCTATGGCTTGATGAAAATGGGGGAAAAAATGGTTCTGTATTGCAAACAAAATGTGACTGTTTTAAGTACTTGAGTACTTTTGTTTTACTAAAATGTTAAGAATCAAATGTAAACCTACGTAATACCTAGCAGACACATATTTCTCATTCAAAAATCTTGAAGAACATTACTAATTGCTGTAATGATTTTACAGATTTTCTTCTGTTTGGACCAGCTCTTAATATATTTCAAAGTTTCCTGTTCTTGTGTCTACATACTTCATCTACTAGTTCTTTACAAACATGAAAATACAGTAGAGCAACATATCTTTTTAAATGAGACAAATAAGAACTAAAAATGCAATTTATTAATTCAAAACCTACAAGCCAAATCAGTATTTTATTTTCCTGAGCACAGGCTGCCATGTCGTATTTGTTTTGTAGCATGATTCGTATATTTGGACTTTGCTACAAACCAAGACATGGAAGTCCTGTCCAGTTTGCCATTTCCTACATATTTCAAATGCTGCTAAAAGTGTTTCGAACCGCCAATAACTTTTTAAAAAATGCAATTGTCTTGAAGATCCCAAATCAAGAGTAAAGTGAACAAAGAATGGGGGAGATTACTGACTATGATTGGCAATTTTCCTATTATTGGCAAGTCCAAATGCAGTTGAGAAATACTAGCATTTCTACATAGCATAGCTTGGACTGTACCTAAGGATGGCTATCTCATATAGAAAGATGTGAAGGGTAACTTGCGACTCTTGCACTCCCTCCGCATGCTTCAGAGTAACACTAGCAGCAGTGCCAGACCTGCAATGACCACTGGAAACTTGACTGTGGGCCATTAAGGAAGCAATTCCTCAGCTTCACACTGCTTGTACTCATCTGGTAAGCAAGAGAGCAAGCAGCAGATGAGTGCAAGAAGTCCCCACCCAACTCACTGCTACTGTCCCTGGATACTAGCCTGCCACACTTCAAAATGCTTCTCTCAGTGGTGGATCTCTGCCTCATTGCCATGAAGGACATATATCTGACCAGCCAGTCAGGCTTTGTTTGCACCAGGAGAACATAGCGATTGACCCCTTTGGTAAATGCAGTATCTATGGGTTGGAGGGGGTTAAATGAACAACTGAAGTACTGTTCAGCCTTCATTAGCCTGGGGCATTGGATTACAGTGTATTTTAAGGCCATGCTCTTGTCTGTATTGGCAGAGACTTTCAATTTTAAAAGAGATCTGCTGTCAGACACCCTAATCCACACAATAAGAACAAACTCACCTGATTAAGCCCAATTACATAAACAGATTAGGCAGCTGTCATGCACCAACAGACATTGTATAATATGAGATGACACAATATGATAAACAGCATACATATTGTTTGGAAATTTCTATCTCTTCAGGTTGAGATTAAATGCTTCTGGAACACACAAAGGCTGACTTTTATTTGGCCATTGTCTCTGTTTCTTCGGGACAAACACTCATTCAGTAATTCATCACACATGTTCCATTCATTCAAGCTTCATGCACACCTTGTACACTGTGGGTCAAATTCTCTTTTCAGCTGCTTTCTTTGCAAACCATTGGAAATCAATGGATGTGGAAGTGATTCACAAGCAATGAAAACAGAGACGTGCTTTTTTTTTCTAGTGGAAAAGGCTTTGGGGATTATAAGCATGAATTTCAGCAGAATTTGGGCTATGATACAATGACTTTTCAAGAGGATTTAAGAAAAATGGATCTACATCCTCTTGCCATATGCTTTATACTATGAACATCTGGTTCCAGTGAGATCTCACGGTGGGATATTTTGTAATGCAAAAATGTGTTAAGTGACTTTTGCTCAGAGAAAGGTTTGGTCACAGACCCTTTATCCTCAGTGTTGCACATACAGTAAAGCTCCAGTCTGTACATTACGTGTCTGGGGACAATTAAATACCTACAACCAACCAGGAGGCATTTATCTTAGCAGGAATAACAGCTAGGCTGCAGACAGACAGATTGAAGCTTGTAGTAAGATCTGGATAAGATGGAGCAATATGGAAGAGAATCCATGTTATAGAAAATAGCACAATATATCATGGTATCATTTTTTTTGCTGACTGCTTAACCAGTCATTCTTCCCTCTGAAACTGTAGCCTATGGCAATTAAAGCAAGGCAAAAGTACAATTTTTCCTTAAGCAGTCACTGAAATTTAAACCTGCTCATTGACAAAGTTTATTCATGAACTCTGGTAATTTCTAACTTAATGGACTGAAACTTGAGGGTTTATATGCCTTCGTTCAAAACTAATATATATTCTGGATGTATACACATAATGAATATACATGAATGTAGCTCCAGTTTTTAGGTCTAGATTTCCCTAACTGGCTAATGATTCTGATTTTCAGAAATTAGATGTCCACTACTTTTTGGAACATCAAAGCCTTCTGAGGAAAATCAAGCTGGACACCCAGAATCTAAGCTCCTCACAGCGTAGCCCTATTCCATTTTATTAGCTTTTGTCTCTGATATTATCTGGCAATTAATTATTTGCCTGATTTGTATACACAAGTGTATTAGGCTTGCCAGTTACACTAAGCAGATTTTACTCAAGGGACAGAGATGGTGACCCATGGCTGTGCCTTATAGTTCATCATCATGTAAAAATCCTCTTCTCAAAAACCTATATCATGTGCAAGTTGTTTAGTATTTAAATCAAATAAGGGCACCTTGTTGCCCTATTTTTTTAACCTGAGACAGCTGAATGGGTGCTGTAAGCAGCATCTGATGCAATGGATGTGGAAAGGAGATGGAAAGAAAGAAGAAGCAACAGAATTAGTTTGGTAGAAGTTTCCTGAAAAAGCAGATTCTCTCCCTGGGCTGGGGCTGTAAAATACCTTGAACAGCAATATTTGCACAAGGGAGGGCTGAAACTAGGCAAGTGGCAGAAAAGTTTGACCAAGACAGGCATTACCAGGCTCTGGCAGAAAAGCAGCAGAGTGGCCAAAAGCAGTTTTCTTGGACACAGAGCCAGAGAAGACTGAGATGGAGGGGTACAGCAGAGAGAATGGATTGATGGGGCCACAGCCAGACAGAGCCTGGGTCACTCATGCTAGGAGGCCCTGGGGTGGTGCTCATGATGTCAGGTACGCAGCAGGCTCCAGCAATGAGGAAAAGCTTCAGGAATGGATACTACTGGTGTATCAGGGAGTGTAGTTCATCAAGGTTGTTTTTCAAAAGAGTTGTAGTATCACAGTATGGTAGAGATTCTAGAACTTATGCTGGCAGACTTTTGATCAGAGCTATAAGACCTTCAGATTTTGAAACCAGGTTAATCAAGTCTGTGCATCCTTCCATGTCACCAGAGGAGTCAGAGTGAAAAGAGAGCTTCTGGTAGCACATCTTTTGTGAAAGTCAAACAACTCTAAAAATTACCTCTGTGATGCTGCTTGATTCCTGTAACTTTCCAAACATGCTGCCAAAACCAACAGTCCTTCAAAATATTTGGCACAGTGGAGATGGTGGCCTATGAGGTGAAGAAGTTAGGTTCTTTCAAATGGAACCTAACTCTGAAACCAAATAATGCTAGATTAACTTCAGGCACAAAATTCTGAAGTCTGACTTCTTCCCAACCAAAACATTAAAAAATTAGGAAAATCTGTGCAAACCACAAGACCACCAGCTAACTGTGGTTTTGTAAAATAGGTGGAGGTGACCTACTGAAATAAGCTTGGAGAACTGAGCAGATTTTGCCCCTTTCTGTTACAAGCTGGAATAGCTGAAAGCACAACATGGCATTAGGGACATATTCAGATGACTAAACATAGGTGACTAGTGCCATTTCAGGTGATTTCTGATGGGCTGACAGGTATGTGGGAAACCTACAGTCTTCTGCAATCAGGCAAGGGACCATAAGCCATTTCTGCTGGACATAGATGTTCAGGTACCCAAAACACTCCCTAGCTGTCTTCAACTGAAACTAACGTGGCAGCTTGCCCCTCACACCTGAATTGCTTTACTGTATCCCCAAGGGTGATTAACAGGTCCAAGGTGAACTAGCACAAGGGTTCAGCAGCATGTGATTAAATTCCCAACCCCCAGCTCATTCAGTGTTTTCCTGTTGGCATGCACATTTTATACCCTGAATCACTGTGGAGTACACACTATGCCAAAACATACTGTGCTCCCCCAGGCCTGGGAGTTAACTAGACCTGTGGAAATGTACCCTCTTTCCTGGGAGGAAGATCTGACCCACTGTCACCTCATGGTTGTCCCTCGTATGGTTGCTGCCCCTTCTCTCCCCAGAGGTTTCTGCTGTCTCAGGTCTGTTGCTTTCCTTGTTTAACCACTCTACCGAACGCTCTGTCTTTACATCTATGTATACTGAAATGTAACATGTTTTGGTTAATGCCAGAAGTGGTCTAAGCTAATTTCCATGACTGCCTCAAAACAGATTAAGGCAGGCAGCTCCTATCTGCTTCAGGGTGCTGGTGGTGATGTGGGGCAACCTCTCTCACCCATGTGGCTCGGATGTAGGTCTGAGCACGGGGTGAGCCCCAGGACTCACTGGCCATCAGCTGCTTCCCCTGAACTGGGATCCAGCAGCTCCTTGGGTGCTCCCAGTGGTAAGGATCAGTATGGCACAAAAGCAACCTTGTCAGTCAGAGAGAGAAGCATTACTCAGACCAGAGTCAAGATTTTTTTCCTGTTCTGAGTCACAGCTAGAATTATTGCTCTGTATCTTACCTGTCATATTAAAGTTTTGAGTGACTTTAACTCAAAATAAAATACTTCAACTGGTGCAATTAATGCCTTTAACACATTTCGGCATTTAAAATTATTATCCTTGACTGTGGCAAAAGAGTAAAAAAAAAAATAGAGAGAGACTAAGACTCTAACTTTATTCCAAGCATTAAACCATGTATAAATTATAAGGATTCTGGACAAGGGGATTATAATGTGATCTCAAATTATTAAAAGGCTTTAACACGCTAAGAGAGTTCACAGCCTTTGGCGCTGCTAGCAATGAATGTTTCAGTAATGCTTAAACAACTTTTCTGCAGATCCTCCTTTTTTAATTCCTTTGATCACATTTCTGTCTTCATAGCAGTAAATGGCATAGTTACAAGCAAAGCACCAAAATGCCTAGGCTGGCCAGGCACTAAAACAAAGAACCCTGGCTTCAAATCATGCCATTTAATTGTCTTCCAGTTGCCTCTCATCTATCGAAACTCTCAACTATTGAAAGCTAAGACATGCTGTCCTGCTGCTTAAGAAAAGGGTAAAGTACTGGAATAGCTGTCTACAACATTTGGCACTGGGAAAGGTCAAAAACATCCCCAGCTAAACAAACCAAAATAACCTCAAACCCAAAATGCCCAAAGAAGATGATAATTCAGAAAAACCATCACAATCATACAGCATGGTATTTTCTGTGCAGACAAGCAAAGAGGAAGCAGAAAGCAAGAGATTTTATCCCCTAAATTTCCCCTGGGAAAGGGGTACTATTCCCAGATATTGAGGACAGGTCATTACCTGGGAAGGTGGTATGAGCCAGGAATCAAAGTCACAGTCAGGCTGAGGGTGGAGTTTCATAGGGAGTCCAGGATAGCTCCACTAGCAGCATAGATGCTGCTTCAGCAAAGGAAAGGAGAAAAACCCCAAGGTGAGATCAACAGTAACTGGGCAGCCAGAGTGAGTTCATGTAACTGAGAGGAGGGCAAGCAAGTCAGGTGGTATCTGCTACCCCAGGCAGTCCATGGAGGAACTAGGGCAAAAAAACTTTGCAAGGCTCAAATGCAACCTCTGCTTTTGTTCAGGTTATCAAGAGCACAGGGACAGATTCTGAAACACTATAAAATACACAGTCAAGGCAAGATGTAGAGAAGCCAACAGTAATGTAAGGGCCAGAAGACCTCTGGACCAAGAAGAACAGGAAATCCCATTGAAGCTTCCACTGCAGAAGAATCTCAGCATATGGAGCGTGGAACTCTTTGGAAAACTGACAGCTCTTTTAGGCACCAAAACTGACATCTTTGCTGGACATTTAGCCATCTTTGCTGTATTTATCTCACCAAACATCTTGCACAATGACCACAATGAGCACCTGTAGTAGTATTGTACTTCTTTTCTGCAAGACATGCAAGCACAGGAGGGTACCTGAAGCTGATTCTACTGCTTGTGTCCTTCATAAAAGAACTGCTGGGCCATCACAAAAGAGCGTAGCTTATGTACTGTGATCTTTCTATAGCTAGCATTCATTAATGTGGCACCTTGCCTTCCTCTGATTCATGGATACATCTTTCTAAATGAGACCAATGACAGCATGGACAATAACTGAACACACAGGTGTTTCATTGTACAATATGCCAAAGAAGAAGCAAACCTTTGTGCCATATATCTTCTCTGTGGTTCCAAAGCTTAAAGCAAATATGAATAAATTTAACTCTGCTTCACTTCCTAGGGAGGCAGATTTCTTTCTGTTTTGTAGAGAGGTAATGCTAGGCACAAAGGGCAAGATTTTCAAAGATATTGAAGTGCCTGAAGATGGAGAAATGCCTTTTGGGATTTGCAAAAGTGCTTATGCAGAATAGGTACCTGCCTCCCACTGAGATCAGTGTTTTGTATCTGTTCAACAGACGCAAATCTGACAGCTGGCTCTGTTATAACAATATTTGCTGAAGGTAAACCAACTGCGTACAACAGAGAATGGATGGATACAGGACCCGTGCTGCACTTTCCTCCTGAGACAGGACCAACATGACATTCACGTGATGGAGAGATCTCGTACTTCTGTCCTCAAGTGGCTTCTACCCACTGCTGATAAGACTGTGCCACGCTTATCTGCTCTTTTGACATAACCCCACTCTCTCCAGGACCTCTTACAATTCCCTCAGAGGAACCTTCTGCTATTTTTCCTAAAGCAACTGCCCTAGACAATCTTGTCTGCCTTTTTCTGCAGCATTCATTCACACCCAGTCACAGATTAACCTTCTGCTTGAAATAGTTACTTTATCTCTTAATGTCTGAATATCTGAACAATTTTCAAGGCATCTGTTTTAGATATGCAGCCTCTGGCACCTTCAGAAGAGGGTGTCCAGAGGCTCCCGGAGTGGGCCTCTGGAGACTCATGTTCAATCCATCACTTGCTGATGATTTTCCATATGAATTTAGCAACTGATCTAGACAGCATTAATTCACAGAAAAACTGGGATATCTGATGAAAAGGCTTACATACCATAAAAATTCCAGTTGTTCAAGCTGTGTGCAGACATGCCATGAACCACTTTCACCTGCTACTGCCATGCAGTTTGACATCTGTGGTAAGTCTGCCACTGGGAATTGGGAGGCATCAAGCAGACAGATGTGCTCAGGGCACATCTAGTTTATGTCTGAGAAACTGGAGTCCAGAGAGCGTGGGGACAGTGGGCTTTGTTCAAAACAGTGCCCAAAGAGTAGCTCCTGCCTATATTTCTACTGCCACTACCCCTCTCGGAGATGGAGAAGACTCAGGTCCAAATCTCCGTTTCATCAGAAAGGATTCAAACCAACATGTCCCATCTCCAGCAAAAGGACAATCTGACTTGCAGTCAGAGAATACAAGAGTAAACATCAATCTGGAGACAAGCAGACAGTAAGAGGGATACTTGAATTCCTGTCCCTGACCCTCAGGGTGCTTTACATACTTTGACCAACAGCCATTTAATGCAGTGTTCAGCTTTATGATAGTAACCTGCATTTTATGAGTAATTTGAAGTAAACATATATCTCTGCATATGGTCAGGCCCAAATTAAGATTTTTATATGGAAAGAGTGAAAGAGTCTAGACAGCTTCAGTGCTGTGCTTTTTTTCTGTGCTTGTGACAAAGAGTTTGTTGGCTTGAGGGCTTGTGTTACCAACACAGCTAAGCCCTCTCCAACCCTCCCAGGCTGGAGCGTCAATGCTGTAATCCTGAGCAGGATGCTTACTACTGAAAAGCACGCTCTGAGAGCAAGGAGTAAAAGTAACAATTGAAAAACAGCCTACAGCAAAATTCATTACCTGTGGATTCAGTGCTAATGTTCCAGGGTTATACATGCTGTTCAGTACTTTATCTGCAGTCACACCAGATACGTGAGCTCCCAGGAAAACATCTCTCTTTGCCACGAAATGTCTGACACTTCATATTTAGACAGAGGAAAGGCAAATTTAGAAAAACATCATATTCCTCACTTAGCCCTTTTGTGGTAATTGAAACAAAATCCCAAGTACACTGAGGAGGGACGCTCTTCAGTGCATGCACATGGGCTGGCTCAGCACTGGGTTCAAAGGCGAGCACATTGCTGGTGCACAGCATGGCATGCATGGGAACAGGCCACTCGCTGGCAAACCTTCCTCCTTTGTTCAGTCACTCTCTAGCTCAAAGGAAATTTGGAGGACTGAGAATGCAATATTGAAAAATAAGCAAAGAACTTTAATTGCATACTCATCACTATACTTTATAAATGTCAGAGACACTGACAAATTCAAAACACATTTGAAAACACAATTTTGCTATTGATATTCTTTGTTTTGAAAGCCAGGAAAACATTAAGATGCATTTACTTTTCTCTGTCAATAGTGTTTATTCATTGTTAAGGATTTATACACTTAATTAATTGTGAACAGCAAAACAAGTTGGCTCTCTGTTCTTTTCCTCTTTCTACTGTTTTCTGTTTACTGGAAGTAAACAGCAGAAAGCCTCTCGTTTGTAAATCCTTTATGGCTATAATCTTTAACATTTCTTTAAGTAAAAGCTTGTTGATTTATGTTGAGCTCTCTGTCTGTACCTCTACACAGAAAGAAACACGGAAAATTAGAAAATGTATTTTGAACTTGTACAACCTGATGGCCACACCAGTTTTCATGTTCCAGAGGGTTTCAATCATCGAGAAAGTTCCATAGCAAAGCAAGAAAGAAAAACAAATAGCAACATTAATTTCATTCTTTACCTGGGAAGATGATAAGCAATTGAGGCAAAATACATAATAAATCTTTCTACAGTTATTAAAGCCTTGACTAACAAAAGCATCTCAAAGAAAAACATTTCTCAACTTAAACTCAAGTGCTAGCACCTGATTTTATTCATGATACAGCACATGTGCTGACTGAACACCAGAAAAGCAGAGAGAAATCCTTCCTCATTCATGTTGCTTACAGATGATTATAGCAAAAAGTCTGTTCCTAATCTAGTTCCAGTCAAAATGACGGAATGTTCTTTGGATTTGATGACACTAAGAAACATTAAGTGATATAAATTGTGCAATTTCATCTTCTAAAGATAGAATCATCACAAGTTTGGCAGTTTGGTATAGGAATGGTTTAAAATGAGGCCCTGGATTAATCACTCTTGGAACTGATTTTGTCCCCATCTTTCATAGCTCTCTCCCCTCTGCCACCACCTCAGTACTAAACAGTTTCTGAGCAAGGTAGACTGGTCCTGGCTCCCCAGCCATGAAGAACATATACATCAGGGTGTTCCCTAGCTTTGTTTATTAAAGATTCCACAAGCTTGCCCCAGGCAGGAGATTGTATAATTTGTTGTAAATGGCACATGTGCCTCTTAAGGGCAGTGCTCCTTGTTTCCTCTGTTCTTGGCTGCAAATCTGTCCCACCATCATCAGAGTCTTCAGGTGGACTTCATCAGTTGTAGTCATTTTATCAGCTAGGCACAGCCTCTCCTAATGGCTTGATAAATATTCTGGCATCCCGATATCACTATCAAGAGATTCAAATCAGGCCCAGTACTTACTGCTGCTATTACTACAGAGTTATTGCCAATGACTCTTTCACTTATCTCTGTAACCAGAGACATTGAATAGTTCTTTTTATGTCTCCACTCCTGGTCACTAAGAGCAGAATTCACACAGAACTATCTTCCACCTGGATGGAAAAGCATATTGCACATGTGAAATTTGAAGAACAGATTGAGTCTGTGTGAGAAATGCATTCTCTCAATCCCATCCCTAGCTTGATAATGTAAATGTGTACTGCACTTGATTTTTTAATTTCTGACATAGGAACACCTTATATCCAAGTCTCCTACATGCCACCCTGTGCTTGGCATGGGCCTCAAAGCACATGTGGGTGAAGTAATTAGTTCTGTTATTCTTACATTCCCTGCATCCCAAGCTAACAAAATACTTACGATACATATTTTGGCTTCAGTCAGAGGAACATGATAGCTGTCCTAGTGATTTTCAACCTTTCTCATACTCAGCTTTCATCTTAAATTATCCTCCCATCCTGCTGGTCTCTAGCTAAGATATTCTTCCCCATATAAACTAGTCACGATGCCTGTTTGAGACTCAGTGCTCTAATACGATATCAGGGAGAATGAGGTAACAAATAAAGCAGACTTTACTGTCATTTGGGGATATTCAAGTGAAATCCTTTAAGATGAAATCCTGGTATCATTGAGAAAAGAGTAAAACTCACTAGTACAGGGAGGGTGTACGTGTAACCCACAGTACTGTCTAGAGAGCCCAAGGTGAAGATGTGTGGGTTTCAGTTTCTTTTCTTTTCCCCTTTTTCAGAATGGCTCACATCCAGTATAGTAGGACTAAGAAGAGCATCAAGTAGTAGAGGAGGCAAGGAAAAATGATGTCTGTTTTCTGCCCTAATGTGGAAACAATGAGGAGATGGGCTGAAGGGATCAGAGAAGGGTGGAGCAGAACTGCAGTGTGGGAGAGAAAACGAAAAAGTGAGATGAACTAAGATAGCAAATTAAAGGAAAAAAACAAGTCAGGGGAAGAAAAAAGAAGTTGGGTAAGATGGGAATGAGTTAAGCAAAGAAAGAGCACGTAAGACTGAAGCAAAAGAAAAATACAAAACGCAGATGAAGAAATAAGGCTTACATTGGAGCCCTTTCCAATCTTATGTTAGACTAGCACGATAAACTATGTACCTTAGCACATTCAAACTATGTACCTTAGCACATGACATCATGTGGCCGCATGCCATGCAAGGATGACTGACACATTAATCAACTGACATCACAAGAAACACACGTAGTAGAAAACTGTATTTAAGGTGTCAGTATAATTACTTTCACTGTCCCTCATACAGGCCCCCTCAGGCAGGAACCTGACACCCAGACGAAAAGATAGGGAGCTCTATCACCACATACAGAAGTATTTTTCTCCCCTGTCACAGTCTGAGGTATTTCTTCCATTCTTTGAGTCAGAAAACCATGAGAACGGAATGTATTCTATGATCAACATGTAGCCAGGATGAGTATTTCCAGCACCAGAGAATCATTTAATAACATCTGCAATCAAGATGTCTTGGGAGGAGGCTTTTTTTTTTTCTTAACTCTGCACCCTCTGCAATCCTTGCAGTTGATATAGAGAGCTGTTTATTAAGCAGGAGTTTCACTTGAAGAATGGAAACAGGCTCTGGTATAACCAGCCTTTCCCTTCCTTCCAAAGTTCCCTACTGTGATGGGACAAAGTTGTAAGAGATGAGAAAAATTGCAACCACCCTGTGGGAAGCCCCTCTAAGTTGCAACTACTTGGTGCTTTTCAGATCCAGACCCAGTGTGAACACTGATAACCATCATTCGATGATATGAGGTGATAACAATTCATGTGCAAAGTTCAATTTGAGTTCTGGTAGCTCCTTTCACTTTCACCAGAGTTAAGACCTGCCTTTGATTATAACTACATTAGCTAGCAAGGGAAGCGATGCATTATAATAAAGGTCATAAAAGAAAAAGGTACTACAGTTTCTGTGCACAAGTAAGCTATTAGCAATTTTTTCCAAATTCAATTTGTCATGCAGGATGTGTATTTCCCTTCAGAACTGTGAAGTTAAAGAACTGCCAGCTTAAATATGCTTATGTTCAAGCAACTACCTTACTGTTGATTTTGCTTTGTATGCTCATACAGGTGACGTCTTTCAACTGTGGAATGTCCCACATGTATTTGACAGTTTTGCTTCATTCAAAGTTCAAGTCAAACTGATTAAACAGAAACCTGATAGACACTGAGAGCGCATGTGTGTTTCTACCACAACAGTCTCATGCATGGTCTCCCATGCTTCATAGCAGAGCTGCTAGATAATAACGTGCATTTTTCTGCCCTGTTCTACAACAAAGGACCGGCTTCTTGTTGGTTTCTCTCTCCCACTAACTACTTCCTGAGCCCTGTGTAGATGGGAATACCTCATTCCCTTGCATCCTGCCAACTCCTCCCACACACCCCAGCCCTCCCAGCTCTGCTCAAAGAGATCCTCAGCAGATTCTCCCCACCCTGGACTGGTGTCACAGCAGTTTGATTTGAGACACAGACAGACAAGGAAGTCTTACCTAGGTAGAAAACTACCACCACCAGAGCAAGCCAGTGAGGCTGTGGGACAGACAAAACTCCATTGCATTTCCTCACACTCCAGCTCTCTCAAGAAATTCCTTCTGAATAATGAAATAGAGAAAAACATCCTTGATATGAGGCTGCTTGTCCTATCAGACACTACAGAACTGCAGAATAGTAGGCTCTTCTTTGATGCCTGCTCCCACCACCTGCATCTAAGTTTAGCCTTTATAATCATACGGATCAGCCCTTCAGAACTGGGGGAAAGGGGCTTGGAGGCAAATTACAAACCACAGCAGGATATTTTCTCTGCATAAGTGTTCTCAACCTCAGAGTGATCAGCCAAGCCTTCAGAGAGATGCATCACGAGTCAACATGTCATGGCAAAATCTGACAGTACAGAGTGTTCAGCTGTTTATTCAGGGAATATATTTGAATAATGAGTACATTCAAGAAACCATGCTGCTGCTGTGCTCATGGAAAAAAAGAGCAAAAGGCTAACTTTGCCAAATAAATTATGTGTTGCAAATTATTCTTTTTCCTTAGAGCTCTGTGTGTCCCAGGAGTAAAGAGCTAGCAAAGGAACGCTTTACCCAGGCAAGTAGTAACTTGGTAAACAGGATTTCCAGCTCAGAATTCAAATGTGAAGACAAAGAGAAGTATCTTGTTTCCAAAGTGTAAAATTACAGGCAGTAGAGACTCTTTCAAGAAAAAATAGGGGACATACAGGATACTCCACACAGAACCTTCCTTTTATCAGAGAGGAAGCTGTTTTCAAGAACTAGGAACCTAAGTTAGAACTGTATGCACATTTTCTGGGATAGAGAATATTTTCTCCACTTCTGTTGGCTTCAGCTTAAATGTCCCTCCAGGATCCAGGTGTAACATAGCTGAAATTCCGTGGCCTTTGCTTGAAGGCCTGCAAGTTGCACTCTCTTTCCTTCTCCATAAAAACACCCACAATGACCTTTTTGTAGGGACTCACACGCTTTTCTTGTTCAAAACCTACTTGCTATGTGAATTTCTTGGTTTTGACACCTCAGATTTCCTACACAGCTAGTAAGTGAAATTTACCCATTTGTGGTCCAAGAGGTAGCAGCTACGAGGCCTCCTAGAGATAGCTGAAGCCTTCTGAATGCATCAATTAACTGTTACCCAAGGGAACTATTTAGACAGTTTTCCACTATATATCACGTTCCCTCTGGATTTTAGTCTTTTTTCTTACATTTTACCATGAGTAAATTCCCTCTTTTGCACCATTTCCAGATAACTGTCTTCGTTCTAGCTTCTATATAAGCAAGGTTAAAAGTAGCTGTACTCTCAGGATCTTTTGCTGTTACTTTGCTTTCCCCTTTCCTTTCCTACCATCTCTTACACAGAAGAAATGCAGATGAAGAAAGTCACTGACAAAAATTACCATTTTGTTCCTTGCCTTGCACAGCTCTTTGTAGCCTGGGGCCATGCCTGGAGCTGCTTGGCAGATACCACACAGCAGAGCATGCATGAGTAGCTAAGGTAGTTCCCACAGTTGCTGTGATGCCTCCAGCTCCAGTTTGACAGGACAGATATAGGTCTAGGTCACTCACAAAGTCCTAGCAAATGCATCTTCCAGTGCCTCTTCAGAGGCAGATTATCACACTCTGTTTGTTTCCCTTCTGGCCTGTGAAGACACCCCTAAAAATTTTAATGACCCTGACCAAATCCATAAGCTCGAACACTGTACAACACCTTACTGCTCACCTTGACATCCTACTTCACAGATGAATGGTACAAAATAAGGTGCTTAGGGTTTGACTCCAGTGGGAGCTATCAGTCACTGCAAAGCAACCCGTTTCACAGGTGTCTTCTGCTTAAGAGACTACTTCAAGATTTGGAGTTACTTTTTATGCCACTCTTGCAGACTGTGGTCTGTATATGCTGATGTCAGAGAATTTTTCCTGAATAAAGACTTACAGAAATTGGATTGTTTCCAAATGCCAAAGGACATCCAGTATCCTCTAGCCCACTTCATTGTATTTCACTATTCATCTAGAACTGTGGTTCTCATTTATATAATCTTCCTGTGTGGCCTCTCCTATGCTTCCTTACATGGCTGTTATTACACGCCTGCCAAGTTGGGCTCTACTGGATGGCTGGTGCTAATGGAGTTGAGCACTTTCTGTCATCCAGAGGTACATTGGCTCTGAAAGTGAGAATATGGATTGCTTAGGGGGAAAAAAAGAAAAAAAGATCTGATTGATTATATTTAGTTTACTCTTCTGCTGCAATGGATGAAGCAGCTCACAAAAGGCATGATGACTGCTGAGCAAGAACAATGAAGAAGCATTATTTGTGTGCAGACTTCCCCACAGACTCTATCTTTGATGCCAGATTAAAATGTTCCCAGTCACTGATGCATGGAAAATGTTTAGGATGCAGTAGACAGTTCTAAAAACACCAGAACCAATCACCTGGGAAACAAGAAAAACAGTAAGTCAAGTCAAAAAGTATTTCAGCTATTAAACAAACATCACCCACCTGTAGGCGAGTGGCTAGCAGCCTGAAGCAATATGTGTAAATCCTTTTTAGGAGTTCCAATCCAATATTTCTTTTTTTTTTTTTTTTAATGTAAGGGAGAGAATCGGTTCCTCTTATATTCTCTGTGTGATACTTAAAAATCTGCTGTGCAATGGTAAAACTACAACCCACACCCCAGATTATTCAATATAATGTTTAAGCTGTTGTTGAAATGACTCTGTGTTTGTGAATCAAGTTGGGTAGAAACAAGAATTCACCTAACTTGATAGCAAAACTCAAACCCTAGGCTCAAAATTGGGGACAAATGAGACATTTGCTTCTCATACTTCACCCTCAGTCCCAGGGGATCTGGAGCCCTGTTAAAATAATCAGTAACAGCTATTGCAGTTCTGGAAATCCAAACCTAAGCCTGAAGGATAACACAGGATAGCTAGGTCTGAGCTCTTTCAAATGGCACCTACAGAGTCACTTACCCTTGTCTTAGATTGGTTCAGAAGATAGTTTCCCTTCCAAAAGTATTATAGATTTGCATTCTTAAAAAATAAAAGTTCAAATGCCATACAGAACACTCCAGAGAGAGGGGTCCCCAGTGTGAATGCGTCAGTCTGCCCAATGCAAAGTGCCATCAATACAAGTAATCAGCTAAAAGAAGAGATGAAACTGGCTGTCAAAAAAAAACACCCCGAAACCAACATTATATCACTGCACCACACTTACATACAGCTCTTTCCATATTGGCCAGACAAAGGTGCTTGGGTTCCTTACAGCACCTTTCCTTACAGGAAATACAAGTAAACTCTTACTGCTGGTTGTGGAAAGGAAAAGGACTGAAATATTGCTCATCTAAGTACCAGGGTTGGCAAGCAAGTTTGGGGTGATTTTATGGGTTTCTGTTATCACAGATAGAACAGAACGTAGATTCACAGAGTGATTTGTGTGCATCTGCATGGCTGTGTACAGCCAAGGTTTTAAATCAGTAATTCCACTCTCTGACGCCTCTGATTCTGGTATTTTGGGGGCAATGAAGAGGTTATAAGTACTCAGCCCATCTGATAATTAGGACCCTGAGAAAGACGGTCATTTTGAATTTTCCAGGATGGAGGCACCTAGAAATCACAGCACTTAAGGAAAATGTGGTTTTAAATGTTTAAGAATTGTGTTTTGGTTTATTTCAAAATGTGTGTACAAACCACAATAAAGAATTACCGCTTCATTAACACCAGTAAAAGTGATGATAATAATAACCCTTCAGTGCTGTTTCTGAAAGGGAATAGCTCAAGGTTAAGAGAGGTAACCTTTGAACTGGTGTATATTTTCAAACCAGAAAGATTAAAAGGTGAAAGTTGAAAAGTATATATTTTAAATAGCACCAGATGGCTGCGGTGCAAACACAAGGCTGAATTCAAACTGCTGTGCACTCGCCGGGACCCCACGGGTGAATTACAGCCACTGTGAACACTGAGGCTGTCCGTTATCTGACATATACATAC
Source organism: Neopsephotus bourkii (assembly GCF_033783945.1). Classification (NCBI taxonomy): domain Eukaryota; kingdom Metazoa; phylum Chordata; class Aves; order Psittaciformes; family Psittacidae; genus Neopsephotus; species Neopsephotus bourkii. The sequence continues at coordinate 548,109 of NW_026901949.1, forward strand.
GCCTGCTCTGTATTCAGCCAGTGACAACTTTTTCTTTCTTAATGACTTTTGGATGAATAGGGCCAATTCTTCAGCCACAAAAGCCATTCCAAGGGCCTGCAATGAGAACTGGGTTCATATCTGAGGACAGAGGTTAGCCCACAGCCCAGTGGTTTTCAACTTTTTTGATTTGTGGACCCCTTACTAACTCACTCAGAGAAGTGGAAACCCCAATGAAAATTAGCACATATGGACTGCTATGGAATATTTACGAGCTTGGTTTCCACAGTCACCTTTTGCAAACAATTTCAAAGTTCTCTACAGAACCCAGACCAAGACCATCGCTGAAAAACACCACTTTAGCACTCCATCGAGTCCTCCCTTTGCAAAATTTAGCAGTTTACCTTGAAAACATCCTCTCCCAGTTTCACTATTTACCAAAATGAATGCAGCTGTACAGATTCGATTTTACCCTGCACAGTCATTTGAAGGTTAACCTAATTTCTTTCGCTCTTTAGTTCTCACATTCATATGTCAGCAGATATTTGGTTTGCTTCCTCCCCCTCTACCCAGTCATTTTTCTCTTAGACAGCTGTGCAAAACTAGCTGTAAATTATATGGAAATCACTCAGGATTTTTTATCTTTTTTTTTTTTTTTCCTGGGTTTATGGTGCAGCATTATGTTATCAGATCATTGTCTAATCTGAAAAAAATCATTTTCCATGTGGGAAGCATTCTATATGTGGATCAACTAGATTTATTGTCTATTAAATTGACAGTTAACTTGGAATAATCATCTCAATGAGGAATCTAGATTGTGTGCTACGTGGCCTCCATTCTTTCCAGATCAGTCTTCGTTCTCTGATCTCTCATATTCTTACCCTTGCTTAGTATACTGAAGACATCTCCTCCATCTGCTGCAGAGACCCCTTAAAGTACAAAGTCAGAACTGAGAGTGAAGAGCAGCCTTCTTACAAGCTCTGCAAGCTATTACACTTTTTTAAATATTCTTTTTTAAAGGCTTCCTCCTTGCTTTGTTTTTTGATCCTTTGATTGCAAGCACATTGAAAAGAGTCCATTTATATCATCATTTTTGTATCTCACATGAAAAAAAACAAAGTCTTTAAGCACTACTGGAATATAAATATTAAAGAAAGAGAGGAATGATTCCTAGGATGAGAGTTTTTTCTCAATTCTTGTCTGTGCCCTCCATCATTTCTATGATATGATAGGGTTCACTAACAGGTGAATAATGCAGTGTGAACCCCTAATAAAAGACTCACAATTTTCATTTTATAAAAAGTCATTTTGTTGACAGGAAAGCTGTGACATTATACACAAAACAGCACAGAATGAGATATTGCTCCCTGCAAAGTGACGAAATCTGTGAGTTTACAAGTGAAAATTTTGTAGCTCAAGAACCCCACAATATTTGTGAAATTAAAGTTCTGTTACCGTTATTTTGCACATCTCTTCAGTTCCTAGCACTCTTTTATAGTATATGCATCAGGGCTGTGTGTTTAATAACTACGTTAAACAGTGCTCTGTATTGTACCAGCCTCTTTTTTCATGTAATCGGTTCTTGTCACACATAATTAGAAATAGTGAAGAATTCTATTTGCTGTCTGGAACTTCTGGTAGCCCAAACCAGAAGTTAAGTAGCCCTTACTTTTGTATTTGCATAATATTAGGGTAATTGTCACATGTCTAAATATTTTGGTTTAACCCTACTCCTTTCCCATGTCATAATTTTGGTAAAACTACTTATTTTGCTTTCAGATATTCCAGGACAAGAATCTGGATGCTATAGCGAAGTCTCTGGATTGAGCCACAAGTGAATTCTTTCTGGGCAATTCTGTTTGGGGTTGTTTTATTTTGTTTTTTCTTACCCTGTTCTGTACACTTCAGGTAGAACATGTACTTTATGCCAGTGTAATGACAAGGGGTTTTTGCACGCTTTTCAGACAAATTATTTTTATTGATGGTAGGATATGCATTTGGCCATAGAAATCCTACAACTAGTTCTTTTTATTCCTCCAACAGAAGTTATCACACAAAAAAAAAAACCCCAAACAGTTCCAGTCAGCCAAACCATTACCATCACAAATATTATCAATAAATCCTTATCTTCATTATGGTTTGGACTTGCATCTGTTTTCGTTCTGCAGGTAAACCTAGAGTAACTCCCCTGAAATGGAGTTTCATACCCAGAATAAAGCCATAGGAAGACCTTAATCTAGCTCTGTGTCTCAAAGTGAAAAGGTGAAGATATATATGATACATATTTTCACATTATTTTATGAACTGGAACATTTTAAAGCAGATAAGTAAATAATTCATATATTGTGTTATTCACCTATTCCCTATAGAATTTTATAATTCTAAATCTGTCTTTTAGACAAGGAAAATGCACATACCTTAAGACTAAAATAACTTGTGCACAATTGTAATCAGAGAGATTAGCTAATGTTAGTATGCATCCTTTGTATTGTACCCGTGGTTTCAAGGTTATCCAGCAACTGAAGAGAGCAAGATTTCATTATTTGACCTTCGAAAGAAATCAGCTATGCTAAAAAGGATAGCAACATTTTTTGAATTCTATTATCAAGCTCTTTTTTTTTTTTTGTCACATAACTACATTGCTACAACATCTAAGACTGTTTTCAAACTGAACATGTCTTAAAAATCATATCACCTAATTTTTTTCCTGACTTTATGCATTCAAATGAAAACAGACTTGTCAGCAAGCTGTTTTCTGGTAGGTGAATCCTAGATGCCTGCTGTATGAACCTTGTGACATCACCATTAGGCAAACCATTCCCCAAGGCTACATGAGTGTGGTTGCTTTCTTTCCTTAAAAGAAAAAAGAAAAAGCTGAAGATATTTTATACAGCATCTTCAGAATTGTGACACTTCATTTAGATGCATTAATTATTTTAATGCATTATGACTGCATCAACATAGCTATCTATTAGTGCAAAACAATATGTTTCACAAGGCTTCTACAGCTTCAGGCTTACATCAAGACTGCAGTGGAAGTCCACCTTGCAAAACTGTACACAGGATATGAGGGATAACCAAGAAGATGTTGAACCATTGCTCTTTAAAACCTCTGCCTAGAATGTCTCTGATTTTTTCCTGGCTCCTGCAAACCTGTGCTATGGCAAATTTCCAGCATGCCAGATATGTCTCACCAGAAGTGAGTAGAGGGAAAGGATAATCTCCCTCGACCTGTCGTAACGCTGTTCCTCATGCAGCCCAGGCTACTGCTGGTTTTCTTGCTGTAAGAGCATATTGTTGTTTAATGTTCGACTTGTACTCTACCATGACCCCAAGGTCCTTTATGCCAAACCTGCTTTCCCGCCAGTTAGACCTCAGTGTATACTAGTACATGGGTTTATTCCTCACCATGTGTAGCACTTTGCAGTCCCCTTGTTGAATTTCACTAGGTCAGCCCATTTCTCCAACTGAGATCTCTCTGGATGGCAACATAAACATCTGATGTACCAGCCACTCTTCCCAATTTTCTATGATCTGTAAACCTTCTGAGGGTATCCTCTGTCACATAATCCAAACCACTAATGATGAAGTTAAACAGTATGGCCCCAGTATGAACTCCTTGGGTACACTGCTAGTGACTGACCTCCAAATGGTCTTCAGGACGGTGTTCAAAACACTTCTAGCACAGCAGTTCAGACAGTTTTCAATCCACCTCAAAGTCCATTTATCTACCTTGTACTTCACAAATTAGCCTATTAAGATGCTCTGGTAGACAATGTTGAAAGTTTAAGTTGCTTAAGTCAAGATAAACATCTACTGTTATCCCCCCAAGCGTCATTATAGAAGGTTATCAGGCTGGCAAAGCATGATTTCATGTTGAGAAGTCCATGCTGACTATTCTCAAACACCTTGTCTTTGGAAATGGTTTATAGAATTATTAGCTTCTTCAACTTCCCAAAGACTGAAAATGAGGCTTACTGGCCTGTGATTCTGTTTCTTCCTTCTTGTGCATAGTAGTAACATTGTCTTTCTTCCAGTTCTCAGGTATCTCCCCCAGTCTCCATAAACTCTTAAGGATTATCAAGAATGGCCCCACAATGACATTGGCCAGATCACTCAGCAATTGTGGATGTATTCCATCAGGCCCCATAGCATTGTTCATGTCCTTTTTGTTTAAACATTCCCTAAAATGATCCTTCTCCCCCAAGTGTAAGGCTTCCTTGGTTCAGACTTTCCCACTAGGCTCACAAATCTGTGGTTCCTGCAGGCCAGCCTTTTCAGTAAAGAGGTGAAAGAGTCCATGTCCACCAGGCCCCATGCCCAATTCAGTTACAGGCAAATATTTTCCCTTGCCTTCCTTTTGCTGCTGCTATACCTGTAGAAGTCTTTCTTCCCCTTCCTGTCCCTTGCCAGACTCAACTCCAGGTGAGCTTTGGCTTTCTTAGCCCCATATCAACACACTTGGACAGTGAATCCATATTCCTCCTTGGAAATCCAACTCGGGTTCCATCACTTGTACACTTTCTATGTTTGAGTTTTGTCAGGAGCTCCTTGTTCATGCAGGCCTCATCTTTGCTTGATTTTTTGATCACTGGTTGGAGCATTCTTGAGGTTGGTGGATCCTCTTCCAAGAGCAACACAGTTCCAGCAGCTTAAAATACCTCAGGAATTAGTCTTTTCTTCAAATTGCCATTCATAACTTCTCTTAGATATTATTTACCTGTGATAGGTGGCAATAGATACTGGCTAGCCTCTCCTGGAGGGTTCCTTATTTCAGATCATACTCTCCTAGTCTGTAGTCAGCCTCAATAACCAAGGCACCAGCTTAGTAGCTCTTTGTCTCTTTAATGCCATCTTACAGAGCCAATTTATAACATTAATAGAAGACAGGAAGGCAGGAAAGAAAGGCAGATATGTAAAACTCCACCACCACTCCAGGGCTGCCAGCATCTGTGAGGTATTTCAGGTTTCACTCTCTGTCAAAGATGGACCCCTTCCCACTTCTGCCTTCCTTTTGCTTTATCTTTATCTCTGGCTCTTGGGAATGTAGGTTTAAGATTTACATGAAGTATGACTCGCCTGCTAGCTAGGATCAGATTTCTTCTCCCCACAGCCTGCTGGAAGTCTACCTGAGTTTACATTCCAAGAGCATTCCTTAATTAGCACATTCCTCCAGCCCCAGTGGCTTTCTTGCTCTTTGCAAGGATTTACAGCAGCTACAGCGTTTTTTTTCTGAATCATGTAACATGAGAAATTAATTTTCAATACTTCTCATTAGACTTCATAATATCTAGGTCACTGGGAATTTTTTATAGAGGCCATATATGACATATTAATAAGAAAGATGACTAGCATGGCATTTAAGTACTTGCTCTATATAACTGCTTTGAATTTAACTGTAACCACAGTGACCCACTGCTCAGGTCCTGTTTAAAGAATACAAATTCCACCTCTGAATCTCAGAATGGCTGTTTATTAGGCTGCCTAATCAAAATCCAAATACATATTTTTTATTACATTACTTTTCTCTAATTTCACATCAAAAGGCTTTTCTGAATGCTGTTAATTGTCTTTGAAGATATTACATGTTTGGGCTAAGCAATCCACAATTTAGCTAAGTTCATTTTACTAGAGAAGTGTGTCAAAGCAGGAAAGAAAGGAAAATGGGATTATGATTATTTTTTAGATGGCTGACATGTTTACTATTGAAATTCATTGCAACTCTGATTTTTGTGACTATTAGCTTATGAATATCCAATGTTTTAATTTCTTATGAATTTGTTGCTAATCTCTTAATGTTTGTTTTTCTTTTCTGCTCCTGATTTTAATGCTACAGAGTTGCTGGCAAATCCACACGTTCCAGCAAAACAAAGAAAACATCTATGCTGCATTGCCTCAGGAAAAGCCTCATTATTTATTATTTTTAACAGTATGATTTTTAAATCTGTCTCATGGCAATAAAGACGTTATTTTTGTTGAAGTCCCAAACAGTCTTTCAGTATTTGACATTATCTTCAACAGTACTTGTTAATGTTTTAACCACAGATGGATTAATAGTAGCAATAACTATAACTAAGAGTATTGCCATAGCTCTTTTGAAGGTTGATTATAGGTAAGGTTGACATTATATGAGCACAGAATGTAAGGATGGTCTTTTCTCTAAAAATTTTATGCTCTCAATCTCTGATACAGATAGATTAATGCAGATGTAAAAGGCAAGAGTGAAAATAATGGTGCTGAGTGTGGTAGACATAACACAGCAACATCACAATTTTTTGTAGGCAGCCAAAGTGAAAAGTTCTAAGATGCAAAAAGAATGAAAAGGAGGGTCAGAAAATGGTCTTAATAAACAAAATAATTTTGATGTACGAATGAACTCAACATAAGGAGAGAAGAGGAAAAAGAAGAGTATTTCCCTGTTCAATGATTACCATTTGGGCCTGTAGACCAAGTGTTCCATGTTCCTCCTTCTACAGGATATAATAAAATCTTGGGTGTTGCTTTCACAGCTGCAATACCATGGCAAAGCCACTGGATTCAGAGCTGGGACATCTTGACATGTGTCTCATTTTTAGGGTCTGGCAAGAAGTTTACTCTCCTGTGCTTGTGGAAGGCATCTGAGTTCTGGGGCGTTTCATGGCATGTCTCCTGCTGCTATAAAATGAAAACCATGATATCCTGCTTTTTGCTTCATGAAACAAAATCAGAATCTTCAAACCATTTGGAGTTGGCTCTTTACTGGAAAGAGGAACCATTCCTGGAGAGGTGGCTACTGCATTCTCCACTGTCTGGAAGGAATATTTTGATTGAATTATATCCCAGTGTTCTTCCCCATAAAATTCCTTTAGTATACTGCATAGCCCACTAATTAGATGACGTGTAGCACCAATTAGCAGGAACCACACAACTTCAGTGTGGGTACTTATCTTGCCCATCTTGTGCAAAAGCGTGTATCTCAGGAAATCTGAGTGTCTCTGTATCCTTGCTGGGAAGAGAGGCCAGGTGTTCCCAGCATGGCCTTCAGACCAGACATTGCTGTTTTGCTTCCACATCCTCATTCCGGCACTACAGCACTTTTGAACAGCAGCCACAGAGGGCTCCAGTCAGATTTCCTCAGCGAAATACCTTCTGTGGGGTAAGAAGCCAGGGAATGAAGCAGCAGTAGACAGAGCAGCTTTGCCATGTTCCTCCCTACCACTCCCACCTGCACCCGAGCCCATCACTTTAGCTGCCACCAAAGCAAACCAGCTCTGGATGCAGAAGAAACAGCATTTGGACTCTAGCAAGGGTCTCCCATATAAAATACCACTGCCAAGCTTCTGGGCCAGCTTTAGGAATGTGTTTTTAATATTCATTGTTCACTCTGTATGCTACAGATGTGCACAGCTCAATTATTATAATGCTTTGCACATGTGGTGTTATGAAATGTGTGCCTTTAAAGTCATGCCAGGTTGTTTTTTTTTCCTGTAACCCAAATATATTATTTCTACCTATGTTCCAGTTACTTAGTTTGCCACACATTTAAAAACAAAAAGCAAAAAACCAAAAGACTTATTATACAGATTAAACTAACAACCATGTAAGCAACTAAAAGAGAACAGACCCATTTTCTTCATAAAAGGTTTTTTCATTTGCATGCTTGGATATTTTTTTCTTGTGCTCCAGTTCCTCAATGCAGATACAGAAGCTCACACAAATATCTATCCACATAAAAAATACATGCTCTTAATCACAATTCATATTGTACGAAAGGAAATTATTCCCTAACTGGGCAGCAATGTTCTACCCAAACATCCTCAGCTCCAGCAAAGGATGTTCTTGCATTAATCACTTTCAAGTTTAACCATTTCAGCTCTTTATACCCAATAATGAAGCTTCACCCCTTTGTCTGAAAATTCAGCTCCGACAGAACATGACAGACATACATCAGAGAGACATCATATTTATTATGCATTGGCAATCCATTTGGTTCCTTACTTACCATGGGCTTCAATTAAAGAAGATGGTATCCAGACCCCATCTGTGGACCTTGGTGGCTCTGAGATCCCATATGGCATCTTCTGGGGTAACTCCTTCCTGAAGAAATGAAAGGATCTGTAAAGGGAAAGGCATGGGAAGCATCAGTGCAGGACAGCTGTTACACTGGAGTCAGGCACAGCCCCCTTGTAGCAGAAACTAATTGCTGCAGGTCTCATTGCATTCAGAACAATGAGCAAAACTCATCTCTTTAGCTTATCTCTTCTTCAGTTTGCTCTCTGTTTGACCACATAACAACCACTCTGCCTCCACTTTCATTCAAACATCCCAAGCAGACAGAACGCAAACAGAACCTTTAGATGAAAGAGAGTAGTGTGCACGTGAATGTTACTGGGTAACAATTTGGGAATTATTTAGACACTAGAACAGTATGATCTTTGTAAAGTGGTGGACAGAAAACTGGCACAAATGTGGGTTTCATCTTCCAACTTCTTTTGTAGTCTTCTGAAAATGGATCAAGTTATTTAAAAGCTGCTAGATTATTGCTAGATATAATACTAATAATAGTCAAAAATTTCAACTTCATCTAACAAAGTTTCTTTGACATTATTAATCTCTCAATTTAAAATCTAAACAAACCAAATTATACTTCTAATAAGACTGTTTTGAAGAGATATCAAAACAAGATATAATACTAAAGGGCTTATCTGTTTTTCAGTATTAGAATATGCCTCTGTATCATCCACCTTGAAGTACACATTTATAGAAAAACTGATCTTTTGCCAAGCTTCAAAATTAATTATGTCAAAGCAATCCCAAACCTTTACTAAAACCAACCTCAACTCTTTATCAAAAGTATATTTTCTAGTGATAGCCTGCCCAGGGTCATGAGGCTGTGTCAAGCCTATAAACCAAAATACTTCTATTGCAGAAACAAATGCAACAGTGCAGCTAGACTTCATGGCATATTTTACAGCTGTAGATCCTCAGTGACCTAAATTCCAGATGTCCGCAAGGTACTCTTCAAGTAAAGGTTTAGGCTTCTTTCCAGCAGGAAAATGGGCATGCAGTGGGAGACAAGATGTAGGTCTGTCTTTCCAGGTCTCTCCAACACAAACTCAAGCTGTGTCCATGATACACACTGGACTCAAGAGCTGGATATAATAGCTCACCAGTGGTGGCTGGCTTCCCAGGTTTTAAAGGACTACACTAAATTAGCAAGGCGATGATGCTAATTGTCTTTATGTGATCTCACTGGTCCATATCACTTCAAAGATGCACCGCTGCCAGATGAACTAGCTGTCATTTCCAATCTTAGCTCCTCAGAACAGCAACAGAACTTTTGACAGTAGATACATAGACCCCACCAAAAACCAAATCTGTTGCTGAATATTTAATAACAAAATTAAGTGGGTTAAACAAGGACATCCAAACTCCAACTGGAGACAAACAAGTTCATTCACAAAGACCATTATACTGAAACCTAGCAAGAGGCATTGAAGGCAAGACTGACAATACTCAAAATTGGCCACAGTGGTGGTCTCCTTACATTTTATCAGGACTACAGTCACAGCAACAGATAACTGGCATCAAGCTGGCTCAGACTTTATTACTGAAATAAAATGTGCCAGGGCATGGGCCCACTGCTATCCCACAATTGTTCAAACTGATTGTTCATTGAATATGAGCACGCCACCTAGCAAGTTTTAGTCATGCCTGCTATCCCATTACCTAGCAAGTCTTCATCATGGCTCATGGGTGAACATGGACCAATGACTGTTCCCCACAGGCATTTAGATGCAGCCACCAGGGTTTGGAGGGCAGGAGAGTTCAGTCCTATGGGCACGGCCCTTTCAGTTGGCCAGAAGAAAGCCAGGAGGAATTTTATTTCCCAGTAAGATATAGCAGCCGATATCTTCAGCACAAGAGTCAGTGAATTCTACAGGTCTTTGCTTACAAACAGGAGTATCCCATGTACCTAAAATAAGTGTAGTTATATTTCGGTTAGGCAGCGAGTCATGGTGAACCTCAATTTGTTTGATGTTGTGGTTTCATTCAGTCAATTGCCTAAAACTTCAACTATTTTTCTGAAGCACATCCAGGCTTCTTTGCTCTGGAAATCTCAGAGGATCAATCTCCCTGAGGAGATTTTCAGTACGCCCTCATTCAGGCTGGGCAGGCATGTCTTTCATGCTGTGTTTTGATATTTCTACATCTTCTGACTGAACACAAGAAGTAAGAAAGCTGCTCAGAACTTAATTTAAAAGGTAAACTGAGCTCTTTTGAATTTCAAAAAGTCTTAGGATGGATCTTCTTTTATCAGAACCAGCTTATCCATCCCTAATTCAGAGAGAAAGGTAGGGGTCCAGATCAAAACATTTTGATCTGGCTTCAGATGTTCTCAAAGTTCAGGGGTATTTGGATCCCAGGTTCTAATACGGACTCATCTATGACCTCCAATGCCCTTGTCTCACCTCTTACCTGCCTATTCTCCTACACATACATTTCTTCTTTCCAGCTTCCCTCCCCCTCCATTGCTCTTCCAAGATTAAAGGTTTTTTATTATTATAAACATAATTCCTATAAGAGATAAGAAGCTCCCCAGTGTATCTTTATTAATTCTAGTTAAGATAACATTTTGAAAGCAGACAGGGAAAGAGATTTATAAAGAGCAAGCAAAGGTAGTTGCATACCAGCACAGCAGGGCCAAAATTTCCTACACTGCCTGAGTCTGTTTACAATGAAGTGAGAGTAAGAAATCGCCCTGCAAGTGAAGCCCCACACTAGTGTACATGTAAGCACTTTGCTGAGTCTGAGAGTAGATTCTGTCTTCTAGTGTGATGAATATTATAATCTTGCTGTGCCTAGGAATGGCCACCATTGTACCTTGTCTTGTGTGCAGACTCTTGTGCACAAAAAGCTATCTGTAGCATCAAGGTCCAGTTCTTGAAGTAGGAGTGTAGCTTGTATATTCAAAAAGGGAAGAAAGGTTTTACTTCAGCATGGGAAATCCATGGGTACCCACCAGTAAACCAGAATATGCGCCAATGTTTGCTGGGATACTTGATTAGTACCAATATGAATTTCTAAATACCTACAGAAAAGGCAAAACATATAGTGCTATCCCAACACTCTTATGTTAGAAAAACAGGTTGTTATGGGCCAAAAAACAAAAAAACCAAACCACTCTACATACACAAAGCCAGTAATTTATTGTTGATCTAATTACAGGCTTAGTAGTCTTACCAAGGTGTTAGTGCATTTACAATGATACTACACAGTTCAAAATGCATATTGCAGTTAAACTGATACATACACAAACTTTATAGTACTTACCCCTTCTCTGGTCTTATGTTCACCTTCCCACTGCTCCTTGGTGTCCTAAGACTGATGTTATCCATTCGTATAGGGCACAGGAAGAGTTACTGTGAGTCTCAAGTATCCCAAGCCATTTGCTAGAAAGAATGTGATGCTGGTATTGAAGGTTTATTCCTTCTTCTCCTCTCGGATTTCCTAGGGGGTGTTTTTATGTGCCTGTGCACTTTGCACTTTTGTCATTGCTCTGCAGATCCATGTTATAGTTCCATGTACTCCATAAATGGTGCATTTTATGTATGTTGTCTACTTCTTGGTTCTCATCGCTCTCTCTGACTGGTTAACACAATACCCAAAGTTGTGCTTGTCTGTTGACCAGTAACTGACCCCCCCAATATATAGCCCCCAGGTGTCCCATATTTGCCTTTGCCTGTGCTTCCAAAGCCTCTTCCTTCCTCATGTGCCTTCTCTCCTCTCCAATGCATTTTAGTGTAGGGTCTATTTTTTTGTTTTCATTATCAATTAGTGAGAAAACTTTACCTAATAACAGGTGTTACACCTCAGAGCTGTTCCAAGCTAATAAGCAAAAGCTATAACCAAACAAGTAACACCACCCGCCAGTCAATAGGTAACTGCTGTTACAAACTGAAGCAAATCTGCAGGTGGGCCAAGACAAGTTCAAACAGAGGCCTGTACCGGTAGCCTAATGCAAAGTCATGCCAGTTACAAGCAGTCTGAGAGATGACATATTTCTGGGAAAGATCCTAGGAGACTTAGGAAAACCGCATCTGAAATCCTTTTGCCAGTCAAGTGAACGAAATATTTTTCCCCACCCAGATATGCATGCTGAAAAGCACCAGCATGGTGGAGTATCTTACAGTGATTCATCCTATTCTATATTCAATTTTTCTTGAAAATGGGAACATAATCATCTACTCAAAATGGCAGGATCACCTTTTAGATACATAAACAGATAAAAAAATAATTTCATTATTAAAGTACTGAGAAAATTAAATCATTCTCAGAGGCTAGATGAACACTGATAAAGTCTACTTATTCCGGACTAATCTTGTGGGGCAAAATACTCTCTAATGTGCACCAGAAGCAAAGATTATGGAGGGCATAACATTTAAATCTAAATTAATCCTCCTTATTGACTGATAATATGCCCTGATCCTGGGGGAATAGGCCTAATTTATTACTTTTTAAATGGTTTGGATTCCTTTAGGATGAGCAACTCCCCAGTTTATTTTCGTTGGCTGTGTTGGGAAAGGAGTCATTAAATATGAATGGGAATTATTTCGTTTTGAAAAAATATTAAAAAAAATTCACATGCAGCCAGTGCTGCTTAAAATGAATGTTTTTTCATACTGCAAGGACAAAAGAATATTTGGAGCACAGAACTGGAAAAGTAAAAGATGAAAATAAGATGCATTATATTGTTTTCTAGCAGACAGCTATTGTCCTCTGAGTTTTCCTGTTTATGAAGCCACTCTCCCCAGAACACATGCAGTACAGACTGATTGGTGCTGGTACAAGGAGAAGAGATCTGTTCGCAACTGCTGTCATATTCACAAAATAGAAAAATGGGGAACAATAGAAAATATTTTACTATAAAATGTTGAAGGGCAACTTAGCCAGTGGGTGTTACTTGATATAACCCTTGAGGCTGACCTAGTTTTTAGTAAGGGCTCTTGGCCCTGACTGTAGACTGGCACCCTACCACGTTAAACATTGTGCTTATAATGCCGTCCAAGAAAGATACTTTGTTAGTTACAAAAAAAAAAAAAGAAAAAAGAAAAAATACCTTACAAAAAGAATAATAAAATGACAGAAATGCAGTTCCTGCCAATCTTTTTGTAGAGGTGCGGTTCCTAGCTGCACTCATCTCTTCTCCTATTCCCTTTGTGCACTTCCCTTTCACACAATCTGGAAGCCCCTACTCAGTCCGTCTGTCACAATGTACCATCTCCCTAATTAATTAATGTGTTCATCATATTTGTGCTGATCTGAATTCTATCAGTTCTTAAAGGGATGATGCAAAACATGCAAACAGTATGTGCTGTGCACAAAAGAGCACTCAGCATTGTGGTTTGCACTTCATTCTTATTTCTTCAATATCATCCATAGACAAATGTGAGTTCTCAGACCTATGGGATTCAAGTGTTCAGCAGCCTCTAATATTTTACTGAAATTAATTATTTATTTAGCTTACAATTATGTTATAGAATCATAGAATGATTTGGGTTGGAAAGGACCTTAACATCATCTAGTTCCAACACCCCTGCCATAGGCAAGGACACCACACACTAAACCATGATACCCAAGACTGTCCAACCCGACCTTGAACACTGCCAGGGATGGAGCATTCACGGCCTCCTTGGGCAACCCATTCCAGTACCTCACCACCCTCACAGTAAAGAACTTCTTCCTTATACTTAACCTGAACTTCCCCTGTTTAAGTTTCAGCCTATTCCTCCTTGTCCTATCACTACAGTCCCTAAGGAAGAGTTCCTCTCCAGCATCCTTACAAGCCCCCTTCAGATGCTGGAAGGCTTCTAAGAGGTCTGAATTCTAAGAGGCTGAACAGCCCCAACTTTCTCAGCCTATCTTAATACAGGAAGCTCTCCAGCCACCTGATCATCCTTGTGGCCCTCCTCTGGACTTGCTCCAGCTTGCTCCATGTCCTTCTTATGTTGAGGACACCAGAACTGTACAAAGCACTCCAAGTGAGGTCTCACGGGCGCAGAATGGAGGGGCAGGATCACCTCCTTCGACCTGCTGGTCACGCTCCTTTTGATGCAGCCCAGGATACGGCTGGCTTTCTGGGCTGCGAGTGTACACTGAAGCCGGCTCATGTTCATTTTCTCATCGACTAACACCCCCAAGTCCTTCTCCGCAGGGCTGCTCTGAATCTCTTCTCTGCCCAACCTGTAGCTGTGCCTGGGATTGCTCCGACCCAGGTGTAGGACCTTGCGCAGGGCATTAGGCAGCAGTCAGGGAGGTGTTGCATTCAAGTAGCAGTACAAGAGGTAAACCCCCAAACTAGACACCTGGATGTTAACAAACACAAGCAAATACCTAAACACCCTCTGCTACAGACGTTGCCCTATGTAACAAATGCAGAAGAGATTTCTTGAATTCTCCTTTCCAAGACCTCACCATAGGCAGTGTAGTAGCAAACGCCAATTGGTGTATTGATAACGACTGGTGAGGAAATGCTGCATGCCCTCTACGTTTCTGCAGAATTCATGCAGATGGAACCCAAACACCTTTTCTTTCACCTTTGGGATCGCCACACTCAAATGACTGTACGTGCTATAAAAGCCTTTACAGATACAGTATGAACATAGAGATTTATTTACAGGGACACCCCACAGCGATGCCCAGTGTGTGGCCACCATGGGCGGGGACATCCCCCTGGGCCTCCTGGGCACAGGCGCTCCCTCAGGGCCAGCACCCCAAAGGCCTTTCTCCAAGGGATGCTGGGTGAAGGGGCAGCAGCAGCAGCAGCAGCAGGGCTGCGGTGGGCAGGGCTGCAGGGTCCCGTCACCCCCCGTGTCATAGTGCCAGCACCTGGCAACACAGCATCACAGTGCTCTGGGGCAGTGTGAGTCCAGCACCCTCCCCTGTCCCACTGCCAGAGTGCCCGGCGCTGCCACCAGGACAGAGCTGGCAGCCTGAGGCCATCCCAGAGGCAGCCCTTGGGGCACTGGGGTAATTCCTGGCAGGGGGGAGGGGGTTGATGGGGGCAACCCTTGAAGCTGCACGAAGCTGCAGGAGGTTCTCTGCTGCACTTCCAGCTCCTGGAGGGGCCATGCTCAAAGCTCATCCAGTGGATGGATGGATGGACGGATGCATAGATGGAAATCCTGCCTCAGTCACTGGGGAGCTGGCCGTCCTCATCTCCTGGGCACCAGGGAATTAGGTGAGGGGGGGACTAAGGGAGGGAACACCTGAAGCTGCGAAGCTGCAGGAAGTTCTGTGCTCCGGTTCCAGCTTCTGGAGGGGCCACGCTGAAAACATCATCGAGGGATCCTGCTTTAGTTGTCAGGGAGCTCGACATCCTCACCTCCTGGGGAGACAGTGGCAGTAGCCAGAAGAAAAAGGATGCCCAGGCGGCTCAGTGCCCTCTCCCACTGCCAAGCACAGGAAGGATTCGTGCTCCGAGGATTCATCAGGCCAATGGCATTTTGCTGTTGTTGGAAGCCCCTGAGATGGCTCCAGGTGGAGGCAGAACAGGCAGTGCCAGTGTCCCCTTGTCCCCTCAGAGGCATAACCAGCCCGTGGACCGGGAGCAGGTCTTGTTCCCGTGCTCAGGGAGTAGCCGATCGCCAGCACTGGGGTCAGGAAGGAATTTTCCCCCGGGGCAGATTGGCACCGGTCCCCGGGGTTTTTTTGCCTTCCTCTGAGCACTGAGCATGACCACGTGTCAGGGCTCCTCTGGTCCTGGTGCTCTGCGTTATCGCCTGGTGCCCACGTACCACGAAGGCGGCCCCTCGTGTCCTGCAGCTGGGGGGGAAGGCTTTTTTCCCCCCCAGGCTGGACTCGCAAGCGTCCCCGGGGTTTTTTGCCTTTGGGGCTCCTTCGGGTCATGGTGTCCCAAAGGCAGCTGCTCGTGCTCCACACAGGTGGCCCTCGTGCCCAGCATCCAGGGCGAGGCAGCCTTCTGCACTCCCAGGGTGGCCCCAGCGTGGCCCCGGGACTTGCTGCTGTCCTCTGTAGCATTGAGCACCACCCCTTGTCAGGTCTTCCCCAGCCCATTCTGGCTCAGTTTTTTCTTGTGCTGCTCTCACACCACCACAGCACCGCTCCTGTCACGGCTTTTTTCCTTTGTCAGGCTGCACGGGATGTTTTCTCAGGGTAGACTGAAGGATGCGTAGGCCCACTGCTGGCTACGCATGGGCATCGGGTTAGTGCTTGTGGGCATCAGCTCTGAGAGATCTCTCAGAAAAAGAAAAATATCATCTAGACTAGACTAAAATTAATGGAAAGGAAATAAGGTTAATAAAATAGCATCATTTAAAAATAAAGAAAATGTTCTTTCCACCTGTAACCTGATTTGTATCTGATTTGTGTCTTTGAAAGTGGTTTTGGTGCTGAAAACCTCCTGGCATTTCAGGTAAATAATGGTAACATCATTACACAACACATTCTGTGTGCAGGGAATGGAATGGACCAGAACGGAATGGAATGGAATAGAACAGAACGGCTATGATATGTCATGCATATAGTTCTGCATGACAAGCTCTGACGTAGGTCTGAGGGACCATCTGCAATGCAGGTCCCAAGGGAGGCTGGTTCCAGGCACTGAGGCCTATGAACACCCTCTGGACCCTGACAGCAGTACACCTGCACTCCTCATATACTCTCCTTTAAACCTGTGCGGGGTGCCGCTGGAGAGAGAGGATCAGGCCAGATGGACTCTTGATGGAGTGTGGCTGTTCTCAGGCTCTCGTCTTTGGTTCTGTTTCTCCAAAAAAAACAACTCCGGCATTTTGAAAAACTAGTATTTGGGGGAGGGCTGGGCTTGGGAGCAGGGGGAAATCACAAGGAAACGAGCAGGTATTGCCCACGTACAAAGGATTTGCAACTATCAAGTTCAGGAGTACATCCTGCTGAAGCAGGCTGAGGGCTTGATCTTTGAGCCTCACTGCTGTCAGGGATGTGCTCTTTTGCTACCCTGTGAAACACAAATAAACCGGATGAGCACAGAAGAGTTTCAAAAACCAGTTCACACGTGTTTTTCACAACTCTCTTCCGATGCTCAAGTTACCCAGAGACAATCAACATCTCTCACCCCCATCAGAAGGCACAGGCCTCCTTCCCACAGAGTGACAGGGCCTATGCCTGTGTTGGGACATGGTTACCCATTCAATCCCTTCCGCTGGCACAGGGCTGGGAAGAAACATCATCCAGCGTTTCCTCAGCAGGTACTGATAGGGAAAGCAGGAAGTAGGGAGAAAAAAATGCAAGTTGGAAGAGACCTACACTGATCATCAAGTCCAACTGCTCAACCACATTGGGGCTGGCCAAAAGTTAAAGCATGTGATTAAATGTCTTGTCCAAATGCCCCCAAAACATGGATGGGCGTAGGGCATTGGTTACTTCTCTAGGAAGCCTGTTCCAGTTTTTGGCCACCCTCTAGGTAAAGACATGCTTCCTGATGCCAACGCTAAGCCTCCCCTGGCGCAGCTCTGAAGCGTTCCCACACGTCCTGTCCATGGAACCCAGTGAGGTCAGCACCCCTTCTCTGGGGCCCAGAACTGCACCCAGTACTCAGTGTGAGCCTGCACCAGTGCAGATTACAGCAGGATAATCGCCTCTTCCTCCTTTCTGGGGGGTTTGTTTTGTTGTTGTTAGTAGCTCCCAACTGCCTGGATTAATGTCCTCCTCCTTTTCTGTATGAGCTACGGTGGACGCTCATAGCCCCTGCCCAGTCTGGGCCTGGAGCAAGCAGCTCGGTTCCCTCTCAGTCCCCCTGACACCTTTCAGCTACTGACAGTGCCCCCCAGCTCAGCCCCTGCTGCCGCAGGACCTCCACCAGGGAGCACCGAGTGCAGCTCTGCCGTTGTGCACCCTCGCCTCACGAGACCGGTGCAGGCACTTTCTGCACCCCGAGCTCCGCGCTGCAGCCTCCCCTCTCATCGGCTCTGTCTGGTGCCGACGCTGCCACCGCCGGGGCTCCCAGACCGGGTCCTCGCCCTCAGGCGAGCGCTCCCCATTCCGTCCGCTGCCTGCTGGCGCTTCCAGCCCCGCCATCCCTCATCCGCCCCGCCGCGCTCCTGCTCCGTTCGGGGCGGGGCCTCCCTCCTGGCACCGCCCCCTGCTCGCCCCTGCTCTCCTCAGCGGAGCTGCCGGCTCCTGGGCAAGGCCTGGCGGGGATCGAGGCTCCCCCGGTGGTTCTCGCCGGTCGGAAGTGAGGCTCCTAAACGCGGTGTTTCCTCTCCCTGCGGTGCTGAAGGCTCCTCTCTGGATTTACCTAGGCAAAAAACCCCTTTGTTAAAGCCATCACTGTTAAATGAACAGTGAGGCAGCATTAGACAACTGCTTTTGTATCCTTGATAAAATTTTCATGGAAATCCTAGTAAATTTTATTGTCTTTTCTATAACCTCCCTAGAGATTGCCCTAGGAAGGAACAGAGGCTTCTCAGTGGACTTGCATATTGTTACCTACCACTGTTCACAAAAACTGTTACTAACTGATTAAGTCGATATGAATCTAGAGATGGTAAGGCCTGATGTTTCCCATTCTGAAACAAAATTCATTGGCTTTCACAGAGTCTTTGCACAATGCACAAGTGTTCCTCCATACAGTGGACTTATACTTGGAATGAGCCAACACTTTGTCTGCAGTAAAAGTGAGAAAACAGACTTGCTTCATCATACAGCCTCTTCTTCTCCTAGCGTGCTCCCAAATGGAACAAGATACGGAGTCCAAAATAACTTATGTATGACAGGTGAACCTTTAAGTAAGGACTTTTGAGTCATTGGGGTTTCTTGCCTGAGGAGATGTCGTCACTGTCCAGTTTGTAACATTAGCTCCACAGCTTGTGGCTGCGCTGACAGACAGGTGTGGACCAGGGATTAGCTCTTCCCTGACAAATGATGGCCAGCTCGGGGCACAGCTCTGGGACCCCTGCATAAAGGAGTGACTTGCATCCCAAAGATCAGTATCTCACTGTTGTCTTTCTTTCCAGGTCAGGCTTCACTTCTGCATTGGTTGGGGATAGAAGACCAGAGGTTTGAAAGTACAAACCACCTAACTCTAGAAGGGTATTGATGGGATGGAAAGGTATGCTACACATCTTTTCTCTGCAAAATCCCTATGATGCTTGTTAGTTATAGAAATACTTAAATTGCATCACTTGCAAGTGAAATATGAAGAAAAGTGAATATAGTGGCAAAGGACTTTGAATGCATCCTGTACTTTACTGATAGATCCATGGCCTATATAGAATCATAAAATAGTTTGGGTTGGAAGTGACCTTTAAAGATCATCTAGTCCAATCCCCCTGCAATGAGCATCTTCAAGTAGATCAGGTTGCTCAGAGCTCTTTCCAACCTGACTTCGAATATTTGCAGGGATGGGGCATCTGTCACCTCTCTGGGTATATCTACCACCTCTCTGCACCTCTCTGACTATAGCCAAAGAGGCAGATATTATGAAAGTAGTAGAAAAATGGTTCAAGCATAGAGGGGTTCTTCTCTAAGTGTGTCCTTCAACCTTCTGGCAGTGTGTAGTCCAGGGAGTTTCTCAGCCAGAGTTAATATGCATACGTGCCTGATGATGGATATTTTCCCTTCCATTAATTTGACTCCTTTCTTTTCTGAACACATCAATGTAGAAGTTCCACAAGTTATTTGCAGATAGACTACAATGATCAGGGCATGAAAATCTCTGTAATCAAAGGCCAAGGTACAGCAAAGGTAAAGATATACTTTTTGCTCGACAGTGTGTCACATTATGTGTTAATGTAATTGGGTCACATTTTATTCACGATGGCCTTTATTGCCTAGCATAAGAGATAACAAAAAATACTCTTATGAAGACAATACAAATTGCAAATGTCTCAAAAAGACTTGTCCTTTAGCATTCTATATAGCAAAGTTGCAGAAAGCTCATTTTCTTGCTTCCAAAAAATGCTATTTTATTTGAGGCATCAAAGTCTGGGACGTCTTGATACTGAATAACCAGCTTCTGTTTATGTTAAACTTCCTGCAAGACAAGGAAATACAAATTGTTTTTTTCATCGGTAAGATTTTGATTTTATAAAACCCAACACCAAGAGAGTTAGAAAGAGAAAGGGAGCTATGATAAAGGCTGTTAAAAGGCCTTTCTGATAAAAGCCCTAGTTTCAATTTTATACTAAGTTTTATCCTGATTGCAGTTTTGTGGTATTTCTTACCAATTATTGGAAATGTTACCAATGAAACAGGGGTTACACAAGAACTTTTCCCACACCCATTTCTACTATTCCAGTTCAGAGAACCTCATTCTTAATTACCTAGTGCAGCTATGTCATGGAATTGTGTTTTTACCACCCTCAAGGCAATTCCAAGATTTTCCCAGAGATTGTATGATTTAGAAGCTTATTGTTTATTGGAGACCTACACTGGAGTGCTGCAGAAAGGAGGATAACCCTAGCAGAAGGAACACATTCTGCTTCCAGAGCAGCCTGACTGGTCCAGCTACTGTCCTTACTGATTATTATAGTGCAAAGATACTTTTATTAAACATAATGATATTAAATGGACCTGATGCGATTTAACACATTTATGAGAGTCTTTCATGTCTCGCTGTAGGAGGCTGATATTTAAACCCTAGTCCTCACTGAACCTGAAAGCATTAATAATCCCCTTCTCTTTGGCCCATATGCAGGCTCATTACAGTTGCTCTTTATAGTTATCTATTTTCTCTTAGGCCCTTATGCAGAAAAGAATCCCTATAGAGGAAGAAGCTTAAGCACTTGATTAAATACATTGAAGTGAGTGCTCAAAGTTAAGCAGGTGCTTAATGCTTTCGTGAATCAGGGCCGTACAGCCTAGGGTTTCTGTCTCTGTGCTGGTTCAAAAAATAATGACCTAGGATTTGATTCTGCTCTCAACTTCCTTGATACAAATCAGGAGGACTTGATTTAGATTAAATAGCTTTATCCATCTTTGCTCCATATCTTATATAGCCATCTAGAAAAATGAGCGTCAAACAGTACCAATGGAGAATAGCACAGTTTAAATAAACTTTGATTCACTTTTGTCACATTCATAGAAGACACATGGTGCAAGGAAACTGCAACTCTCAGACAGTGGCAGAGCACCAGCATAAAATTAGAGAGCATGATCAGGCTGAAGTGACTTCTCCTCAGCTGACTTCATGAATTGCCTCCAGATAATTGCAGTGAGGTGGGTAGAAGATGCCTGAATAGGGGAAGCAGGATACGTAGGCAGGGATGAGTTCTGTAAGCAGGGCATGTACATAATATATTCTCCATGGATACCTCAGTAGTCAGACTACTGGTCAGTATGCATACGAAAGGAGGAATGTGAAGACCACCTTCCTTACTCTCCTCCCTTCTGGTCACTGTGTTCCTCTCTCTCAAGAATGAGAACAGCCTTCATGCTTCATGAGCACAATACCTAAAATTCTGCCTAGGTCCAGTCCCTTTCTCAAGTATGTGATATATAAAACCCAGCAGAACTCAGAACTTTTCTCAGTAGCTTCTTAGATCTGTTTTCATGGGAGACAGGAAGTATCCTTGTATCCTAAGTTGGTTAGATTTTCCCAGTATGGGGGAGGGGGGGGTTGGAAATAATTAAAGTGTCCTTGCTTTTTCCTCATGGAATTATCATGTCAGCCTGATGCCCATGACACTCTAGGACACAAGGCAGATGAGAGTAATCTGTGTTTCCTCAGACACTAAACTTTATCTGCAATTCCCGTAACAGCCATTCTGTCAATGATCTATAGCCACTGATGAACTGCAGACTCCTCTGGTACTGTAGATCAACCCTACATACATGAAATGGTATTCGACCTTGCAGGGCAAGACCTAAAGTTCTAGACCAGTTGACAGCAATGTTTGCTTCCTCCACGATTTTGGTCCCAAGATTTTCACGTGCCTTTCTACTTTCAACCTTTGTAGCTGACTTTTAGTGTATGATGTGGAAAGGTTTTCAGGCACATTTTATGCATTTAATGCAGGGTAGCTGCATAGCAGCAAGCACAAATTCACAGTCTCAGTTGTTAATCTTCAGGAATGTCTCTGTGTTTTGACGTGGGACAAACCAGTTGAATATTCACCAGACACACATTAACCTGCAGTATGGATGGACTAAACTCATGGGGCCAGTTCGTTAACCATCATAAATAACATTATTTCACAGCATCAGCCAGGGGCCCCAGTTGAAAGCTGGCATCACCCATCACTAATAAAGCAGAATTTACAAGCATTGGCTTGTAGGCTAAATAAAAGGACAGTGAAAGCAGAATGGAGTGAGGTCTTGGGGATTGCTCTAAGAGTCAGATTATTCCCAGGACCAGCTAGGTACAGCAGAGGTACTACCTACAATCACATATTCAATATAGATGTAGTTCCTGGCAGCAGAGAATATAGTATACAAAATGCAGAGCTATCATTATCACTGCCTATGCACACTACATGCATCTCTTTAACTAGAAATAGTTAACAGACATGGGATGAGCACATGCAGAGCTGGTAGATATGCCTAGTTGAATGAATCTGTTTATATAATTTAATCCTTCTTAAACAGGTTTAACCTCCAAAGAGTTTCTCGTTTCTTCTTCTTTTCCATGATTTAACAGCCAGCAGTCTTACTGCCCTACTGTGCTTAGAAGGGGGCTCCAATTTTTTATTTCTAACAAGGTTTCCAGCAGATTTTGAATGTCATACAAGTATTCTATTTGCACATTAACTTCTTTCAGACTGAACGTATCCAGAGCTAAATTATTATTCTTGAGAGCCATAAAGGCAAAAAAGCCATCGCTCCCTCTCCTTTGGAAGGCGTCATCATTCCTGGGAAAGTTTAACAGGCACTCAGCTTCTGAACACCTACATTTGAGAAACATTTAAATATTTAATTCTCTTATTGTGAGCCAGGGAGACTTCCAGATGCATGTGAGTGGGTGGGAGACCTATAGCCACAAGTACAGGAATAATCCAACAGTTTAAGTGCATGCTTTTGGCAGCTAAACTGAAAGCAGCTGAGCTTGGAATCTCAAGTCTACAGATTTGGCTACTTCAAAAACCTAGGACTCTATAAGAACAAGGCTGATGTAAGAATAGCTGTGAAATTCAAATAAACTGCCAGGTAACAAGGTTTGCTGTTGAGCACTTTGAGACAAAGAGTGGAAAAGATAAAGTATCACAGCTGTCAGAATATCAGAACTAGATTCATTAATAATTCTCAATAACTCATTGAAGACATGGGACTACTGCAATCCTGAGAAATAAATGGAATACTTATTCTTTGACCGTGCTTCATGTGAAACCACTTTTAATGTGAAATTCTGTTTCTGCTAATGTTTTATATGCAAGCTGATTCAGTTTTCTGCAGAGGCATGCAGCACACTACTGAAGAAGCAGCAAATGCCAACAAAGATTATTTCAATCTGCAACTGGAAGCAAGGGTATATGTAGTCTGTCCCACTGCATGATGAGCTCATCATACTGAGGGAAATGAACACCATACAACACTGCCTTGTAAAAGCTTTTGATGGCACTTTCATCCAAAAACAACAAACAAAAATTTGGCATGATTTTTGTTGTACATAATATCATCAGTCATTTAGCTCAAACATTAAGTTATCCATTAGATAACTGCATATCCACTGACATACATACATGGAAAGATACAGACCATACGCTTGTTGGAAATTATTATATAGTAAAATCTGATACTTATTTATACTGATCTTTGCCATTTTCATGCAAAGCCAGAAATTATCCTTCCAACACAGATATGACTGATGTGATACGTTTGACAACTGGAAAAAGGGAAATATAACCCCCATTTTCAAGAAGGGGAAAATGGATGACCTGGGGAATTACAGACCAGTCAGTCTCACCTCTGTGCCTGACAAAATCTTGGAGCAGATTCTCCTGGAAGGCATGCTAAGGCACATGAAAAACAACAAGGTGCTTGGTGACAGCCAGCATGGCTTCACCAAGGGGAAACCCTGCCTTACCAATTTGGTGGCGTTTTATGATGGGGCTACAGAACTGATGGACTGTGGTAGAGCAGTTGATGTCATCTACCTGGACCTGTGCAAAGTGTTCGACACTGTCCCACATGACATCCTTGTCTCTAAATTGGAGAGACATCAATTTGATCGATGTACTACTAGTCGGATAAAGAACTGGCTGGATGGCCACACACAAAGAGTTGTCAATGGCTGAATGTCCAGCTGGAGACCTGTAATGAGTGGTGTCTCCCAGGGATTGGTGTTGGGACCGATCTTGTTCAACATCTTTGTTGCTGACATGGACAGTGGGATTGAGCACGCCCTCAGCAAGTTTGCTGATGACACCAAGCTGTGTGGTTCAGTTGATCCGCTGGAGAGAAGGAATGCCATCCAGAGGGACCTTGACACGCTTGTGAGGTGCTGATGCCAACCTTATGAAGTTTAACCATGCCAGGTGCAAGGTCGTACACCTGGGTCAGAGCAATCCCAGGCACAGCTACAGGTTGGGCAGAGGAGAGATTCAGAGCAGCCCTGCAGAGAAGGACTTGGGGGTGTTGGTCAATGAGAAAATGAACACGAGCTGGCTACAGTGTGCGCTCGCAGCCCAGAAAGCCAACCGTATCCTGGGCTGCATCAAAAGGAGCGTGACCACAGGTCGAAGGAGGTGATCCTGCCCCTCTGCTCTGCTCTTGTGAGACCTCACCTGGAGTACTGTTTGCAGTTCTGGTGTCCTCAACATAAAAATGACATGGAACTGTTGAAACAAGTCCAGAGAAGGGCCACGAGGATGATGAGGGGACTGGAGCACCTCTCATATGAAGATAGGCTGAGAAAGCTGGGGCTGTTCAGCCTGGAGAAGTCTGCATGGAGACCTCCCAGCAGCCTTCCAGTATCAGAAGGGGGCCTATAGGGATGCTGGGGAGGGACTCTTCACTAGGGACTGTAGTGATAGGACAAGGGATAACGGGTTCAAACTTAAACAGGGGAAGTTTAGATTGGATATAAGGAGGAAATTCTTTCCTGTTAGGGTGGTGAGGCACTGGAATAGGTTGTCCAGGGAGGCTGTGAATGCTCCATCCCTGGCAGTGTTCAAGACCAGGCTGGACGAAGCCTTGAGTGAGATGGTTTAGTGTGAGGTGTCCCTGCCCATGGCAGCGGGGGTTGGAACTAGATGATCTTAAGGTCCTTTCCAACCCTAACTATTATATGATTCTATGATTCTATATGTCAGTGAGAATTCAGTACATTTTATGAAATAATCTTGTAATATTAAATAGGTACTATGTCCTTGGCAATACATTGGATTATATAAATTAATTGAGACAATCATCAGCACAAGTTTTGAAACACCACAGGCATTATCCTGGTACCAAAATATTACAGCT
This sequence comes from Neopsephotus bourkii, assembly GCF_033783945.1. Classification (NCBI taxonomy): domain Eukaryota; kingdom Metazoa; phylum Chordata; class Aves; order Psittaciformes; family Psittacidae; genus Neopsephotus; species Neopsephotus bourkii. The sequence continues at coordinate 573,468 of NW_026901949.1, forward strand.
GATATCCTTAGCCATCTGATGAGACACACATCCTATAGTACTAGCGAACCCATAGTAGCAATTATTGCAAACCTCCAAGAAAATCTTTTGGGGAAAAAAACCCAAGCAAATGAAAACAAGCAAACAAAAAATAACCCCCTCAAAAAAATAAATAAGAGAATAAGAACTTAACTGTGAAGTTATCTAAGCATTACAACAAAAACTTGGAGAATCATTGTAGTAACACTGATGGTGAAACAGTCTCAGCTGGAAAAAAGTAATTCTCAAAGGACAAAAGAAGGGAGGAAATAAGAATACTTCCAGCTCCCTAAATCCAAATTATGCTCAGATCTGGCTTTGTTAACAGTAGCTGCAATAGTCAATCCCAAGGTACCTGAGATGTATACAAACTAGAAGACATTCAATGAACTGAAAAGCAGTTATGAAACAGCTGTGCTGCAAAACATGGCCACATAATTCCTGAGCTTCTCATCTTCATCATCATGTCCATACCCACAGCTCCCCACTGGTTTAATTTGGATTTGATGTGTTAAGCGCTAGTGGCCTGCAGAGAAGAGAAATGCATATAGAACAAGTATAGGACTTACAGATCCACAACTCTTGCGTGGAGTTTTTTAGTTAACTCATTCAAATCTGTAACTTAGTGAAATTTAGATATTTTGATGAATCATTCTGCATAGTTTGATTACTTGCAGTACCCACAGAGGTGTCAGGAATGATAAATTTCTCTGAGAACAAGCAGGTGAAGACCTTGATAGATTAGGTTAGGCGATTCCCTGTTTCCATTGACTCTGTAATAATCAAGGAGCCTCCAGGCATTGATGCAGTCCCATTAATTTAGAATTTTACTTCATATAGGAAATACAAAAGATGTGATGGCTCTGTCAGCTCCATTCACACCAAATGAAACGGTTCCAATAGACTTCTTCATTTAGGCCTGAAGAAGAAAAAAACTCGTACTTAAAAACTGTCTTTTACCTTCTAATTGGTTAGAACACACATCAAATGTTACCTAAACTGGATATACAATGGCCACAAAGCATTCTCAGCCCCATGGAGTCCACATTTCCTTATCCCAGAAGATTTCTCTAGTTGCCAGGCCATCAAAGTTTGGATGCTTTGTACCATTGCATAAAGCAGAGCCACTGGCAACAGGATTGCAGTAGTTGCAAGACCAGAAGCAGAGTCACTACCGTGTACCCTCACTAATCCTGCTGAGACTTCAGCACAGTGAAGAAGTTAATCTCTTTCCATGGGATAGCTTTTAGTTTTGTAACCGAAGACTACTACAAAATACAGAATAGAAATACTCTATATGGAGTATCCTATATACACTATATGGAGTATAATAGTTCTCTCTTATCAGACTACAGCAGAAATAAATTCATTGAATTCTCTGTTCTTTCCTGGAAAGTCCTATAATGCATCTGCGAAGTTATCCCATCATGATCACTCTGACCCTGACATGGTGGATGGCATTGCCCTTCTCATCAAAATGCAGATAACTTCCAACAAGGAATTGTGAAACTTTAAGCATGAGACAGAAACTTTGTACCAAGACTCATGGGTGCTGCAAATTGGAAATTGAAGTCAATTATATACTTTTATTTTGATGAAAAATGAAAACTTCATTGGGAAAGAGAAGACCTTTTGATTTAAATCTTTTTTCCAAAGGAAAAAACACTTTGACAAAAATAATTTGCCTCTTCTGTATGAGCCATTCATTTTATATTCTGTATCTCTTATGAAAGCAACAGAAAAGAGAGAAATCACCTAGTTTTCACATATTCCAGGAAAATCTGAACAATTCAATGAGAGCTGTTGCCCATTACCAAACTTTTACTACCAAGGGTACAGAGGAACTTTCAAACTGTCAAAACTTTGGGGTCCAGTATTTAAGGTTCTTTCAGAATAAACTCTGAGAGTTGTAACTCATACTAAAAATTTAAATTATCCATTTTCTGCTCACTCTTGCTGAACAGAAGTCACATCTGTAACACTTCTAGGTACTGAAAAGATGACTCACCTTTTGTGCTTTCGGTAACCATGTTTTTGGGAGACAGTGGAATTGTGTGTTTGGCAATGGTAAGGAATGCATCTTATTATTTTTAATTAGGGCTCAAGATGCTTTAGTGTTAGAAATTTTGGAATAAATCCTTACAATTGGATATTGTATTCAGATAAGCTTTTCATTTTACTTTTCTTCTATCTTTGTAGAGGTGATGTAGTCAAAAAAGGTCATGAGGACACACTTGAAAAGTCACAAATTAATACTACTATTTGACATTCGTCTAACAAAACAACTCAGTAACGGCAGATTTGGAAGTGTGTTATCACAATGTTGGTTTCACCCCAGCTGAAAGGTTTGCATTTGAGACCAGCAAGGTCACAGAGGTTAGAGGAAGCATTGCTTGCAATGGCCACAAAGCATTCAACAACTAAGGATGAAGAGCAGCTCCCTGTCCAGATTTACAACCTCCCCTCCTGTTTCAACAGGCCAACACTGGCATATATTCTGAAGGGAAATGGCTTCCCACATCTCTGCCTGAAGAGAAGTGATGTAATCGAAAAAAGGCAGCAAGAAAAAGCCTGTCACTAAGTGCAAGAAAACATTTTCACAAAGGAACTGTTTGAACACAAAGGTTACCTATACATGTTGATAACAGCAAAGTCACAGTTGGGTGAATTAATGAGATATCAACAGTGGTTTAACTCTGTAGAAAAAGGGAAATTCTAGTGGAAGCAGCATGCTCTACGTCCATCATTAGAACATTGATTAGAAAGTTTTGTTGAGAGATGCTGGTATTTTTGTAACACTGATAACATCTGGCATTGTATATGTCTACTGATTTAGATTTTCTTACTCTGTCTCTGTGACATAATTCACTACAGCAAATTCACTATAGCAGCTGGCAAGCAAAACAAAAAACACAGGCCTGCATTATAGTCAGTGGGTGGACAAAACTCCAGGAAAATAGGATTCCAGTTCTCCATGGTGAGCATGGTGAGCATGGGACATTCTCTCCTCCAGTGTCTGCCTGCAATTTTTGGCATACTCTCAGTTTAAAAAGGAGAGATAATTGATTTGTCTCCCTTTGCTTTTACTGAGGAACCACCTGGAGTCATCCATCACTCAAGTGGGCCAACAGCACCAGACTACTAGAAGTTCTGTGCTACGGGAGTGAAGAAGTAGTTCTGCATGGTCATAATTTTCTTTCCTAGCTGCTGATGTATCATGAAGTTTTCATATTGTGTAAATTCTTATGCATGCCAATGGAAAACCCATTGGCATGCATAAGAATTTAGTTCTGAAATATAGAGTTCTCAACCCTATTTCATGAAAGTTGGTGAAATAGCTTGTGTTCCCCCTGGATTTCCTTTCTTTCCTCTGTAGTAATCAAGTACTTTATAAACAGAGGAATCATTTATATGTACCTGTTCTAATCCTCATGTATTAGTAAAGTTAACACAGCTCACTCCACACTGCTGTTTGCGCAGCTGGATGTGTCAGATAGAATTACTTCATCCTTTCTAAGATGAGCTTAAATCCACAGCCTACTTCTGTCTTTCTTATTTACACCAACCACTGTTTCACAATGTTCTCATAAGGAAGGTTAGTTTTAGCAAAGTCATGTTCTTGGTACAACCCTAAGGATGCATAAATGTTGATAAATGACCTCAGCACACTTGTCAGATCTGAGTGTTCATCCATGGAATGGACACTGAAGGAGAGAGTGCTGCTATGCTTTGAAAAGTGTCCTATGGATACCAAGGGCAGGACTCTAGGTCACAGCTCAAGACAAAGTAAAATCAAGTGTCTGTAGGTAGCTGCCTACATGTCAGCTAGATCGAGGCTCTCACTGTGCTCAGCGGAGATCTGGTTAAGACAGTTGACAGCATCTCAGGGGCGGCTCAGCTGACAAGCCACTGCAGCAGGAATCTGTACCAAAGCATAGGAACATGGTACCAGCTGAGATGCTTGGGGTTAGCCACAATACCTGTGTGGGGATAGCAGACATTACACACCACATCATGCTGATGCATCAGTGGCTAAGGCCCAGCCACCCTTATTTTGGGACACCTTTTACGATACTAAACAGCTGTAAGTCAGTGCATTCCTCATTCTTTTGGTGCTATTTTAGGATGAACTGAATCATTCTTTAGGCTGCTCTAACTGTGTTGACTTGATCTCCATCAGGTCTCATGAGAATTAAAAACACAGTTAACATTTAGAAACATATATCAAATCCCATGTACAGATGTTAAATGTCAATGTAATAGTCAGCAAGCTGAATCCTGGTCCTAAGGCACCGTGTGCTGCAGGCATGTCCTAACTGTGTACCTTTTGTTTGGTTTGTGAATAAGCTGGTTTACTTCCTTAATGAAGACATACCCAAGCAGCCTCCATCTGGAGAAAGCTGTAGTCTACCAGAGTGTATTACTTTGATTTTTTATTTTAGCCCCATAGCAGGTGGGACTGTACTGCTCTGCGACCTGAGCTGCATGTTTGTTCACTGCTATACCCAAATAAATAAATCCCCTACAGAACCAAAGAAGATGAGAAACATGGTTTAGAGACAGCAAGGTGGGTCTCATCCAGATCATTAATAAAGACATTAAAGAGAACTGGGCCCAACACTGAGCCCTGAGGAGCACTGCTTGTGACTAGCTGCCAACTGGATTTAACTCTAATTCACCACCACTCTTTGGGCTCTTCTGCACTGGCTCATCTTTCAGCACATGGGGATGGCCTATTCCTGTGCCTTTAAAATTTCCTTCTTGGAGAATGTTCAGCCTTCCTGGACGCCTTTGCCCTCAGGACTGCCTCCCAAGGGACTCTGTCAACCAGTCTCCTAAACAGGCCAAAGAGTGCTCTCTGGAAGTCCAAGGTAGCAGTACTGCTAACCCCCTCCTTACTTCTCCAACAATCAAAACCTCTACCATTTCATGATCACTATGCCCAAGACAGCCTCTAACCATCACATCACCCATAAGTCCCTCTCTGAACAAAAAACAGGTCAATCAGGGAGTATTTGGTGACAGATTTTGGTGGTAGTCTCTGTATCCCAGAACTGTATAAGATTTTTCACAGCTAACAGAAATAGGCGTTCTTTTAACTTCAGTCTACAGTATTTGCAAAGCCAGTATGAACACAGATAGGTGGATAAGTAGATTTTTTTTAGAGTAGGAGAAAAAAATCTCTTGGTGTGACCTTTTGAAATATTTCATGTTCAGATTTGATTCATAATAAGGGATAAACATGAGTAACTCTCCTATTCTGTATCAAAACATTTAAGGGGAAACACATCAAATGCCAACTAATTGCATCTGTGCCAAAAAGGTAATTTTATATTCTTTGTTGAGTAAGACAGAATAATAATTTCTCTGTTCTCTTCAAAAGAAATTTGATGACAGAGCAAGAATCAATGAACAAATCAATATACGACTGTCTTCAGTAACAATTTAAGAGGAATTTCTGGCAGTCCATACACAAACAACAGTACACTCTACCTGGCAAAAAGTTAAAAAGCAGACTTACTTTACTTGTGAGTCATTGATTTGTAAAAGTGTCTGGGTGTCTCAAAGGAAACTTGAGGACATCCAATAGTGTATGATTAGCAGAGATGGGTAACTGAGAAGGGAGAGAAAACGGAGCTTCCAGCACAATGGAAATAAATTGTTAGCCACCTGCTGTGGCCTGTGAAGCTGGCAAGGGCTAAGAGAGCAAAAATATGCAATGAGGTGTGATGCTTCTGTGCTTAAATATATAAAGTGGTGCCCATTACGATATCACTTAATGTTTTTAAGGAAAGAGAGAAAAGAATACAGGCAAAATGTAGCAGAAATGCTGAGTATTTGTCTGTGATATACTGTATCTCATGGAGCCTTACCTAAAATGTGAAATCAAATTGGCCAGGATAGGAGCATTGCTCACTGTAGGTGAAGTGTCTTAATGCTGAATAACAATTACTAAAGAAATTACAGCTCAGTACTTAGTTGGGCGATTTATTGTCATATCAAGAAATTCACAGTCAGCAGTGCAGCCGGAGGATAAGGGCAAAAAAATAATACAGCTTCAGATATTTAAATGTGGGCAGAAAGTAATAAATCAATGCTCAACTGAAACCATTTCCAAAAGAATGTATGAGGACCCCAAAAGGTCACTTTAACAGATAATCTCCCTAGTACAGAGACTTCTTAGGTGTTTACATCAACTGGAGAAAAATGCAGTCTTAATCCTGAACTGAAGTTAACTGGCAGTAAAAATACTATTAATGACAGCAACCTTTATTCAGCAGGAGAGATAATGTTGAAGGATAATAAAAATGCCAGGCTGGTCGTGTCATGAGTAGCAAATCCATAAATGTGTGATCTGAATTGTGTTCACCTGAAGGAATAAATTGGGGCAAACTTGGACAAACATAATTAGAGAATAATTAAACCCTACCTGTAAGATAGATAGATAAAGACATAATGTAAATGTACATTGTAAATGTAAATGTACATTGCCCAGGGAGGTTGTGAATGCTTCATCCGTGGCAGTGTTCAAGGCCAGGTTGGACAAGGCCTTGGGTGATATGGTTTAGTGTGAGATACCCCTGCCTATGGCAGGGGGGTTGGAACTTGATGATCTTGAGGTCCTTTCCAACCCTAACTATTCTATGATTCTATGATTCTATGAAATGTAAATCTGGCTGTTTTACATTTCCTCTCTTAGAAGAAATATGTCAATCTACTGCATCAATTTTAATTCTTTTACTTCACTGGTGGTTAAAAAATGCTCAAGCAGCCAGGTGAAAATTACCACCAGGTGAAAGACTGGGGAGCTGGCAGAGAGCTTCATAGGTCCTGGGGCGCATTGCCAGGGGAAGCAGGCGGGAGGTGGTGCGGAGGAGTGGTATCACCACCTCTGCTGTCTTGTGAGCCATTCAGGAGGGTGCAGGTCAGAGGAAGTCTTGTTTTCTGCCTTGCATACCTCATGTCCTGCACACCGGGAACCTCAGTCAGGCAACAGAGTGTATGTACATCAGGTGCCAATTGCCAGTGCAGGCTGTTCATGATAGATCCATCTAGTTTATCATTTTGGTGTTATTTTAAATACAGCTGGCAAGAGAATGCTGCAGAACCTTGTTGTGCTATTTTTATTTTTTTTTTTCTACCATGACAATTCCCATTTATAAAATGTGGTTTCCATAATAACCCCGTGAATAATCTCTGGGAAAAAAAAGAAAAAAATAGCACATCCCTCTCATGCATAAGAATCACCCATCAAAGCAAAAGGTGAAGTCTGATGAAGTCAGCCTGCAAAGTATAATGAGTATAACACTGCATCAGCAAGGTTTCCTCGAGGAGATAACTACGGCCAGAAAATCATTATACCAGTCACTGTTAATAAGAGGGAGGAAGAATGATTCACAAACAAGTTGTGTAACTTGCCTACAGGAGCACCGTGGGGAGGAGTCCTGTTACTCATTATGCTATGTTTCAGCTCCAATGAGGCCAGAAATGCAGCAGAACAATGCCTGTGACGTCTTGGGTGGCCAAAGGTTTCTTACATTGTTCTCATATTCATTTTCTCAGAAAAGAAAGGAAGCCTTTGGGCATGCCTGTGAGAGGCTTATTCCCCATATAAATCATATGACATGCACTTCAGTTACATATAAATGCATAAATATACCTTCACCACCCCACAGAACACAGGAGAAAGTATCTGTTTTAAGCACTCTTCCAGCTTATTATTCAGAAGAGGGATGGGAAGAATACTTAGGCTTATACCATGGTTGTCCTCTATTCCTTTTATTTGTATTTAATTTTTCAGGGACAAGGTTCATTTTGTGCACAGTCCCAAAAAGGAAAATTCTTTTATTCCATAATTTATTATTATAAATGTATGGTGAGTATGTCATATGGTTTTTCAGGCTGCATGGAATGAAGTGAGAAGGAGTTTTCAGTCTTTTAATGCTCCATGCTTGCGGAAGAGGCATAAGAAAATGGTCCATGGGGATCTTATATTATTATTTGAGGGATTTTTATTTTTCAGGCCTGGTCAGGTTTTATGACTGGCATGTTTCCGAGAATGCACCTCTCAAGCATAGAGGTTTATAATGATTTCTCCTTACGCTATTTATCTCACTTTTCCAGTTGCAGACCATTTATCCTCACACAGACAGAAGCATGACAGGAGAGGAGAGGAGACATCAAAGAGATTCTGCCAAGCAGAGGAATATGGATTTCCCACTCCCCTCTCCAAAGGATATTTTGAAGAAGATGCAAGGTTTTGCAATGCACAAATGTATTAGCAGTGCAAAGCAAATAGGAAAGGCTGTGACATTTGCTGAAGTTCTACTAAACTAGCTCAGGTTGTGTATAGAAGGAGAAGGATTTGGGGCCTGATAGTTCGCCCCAAAATACAGGAAATTCTCTTCTACCTACTGGAACCCAGAAAATAATCTGCACTCAGGCAAAAAGTGAAAATACAGAGCAGTTGATGCTCATCTGATACTTGCAAAATCTAGACTTGCCAAATGATTTGCTCCCTCCGTTTTTCTTTAGCACAGTGGTTATGATCAGCATCTCTCCACTGGAACACTGGCTGGGTAAATAATATTGGAAAATTTATCAGTAATCCCAACCTCTTTAATTAAATACAGAACAGATTTTTCAACACAAGATCTGGGGAGGTGGCACTGTTGTTTATGCAAGAATGTATTCATTCGGAGACAGGATATGGGGCTTAACAAGACTCATTACACAGCATGGTAGCAGCAAAAGGCAGTTGAACACAGTCTACTGAATAGTCAAATGTTGGAACTTATGCTTTTTTCCAAGTCAGAAAAAAAAACCAAAAAAACACCAAAACACAGAAAGTTTTAAATTTTAGATCCACTTTTATGAAGAGGTATAATTCTAGATGGGGAATAAAGAACAGTATTTTCTACAAAAAATTATGATAGGGTATTTTCAAGTGCATTTTGAAAGGTACTAAAGAAATTAAGTGCTCAAATCTTACAGGTTAGTGTAAAATTCTGTAAGCTTCTTCACAAATCGCAGCTGTAATGTCCATAAAAGGAGTGTTTTGCAACAAAGGCAGATCTGACATTTGTGCCTGGCGCTTTCTGGTTTTGCAGGGCATTTGCCCTCTCTATACCTCAGCTTATCTTTCTGTGAAGCAGCACTTAGCTGCCCAGAGGAGTGCTAAGGATGCAGTCGTTGTAATGTTGGGACACACACGCTTATTTAATTTAGAGTCATTTACCACAACTAGAAGTAAGAAGTGGGATTGAAGATAAGACTTATTATATAGAAGAAGATTAATAATGTTAATTACCCAGGAGAAAAAGAAATCAAGCAGGACTTACTGCTTCCCTGGTAAAAATATGACATAGAACAGATTTCCTCAGAACTTTAAAGCAAATGTTTCCTTCTAAACAGGAAGCTTAGTAATCATGGTGAAATAGCTTCACTCTATGAAGTAACATCTAACTTCATTAAAATGAGGCAGGAACACAGGCAAAATGGGGATGTGCATGATGTCAAACAGTATTACCACGGTGTGAGACTAGTCACAGAAGCAACACCTGGCTGCGTGGTATCACCGTCAGCAGGGCTGAGCAAGCACAGCATGGCAATAAAGTAACTGGAATTGGAGACAGACTCATCTGCAGATTAAGCTAAACACAAACTGGGACTTCAAGTTTGTTAATTTTGCTGCAATGCCAAGCTTTTGGCTTCAAAACCATAGAAGATGCAGATCTGCCTGATAGTGGATACTGAATTCACGTGGAAGTGGGAATGACTCAGCCCAGCTGCCTGCTGGGTCTCCAGGTGAGCACATGCTGAGAAGCCAGCTTTCAGGCCCTCCATGCATGACTGCACCATCACTCACCCTCCAACTTGCTAATTCGATTAATCTACTCACCCAAGAGAGGGTCTTGTCTGTTCCTCTCTCTCCAGCCCACCAAGAAGGACAAGGCCTGGTGCTGGCCTGAAGTGAGGGATACTGTCTAAACCTGCATGCTATTAGTGAAGGAAAGCAAAGAGGTTTCCTTTTACCCTTGTTAGTCCCAGCTTCTAATGCACTTTGGTGCTATGGTTTTATTCAGGCAAACCTCAGGCTTTGCTCTCAGGGCTGCTTGGTAGCAGGACTGAGGAGAAGGCAGTGCAGCATTGCCTCTGTTTTCCTTACTAGTGACACAAGGGTTATTGCTTCCCACAATGCCGCTGAAGTTATAGGTCTCCTGGGTACCTTCAGTAGGTCTTATACTTGGATTCTTCAGGGGAAAACATGTAGAAATATGTTCAAGATAAATGCTGCAGAAAAGTAGCCCAGAGAAAAGCCAATACAAAACCAGTGCAGAAAGATTTTGCAGCCATTCAAGGTTTGCGGGTGCCTCTGCTCCTTTACTTAGCCTCCTTTACTTAGGTCGGTTACATCCCAGCACAATGGCAAGTTCTCCTTGATATACTCATCACACAGCGCATATGCTCTTTCATTTTTTCACAGTCTTCTGGACTACATTAAAATAACTCAGTTCCACTAGGGACATCTCTGATTACTCACTTCTCATTTAGTTCATTTGTCTTCAGAGAGGAATGGGGTTCAAACTTGAAATTTGAATCTTCAGGGAGTATTCAGACCTGGGACTTGAACTGCTTTCTTAAGTAAATTATCCTGTAACCCCAGCCCTTTCTCCAGAGGATACAATGGGGCTCTCCATGGTTATAGCTTACTGTTAGCTACCTGTCCTGATGTTCCACTCTCCCTCAACACCATGGCCCCAAAATTACAGCTTATAAGCCAAAACATAAGCAAATGGGAAATCATGCCAGTTTGCACTGTGTCCATATTTAACCATGATTTTAAATACCTTTGTTCCTGCAAGGGATGTTAAGTCATTCCTCCAGATCCCCCTTTAAGTGCAGTGTGGGATATTTCAAAGGCATGTTAGGCTTTCTTCCTTTCTCTGGTGACCAAACAGGATGAATTTGCATAAGAGGATGTCCACAAATGGGAAATAGGACCGGGTCCACTGACACCTTTAGCTTGTGCATAAGAGACCTTGAGGGGGCAGTTTGTCTGCAGTTTCCTTGTATTTAGGCCAACTTTTAACTGCTGGCACTTGTCCCAGCTTAGATGAAAACTGGGTATTAGCAAGGTATAGCTGGAGCTGAAAGCACAAGAACTGCAAGAGACACTCTATATTCCCTGGATGTTTTTCCATCTCAGCTGGAGAAATCAGATCCAAGTCTCACCCCTTTGCTTCCCTGGAGTTGTTCAAATTGGAAAAGAGCAGGCAAATAAAACACAGAGAAACAAAGAAAAACAACAACAACAACAAAACCCACCATAAAACCATAGCCTGTAGATAAACAGTTGTCAAGATTACCAAGACAAAGCACTGAAAGGTAGTGGGTAACTTTGGATGGGATCAACTTAGTGGAAGTTCCAGAAGTTTTTTAGGACATGCTCAGAACTGTTGCAGAGCAGTTCATTCATCCAGCTACAGGAGCACTTTCATACCTTAACTAGGAGAAGACACCTTGCTGGAGCTGTAAAAGTCCAGATGCACACCTACCTCATTTGTGTGTACTGTTCTGATGTGTGTGTGAACCTATCCATTATTCAGAGTATTAACTGTATGAATGCCCAGCTGGTCATCCATACCTACACACACCTCTCATATGTATACAGTGATAGGATTTTATGTGACAGATAGGATCATAATTCTGCCTTCGATACTCACGCCTCCCTTCTGGAATACTGTTCCCAAATAATTCACAAATTACTGGCAGAGATAGATTGATATAAAACATGAGGGTAAAATAAATTATAATATCAAGCTAATCAAAACACAGAAGTGCCCATACCACCCTCCAGGCTGGTAGAAGACTGATCAAGCAGGCGAGCCCACAAGACAGAGGGTGGCTTTGTGTGTACATTTGGAGGTCTCACACACCTCAGGGCATCCTGACAGACTCCAGTGACGCACTCCTGCAGTGGGAATACCTTTTTACCTCTCCTGCCTCCCTTATATAAAGACACATTGATCTCCTGTATTTATGGCAGCCTTTACTAGCTGCATTGAAACAGATCACCTTGATACTTGGTTCAAACACAGCAAGTCCCCTGAGTTTTTTCCCCAGCTGTTATGGAAGAAAAAAATTGTTTAAACACTCACTTCAGGGAAGCTGCAGACAAAGGCATTACCTCTTCCCAGATGTGGATTCTGCCTGACTTTGAAGTGAATCTATTGAGCCATCCTTGAGACTGTTCTGCATGTTCTGTCGTTATGTTAAACCATTAATTGTCCTAGTTTCCAACATAATGTGCATTAGAGTCATTAAGATCCACTGCTGTGGCAGGCTTTTCTCTCCAGTTATCCAGCCTACTTTAAAAACAACCATATTATCTGAAATTCTGAGTATTTTCATCTGTCCCATGGAAACTTGCCATTTAGTCCAATGGAAGCAGGAGTCAGACTCAAGAGTTTCCCTGGCATGAAGATTCACAGGTGAAAAGCCTAAAATGGTAAAGTATACATAAGTATTTGAACCTCTTAGATTTAAGGGAACATGGTCTCTTTTGTGGGAAGCTGCAGCTTAAGTTTATTATCTGTGCTTTAAAATATTATAGTGTGTTTTATGTGGCCAACTCCATACTGACAGCCTGATTAACATCTGGAATAAATAGAGGTGTTCCTTCAATGGCTGAAAGCTATAGATAGGTGTTGGGGTTACTTTTTCTTCCCTGTAGCAGCCCTTTTCCAAACCACTCTGTCTGCTTCAGTACTGCTTAAGCCCTCCCAGTTTTAATACAGCACAGTCCACTAATAGGAATTTCAGGGATACAGAAATAAATCTCCAACACCTTCCTCTGTTGAGATTAGAATTTGCCCCTAAATTTAGAGCTCAATATGAGCTCAACATTCCAGTTTTGTTTTCTTTTTTTCAGTTAACCAGAAGGTCTGTTGTGTCCCTACAATTCTTCTGGCTGGTTCACAACTAGAGAAATACATAAGAGGTCAGAAAATTTATTTCACTGCTTCAACAAGAAATTAATAGAATTGATTAGCCACAGTATCTCAAGGCTTAGATCCATGCTTTGCAGAAGAAATTCATAATATCCTGAAAGTTGAAATCCTGAAATATCATTTCACTGCTGTGAATAAGACCAAATCAGCTATTCGTTGCACTCAGTAAAGATACAGTATAGTGAACAGAATGATAAGCCTAGCTCGCTGTTAGCACTGTAACGAAAGCAGCAAACCATGACAAGGTTAATCCCTGCCATTAAGAGTGACTATAACACACCTTGTTGATATTAATAAGGTCTTTGAGCTTTATTTTATAAAAGGCTTATTAAGTCATAGTGTGAATTTGACCCAAATGCTGCTGATGCTTTTCTGTCATCGTATGATATGCCTACTTCGCAACGGGTAGAGGAGGTTGCTCTGTAGACCCCGTTTCTTAATCAGAGATTAAAGCAGCTATCACAGCTGTAGATATGGAAAACTCTAAGAAATAGTGTGCCTCTTACAGAGTTTTACAGTGTCATTCAAGACCTGTTCTGAAACCCACAGCAGAGTTTATGGGACTCAGTCATGATTCTATGCCCTCCACACTTTCTTTCCTGCAATTCATTTCTCTGCTATAAAAATGAAATACTGTCAGCATTACACATTTAATTAATCCATCCCTTTATTGCTAATAAGCAGATACGATTCCTTAATGGCTACTCCATTGAAATCTAGTAAGACTAAAACCCCCAACAGCGCAAAATGTGTGCTTGAACAGTCATCTAAGAAGGGCAGGATGTTTTCTCACCTACTCTCCTTGTACATTTGCACGCTCTTGCTCTCGGTAAATTGCTTTCTCCTCTCCCCAGAAGAAACTGAAAAGATCCTTTCTGAAACCTTTCTGGCTGCTATGTCATCAGCCCTGTTTTAAGGCAATCAGGTCATAGTTGTGACAAGAGAATTGGCTGTGAAGTGTATTTTTAAGCAATTTCTGATGGCTTTGTGGTAGTAGAGCCCACTTCCACCTCACAATACCATTAACATTGCCAATACAGCAATTTCTTGGGATACATAACATAAGCCAAAACAGCCCATTTCTTGGGATACACAGGGAATATAAAATCAAGGAATACATATCCTAGATAGTGAATGGCAGCTTCACTGCCCTTTGCTTCACTGGTTTATTCCTAGCAATCTTTGATTCTGCATATGTGAAAAACTGAGTGCAAAATGCCACAATTTATTGCTGAAATATTTATGAACACAAAAATGCAATGATAAGGTTTCGGATGCTGTTATCATCATGAGTAACGCTATGTATGTGACCTTCTCAGCGCAGCTCACTGAGTGCCACCGGAATTTCTGTTCAAAAATGATTCATCCCAGCAGAAAGTCGTGCCATCTCCCTGGGTTAAGTCACAAATTTCCCAGAGAGTGTGTGAGCGTGTGTTTGGATTTCAGGAAGCAGCCCCCTCCCAAAAGTTAATGATGGAGGTTGTTACAAGGTCTAAGCAAAGTAATTATTTTAAACTACAAGCCAAAAAAACATTCGCTTTGTTTGTTTTTCTCCGGGTTGTCCTTGACTTTCAGAGCTGGAAGACAGCTGCAGGGAGGAGGGCAGCCAAGCTAGCCAAGGAGGAGCTGCAATTAGTTTCAGAAATCCCTCTGAACAGTACAGGGAGGCGCACGAACACCCCTCCCGAGGCTTTAGCACAGAATAAGGCACCCCTATATTATTTTTTAAACATGATCTTCCCTTAAGTTCACCTGCTAAATCAAAGGCAAGTCCTGGTGGAAAACAAGCAGGAAATGAGACAATGCCAAAGATAAGGTTATAAAGCAAACTTTGGAGGGAGCAACACGAGCAGCCAATAACTGGGGACCACATCTGCCTGACGGAAATCCAGCAAGTCAGATTCACCTTTCCCAGGCAGAGACCAAGAACAAAGGGAAAATTGAAATGCTTGGAGATATGCAGGAGCTGGGAACATAGGCTTTCAGCACATGCACAAAGGCACCCAGCAAAACACAGAAGGCTGCTTCCCCTAATGAGAGGTGGGAGGAAGCAGGGGGAGAGAAATATACTATTGTGTTAACCCATTGCTGTGCATAGGTGTAATGCTTTATTGGAAACAAGCTATTTTTTCAGAGCTGCTTTATGCTGATATCAAACATCGAGATCGTCACACTAACCCTGCACTGAAGCAGACCCTTCTCTGCAAGTCCAATGTCAGGTTTGCAATGGTGAGACAGAAATACAGAAAAGAGAGAACAAGTGATGGAAAAGGAAATCCAGGAAGAAATAAACAAAAAAGTGGGGGGGAAAGACAGTAAAGGAGAGGGCAGAGAAGGCTGTGTGAAGAGGGGGAGAGTGAGAGAAGAGAAACCTGAGCATTACACTTTATATTTTAGTCCTCTCCTTCCTTACTCCAGCAAACATAGCAGAGATTTCAGGAGTTAGATATGTCACACTTCTGTGTAAATTGATCAGAAAACTGATGAAAAAATGGTAAAGTTGTGCACTTTATTCTGATCTGACAATATTAGCCATGCAAATCCAAGTCATTTAGCAAATGTGATGCCAGAGAAAAGCTCCTGATAAACTCTGCTGCCATACAGGCTGATGTAAACCAAACCTAGTCAAGATACTGCTATGTATTCCTTAAACAAAGCAGCCCATATCTCAGAAGCAAGGAGATTTACTACAAACTTACAGAAAGATTTGTAGCTGTAAACTGATAGGATGTGTAGCCTTCAATTCCCTAAGCATTGTATGCCTGAGGGAGGTTTTGTTGACATGAATAGGTTCACTCTGAACTTGTACTAGCCCAAGCAAAAGAATCAAGCTCTGTATTGTAGACATTCTGCTGGTTAACTAAAAACCTGAGGGAAAATTGGATGACGGCATTCCTCCTATTTTCTCCACCCCTAAGATGTTGCAAGATATGATCAAATGCAATGCAAGATGCTTAATCTTATTTGCATATTTTCCCATCATTTTATGCAAGACACTGGAAAAAAAATCCATAAAGCACGTATCGCTTTGCCTGGATAACAAATGTAAGCTATCTTAAGGTGTGTTCAAGGACAGTTCTGCTCATTTCAGACTTCCTTCTGTGGTTCAGGCTTTGCAGTTCTTTCAGCCACAATTGTTATGCAGGACACTGAAAGCTATTGAAAATTTCATAACGTTCTTGAAAAATTCATAGCATTCATTCATTCATTCATAACATTACTTGAAAAACGCAAGAGGGGATCAGCACAATTTTGATTACTTTGGTTTAAACTATATTAATGCTACAGAATTTTTCCTTTTTTTTGTGTGTGTGTGTGTATTCCATTTCTGGCTTACTTGTGGTGACTTGCAGAGTGGTTAATTACTGCTTGGAGGCAAAAATTGTGGCACAGAGGTCATTAAAAAAAGAAAGATTTAGGGAGTGCAAAAAAAGCCAGTTTTTTAGGACTGGTTACTTAGTCCAGAAGGGGATACATTTTTATAGCATGCATAAAGCAGAAATATTTATCTTGAAGCAAAACCACAATATTTTCCTTTCTGTTTTTAGAACCAACCATTTGGTTGCTCACTAATATTGTTAGACAAATCTTTCATTGTCACTAGTTTCTATTACAGTATTTTCCCTGACATTGAATTTGGAAATTTTCAGGTTATTTGGCATGATAATATAAATAATTCTTAGCTCTCCCTCAAATTCTGTGGTTCATACATAAATAAACTATCCCAAAGAATATGTGGTGACGCTATCAGAAAAAGAACAAGAAAATCCTGAATAATTTTTATGTTTAATTGCATTAACTTCATCTTCCCTCCAAATACTCTTGAGTTTGACACCCGCCATGTTAACTCAGGACATTTCCTCTCATCATCATGCCCAAACTTGACCACCTCCTGTTTCCCATAGATTTTATTAGAAGATTGTAAAAAACACAAGCATCTTGCCAAATCTGATCCAACAAAGTGAGTCAGGTTCTTAGATGAGCACCTCAGTCTAATCACAGATCAAGCAAGCAAATGGGCTATGTCAGAGAAGTGATTAGAAAGAGGATTTGCTTTTGCAGTTGGAAGCTGAGACACTGCTTGCCTGAAAGCTGGTAAAACACAGGGGCAGAGAACAGGAGTCTGTTGCATCAACTTAGTTAATTGGAACCAAGGCAAAGCTGTTGTCGCAAATGTGCCCAAACAGCTTTTTTTTTTGATGGGAAACATAAATATTTGTGTTTCTGGGAGCAAAATAGAGGTGTTAAATTTTGAGAATTTCACAAGAAAAATGTGTGTTCCTGGTTTAAGTGCTCAGACTTCTCCCCAGAAAAAGGAACTTGTAGTGGATATATATCACTCCAGCTGGATCGCATGCAGTTAACAGAGTCTACTTTTTTTTCTTCCCTGTACACAAAAAAGGTATTTTTCTCCGTCTTTTTCTACTTAATACAAAGTTTAAATCAAGAGGGTTGGTAACAGCAGAGAGCCCTGCCCTCATCCTAGAGCTTTGTTTGCCAGGATTCCACCAATAAGCCACTTTTCAGTGTGCTGGGCATAGTTTGTCCTTAGGAAACCGAAGCAAAATGAAGCCATTGGAGATTTACCACGGCACCTGGCTTCTTGATAGCTCAAAATAATAATTTTCCTTATTAATTTAGCTAATATAAGGCTCAGACCTTTACAAAGAACTGGGTTTTGACAGGCTCTGAAATAGATTTTTCTTTAATTACGTACTTACCTTTCCCTTGAAAACAGAAATGCATTCACAGATACACACACACAAACATACTTTCTACATTGCTAGGATCTTTACCGCTGCTGGCACAGGCTCCTTGGTTACAAGTCTGTTTTATGTACTAGACGAGCTGTATATATTATGATTTCTTATTTAAGTTTAAGGTCTTTTCTGTAGGTATTTTACATGCATCAATATAATCCAAGAATGGCCATACCAGGTCAAAGGTCCAGTAGCTCATTCTCTGTGATTGCAGCCAAAAGCAGATGCTTAATATAAAATGTAAGCACAACATGGAGCATTGCTTCCTCATTATATGTTCTCAATTTCCAATGATCTGTGTCTCAGGGAAGTCAGCAAATTTAGCAAATCCATGCATAGAGGACTCTCAGTCATTAAAGTTCTTTTACTCTCTGTATATTTCAGAGCTGGATAACTTGAAGATATAAAAAGAAAAATAACTGTCTCCTCCCTCTATGGGAGAAAGAGGAAAAGCTAACCTGGGCATGCTAAAATGGATTTAGCTTGCCATATGCAAACTAGATTCAGCCCGATGTACCTATGCTGACTGTTGTGATTTTCAAAATTATAGTAAATGGAACATGAGAACATATTTCTCAAAGGGTGACTGAAATTCCAAAGGCATGGCCAGTGTTCACTCTGTTCCTCCACAGCACCTGAAAGCTGTGCTCCCATGCATCCAAGCAGTTGTAGGCATGTGGGAAAGAAATACTGCTATGTTCCATAAGATATTCACTGTAAAGTTTCTACCGCCTTGAAGCTGAAAAGATCAGGGTGAACAACTCATTTCCATGTCATTATCTTTTACCCAATCTAGCTGTTAAGATTGTCTATGTTGGTAAAAGTGTTAGACACAGGTTGCTTTATAGATTAAACTGGATTTCCTTGAATTGAATTGTGTATTCTGACCTTGTCCATGAACTCAGACTCTCCAGTATTTTGATTTCTGCCTCCAGAGCTCCTCATTCAAACATGTAATTTTAATCAAATTATTTTTCACTTTTTAGTGTCACTACCTCCCACTGGCCATCAAGAACATTCATTACCAAATACAGTTCATACCAAATATAGTTCATACCAAATATAGTTGAGATTATCAGAAATACATGAGTTATGGTGTTACCCTCACACATATGTCTTTACCCCCCTTTCCCATCTTTACACATATCTCTCTTTTCCCTCCTTCTCCCTTTCTCTTCCATGCAATTCTGAGGGGAGCAAGTCCATCCTTAATGCACCAGGGAGGTTGCACATGAAGGCAAGAGAGTGCAGAGCACTAGTATAACATATAATCTACAAGCACGTGTGCAGCCTCAAGAAGCCTGTACTCACCTGAGCAGATGGCTTCACACCAGGGCTATCAGCCAGGAACTAGAGTCATGTTTGACCACAAAAAAAGTTAAAAGACATGGAACTATTTAAATTCATGATATCTGGGTTAAGCCAAGGCTTTAAACAGCTCCTTAGTCCAAATGCTGAGAACATTAATGTATTGGTGTAGAATTTGGAACAATAAACCCAACAACAAACAAATGTTTCATTTCAGGACATTTCCTGGAATCCTTCAAGTTTTCCTTTTCCCCTCCTTGCTTTGCCCCAGGAAGAGCAGGTCTTGAATTCACAGCGTGCAGCCCTGGCCCCCACCCCTGAGTGAGATGGCTGGGTGCCACTCAACTCTAGTGTGATCTTTCAAAAAGAGGAAGACCCACAAGCATTGCTCCCCTTGAGAAACAAGGCAAGGCTTATTTCATTTCCTTGGCAGGCAATTTACATCTATGCACAAATGATAATTTTTGGTTATCAAACATGGGAAGAACAGAGATACTCTAAAGAAGGATATAGATGCCTTTGAATTCTTTAGGGATTACAGGGCCTAACACAGGTGGCCTGGCAGGAGCCTTTAAACTCTGTTATTATTAAAATCATTTCATAGGCCCATGTATCCAGCTGCCCACTGTCATGATTTTATCAAGAATCTCCCTGTAGCGGATGTGACATTCTCTCCTCGCACCTGGAGATTACATGACAATTTCCACTTTTATTTACAATGAAAGAGCTCCTCAAGTTCACAAAGAGGATCTTGAAACCAGGAACAAAATATAAACAGCAAATAAAAAGAATGTATTTTTTAAAATTGATTTTGAAGTCTGTCTCACCAGAGCCTGAAGACCTACCTCCCTTATGGTTTTGGACTGGTGATTACTGCACGCAGTTAAGGCTTAGCTCTGAGGCTGGCTCTGACCACTGCAAATTTGTACAGGGCTGGGATTTAGGATCTTGGCTTCTGGTCTGACTAATCTAGGAAATAAAGGACGTGTAATGGGGAAGAAAGTACTGCTTGGGAAGCAAGATCTCTAGCACCCAATAAGAGGCAGACCCAAACAGAATAATCTGGATCTGATGGATGAGCCCCCAGCAGAGACAGAAATGGTATCAGTATCTTGGTTCCAGTACACCTGGCTGTGGTCCCTACCAGCCATAAATCACTTTGGGATTCTTCAAGATAAAGAGACTTCCTTGAGTACCAGTTATCGTTACTGTGCCATGCAGATCTGTTTTCACAGCTGGATGCCCTGATGCCCACAGCTAGTGCTGCTTGAAGCAGCCACTTGCCAATGCAACAAGATAGATCAGCCAAATGCCAGGATTGAAAATGTTTCTATACCTTAAAATTAAGTTTCTTTGCAATTTAAATTGGACATGTCAGCCTAGTTTTTGATGTCTAATGGCAGTTTGAACGGCACCTCAAAAAGGAAACCCTGGCCAGACAACACTGGCACTTTATATGCATTGACAATAAATCTCCTCACATCTTAATGTGCAATATGAGGGAAAATATAAAAACTTTAAGAAAGGCAATTAATTTCTATACAGATAATAATCTCTTTTGTAAAACAGGAAAATGTATTCACTCTTCCCAGACTTACACCATTAACTACCTTTCTGAAAGAGCTTATTTCAAACTCCCTCTCCCCATTTCATTAAGTACCAAGGTTCAATCAGCCTGAGTTAGGTGGAGACCAAAGGGCAGGAAAGCCCTTTACAAAGGAAATAAGTAAAACATCATACGTCCTATTAGCCAGTTTGAAGCAGAGGGGAGTTAGCTGCTTTTTTTTTTGGTAATTTAAGCATTTCTGTTGGAGTTTCTGGGAGTTACCTCTTTCCTCCTTCACAGATAGCTCTTACTCAAGGGTGTTGCTTTGGGAATCAGGAAGGATTTTTTTCCAGCTGGGCCTATACAGACCGAGGGCTCATCCCATCTTTCTCTTAGCACCACAAAGCCATGTTTAAGAGATAGATTTCAAAGCCTAACAGCACTTAAAGTGCTTCACAGAGACATTTAGCTTAACACACTTGCAGTTGCTGTCTCAGGAGACACAACAGCAAATGCTGGGGAGTTCAGTCCAAAGCCATGAGACCTGGAGATAGAGCAGGGCCCTGCACACTGGTGGGAATTCCATGAACTTGTGTCCTGGAGCAACTTGGAAAATAGCTGGTAAATCAACTTAATAAACTCCTAGCTTACGTCGTCTTCAATTGCCTACGTGTCTGGATCAATGGCTTACTGTTCAATCCATTCCTAATGTGTTACTGGAAACTGCACTTACATTTTTCCTGGTTGGGAAATGCAGTTACGTACATATTGCTTACCACTCAGCACTTTTTCTCTATAGATTTCAAAGCACTTTACAAAGCAAAGACATTTACACAAAGGAGAAACAGAACACAAGATAGAGTTACCCTCATGTGTGCAGCTGCTCACAGGCAGAGCACCCCAGAACCCCTGAATCCTCATTCATTTCCAAGGCACTGAAGTACGCTCTTTGTCCTTGTCCAGTCTGAAACGTAACAGAGCTTTTATTCAGTGAGTGTCAGGACCGTTGATTGCTGGCCATCAAATGGACATCATAAACTTTTATGTTTTTTAACAATAAAATTTTTAAAAGATAAATTAAATTAATGTTTTTCCTTGGCTTTGGACTGTTCACTGAAACTGTCAGCTAGGACTGAACCTGTAGCTGTATTTGTGTATAGTGACACTGATCAGGAGAGAACCCTATATCCACTGCTTACTGAAGGAATGAAACACCATCTATCCACCATGTCTGGGGGCTCTGGGAGAAGCTGTGCCTGCTAGGACCAGGCTGATTCCTTCCAACCAAGACACACATGCCTTGAAGAAGGCAGGTGGTCTTTCTACCATAGGCTGAGAGGGGAAGTTTCACCTTTAGTGGTCTGCCTTCACTAGTTTGGCATCTCTGGCCAGGTTAACTTGCTCTTGATCCATTGCTTTTACATGCCTAGGAAAAAAAATCACCCTTATACCTTGTGTTCCATGGAATACTTGGTCATAATGCAACAGCAGAGTCCTGCCTCTCCCCATCCTGGTGCATAACCAGAGAGAATGGCCAAGACACATGTCCTGAGCAAGATCAGGCCATTCATGGTCAGCAGCAATAAGCAGCGTAGGCAGCACTAGAGCCAGACATAAAACCTGCTCCTGCAACCACAGATACTTTCCCCAGTTTTATAAAGGACTCAGCTTCCTTCCCAAAGGCTTCCAGGACTCGACTTCTCAGCCTATCTCTCGCTATGCATATGTTGACAACTATTTTTTCCTCATCCGTATATTCAGAGCAGAAGCCAAGAATGCAAAGACTATTTGCTTCCAAAACCCTCTCTCCATGGACAGGTCTATGATGTCTCTGATGATGAATAGCCCCATGCTGGCATGCAAATTTGCTAAATGTAACCAAGGAAACAGGGTCCTTACTAATGCCATATACTTAGAGCATTTGCTGGAGGAAGAATAACGTCTCTGCTATCTGTATGTTGTCACTCACCTCTGGGAATGCAATGTAAAAATAATTACATATGTATAATGAGGAGTAGGGAAGAAATACATTGTATGTAAATACAGCCAGACAGTCCTCTCAATGAATGGAGTGATTTGGTCAGGAAAGCTGATGGAGTAGTGTCGTGGGTTCAGCAGTAGCAGTCATTTTTCTCCTTCTTAGTAACTGCTGCAGTGCTGTGTTTTTGACTTTCAGCCTGGGAACAGCGCTGACAAGTAGAATAGCAGTACTGATACGGATTTGATTCCCAGTGGAAAACAGAAGAGATGATACATAGGAAATAAACCACTGCTCGGACCATCTAGATACAAATTTGTTAACATATACCTGACCATATGGATGGGTTTAACATGCTATAGGCTGGAGGTATAACCACAGCACACTTGAAAATTTGAAGCTTATGGCACATGTGGACATCAGTGCTACCTTAAGCAAACAAACACAAAACCAACACACAAACAACACAAAAACTTGAAATCCTGAAACAGCCTGAATAGTAGAGGGGATAATGAGATGTACTGTGAGATAACTAGGAGAAAACCTGAGGTTACTCTGGTGTGCCAGCCATTCATAATATACGCAGACAAGGGCTTGCTGAAGGGGATTATGTGGAACATGAACTAGGGAACACGACCTGTGGAGAAAGTGGAAAAGGGTTAAAACCAGCCTGGGTTTGGGTGATGCTCACGGTCTCTGTGGATGCAGCATACTTCTCACGGGTTGCTGTTCCTCATGTCTTCCACCATGTCCATCCCAGAACTAGGCCACACTTAGCAGTCTTCTTCCACCTTAAGTACTTCTAGAAAAGCCATACCAGGACAGGAGGTCAAAGGGAGCACACGTACCTGTAAGTAGAGCAGAATACATTCCTTGGGAAATCTGTACCGCAGACATGATGTCAGTGTGAGCTGAGCTAACAAATGAACCTTTGAGAGCAGTCAGACTGGCACAAGGCAGAGGCAGGCAACCATTTGGCAGGAAGACTGTGAAGATAAAGGATCAACATGCAGTTCTGGGATAGCAGTGGGACCGTGGGGAGGGCACTATGGTGGAGCCAGCAGCCATAGAGGAGGGGAGCTATCTGATTGTGTGTTGTAGACTGCTGGAGAGAGTTATGTCTGTCCAGGGTGAGCAGCTTTTTAACTGTAAAAATTGTAAGTTAAAAGAAACAAACAAACAAATCCAGGATCCCCTTGTATTCTCTCAGTCCTTGAGAGTCATCTCCTGTCTCTCTGGGCTCTTCATCAGGTTCTTCAGTGTTAGAGCTCAGCGCTCCACTGTGCTAATCCTAAACCCAAATAATCAAAAATCTCTTGAGACAGAAGAAAGCATTCTTCCACTTAATAGACTGTAATATAAAGAATCTGAATCTATATCTATGAACAGGACGTGAATAAATGAAGGAGCAAAGATGTCTCATTGATAATGAATGGAAACATTTTGGCTGTTGCAAGCAAATTGGAAAAAAAATTGGCCATTCACTACGTTTTGAAGAACTGCAAAACTGCAAAACATCCACCCAGAGCTTCTGGAAATTTATCTAAAGCATCCCAGAATGCGAATGGGAGGAAATATCAAGAAAGAATGTCTTTCTATAGTTTCCAGCGTTTCCTGATATCCTCTAGACCAGCACTGCCCCAAAAAATACTGTGGTGTTTTGGTAATTCCACTTTTGCTCCCACAGACTCCAAGAAGTGCCAACGTGTGAGAAAATGTAAAATTAAACACTATTCCTAACCTCAAAAATGTTCATATTTGGCTCACTTGCGCTTCAGGGAAAAGCTCAAGTTAAATGGTATTTTCCATTAAATATATTGTTCATCTCTGCTTATAGCTCCTGTACAACTGTTGTAACAATTCCAATGCACTTTGTACCAGCTGAACTTCTGGCATTGATCTTTTGCACTATTGGTATTAACACGTTATGCTTCCCCAGTTCATTTTCTAAAGAAGATGTTATATGGTACAAAGCTATCTCTCTTACAGAGGTGGTGATTTATGCTTGGAGATGACCATCAGGTCCCTATCCCTGTCTCAAGCCTAACAACTGCAAAGATCTGTACAATTTAAAGATCTAGCAATAGATAGTAAATCATTTTGACTGTAGAAGATACTGACTGAAATCCACTAGTTACGTGTGTCATATGTTTATCAGGAGGCTTGTAAAATCAATTTTGGCTCCAAGTTCTGCACATTCATGACAAAAAGCCTCATCTGACATCATGATGCCATCAACTGCCATCGAGAGTAGGTGAAGACTGGCTGAATGTGGGGCAATTGGAAAACCTCTTCCATGAGATAGCATTGAGGAGAGGGTAGAATACAAGAAAGGCGCCCTAGAGAAAACATACTAGCCATTAGTGATCTACTGTTTAGGTTATTCCGTGACAGCACACAAAGTACAGCAGTGAACCATTTGACACTGACACAAAAAAAATCAACAATTTTATACCAGCTTATAACCCCAACATCATTGTCACTAAAAAAAAATCTTTGAGATAGCAGGCAGGTAGACACCTTAGAAAATTGAACAGACAGGGAGTATTTACTTAAGCAAAGTAAGGCAGACATATATAACATAACGAATGATACCAGCAATGCGAAATGGGCTCTCTTATTTCCTCTTAATTTACCTTGGGCCATAGTACAAGAACAAAAAAGTAACCAATGAAATGTTAAAGGGTAAAACAATGAACACAGATAAAAGCAAATGCTTTTTTGTGAAAATATTTTGCACATCTGTAGCACTTTCCCTTGAATGACTTCAAATCGTTTTAATGAAGTTAGGCCTCAGATTCACATTTGAGAAGACTAATACACAAGTAGGTAAATTCCAAAGACCATACTGGAAGTCTGTACAGTAGATGAGAGGTGGCCCCATATTCTTTTATTCTCACCTCCTGCAGGCAATTTAGAATTGAACTATAAAGACATTACAGGACATTGTTGAAGTAAATGACATACAACTTTTCTGTACCTATCTATTAAGAACTTCAGATGAAGAATAAGTCACAAGGTACAACTTGGTACACATGCTCATGCCAGCATGCACATGATTTTAATCACATGTATGCCATAGAAAAGAGGTAGGGGATCCACTAAGGAAAGAAATCCAAAGGGACTGATCCTATGTGATTAAGTACTTTACAATAGCATCCATAAATAAAAACTGTATGATTCAGTCACAAAAAACATGCGATAGGCATTTCTGCAGCTATCAATAAATACAGTAAGTACAGCCTTTAACACTGTGGAAGAGTGAGGCTGAAAATGAGCCATCCTGGATCCTCTGAGTTAAAGGTAAAAGATCTCAATCTCAGTTTCTTCTTTTTTCCCAAATACTGAAATTAATAAATAAATAAAAAAAACCCAGGAAGTCCACAAAAAAAGAGATTGAGAGATTTTTATCTTGTGGAAGCAAAAAAGCAATTCAGTCTGGGAATAATTTAAGCTTTGGTGACACAATATATTTTTTCAATCCCAATTTATAACCAGTACCATTCTTACTGGTAAAAAAGCTACTAAGGAAGAAATTGAAGTGTGTAATTAATGTTACAGCATTACATTAACACATAAATAATTTCTCTGGCAGGTCATACAATTCACATGCATATTTTATTAAACTGTAAGAAATAATTTTTTGTGTGACCCTGATCTTCCTGCATGCTTTGAAGTTTGAAAGCCAGCAGTATAGCCTATAAGTTTAAAGAAATTTAGAAAGAATTGTGAAGTTAAAAGGTACTTTTGATGTTTGTTCTTTCTCTTCTATCACAAGGGCATTCAATACAGAAGAAATAGGAAACATTAATGCCTAAGAAATTTCCATGGTGATCATGCTAATTTAACTCTTTCTAATCACTTAATATAAAAAGCTAGGGAGGGCTATTTGTTTAGAAGGGGTTTGAAGATGGTACTAGGAATCTCCTCTTTTGTTGCCTACAAATTCTTCTCTTACTGCCCTTGCACACATTGCTGGGAGTTACCTTTTGCGCTGAGAATAGGTACCTTTGCTTGTGAAATACCACAGCAGTTTTTTGCATCTCCCAAGGCCAGATTCAGAGAATACCCCATTGCCCTAAGAAGCATTACCAGTACCTCTGATTACACAAAAAAGCATAAGATTGCCAGACAACCTCCACTCCTTTGTCCAAACAGCCTCCTTATCCCCGTCATCCAAAAGCCTGCATCCACAATCCTGTTGGGCTGCAATGAGACAAATGTGTATGACGTGACAATGACGTGTGGTGATCAGCCAAATTTTTAGTATCTTTCTTTCAAAGAGGCTGAAATTTGGAAACTGGCTGATAAATGAGACCAGGCTGGCTGTGCTATGAATACCTTCCCTTCATCTTACTCATTCCCACAACTCTTCAAGTTTTGTAGGAGCTGAGCCCATCCTCTGGCATATAACTGAGGAAAAAGTATAATCTAAGTAGTAAATGAACACCAGTGCTGCCGAAGTCCGCAGGAATTTCCCAAAGGACACACATTCTTTTTATGACTGGTAAATTTGTGTCCATTCTGAACATTTCTCACCAGTAGCACCAGCAGGTGAAAATATACCATAGAGTAAATGCCTTGATGGAAATATTTCATCATTAAGTGTGGCAATGCCAAAGCTTTGTAGATAACACTTGACTTTTTTGGTGGTTATTCTTGGAAGCATCCTGAGTTTGAACTGAGAAGGCAAATGCAGCTAGCAAAGAAAAATGTTTCAAGGGGGGATTGCAGAGAGCAAGAAGTTGGAAAAGGAATCAAAAATGCCTCAGTAAAGGTTACAAACCCAGCTCTACCCTGTCTCAGGAGCACAAATGTTTCAAGCAGTCCCACCCATCCTGTATAATTAAGTGCAATTGTCCATTAAAATTGCAGAATCAGGACTTTAAAGGGTCGTGGGTTATTCCTCTCTGTGCTGAACTCTATCTAATTCTTAAAAGACAACAAGAAACATACCCACAGGCACTCGAAATAATCCCTACATGTATGTCACGTGAAACACCATGAGGTTGTGCAAAAGCACATTTAAATCAATTATCAGTAATAATTTCATAAAGCAGATTTCTCAGAAGCATCGATTTAAATTCCTGCTAAACTGTTAAATAAAATTACCTGCCCACCAAAGACGAGGCTTTAAGTCTCCCACTTGGTGCAACAGTCTCTGTTTGCCAGCTGTATTGTAATAACTGAAGTTAACATCTCTGACTTTATAATTATTTGAATTTTAATGAACAAAACGAATTAAATCTTTCAGCTTAGCTGCTTATGCTGTGAACCAGCCTGAGTTCCTGAAAGATAAGAAATGGATTGTGCTTATTCAACAGCTTTGCTGTGTAGAGACAGAGGGAGGAAAAGAAGCCAGGTTTCTGTGAAATTTAAACTCATTATTAAAAAAAACATGATAATGGTAATTGTGAATATGAGTTGTAGAATTACTTAGTGAGTTGGAGAGCAGCTCTGAAATGAGAACACAGGTCTTCTACCATGTCCAGGGGCAAAGTGCTTTGTTAAATGGTGACCTGTCTGGATGTCCCAGCACACATACACACATGCACATATATATATACACACTTTTATATATACATATATGTATGCATCAGAGTATAATTCCCTTGTAATCACACTGGTCCAAAAATATAGTTGAAAGAGCATGAAAGAACACATAATTTCTTCCAGCTTTAATTCCTTTTTCCTTGTTGCTGAAGCTTTTATCACCCTCACTGGTATCTACATTTCACACAAAAAATATTGAACATCTTTTAAGTTTTTCCATTTCCCTCAGAATGAAAGGGACTGTGGTATGTCGGTGCAATTTGCCAATAACACTAGCAAACTAAATGGTAGATAAGTAGATGATGAAGCTGGCTCATTTCCAGGCTGTAAATTCATTGTCAGCAAGGCAGATCTTCTAGCCAAAAGAATCAGATCTTCTACGAGCAACAAAAGAGAGAAAGCTATGAATATTTCTATGAATCCACTTCCCCTTTTAAATTCTTCATTCTGAAATTAAAACAGGCACAGGTGTATCATATACATACATACATGCAAACACATGTGCAAAGGCTGGCTCTCTTCAACTACATGAATGCTGTTCAGCATGTAAATTTACAAAGCTAAGTGGGGGATTAGCAACTGCTTAGGGATTTAACCTCATTTCCATGCAAAAATTCCAATCAGAGCTTAAATAAGGAGTTATTGATGAGCTAGATACATTTGCAGATGTTTCTATCCAGTATCGCTCTTCTCTTCCTGCATTACGCTTTTTCCTATTAAACAGCATAAGCAATGTTTTAAACAATAGGAAATGTAAGCCTCTGCAGTCGTGTCTTTAGACTATGCACACCGCAATTTTTTGAGTGAGGATTAATATCTCTTTTGTTGCCTTGTTCCCTATCAAATGTTTTTCTCCCTGTGAGATTTTTAGCATGCTAAATACTGCAAAACGCCCTCATTCCCCAGAACTATTAAATAGTCTTGGAAGGGTAAAAGAGCCTCTCTGTCACATACCTTTAAGTCTGAATATTTTGATTTCCTGTGTAATTTCAATTTTGCTGTGAATCAGAACCATCTACAGTAAACAGAAAGCAGAACTGGAGTTTGCTGATATTATGGTCTGCCAGGAACAGAAGCTGTTATTGCAAGTCTGAAGAAATTTGTATCTCTCTGATAGCTTGTATACCATCAGAATCTTATTAAACTGCTTGTGCCTGACCTGGAGCCTGGAGCCTAAGCCTTTATATGTGGGAACTTTAATGCTAATAACAAAATAGACTTTAATGAAGCACAGCTTCAAAAAGAAATAATATCAAATTTGAATGACTTCTTGGGAAGGATTTTACTATCAGCACTGATTAACAAAATAAATAATATGCCAGCAAAACAACTGTGGTCTGCTATATTTGCTTGTTTCAGCCTCAAGTTTGGCTGCCTGACCAGCCTTTGAGCTTCTTCATCCCAAAAAGTGTGCCGCAGCCCGAAGCCAAGAGTAACATCCCTGTTCAGCTCACTGTGCAAAATACAGTAGCATTGTAAATACAATAAAATTATCCAAAATGTGCAGATTAACGTACAAGAGAAAACAGAGCTGTGAAACACGGGGTTACATGGCAGAACTACAGATGCAGAATTGTTCCTGCCCCTATTGTAGAAAATGTTCAGCCACTCCTTAGTTAAGGTAGCACCAAAACTGTAATTTGTACTTATATTAATGTCAGTGTATTACCCTGATCTGCCTGAAAAAGACATGCAATTATATAAACAGTAACAGAGAAGAATCAGGAGATTTCCTAGCCCATACATCTTTTTCAAAATTGGATCTACAATCCTTAGGCTATTTCAAATAGAACAGTTGTCTAGTATTTAAATGACTTTATGCAAGAAGGAATATATTTGTAAAGCTAAAGATCAATCAAATGTCTTCTGCCTAACAGATCATTAAATGATCAACTTGATTTAAAATCCTGACATTTGTCTAACATAATTTTGCCTCCTTTTGTCAACAAACTACTTGTTATTTGCTCCCTGGAGGTTTCCATATTTCATACTCCAGCTGTATTTAGAGATGACAGGCAACAATTTTTCAGAGTCATTATTAATAACAATAGACAACGCAGAAGTTCTGATTTTTCCAAGCTGCTTGGAGTCCTAGACATTGATATCAACAACATCAGAAACCAGCTTGGATGAGCTTTCACCAAGATCAAAAGAGAAATGGTCACTGATGTTGTCGAAGGATACCTGTGTGTGTGTGCGTGCACATGTATACGCACAAATGCATCCTGCATACAGGCATGTGTATGTGGGTTATTGTTGGTGGACTGACAAAGAATGTAACTAATTTCTATAGCTGCCACCTAGCTGTGGTAGTCCTTAACCTCAAGAAATGTCACCAGATTATTTAAGATCATCGAGGGAACTGGACTGTAGAGACACAGTTTTGGGCTGTGCGTTTCCACCCACCATAGTGCCCCAGTCATGGACACTGATGGCCATGCCGGGAGTGGGGACCCACAGACAACTTCATGCAGCATTCTCCCATCCACATCTTCAGACAGTCATATAAAAAGGAGAAAAGACTATGCATAATAACTAGCAGGGCTGAAACAATTTTGACCTCGGAGCAGTAAGCTCCCAGCATGTGCATGTTACAAATGACCAGCTACAATGTTGTTAGACTTTCAAATAGAAAAAAACCTTTTTTAGTCTGACAATTTTCATGCCCTTGAGTGCTTTATTTTCTAATCACTATGTTTCCAAATAAAGACTTTCAGTGTGTTCTCACCTGTAGCTTATACTACTGCTATTATGATGCCACAGCAAAGTAACACAGACTTGATTTTTAATCATTGCTCAGTTTTGGCTTTGTGTGAAGTGCAGATATAAATTATTTTGTAGTCCTGATATTCTGTGGGTATGCAACATATCCCTTCCATGCTTTCTAATGATAATCAGTTCCATTTACAGGTCTGAATATTGTTGTTATAGATTCTCCTACTGCAACCCCCCCCCTCCCCCCCGCATCAGAAAAGCAAGATGTGGTTTCTGCCTCCTTTATCCCCAGCAGCAGCAGGAGGGGATTAAGCCACACTCCCAGGACCCCATATCTGTGGTCAGCAGCAGGCAGGAGCCAGGGCTGAGCACAGGGGCTGTCAGAGGCAGCAGAAGGGGTGCCAGCCGGCCTTCCGAGGTGCTCAGCTGCCTCCCCTGTCTGGGGCAGCCAGGCATCAGGAGTAGGTGAAGACCAGATGGCATCCTGCGTGAAGAGGGAGGAAGGAGGGGGCCACTGAGCAGACTGGGCAGGGACAAGCAGCAAAGGAGCATTTTGGAGCACCCAGTTATTTTGGTAAATCTGGGCACTGTTTAATCCATTCCTGATCGTAATCAATGAAAGCACAGATGTGCTACTGACAGGGACAACAGGAAAACAAAACCCTAACACAGGCAGCTTTCTGTTGATAATAAACATCCTGTAATCACAACTTAATTCACAGACTGACTGCCAGCACTGGAGTCAGAATTCAGCTTGTGTGCTACAAGTTTGGAGCCTTTGCTTTCCAGGCCAAACCCATATTTTTGTCAGTAAAGCAAGCAGATTGGACTCAAATGCATGACAGGATAATATAATTGAGAAAGAAGGTACAATTTCTGCATAGCTACTTGCAGCCACAGTTCATTTTCTCCACGCATTGCTGCAATCTGATTATCTCAGCGTCTCAGGAGGCAGCATACAAGCCACTGGATAATCAAAGTTTTAGATAAAGAACATTTAATTTTCAATTTGACGATATAGGAATAAACTCTGTGCCCTAGAAAATGGGTTGCAGGGACTCAGTGAATCCTGACAGGCAGACTTGCATGTTCAAAGTGGCTGATGGAGAACATCTGACTATTCCTTCCCAGATGCTTACATACAATTACAAAATACTGTATACCATCTACTTCTGTCAGAGGCTCTAGTGACTCTACTTTTGTACTTCATTGTGAAAATGGTCATTAACCCCCCCCCCCCCCGCCTGGTCAGAGCAGTATAATCCTGATTTACGTGCTGTTTGTTCTCTTTAATGCCTTTTCTTTCCAAACGTGATCCTTTCTGAAATGTTGTTTCCAGTACCAGGTTTACCTCCTCGGGAAGACAGAGTGCCCTGGAGTGTTCATGTGAAGTGTGCCATGGTGCCGCACACTGGAGCTGGGCTGCTCGGAGCCAGCTGATACAGCCTTCTGCCGTTCACATGGGTGTTTGCTGAATGATGCGACCACCCACAGAATGGCAAGATGCTTCTGAACAAGAAAAAGCACCTCTCCCTGCTACATAGCTTTACATTTGGATTTCCTGTGTAATTACAATTTAGCTGCGAATCAAGGCCATCATCAGAAAACAGAAAGCAGAGCTGGGGTTTCTGATCTGTTATGTTGTGCCAGGAATGAGAGCTCTTCTTGCATGTCTGAAGAGAGCTGTAGTCCTGCAGCTGCACATACAAATCTTGCTAAATTGCTTGTGACCAAGTGGAGAGCCAGAGCTGATTTTCATACAGTCTCCAACATTAACCTAAGACAGTCTCTTCAGCAGCAAGTGCAGTGCCTGTGTTGTGGTACCAGCACTGAGACTTGTCACTAAGGCCTTCAAAATACCTTCTCTACATTACATGGTAACTAAACAGTTCCTGTGAAAATTCACTTTAGCTATAACTCAGCAGGGAGGCACTTAGCCCAGGAACTTTAATTTGTCCCTGTTAACCCAAATCACCCAGTGCAGTTTGTCTCAGTCACTTTGTGTTTTAGCACATTGTATGTGAGACACCCTGCCCTCATCCCGGAGCTTCATTACTTATTAAACCAGGAGAAGAACAAAGTTCCCCCTGGCTTGCAGGCCTGCTTCCCACCTTAGCTGCGGGGCAGCTTGCCTTCCTGCTCCTACTGCTCCACAAACATTGTAAAAACATCCCTTAGACCCTACAGCTCGGATCTGATTCATTCCTGTTGCGCTCTCCCCTTGGGAAGCAAGGGTTTTGCTACCTCTCTTTTTTTGCAGATTCAGCAAGGTGATCTCCCCAACAATCTGTATGGGAAAGATGGAAAATACACATACTTATTTCTTCCTTCTTCTGCAATACACACTGCTTTTAAATTCCTCTTTTCCTCCAGAAGCACAGTTCAGGTAGAACCCAGGTTCCCACAATACTTCCCAATGCCAGGGGACAGATGCCAATTCACCAATTCCTATTAAATAACTTCCTCCTGACACTTTGCCAGACATGTTTCCCTTTAAAAGCCTCCAGCCGCACAGATGGACAAATTTCACATGGGGAGGTCTCGATGGGCTCAGAAAGAAGAGATAAAGATGAAACGTTTCCCATTCTGCAGGTATCTGGCCCTTTTCTTCATGAAAAGGTGTGTCTGCAGGGAATCTAACAGAAGACCTTGCATCCAAAACATGCCATCACCTCTTTTCCATTCCCTTCTGGGCAAGTCACTCCATATCGCTATCTTAAGAAGTTGTTTACCCTTTCTTGCCCCAACTTCACAGCAGTTTTGCATTATGGCATTGATGCTGCAATTCCGCAGCAACTTTTCAGTGAAGTTCTACCAGATTAAAAGACAAATAAGCATGAAAATATTAATTGGGGCATCTTTTACCTATGACTAATAGAAGAGTAATTAAAAAATGATCCAGTGCTAAGCTGCGCATGAAGTCCTTTTTCTCTGGTGTTCTGGAAGGTATCTAGGATTGTTATGAAATTCAAATGAATCAGTTTCTCTTCTTGCTGCAAGATAGATGGATGTTAAGGGACAATTAGCCTGGACCTCTTTGCACAAATGTGTGCCAAAAAATCATGTTACAACACAGACTGAATGACCCAAAATTATTTTTTGGCTCTGAGAATTATTTCTGAACCTATCTGCCCACAATGAAGTACCATGAAGAAACAGAAATCTGGGGGGTTAGGGCAGTGTTATTATTATTTCTTCATCAGTCTGTGTAGATTATAACATCTGAAAATCTATGTTTAGCACAACATGCACTCTCAGAAGCATTTCCGTGTTCTGTATTACTTGCTTCGGAATAAAGTACAAGAGTCTTGTATGGATTACCAAACCCAACTCTTTTATCAGCTTCACAGACATTAAAACATACAAAGTGCACTTAACAGCACTGCAGAATGCCACCATATAAATGTTTTTCACTTAAACAGTATATTCACCCTTTTCTGGGTATATCAAAAATAGTGCATTTTCTCCATTTTGTTTAGAACCAGAAATAATACTGTATGACATCCAAGTGTGAAGGTGCAGAGGCTGAGGATGCCCAGCACAGAAGCCAGGAATGTGACTATATACATGTGTCAGTATTTCAGGCGTCCCTCTCACTTTCCAAAGTAGATATGGCTGTATCCTGCATAAATGTGACATCTTGTTACTCGTGTGGTGAGAGTCGCAATGTATGGTTAATGCAATTTAGGTAAACCAAAATGGTCTAGCTGTCTAATTACTACTGAATTATTACCACAGGTTAAGAAGTTGTACGAAGTACATGTTATAAAGAATATATACTCTTGGAAGCATACACTTGATCTTTGCAATACCAGCAAATGTACTGTATAGAACAGTAAAAAACTTGTGTTTTCTCTGGTGCTGAAAACTGTAGCTCTGGGTGAACCTGTAATGGTGGAAAAATAAGAATACTTTGGCATGAAGTAAAAAAATACATCCTCCAATCTGGATTAAGTGGAAAATTTGGTCTGAAAATCAAAGACAGATACGGAAATGGGTGGCTTTGGTCCAAAGCGGGTTTTCAGACACAACTGGCAATACTGAGATGGCAATAATCTGTAAGCAACAGAATGTCCAAAATTAATTTTCACTACAAATTGTTCACCTGGAATCCTAACAACTGCATTTTATTAAATCATGTCCCAGTACTGGGTTGATTTTTAAACAGAATTGCAAGGTTTTGGAAAATTTTCTGGTTTTTTTCTGATAACTATTTGTATATGTCTATGTCCTTCCCACCAGGTATTCTATGATTCTATGACCTCCAAGCCTCTACCAAGTTCAATGTCTGACAAACACATTTAAATGTAACATTCTTAAGATTCATAGCTTCAGTCCTCTACAGTTGTGATTTTTCTTTTTATTCCTGCAAAGGTTTTCCTTTTTAGGACTTTTCTATTTTTCTTAACATCAGCTATACCTAGCAGCACATATTTCCATAGTTCATTTGCCTGTTAATTCAAAATACTTCCTTTAAAATTTTACATTTCCTATATTTCTACTTTATTCAGTATTCCTGCCCTTGTAATTTTAGCTCTCAATATATATTGTTTGTCATTAGTTTTAGAGTATCTTTATATATAATTACTCTATTTGCTACAGTCAGTCTAATTGTTTATTGTTAAATAATTTTTTTTCGGTAGTTATTTCGACAGAAAATAGAAAATTTCTACAATTTCTGTTATTTGTTTCTGCAGGACCTCCTATGTTTCTAAGAAGTTTTTCTCTACATATAAAATCCTTTCATCTTCTGTCTGCTTATGTTTCTTTTGATTTCTTTTCTAATTGGAATTGTATAACCTGCCGCAGGAAAGCATATAGAACGTTTTTCAACATACAGAAACTTTTAATGATCTCTTAGCACAGACTCCAGGAGCTCTTTTGCAGTATGAGGTTATGCTGAATTTAGAGCCCAGTCTTATGCTCAAGAAATAAAAAATATATTGTTTTCAGCCTGTGCGCTCTTGCTGTTGGCCATAAGGAACTGTCTGCCATAGTCCTGCCAGTGTCAATTATGTCGTGAGTTTCTCAAAGTCTTCCTTAATCCCGCCAAATTAAGAAATTTTATGCCATGTGAAGATTATCTCAGGTTTCCACCATTTGCTTTTCCAAATGATTAAAAAATGGTTTTAATCAAGACGGCCTCATTGCAGGCAAAACACAGAGGTCATTAACTGTTCATACTGTTGAAAATGGACGTGTTTCCGATCTTTCTCATTTTAGCCAGTTTCTAAGATACAATAGAGGAAGACTAAACCACACATACTGGGATGCATTAGAAGAATTAGAGTCATCAGGACAAGGGAACTGATTATTTCCCAGTGTTCAGCACTGATGAGACCACATCTGGAATACTGTGTCCAGTCCCTGGTGCAAGAAAGAATATTGACAAACTGGAATGAGTCTAGTGGATGGCTACCCAGATGGCCAGAGGGCTAGGATTCAAGGTTCAAGAAGAGAGCCTGAGAAAGCCAGGTTTTGTTTGTCATCAAAAAGAGCTGGCTAAAGGAGATTTTATTGCTGTTTTCAGCTACATAGTGGAAGGGTATGGAGGGCATAGGGTACATAGACACAACACCGTCATGTTTTTCCCAGTGAAAGGATAAGGTGCAATGGACAAAATCTGCACCAAAAGAAAGTCTCATAACTATGAGGTGTCACCTGATACTACCCAACACTGTGGGAACAAGCTGGTTCTTTTAAGGATCCTTGGTAGAATGAGAACTGGCTACAGGGTTGTATTATACTTAGAGAGTTATTATTATATAAAGATTTTAGCAATCAGCATAGCTTATCATTACACAGAATTTCTAGCAATTAGCTAGAAATTCCTATATTTCCTCTTACCTAAAATTTCAGTTTCCTAGACTTTTCAGTCACCTGGACCCTCGGCAGTCCAGGTAAAATTCTTAATAATCAGTACATGGTACAAAAATCGCAACATAGACTCTGACTTTAAAAGGTATACAAGTCACTCACTGAGTTCATCAGAGGAAGAGTGATATATGATGATGAGGGTGTTCCCCTTTCCTTCTCCTTCATGATTTGGGCTCCCCTTTCTATCACACTGGGAAACACAAAGGCCTCAGCAGCCCAGCTGCTCTTAGATCCACTTCAAAAACTTTTTTGATAAGATGATGTTTCTCAGTTTGGGAGTTTGGTGTTTACCATTTCCCTTAATGGATTCTGAAGAGGCTGCCAGACAATCAATACATTGCAGGAGACAGCAAGCTGCAGGCGATAATGCCTCCTTAATGATCTTTATCTCCTCCTCTTCATTGTCTCCTGAATACTTGATGCTCTCACTTTGACATAATGGTGATGCTCCCAGAATACATCAGGCCTTAGCATGAACAAGAGCTGAATGAACAGACACAGGAAACAGCCCTGACTACTGGTGTATCATACACTGTTAACCTTTCCCTGCTCCATAATGGGTGTCACAATATGTTGGCATCACTGCTGCACCATGTGTCAGGAGCAAGGGGCACAAAAAAGGGGAACAAAAATCACTGTGAGAACACTAAGTTGTCTGGAGATGCTGTGGGATCTCCTTTCTTTGAGATATTCAACACCCAGCTGAACATGGTGCTAAGCAGCCCACTGTAATTTCAGAATTGTCCTCTGAACTGAAGGGCTGGACCAGAAGTCCCTTCCAACTGAGATTATTCCATCATTCTCCAGTGCTAAGTAAAAAAATTAATGAGTTTTTAATTTCAGTGCTGTGGCAGCTACAGCAGTGCCTTTTCCCCTCATCCTACTTCACAGAATCAACATGTCTTAAATGCCTAAGAGGATGTTAGTTCCCACATATTTTTTTTTCCTGATAAGGAAGGCAGCAAGAATGATTTGGTTGCTTTGATAAAAGTTCACAGGCTTCCTGCCTTTGATTAAAAAAAAAACAAAACCAAAAACTGATTTCCTGTTACTTGTTTTCTCCTGTCAAACTTGTTTGCATCTTTCTTGTTTTCCAGAACTTATTGTTGTCTTTCATCACCTAGGACCCTTTCTATGCACTGCTGCTCCACCCTCTGAAGCTACCTGAATAACCAGCACTGCAATTTAATCATGGAAGGGGTCTTCTGCTACTTTGCTTAGAGCTCTTAGAGCACTTAAAGCCTATTCAGGAAACTTGCATTTACCCACTTATCATTATAGAATATTTTTAATAATATATTCTCTTTCCCTTATTCCCCCATGCTACTTTTCAAAGTCAATATAATGCAAAAATAGCACGTTTGGTTTTGTTTGTTTAGGGCATTTGGGGTTGGTTTTTTTTTTTTTTTTTGTAATTTGGTTTTGTGAAGGAATATGCATTATTGTACAGCAAACCACTATTCCCAATATGATGCTACAAAAGATCATAAAATTCCATTTCCATTTTAGTGGTGGGTTTTTTTTCCCATTAACATTACTGCTCCTTATTTCTCTAGTACTGAGCTTTTAAGAATATATCCACTCTCCTTGAACAGCTGTACCTTAAATAACTTCTCTTCACCTCTCTCTTGTACAACATTGATTCTTCAATGTGATCCATGACAGCCATTCTTTCCATTTATATCCATTTGCTATCCAGAGTCAGAAGTAACTGTGTCACCTTGACCCTGGTGCAATCATTTCCCTTGCTGTTCTATCACAAAATGGTTCCTCACACTGCACTTCCTGCTACATTTCTGACAGCAGAGAGAAATAAACCCTTGTCCCAGGAAAGGGATGACTCTCTGCTACTAATTGCCAGAATACCACACTGCAAAGAGACATGCAAGAAGACAAAGTTGCAATGTCTCCTTACATTAGATATTGTCAGTCCTCAATCACTTCTCCCTCCATTTTATTTCATTCCAGAAGCTGAATCATTATCGTAATTTTCTCATCATTCCCAGAAGATCAAGGTTGTAGTGTTTGCCAGGTTAACCACTGTCGGGGGGTATGTGGGGCAGGTATGAATTATTATAACATGTTTAATGCAGACTCAACCTCCAAATGGAAACAAATTAATTTCCATACAGCTAAAGAAGCCACTGAGCTTGGTGGTAAATTACAGAACAGACATAAATAAATTCATTTCTTAAAGCTCTCATGAAGATTTGAATTTCATCTGTTTTCTTTCACCTTCCTCTTATGAACTGTAATTATAATCTGACGCATTTGAAGATTTCTTCTTTTTCAAATCTGAATAGCTGTATCAGTTGGTCTAGCAAAAGACACTGGATCTGCCTATGAAACCTATACAGGTATAGCAATACAGCTGTATTCACGTATCAGAAAACTATAACATTTATAAATGGCTGGAGACAGCCCAAGATTACAAAATTCACATCCAGAATGGAATTTGTCCTAGATTTGGGTGGTTTCATACAGGATTTATGGCCTGGTGTGTTTCTCATACAAAGGGCTTATCAAATTCAGCAGTTGCATATGATTTTTTTTTTTTCTTCAGAGTAATGTCTGTCAGCAAACAATTCATCATAATAGATTTGTTTGGAAAAATTACCCTTTCATTTTCCTCCACAGACAGTTTATTTAGATTTTCTCAGACAGGAATATGTTTGCTAACTGTAGCTGTTCAATATGATTGCAAGTACCTTAACAGAAGACATAACTTAGTATTGAAATTGTATCCAACTCTGCTTCAGATAACTGTTTCATCCCAAACTAGCACCATTTTGTTAATGCTTTTCAGTAATGAACTTCAAGTTGTATTCCTTAAACACTTTTTTTTCCACTCTAGTTAATATGTAATCATGGGTTTAAATTCATGAAATGGTCAAAAATAAATGTTCACTTCATTTGCTTAAGTTTACTGCTTAAGAAAAGAACTCAGAGGGATTTTTCAACGACAAATACTTTCATTTCTTCTTTAGACCTCATCTCACATTTGGCATCACATCAGTGCTTTTTAAAAGATGAATATTACGGTCAAAATGTCTTCTCACTGGAGAAAAATGTTTCCTCAGAAAAATCCCAAAGAGGACAAGAAAGGTCATTTACTGGGTGTAAATATCCATAAGAGATACAAAAGTCTTTTTTCTTTTTTTTTTTTTAGTTGGAGCATTAATAGTATTTTTCAGGAAAAGACGTGTTTTCCTCAAAGCGTGTGCTTTACTTAGTGCAGTGTGGTAACACTGAAACCAAAGCTTAGTCTTGACTGATGATGTTTGAACAGAGGAAAAGACATCATCTGTCAAAGTCGAATCTATCATGCCTTTTACTATATTTTATAGCTGGCTTTTATTCAGCAAATAATCCAAAACATGCACAAAGAAAAGCTGGGAGCCAGCATCATGAAATATGACCTATTTTCAAGAAATGTTTCAGAATACCATTTTCAGTTATCCCATGTCAATGATTGATTGCTTGTTATTGCCTATGTGACTAATGATAACCATGATGAGTTGACACAAAATTTCACACTACTTACAGCTTGCATTGCTTGTTTTGTCACTCAGAAATATCCCTGCTTAATGTACCACTCACATAATTTATTTGCAGCACATAAAAGTAGACTTAAAAGCAGACATTCCAGACAATTATTCTTTTTAGTGATAAGTCAAGATTATTTTACTTGATCCAAAATAAAGAATTTCCTTGCTCAGAAATTATATATATGTGACCTGACCTAGAGCATACCAAGTCAGACATCTGAATGATGCAAAGCAGACAATGGAGCCTACACATGCATTTGTAAAGAAAAAGCTACATGAAGACAAAAATCATGAAAGACAAAGATTTTTAAGATCTCTGTTCCCATTCCTTAATTTTCTGCACTGTTTCCCCAATTAATGTAACAGAAAGCATCCTTCACTGAGTTTTCCAAGTGAGAATGTGCTTGACTTCAGTGTAGATCTGTATATATAGTTAGTATGCTCATATATTGCCTCAAAACCCCTCACATGTAAGGCAATTGATAATTAAATTTCATTTAAGCATTAATAAAAGCATCCTATGCATGATCTAGGTGGCAATTATTTTAGCTGCAGCTGGTCAAATAACAACTACAGTATAGAAGCCCATTGAGGCATTGTACTTCAAGGGAAATTTAGACAAGTAAGAGACAGACAGGAAAATAGTAAAAATAAAACAATTAGAAAGTATGAGTTTTGTGGAATGTTTAAAAGAATTTTGCCTTTTTAGTCTAAGAAAAAAAGAGGACTATGAGAAGCATGAGAACAGACTCCCAAGAAGACAACTGCTCTCCAAGTGCAGAAGGAGCAGAATCAGAACAAATCAGTCAATTTTGCTGTAAAAAAAAATAAATAAAAGAGGTGATGGAAAACCTTCTAAATTACAAAAGGAGGCAATTACTGCATGAGAGAAAACAGGAAGGTGATGGTATCTGCTTTCTGGACATTCCTTAAGGGAAAAACCCCACGAGTTTTTCAGGGATAAACCATAAATGTCTTCACTCTGTGCAGCAGGTCATTTCAGTCAGCAGTGTTAAGCTAAGACTGGCAATGCCCTTATTGAAGGTATCCAGAAGAAGCATTGGTGTCAGCCCGGTCCAGGTTAAAAAGATAAGAATGGCTGTGCCTCGCCAGACCTGAAGCCTACCTTCCACCATGTCCTACATCCAGACACAGTCGACTGTGATCCCTGGACAGACATGTACATGCCAGACGAACTGTCTATGTCCTTAGTGCACCGACAGACCTGACTTACCCTGCCCTGCCCTTAGCCCCACCCCCTTCCCAGCACTGCCCACAGTCCAGGACCCCATTTTAGCCTCTTGGGGCCATCAGTCCCTGCCCCCAGTGATGCCACAACAGGGCTGGTCTCCAGTTCCCTACTCAGCCATGAGCCTCAGTGTGGTCCCATCCACGGGAGACCCTAGTCCACACAGCATCCTGACACAAGCATGAAATAGTGGCATTTTCCCAGACCACTTCTTCAGGATCCAAGCATTTTTGTCTCAAAGACTTTTTCTTCCATGAGCAGTCATGGAGTCACAGAGCTGGGAATAAAGAACAGAGGTTGTACTAGGAGGGGATGAGACCTTTGGGAGGCAGTGGCTAAATATTTGTAAGTTATGATTGATTACAGGCTAAACATGAGGCCTCTGTACAGTGACACATCCAAAGGGCTCTTTGAGCCCTGGATAAAGAAAAAAGAACAGCTGGGAGCAAAGAAATCATTCTGCCTTTATGGGTAGCTCTGGCAAGATCAGTTCTGGAATATCAAGTTCATCTCTGGTATCTACATTAGCAAAAGGGTGTTGAAACTTGGAGATGTTACAAAGAGAAGCCACAAAAAGAACTCGAGACTTTAAATGAATACCTGATTGAGAATGTTTTAAAGAAGTCCATCTCTTCGGATCGTCAAAAGAAGGATGCAGGAGTTACCTGACACTATTCTTTAAGTATTTCCCAGAGTTAATAATGTGCTCCTTAGCCTACCAAAGAAAAACAGATCTAACACCAACAGTTGAAACAGAACTACGAACAGGAAACGTATCTGAAGAGCTATGGGTGATTGCTCCTCAGGACAAGCTGCCAAGAAACAAAATGAAGGATTCTCCATTTCTTGGTGTCTGAAAATCAAAAAGGAAAGCTTTTCTATAAAATAAACCCAGGTAAACAAAGATACGTACTGAAGGTCTAAATAGGTACAATTCCGCATTTAAATTACACATTCTTTCAAAATATTAAGTTGGCCTGAACTTGTGCAGTTCTCTGTAGGCAGCAGTCCACAAATAATGTTTTTCAATTCCTTTATTTGTACTTCAACTGCAAAAAGATCTTGATCAGATTTAAGACACAATAGAAAGAGCTAGTAAAGAAGCAAAACAATATGTTAAATCTACCTGTTAAACATGTTTCTAAGCCAGGATTGCAACTAGTTATCAAAAGCAAATTTCCTATATCTTTGGCTCACATTAAATGTCAAACATTTTAGCTTAGGAAAACGTGATACCAAGTTGTCCCATTTATAATTTGTAATTCTGAAACCCTTTCATTGACATCTGTGTAGAAAAGAAATCTCTAGAGATACATCAGGCAGACATATCTGATAATCTTTTCCACTCTGGCTGTGTTTCCCCTAATGCAGCTAAAGCCAGTCCAGATGGAGGGCTGGAAGCTTTATTTTTTTGATTGAGCAACCTTTCCCTCCCTTTGATATGGCTTGTCATACCGTGATGAATGCAATGGCAGCCTTCTCTGAAATAAGTCACTAGGAGACATCTGGGGTCAGCAGGAAGAGCTCAGCCACACATTTCATTCACTAGATGTAAGAATTGCACCATTTCCACAGGCAGCTGGGAAAAACTAGTAGTTTCTGAGTTTAGTTTACCTTCTCATGGTCATTTAACTATCAAGTTTACAGGATGGTGTAAGCTGTAAGCAACATGAATCGTGTGGAGATATTGGGCAGGTTCAGGCAGCCCCTAACAGACCCCTCCACAGCATTAACAGTATTATCCTCCCCTCTGATCTTGACCCAAAGAATGTGCTCAGGCACGTCTCTGCTCTCACACTGGAGCTCTGTGCAGGAAAAGAGCTCCTTTATATTGAGCATAAATTTCCCTCTTCTTCCCGGCCTACCCTTTCCAAACATCCTGCACTCATCCATGACAGTGACACCTTGCTACCCACATCCCAGCTGTAGGACTCCAAACTTTCCAAAACGTCCAAGGGACAGAGGT
Organism: Neopsephotus bourkii; assembly: GCF_033783945.1. Lineage (NCBI taxonomy): Eukaryota > Metazoa > Chordata > Aves > Psittaciformes > Psittacidae > Neopsephotus > Neopsephotus bourkii. The sequence goes on from NW_026901949.1 coordinate 616,999, forward strand.
GTGATAATAAATATTGGCATCATTTACAGGTAGTTTTTTTTCCTAAGAAAAAGGATACACTCTGGAACCATAAAGGCTTTTTGTTTCTCTTGAAAGAAAAACAAAAATAGAGTAACAGTACAGTTGCACTGAAGTGCAAGCTGTGTATCTCTTCTGCAGGCTCCTTATGAACTGAACGTAAAATATCAGTGATCTGAAGCTGCAAAGTATGGGTGCACATATATGAGTGATCAAGCTGATAAAATTATTCAGTAATTACTATAACATATTTATATTTTATTCCACTCTGAGGAAAATATCAATGTTAATTTACATTAATATTATTTAATTATGATCTAATCCATATACATCCAACAAATGAATTTCCAAAAACATTACTGAAAACTTTACCCAAATTCTTTGTTGTCTTTCACACCCCCCATGTTAATCTGTTAATCTCATCCTAAATGTCTGTTGTTCATTGAATAAAAGAAGGCAGAAGGGACAAAAACAAGTCCAGTATTTGCTACATAAAAGTTAAGGGTCTAATTTAAGCAGGGATTCCTCTAAAATTTAAACCAAGTTATAAATATCTGGGTACCATGGAAAATCTGGTGATGCCATTAATTTTTCAAAAATGTTATAATTCTAAACAAAATGTGTAAGTTTTGTATATGTGTTGTGTATGAATGAAGACCACTTCTGAGGATCCAAATGTGGCTGTGAATTTTTGATTTTTCCCATTATTGTTTCAGTCTTCACGAGTTCCTGGCAGTCTTTCTTCTGTTGTGTTCTTTCTCCTGTTATGTTTAAGCTTTAGTAACTGCTAGTCATGTAGTTATTTTTACTCCCTGTTTGGTTTGTTCTTACCAACATTTTTATGTAACATTTTGTAATCCAACACAACTTTTTTCCCTAATGAGAGTTTACTGAAAATGAGCATAAAGCACAAAAACTGTAGCTTTGCGCATCCAGCCACTCCCTCCCATCCACAAAGAGCAATACAGACAGATGTGAATATTACCCAAACACAAAGCTGGTGTATTCCATGTGCTATGACAATTCTTAAAAACACTGTTACCCCTCTAGCTCCGTGACCATGCTTGAGATATGTGGGCCATCATGTTTTAAAATTAAGAGATTGTGCATGAAGTGAGTGGCAGTGGGAATAAACTAAAGCAGTCCTGATTTTTAGCCAATGATTAAATTCTCTGCTGGTGCAACTAACTCCATTATTTGTTCCTTTACAAAAATCAGGATGGCTAAATTAAATGCAGACTTCCTAGAAGTGTTGTTCACTGTGAGCTGATAAAAAAGTTAACAAACACGATTTTAATTATAAAAAACTGTTTGCTGTGGGAGTTGTTCTTGCACAACAGCTCAATTCCCAATCAGTACCTCACATGTATATTAAAATCCTTACCAATTTTAGAAGTCAAAATGATTTATGTCAATTTTGGCTTGGGTGGCAACAAATTATGAATTCACTCAAAGAGAAAACATTTCCTGCTGCTATCTCTTAAAGACTGCTTGCAGTGTTTAACTATCAACTGCTAGCATCACAGAGACTGGAAGGTGACCAATGGAATGTGCGAAGCGAGATTAGAATGAATTTTTGACGTGTGTTTTCATTTCATAAACTCCAGTCTGTGCAGCCACAAGTTTGTCATTTGTTATGTGTTTTTTTGTTCAAAGGCAGTTTTGTCTTATCTGATGTTGAAACTCTTCCATGAAGCTTTGAATGCTGAGGCATATGAAAGAGAAATCAGTCGGAAATTTGTTCATGTCTACCTCTGTGCTTGACATTTCTCCACTGATAAGGTACAGCTAAATATTGACTTTTTAGTTAAGTTCAGATTAGCTGTCTGGTCCATGAGCATTGATTGTAAACCATTATCTTTTCCCCATTTATGGGCCCCAGTGGTCTAACACAAAAAGACAGAAAAAAAAGAAAGACAGAAAACAGAAAATGGAATGTAATAGAAAAATGTGTGATTGGCTATAAAGATGCCATTAAATTTTACTGGGAAAAAATAGAAATGCTATTGATGTTTACCTTTAAAAAAGTATCTTATTTTTATCCTAACAGTCACCCCATTCAACTCATTTTTGACCCACTCAAGGGAAATGTCAAACCAAGATTGACACGAGGACACAAAGCTGGGAAAGATATAAATATTCTTCTATTGCTAATGAAGTAAATACAAAATCTGACATTAAATAAGCACTATTAAATTTATTGCTTTATAGGGGCTTAGTGGTACAGCCAATTCTATTTCACTATATTACCTTTCACTGAGGTTGCCCAGAGAAGCTGTGAAGGTCCTGTCACTGGAAGTGTTCAAGGTCAGGTTGGACAGGGCTTTGAACAACCTGGTCTAATGGAAAGTGTCCCTTCCCATGGCAGGGGGGGTTGGAAATAGATGACCTTTAATGTCCCTTCCAACCCAAACCATTCTATGGTTCTATGATTATCCCACCCCCCATCCCAATCCAGGAGAATAGTTTATGTCAAAACAGGTAAGAGAGCAGGATGGTGCAACTATTTCAGTTTTTGAACAGCATTTGACAAAGTCCCTCCCAATAGACCGTAGAGGAAACTAAGAGATCATGCAGTAAAAAGCAAAGTATGCTTATAGATAAGGAATTGGCTAGGAGAAAAAAAACAACAAATGGGTGAAATGAGCAGGAAAATTTCAGCTTGGTGAAAGTCAATCAGTGGGGAGCCCTGTGATTCCACTCCAGAGAGGTGGCATACAAGGAGCATAGCAAGAGAGCTTGTTACTTCAGCTGCCTAGGGATGTGCCTTTGCATGTCACAGCCAGCTGGAAAAGGTTAGGGCAGCCCACAGGGCTCACACACACATGTATTTATTCTGAAGGAGCTATTGCACACTCACTTCACACATTCAGTTAATCCCATCTAATTTGCAAGTGTAGACAAGTATTTAACTTCACTGGGGCTGAAGCTGGAACAGTACCCTGGCTGCCCTGAGCAGGGAAGATGCTTGCTACCCTTAGGTGCCAGGACGAGGGGAGGGAAAGAGTGACAGAGAGGTCTGGGTCAGGGAAACAGTCAGCATTAGTGCTGACAAAAGCTTTGCCTATTCCTCCAAGACTATAACTGGCCTGACCTGAGCTAATAGTGTCAGCTAATTAGAGCATACATACTGGCTTTTATAACTTGAACCCTGCTGGGCAGTGCAGACAAAGAGTTAAATTTGTAATTTTAGTTCCAGCACATCCCATTTCTGTGTGACCTTAAATCAATAAAGGAGATTCTCCCCCTAGGTGAAAAGAAGCTGCCCTCAGAAGGGCAGAACTGGCTGATGAATGGACCAAATGCAAAGAGCTCCTTTGACACTCAGCAGACACCATAGACTGCAAGTTTAAGGATCCTTTCTGCTGTGAACTATGCTAGCAGTGCACAGTCTTGAATCAGGAACTTCAGGTGTTATCTTGTGTTCCCCCTTCTTCACTTTGCCTGGGTACACAGTTCACATTTCACATTCTATGTCTGTGAGTTCATTGCAATAATGATAGTTTAGTTACATTAATTAAATTAAACACTTTACATGTCTTACTTGTAAATTCAAATACTAGCACACTCTAAAAGATGACTCATTTAGAGGCATGATTTTTCATTCAGAGCAGTAAAGGGAAGGGAACCTCAGAATTACAGCATTGTAGGCTTCATCATATCATTTGGTAGAGCAGGTAGTACTACTGAAGCCACTAGTACTTCAACCTCAAGCATAACGAAAATGTGTGATAGGAATATATAGCTTGGATATGGTACAGCAAGTACTGTTACAAATACCTCATGTGACATAACATGCAAACACAATGAAAATACAAAAACCAGGTGTGTGTCTTTGCATTTTATTGAAGGACTCTGCTATAGATTTTAATTGCCAGCACACCACATCTTCCACAGAAAGAGCTTGCAATATGTCAGTTTTAATGACTGCCTTTTCAATTACTATAGCATGAATGTCAGCAAAAATACCCAACTTGAAAAATAACTGATTACCTAAAGTCCTTTCTTGCACTTAAAACTAAATGTTGCACCTATGCCAAGTTTCAGATCAATGCATATTTAAAAACTAAATTATAAATCCTTAGAAAGATATTCACAACAGCAATGCTGATAGGCTCTCAACTTGCACCTACACTCTCAGAAATGAATGCTCTGCTCTCATCACATACCACAGGTCCAGGGTTTGGGCTAAGTCAGTCCATAGGTGGGAAACTTCAGTGAAGTTTTAGTACTAATTAGTATTAATGATTTAAAGTCTATTTATTCTGCAAATTTTGCTAAGGTTGCAATACAGTTCTTTACTTCCAGAAAGCAGGAATAGCATTTTAACATTGCTCCTGAAAAAGAATGCAGAACTGTCAATCTCTAACTACAGGCCGTCTGTGCAACTAGAAATAAGCAGCATAATTAGAACAAGATTGGGATCTCTTATGGCAATAGGAACCTGTGAAAAGATGTGTTGATACTGAAATATATTTCTTATTCTGCTCTGATTGCCCACATTACGGAAAGACTTTTTTAAGCAGTTGGTCCCTGCTGGTACAGTGATCATGCTTGCATATGGCTGGGAATAGTGACTTTATACTCCAGAAAGCCCCTACAGTTCTCCCCAAATGATGAAATGTGATGGGACTTGTCAGGTCTTCTGAGCATAGAGAGGGAGATAAATCTCCCTCTAGATAGAAATGGATGGCAGAATTATTAGTATGCAAGTGACTCAGCCAGCATCCTCCCTGGAAAACAATGAACTGTATGAATGTGGCATCCTCTTATCATTATCCCTGGCTGGGTCAATAATCCTGAAATCACAACATCACCAAAGCCAAGTGAGCAAATATTGTGTGTAGATAAGATGTAAAATTGAAGTGGAGATCAAATTAAGTCCACAGATCTGTGGAAGCCAAAAAGCATAGATTCTTCTATGCATGAAAATTGTGACAGCATGTACACAAAACCCCTACAAAACACACTTTCTCTTTAATAAAATAGGTCTCAAATATTTTTACAGTGCTAGTTAAGATATGAGGAATAGTTCTTCACCTGAATCATCTGAAAAACTTTGCATACCACACGATCCATAATCCCTCTTTCATACCTGCTGAACCTGTTTTAAAGGGAAATTAATGGGCCTTCTGCTATCTTAGATGGAAGTGCACATGGCCATTTTCAGCTTGGTTGGCATTCACTTTGCTACTACTTAACATGTTCAAAAGACAAGTATTTGGTCAAAGCTGGCCAGATAGACTCTGTCTGCACATCGAGAAAAAGAACCAAGGGCAGCTCAGTTCTTTATAGGACAGACACCAACATAAATTGGAAGAATATTCTTGGGAAAGCACTTAAACCCCTACATTGCTTATAAAAGGATCCTAAATCATTACTCTAACTAGAAATGTGAAGTTAATGTAGCTAAAATAAGATTAAATAAATCCCATGCTAGATGGTTGTTGTAGACGTTCTAATGGCTCTCTTCTGTTGACCGTACTGGATGCCATGTTGATCTGGAAAGTGCTCTAATTGCAGTCTGTGCCTATAGCAGTACAGCTGTAGACCTTTATTTTCCTTAAACCTATTCCTTTAGGAAGGAAAGAAGGGATGGAAAGAGAGAGAGAAGAAAGAAAAAGGAAAGGAATTAAGGAATGGTTGATGGAATAATTTCACATATTTCCCTTTTTCCAGGGTAGATAGAAGAAGTCTTTACTGCTTTAGGTCTCTCCGGCTTCCCTTTCACCTCTTATTTCCTTTTCTCCTAGAGGCGAAAGGTCAGAAAATGTGGCCTGAACCTGGAATGAAACTAAATTATATTACTTCATTTCATATCTACATTAAATGGTTGCATTTTGCACAAATCAGAATGCAATAAACTTTTAGCTGTATTTTTTTAAAATCCATGAAAAAATTACTGTTTTTCAAGCACCCTGTTAGTTGACTGATGATTTCAATTACCTTTCCTCTATGACCACTAAAAGCTCAGTCAAGGGCTTGCTGATGGTAACAGAAATCTTTCAGGTTGTCACAAAAAGGCTTTTCAACCAAACCCTAAAGGCATTATTTTTATCAGTATTTGTCAAGTTCAGCTCAAAATATTAAAATTAAATGAGAGAACTCCAGGTCTTCAGGGCACTAACGTGAATAAATACCAGAAAATTAAACCAAATTCAGTCATGTCTCCAGCAATTCTGCTCAAGCCAGTGGCATTTCAAAGGTTTCAGATAAAGAGAGATTCGTCCCAGTCACTGTTTTGCAGTCAATTTACACTCGGAGTTCATTGACTTCAGTGGAAATTCCACCATGATAACCATGACAGAGCTGGGAATTAACTTAACTGGGTACAGTTAAGATATAAAGAGCTAATGAAGCATGCAGGAATCAGTTCAATATGTGGAATATTCTCTCAGGACTGCTGGTTAGATAATAATTTAAGTAGATTAAGAGTTATAAACAGGATTCTTCTTTGTCTCTGTTTTCTAATTAAATAATGACTAATCTATACTAGGACCATAGTGACCTACAAAGTCAATCAAAAGACAATTTAAAGAACAAATAAAATTCTCAAGGTGTTTTCCCACCAAAAGTGCTTGCCCTTTTGTCCTGCATTTTTCAAATCCTAACTATAGCAATCTTGTTCAGAAATCTGTGGAGCACCCAAACATATATTTGCTCTCACTTCTCACTTAGTGATGGTCAATATATTGATATACACATTTCAGATTTGTCAGCAATTACTATAGATAATTCACATTACATATATACACACAAAGTTAATACAGTCTTGAGAAAACTTTCTTTTTTTGTTTTTATTTCTTTGAAGATAAAAAACCCCTGAGTTTTGGAGCACAAGAAACAGCATGGAAAATAATGTAAGGGACTGGTACACTGTCTCCCAGCACTGGCTCCAGACAGTTCTTTGGCAGCTGGGGAATTCTTAATTGTGTTCTGGTCACTTCATCCCATTTGACTTAAATAAGAACCTGGACCATCATATCTAAGTGAGTTATTATCAGTGATAGTAATGGAGATGAATCACCTCTGGTAGAACTGCATTGGTGGAAATTATGTAGATTGTTACTCAGGATTTAAAATATTGTCTTATATCCCCAAACGGACAAGATCCTGGACAACATTCAGGAGATGGATGGTAGATGTTTTCCTGTTTCCAGGCACTCACAAAGAGCCTAACAGTTCTTTCATGCCTTAATCCCATAGGCAGTCCTAACTCAGAATTTCCAAAGCCTTGCCATCACAGTGAGATGTGGAATGATTATGCAGTTATTTAAGTGGAGTGCCATCAAATGCAGGGATGTTCAGAGAACTGGGAAACAGCCACTGTAAAGAGCAAAACAAAATTATTGAAGCAGAAAAAGCCACCAAATGCAGAAATAATTCTGTTGTAATAATATGTTATCTAAATATATTGAGATTGATGGTAACAAATACTGTCATAAGAACTGAGGTGACATTCAACCCATCACAGGATTTAAAAAAAAAAAAAAAGCAGTCAGAAAGAAGCAAGAATCATGACAGATAAGGAACAGAACAAACAGAACAAAGTACTGCTAATCCTTATTATGGTATACAACCGCAGCCTTTTATGATCTCACTGCCAGACGCTGCTTTTAAGGAAAATTATGTCTTCTATATGTCTTCTATGTCTTCTGTATCTTTTTTCCCCCATATTTTCTGTGACCAGTATTACATCTTTCCAATCTCTGCCTTCTCCACTACCTGCCTTCTGATTATGTGATCATTAAGGACTATCTAAGGAGCAGGGATTTCCAGTGTGGCAGCTCCAGGTCAGGAACCGGACAATTGTGACACCAGTCATCAAAAAAAGTAAAATTGCTCTCTTGTGCTCATTCAGTATGCTGTAGGCTCTAGGCAGCCCATGTCAGATTGTGTGCATAATCTGAGTTGGGAACAGAGTCAGAATTTAAACTGGAAATGCCAACCAAATTGCATACAATGAAAAGATATGCATGCATAGTATCACCAGTTGAACCTCCTGTGTTTGTTGCCCTTTATCACAGTATCACCATTTTCCACTCCCATGTTGTTTCATGCAATTGTTCGAGACTGTGTTTATATTCACAATGACAACATTTTACCCTTCTCTCAGGACAGATGGGCTGCTGACTCCCACAGGACTCTTAACTGATATAAGCCAGCAAACGCTTAGAGACCGCTGTGCTGGCAGAGAAAAAAATCCCCATTCTGTAGAATCATTCTACACCATGAATGAACTGCAGGCAGAAAGGTCAGCATCACTGCGAACCATTTGAAAAGCCATTTGAAGAACTAAGTAGACCTAAGTTTTACCTCTTCTGGTTTTGGGAACAGCTCTGAAAGATGCCCCAATCTACTTTCACCTATAATATAGATCCAAAAAGTTGCAGTGATAAATAGGAATGGCAAGAGAAGAGGTGGTGTAAGCAGGGATGATTGAAATCTGTCATCCATAGTGTTAGCTGGTTTCTGGTTACAACTTCTTGTTTTGTATCAATAGCTACTTGAAAGAAAACCTGACATGTTTCTGATCTTGGAAGTCCGCACATTTTTCCTGGAATGAAACCAAAAGCAAAGGTCTAATCCTTGTTATTTAACTGACAGATGACTGTCATTTTGGACATAAACAAATAACTTTTCTAAAAAGCAGGTGCCTCAGATAGGCATGCCAACTGTTCTTGCATAGTCCCTACATCTCCTACACTTTGTGTCTCGTAGAAGCCTCCCATCTCTCAAAAACTAAACCATATTGTACTTGGTGTTGTTCAGATCTTTCAAAGCTGATAATTTCCCTTTCTTTTTTCATTTGCAGTTAATTGGCTAAGCAGTTATTTTGTAATTGTCACATAAAAATTAAGTTTTTAGTGCAGCCTTTTCATTATTATTTATGATTTAAAATAGTTTAGTAAGTTTCTTACATTACAAAATTCTGATGATGCCACTTGTGAAAGAATTATGGGCATTTGCTGATCTTTATCTGGGACAAATTCGCTGTTGCACTTAAGTTCACAAAACAGTGATAGCAGTACTGCACCCAGTGACACGCTTTGTGCTGTTAGTTCTGTTCCTCGTTCTTTATGTACTTTTAGAAGTTTTAAAATAAAAATAAATAAATGATAAATAAATAAATAAGCGAAACCCCAATAACTTTCATTGAAAAACTTTGTTGAAAGAATTAGTTAAACATTGGGCAACAGAGTATTAACAATAAATGGTAACTGAAAGAACTCTTTTTTCCAGTTGTATGGTGCCATGGAACAGTTACAGCAGGATATTTCTTCTATGTTCTGTCTTCCTCCCAAGTGACTTCAGAGTTGATTTTTCCATGGTTATTCTTTTTCTATTCTTTATTATTATTTTTTAAATGTGGGTCTTACCTCTTTCTCTGTTTTATGAATGCAAGAGGGAAAAATATGTATTTGCCTTAAGAAATATTTGCCTCATTTTTAATGCACATTACAGCAAAAGAACCTTTATTAACACTCCATTATCTGAACTGAAAGAGGTCCAGATACCATAGGTAATGGAAAAATCTAGGGAACATAAGTGCTAGTTAACCACAGATCCAAATGAAGTGTAACTTGGCCAGTGCTGACACAGAGCTCATGAGCTTATCCTGAGCAAGTTGAGAACCCATACAACCCACATCAAAAATGCCCCTGCATCATAGAATCATAGAATGGTTTGGATTGGAAAGGACCTTAAGGTCATCTAGTTCCAACCCCCCTGCCATGAGCAGGGACACCTCACACTAAATCATCTCACCCAAGGCTCTGTCCAACCTGGTGTTGAACACTGCGAGGGATGCAGCATTCACAACTTCCTTGGGCAACCCATTTCAGTGCCTCACCACCCTCACAGTAAAGAACTTCCTCCTTATATCCAATCTAAACTTCCCCTGTTTAAGTTTAAATCCGCTACCTCTTGTCCTGTCACTACAGTCCCTAGTGAAGAGTCCCTCCCCAGCATCCCTATAGGCCCCCTTCAGATACAGGAAGGCTGCTATGAGGTCTCCACACAGCCTTCTCTTCTTCAGGCTGAACAGCCCCAACTTTCTCAGCCTATCTTCATAGGGGAGGTGCTCCAGTCCCCTGTTCATCCTTGTGGCCCTCCTCTGGACTTGTTCCAACAGTTCCATGCCCTTCTTATGTTGAGGACATCAGAACTGTACACAGTACTCCAGGTGGGCTCTCACGAGAGCAGAGGAGCAGGATCACATTCTCTTCCGTGTAGCTCTGTGCTTTAGCTAAGTACCACACAGCTCTCCAAAAGCCTAGGCAGTAGGCAAAAGATATATGTTGTATAAGCTAGTAGGCATTTCAAGGATGCATCAGTGGTACATGCTTTGCTAAGTGCATCGAGTTGCATGTAGTTTTATTAATTCATTATGGTTGATCTAGTTATATAAACAGGATATGGCAACAGATTAGCTCCTGGAGAGTGTTTCATATGGGATTATGTTTAATGCTGAAAGTCCCATCAAATTCTTAACTTTTGAAATACTGATAACACAGTACATACTGTGCACTTTTTTGAATACTTGAGCAATGGATTCCCAGCAACCCACTCAGAGCCCTAATAATCAAGATTGCGTTTAGAGAAGCTTAATTTTCATGCTATTAATCTCTGCAGTGGTAAGAGTAATTATTCAGTATTCACCAAGAAGCAATCCCATAACATGCACAGGGTGCCAGTATGTTAGCATGGTTTGAATGACCACATAGTGAGAAGAAATGTTTCCCTTTCACGAGCAAATTATTATGCAGGTCCTTAAAAAGACTGCAAATTGTATTAGCTAGATGTAAAATTCTCTCTGTTATAGGGATAATGTCATTTCTCTTTACCCCATATGACCTCCAAAGCTTCCTGTCTTCTTTAGCATCACCTTTAAGGTCTCCCTTCCAAGACTACCTTTCTTTTTATGATTTCTCTCTTTTTTTCTTTTCTTTTTTTTTTACTGCACACCTTTGTCCAGCACTACATTCTTCTAAGGACTTTTACCATTTTACCTATTTCTTATTCCTCTTGTCTCAACTAAAGCCTTTTTAAACCTGTGTATTGAGGCTTTTAAGCCTCATGTATTGCGCAGACCCTTTCAGTTGGGAAGGCAGAAAGGCAGTATTTGAATAAGGAAAGCACCGCTGAATGTTAACTAATGATTTGTCTTTGTGTTGAAGCCATTTCAATTTCCAAGAAGGAAAGATACCTTTTTTTTACTGTGATTTTTCCTTGAAAAGACGCATCCTCTAACCAATTAATACCTCACATAGAAAAAGATGCAAAACAGTGAAAGACTAAAATGGTCTCTTAGAGGACATGCTCTATATCTAAACGTTGTACGTGTCTACCTTATTCACCACATATCTCATTGTTTCTTATGTTTGTTTACTTCTGCAGTCTCCTATCATATATTTTGACCTTCCTGAAGAGAAAATAATCTATTTTTGCTGTATCTAGTACATCCTGACTCATGATTCAGGCTTGTAGAAATCTCTGTCATATTTTTCATAAAATAATAATGAACAAAATAAGTATTAGATTTGGAAAATTTTGCAACGTGAGAGCAGTCTATACTGGTTTTACAACCTGCTCTCTGCACCTGATAGGCAAGTGCCTGGATACTCTGACTTGGATATTTGTTCAGCTACTGTGCATTTTAGAAGTTGGCTAACACAGGAAGCTTAGATACCATAGCCACATCCAGTCAGTGCTAACTGTCTCGGGGATCTTTTCACTCCTTTTGCCATGTAACATAAACAGACAACTATGGTGCCTGCCCCTGACTACAGAGGCTATCTGATTGCCTCTTCCTTGCTTACTTACAAATCCTTCTAAATTTTCCTATTTCTAATTACTATTCCACCATTTATCTCAGTTTATCCTCCAGCTGGATCCCCACTTGCCGTATAAACTTTGACTATTTCTAATTCTCCTTCCCCTTGTGCCCCGTCAACTCACTCTCTACCAGCTCCTTCAATTCCAAGTTTATCAGAAATGTCAAGTCCTCCAGGTCAGGCAAACGTATTTCCTCATCAAAGAGGAATTAACTCATGGATTCTGTGTACCTGGGCTCTCCTCTTGATATTTTAAGGGCACAACATAATGAATAAGCCTATGAATCACATTTGGAAGATGCCAAATTCCTGCTGTATGAGCATTCTTATGTGCCTGAGGGTACTATTATATTTGCTTCAGGGTTTATGGTGATGGTGAGGAGCCAGGTTTTAAAAGAGGAGTTATTAGCTGCAATGAGTCTGCCATCTTTGAGATGAATGAGTGATCCTGTAGCAGTCAGTACCACATGCACATTTTCTGGCTTCCCGGCATCCTCCAAAGGGAGCCAGACTCTGTGGCTCCCTTACCAAACAATGCAGTCTAGGATAATATAGTGTGAAAGGAGGGCTCATGGTATGCTCTGAGGAACCGAACCACCACAGCTGTAAATATTATCTTTGAGTCATACAAGCACACATCATACTCGGTGTAGGTGTGTCCTCTGGCTCTGAAGGCTGCACTGTCCTCTGAGAGTGCTCAGAGTTATGTTAATTCCTTGTACTACGGCTATTACTAAGAAATATTTGTCTGGTTTAAAGTGATATTGTGTGAACTAGAATCGTTTATTTTGATCTCCAGAAAAGAAAATGGTTGTGTTGATGCATCTTTACACTGGAATTTCTCTCCGAAACTGCTGGGAAATACAAGTCTCCTTGGGCATGCACTGCATCAGGCTAAGCACTGACCAGAGGAGCTGTTAGAGATGACTGCTTTCAGTAGCTTTCTCCATGCTTCACACCAGTTTACCAAATGAGGAGGGCAGGTTCTCATAATCTGCATCTCAGTGAAGTTATGAGAAAACCTGTGGACCCAGTTTCCATTTTCAGAAGACAACTGCTCCCTCTGTCCCCCAGGCTGGCCTGGCTACCATCCTCCTTTCTCTTAAATCCCCTAGTCTTAACCCTTCCTTGTCCAGCACTCCATTATTTATGTCACTTCATCCCTCAGTAGCATGCCTCTTTCAGCTCTCTCCACATAAACTTTGACTCTTCCCTAGACGTCAAAATCTTTCGGCTTTTGCACAGTGTGTATGCAGCTGTGTTCTTGGTCAGATCCGAGCTCTGCCTTACCGCCAGTAAGGCCAGGGTGGACGTTAATGTGAAAGCAATGAGGAAACCATTGAGTGTGACCTTGAATCCCAAACTAACATGACAGTATAAACACAGTCCCAGTTACTGCTCATATGCTTGTCTGAACAACCTCTTTCTTTTTCTCTTAGGCTCCCCCATTCCCCCTCACCAAGCTTTCATTGCTTCCTCCACCATTCCTCACTTTCACTGTGTGATTGGAGACCTTTTAAGCAAGTTGAATAGAGGTATTCAAACAGTACAGAAAAGCCACTAAAAAGCACCTCGTCCTGAATGGCTTCACATACACCCGTGCTATAATGAAGTTCAGAGTCTGTATTTGGATACACAGAGGCCTATGAATTTTTTTAATTAATTGGTCAGTGATTCCTTAAACTTATTTCAGTACAGTCCTTAGTACTCACCTGTGTAGGAGAACTGTGAATGTCTGTCCATAGTGTCATGATGCTGCCCAGTCATCCTTCTGTTTGAATAGTCAACAGACTAATTAGCACCGGTTCCCAAAAATGTTGACACAGGAGACATTTGCACACTCACCCTTGGCAGAAGCAGAGTTAGAACCCAGAATATGCCTCAAATCCTGCTTCACTTCCTTATGGATGGTAGGGGAAAGCACTATCATACCAAATAGTTTCAAATTAAATAGTGAAGTTTTTGTGTCCTGTTTTGCCTTCACAAAAGGTTACCAAATTTCAGAGTATTCCCCAACCATTGGCGTCACTCTTCATTCTGACAATTGTTTTACATGCAGGAAATCCCATAATTTATTAAATTACTTTTTAATGAACATATAATAACAACTAACAGTAAATGAAACCAGAGAAGGCAAGAAGTAGCCATTATCACAGCCATCAATTCAGTCTAAAAGTGCCAGTCCTGATGCTAATTTAATTTGAGATTTAAGAAGATTACATACACTGTATTAATTTCCATTTCCACTGCCTCATCAGTCAGCTAGCATTGGACAGATGGCATCATAACCAAAATGTTTTCCTTGTCCCTTACGCATATTTCCTTGAGTAATTCATTTTAGCATGCTACGGCATGTCAGTAAAAAACAAAAATCACAATGTCAAAAATCACAATCTTAGGATTGTGGAAAACCAGTCTCGGTTAGATCTTATATATAGGCATATAAATTTCTTTTCCTATGGTCTGTCAAAAAATTACTTTTCCATATCTAGTTCTCAAAAAAAAACAAAATTAAGCTTTTTATCATTGTCTTCCAATAGCCCTCATAAATCTGGTTTTCCTGATGGACTACATCTCCTACTTGAAGAAGCAGCAAGAGATGGCATATTACAGAATAAATAAACTGAGCAATAGAGAATGACAGACCAATAAGAAACCCAACCAGAAACTGTATCAAGTCCCAGACTGCATATTTGAGTTTTGATTTTAAAACAATTTCTGTGTTTCAGGTCAAAACTTTTGTTTTCCCCTCTCACCCAAATGTCGATATTTTCCAGTGAGCCCTAATCCTTTCTTGATACTCCGATTTTTGATACAAACACCTCATGATTTCTTTCTGCATAATTTCTTTCTATTTTAAACTTTCTTTAATTATATAAGAAATGCTGTAATGTTTCTAGACAGTTGACCACTCTGTCACAGACAGGGATCATACTAACTGTTGCTTTCAAAGTTCAATAATTCCAGTAGGCTTGCAATTCTTTTTCCTCTCCTTTTACAAACCTGGCCACCTGTGACAAAGAGGAAGTGTAACCAGCCATGCAAAATAAAGAATATTTTAGCATTTAGATTAGGGTAATGTGCCACCCTTTTTACAAGCTACAGAATGCAGAGAAAACATGTTCTAACTGTACTGTGTTTTAGCAGGTACACAAAAAAACAGAACTAATCCTAGTTCTGGTAAAGTCCAAGAATACCAGGAACAACAAACTAATGTAGTATTTGCCATGGTAGGTGGCCCATTCGATTAAGTGATACAAGTGAATTTCTTATTGAAAAGGAAAAGAAGAGGCAAGAAAGCATAATCAATATTCAGGAATGTACTGGGAGAAGGAGAAAGATATCTCACATTTTAGAGGATGAATTGGAGGAAATAAAAAGTAGGCAGGAAAGAAGAATAGGATGAGGAGACAGGCAGAGATTTATAAAATGAGACATCTATAAAGTTTATGTAAGTGATTCTCAGGTTTCAGTTGCTAGAACACCATGTCTGTAGCAAACAATTCCCAAGAGTGCTCAACATCGAGCAGTTGGTATGGAAACTGAGATACAAGTATAACTTCAGAATACCACTGAGTCAGAGCAAGGTCTCTGTCCACAAAGTATCCTGCATCTGACAGTGATTAATACCAGTTCCTTAGAGGAAAAGCAAAAGAAAGACAACAGGTACAATGTGACCTCTACCTACTATGTACTCCCTGCAAGGAGTTGCTTAGAAGGAAGGATTCCTGAGACGGAGGAAAGTTAGCAGTCATGGATGGTCTGTACCTAATTCCCTTGTTAAATAGACTGCATTTGTCTATCCATAACAAAGTTTCATATTTTCATTCTGAATTGCAAAAGAATGTACACAGGTTTAAATTTTATAACCTTCTATCTAAAAATGTCAGGAGGATTAGCCTCTATGCTTCATGAACATCAACTTTTTAGTCCCTATTACCACAAGGAGGAGACCTTCCAAAAATCGCAACTTGGAGGCTTCCAGAGCATTTGCACCATAAGAAAATTCAGATTTGGTACCCTTCCTTTGTCTAACAACACATAGCTTCAAGTCTGGGCATGGCACCTTCTTCTCCTCTGGATTTGTGCCTGGCTTGCTTCTTTGCCTAAGTGAGCTCAAAATCTTCTGAAGCATACTCATACTAGCCAACTCCCTCTTCAGTCCCTACATGACAGATAAAATGGCCAGGTGACTGGAAGTGCTCAGATATGAAGAGGCAAGTGCTGCATCAAGGAAGAAAATGAGCACATAGATTTATCTCTTTAACAAGTCATCCCTGCTATAGAAATAGCTAAATAGAGTCCAGAACAGGAGCATGTAAGGAGATAACAATGTCTTCTGATTATACTTTTCCTGGTGAAACTCAGTTTCACTGGTGAACCATACTACACTACAATATACCTGTAATAAGAACATCCCAAACCCATCAGTCTTCACCACCACCCTCACAATGTGCTTGGAAGGATATGGCACCTGGATGAGTTCAGCCTCCCTACACTGCTGCCATCAGAGTGCTGTTGTGCTCAGTACTCCGAACTGACTCTACAAAGAGTCAGCTTCAACTCCCAACCACTTGTCTGGGCAAAAAGCAAAGTGAAGAGCCGAGTAAAACTGGATCACAAGCTCCAAGTTAATAACAGTTTCCTGCTAAGTTACCTCTACTGCTAGTCTGCTGCAGGACACCTTTGCATATTAGCTGGCTATTCAAAGTCAATGATTGAAGATGTAGTGAAAATTGAAAGAGTAGAATAATTGAAAATCATTCTGAAACTGTATTTTTTCTTCCAAATTAGGTGTTTTTTTCTAGACTTTCAGGCATCAATTTTAACGTGCCAGCAAGCCTGACTCTGCAAGCAAGCTTCATCACCTCCTTCAATCAGTGCTTTTAAAACATCATAGCTCACCTTGGATTGTCTACTGCGATTCTTAGATAGGCTGATTTCCAATAGTGTCAAACAGGCAACCTAAGCAGCAGGCTCCTCTCTTTACTTTTTTACGACTCCAGTGAAAAATTTGTCTTTTTCTTCTTGCGCTGAGCTTGAGGCTGTTAGACCGCTGTATGCTACACCAACCAGCAGGACTTCCAGCACCTCATGGCGAGTCATTTATGTCTGAGTGATTGTTTCGAAGCAAACAGTGCTGTAAGTGAGTGGTGCCCAGGCTCCCCACAAAGACAGGCCACAGGACCTAACTCTATGATTCTGCAGGCACACATGTGCAGCACACACAGAAAAGCCTGCCTGTCTACAAAGAGTCATATTAATGGTACATACCACTATCAGCTAAGTTGGCTACACACAACAGGAGTCTTCTCCCCGACATGTGGAGCATTTCACCTTGCCATGACTCACTCCTGACTGATGTCATTGTGAAGGCACTTCCATATGAGCAGGGAATCATTATGAACCCAGTGAATAGCACTGGCACACTGGTCCCCATCACCACACTTCTGAGGCCCACAGCCTCTCCTGCTCCCCAGCCACGCAACTTCACACACATTTACAGACTGTATTTGGACATATGCCTTAACTGGTAAGTAAGTGGAGTAAGTACCTCCACTCTCACCAGCATGAGAATTGAGACTAACTGAATGATCCTGTTCTTGTAGAACTAGCTTTTTCAACACAGATATAGTCCCTCATTTTCCTGAGATCCATCACATCCCACTTAGCAAAAGACCTGCAAATCAGAAGGTTCTCTTCCCGCTGCAATTAGGAATGCCAAGGGATATGCATAGTAGTCAATACTAACAGCAATCAAAGCACAGAGGTTTTAGATCCTGAGCATCTGCAAGCCACATAGACTACAAATACCATTTCTCATTTCTCTGTGGAAGTTTGACTTTACCATGTGTCTGTACATAATTAAACACTCCTGATTTCAAATACCACAGTATAATAATCATTAGCCTATGCTATATTTCTTTTATAGTAACCACCCTCAGATTTGGATACCATTCTGAAAACTAGTAAAACAGTTTCAGCTATCCTTACAAATATAGTGAGAGGAAAAATGAAATGACATTTACAAGCAAGGGAGAATTTCCTTTCCAATAATTCCAGGAAAGGCTATTCTTATGGCAGGGATTATAATACAAATAAGAAATGGTATAGACTTAACCCATTTTCATTACAATCTTAAGACTGCAATTTTGTGGTTGTAATCTAATGTCATGCCTTTGCTATTAGTAGATTTTCTCCAGAGTCCAGACAGAAATAGATGTGTTCAGAAAGACCTCAGGAATATCCTGGTTTTCTGGCACCAATTTAAAATATAATTCTTGTTAGATTGGTGCCTCTTTTTCAGTAATGTTCGGGAGGGGAAGGGGAGGAGAAGGGGGGGGGGGGCTATTCGTAGAGTTAAATATACTTTACCTTCAAAAGAAATGCTGTTACCTTTGTTTCAAGTGATGCAGAAGTGGCCTTTAGATCCCATTGCCAGAATCAACATTCTGTCATTCATATCTCGAAGTTTACTTTGTGATATGGCGATCATCTACCTACAAGTCTGATATTCAAATTTAACAGAGAGGAAAGGAGTGCACCCTGATATCCTCTCTATTCTTCATATCCAAAATCAGCATCAAGGATCCCTGTGATTTCAAGGAAATCAAGACTGGGTCATCAGAACATCAGCTTTTGGGCACATGAAACAGATCTGTCCCTGCAGTCTGAATGGTGCCAAACACAACAGTCATGCCAAGTAAACACAAAACACTAATAGCAATGAGGAAACCACATACAAGTGTTGTGGATTTTGCCTGGTATTTTTAATAAAACGATATATTTCCACAGATTTAAGGCTGTCTCCAAAACAACCCAAAATGAGGCACCCCCTGTCAGAGGGAGCACTGGAAGGTTACCCTGCCTTAAGAAAGCATGATGGCTCTTGGACAGCCCCTGTGTATGGAGTGCCAACTGATTTCCCCTATATGCCCATCCTGCTGCTGTATGGAACCACACTGTACCTGCTCTCTGCCCTCCCATATTGCCCCCAGCAGGGCAACGCAAAAGGAGCAAGACTGGAACAAAACCTGCACCTCATACATACACAGCCCAATCTCCCTCGAGCACTGAAGCAAATTTTCACATAAGGTGGAAGTGCAGGGTATCTGTTCACTGCAAGACAGAATTTTACCCCTTGCTGATGTATTTCTGGGCAGGATTTTTTGTTGGTTTGCTTTTTTCTTTTCAAGCCAGTAGCAGATGGCTCACCAGCCTGATTTCATCTGGCAATTCCTCTGCTCCTGTATTGCCTTCATGGACTACTCCATAGCCCCAGTATGGGGCAGTTTCAGAGCTTTCTGATGCATAATTGTCACAGCTATTCAGAATCATGAAGTGAGATACTGACAACAGCAAGCTATTTTAAGTTCTGGGCTTATTTCTATCCAAGGTTTTCTTCTACATTCAATTTCCTCCTAAGCTGTGAACCATTCAAACTGCACTTTTTATATAGCTGAAAGCAGATTTGATTAATATGATTTCTTTGTGAAAATCTGAGAAGATTAAGGAGCAGTGATGTAGAGACCATATGCCCTTTCTCAACATGACATTCTCTAACATTATACAGAGGGCTGCAGATCCTTCCAGTCATTATTTTGTTCCCACTAGTGGTACCCAAATAGAGAAAAAATCTATCATCAGGCAAGAATTTCATTTTTTTTATATTATAGTTTCAATCTTATGTGCAGGTCAACAAATCTGCAGCTGTGTATCGATTTCATTCTGTAAGTAGGCAGGAAAGGCCATGTTTCAAGGGAGCATTTGCAGATTGTTTTCCCTTTGTGTTATGGGATCTTTTTGTGATGGTCCTTCGAAAAAATTAGGATTGGCCAGATGACTTCTATGCTCAGTGAAGCAAAATGCCAAATAAATATGTTTACAGGCACATCAGTTAACTGTTCTTTCTCTGTGTGTCCCAGTGTTACTAACCATGGAAATAGTTTCTAAAATCAGTGGGGGAAAAAAATCAGTTTGGTATTGATTGAATATGGTTTCTCATCTGTCTTACGACCTTTTCCATCATATGTAATTAGAAATTGAAAGGTCTTAGCTGCATGCTTGCAATACCTGCCAGAATACAAATGGAAGGTTTAGTTCAGTGCTGAGATACAATGAAGGCACATGTTCCACAGGTTCTAAGATATGGCAGTGCCAGTATTTGGTCCTTGAAATAGGAAATACAGCAGACCATACCAGCACTTTCAAGTTGATGCAGGATAGTATCAGTAGGTCTCTTAATTGTGGTAGTGTAATAGCTTGAATTGAATCGCACATTGTAGAGGTTGCAATGGTTTGCAACCATGTACAGCACAGGAACACGTAAAACTTGTCAATTGCGTGGTACAATCTTTGCTACCTGATGCTGCAGGGATGTTTCTATGTGAAACAGTCAACATGATTTGCTAACCAGTGGTTAAAGAGATTATTATGATGACTGTTTCTAGAAGCATATATATGAGTCCCTTGTGATGAGACAAGCTACTGTTTCTGAAAGTTTAAAAGTTTAAGCAGACATATTGACCATGGACTTTTTCTAAGGTTAGTGCAATAGCATTTCTGATTTTGGCATCTGCACATCTTTGTTTTTGCTTGGGTTTAGAAGGTTTGCATGAATGCCATTGTGAACTGACCCTGACTCCATATATACGTAAGGAATTATACCCTAGAAACAAATGCCTTTCCCAATGTGAAAAGCAGAGATGTTGGTTGTGGGATCACCTTAGAAAAATTAAATATATTTCACTTTTAGATGCAGCTCTATTTCCATTTTAATGTAAAAATATTCTAGCAAAGTACCAGAAATGTTGTTACTGAAAATCAGTGTTTTGAGGTGGATGCTTTTTTCCTGTATGGGGTGGACTTGTAGATCAGCAGGATGTTTTCCTTGCCTCGCTATTTGTAGCTCCTTTACAAAATTGCTTAAGAAAATGATTAAGGACAGGTAAAATTGATCTTCAGTATTTAGAATGCTGGATTAGTTCAGATGATAAACAGCTGCCACCATCTTATGGTTGGTTGCTGGTATCTGTGTTTCCAAGTTGCCCATACTGAACAGGAAACAACTTTTGCACAGACCTAGAGGAGAAGCCATTGCAAAGTCCACACAATGGGTGGCTGAAGAGGTTGATACAATCTTTGAGACTGTCATCCCCTTCAGAAACTTTTTCCCATCATCTGCATGAATCCCTGGACTATAGGAGTATGACATCTGACTGGCAGTATCTGCCTACCCTGTCGCTTTCATACACATATAAAACTCATTTTTTAAGCCAGCTGACATGCCTTCCTGATTTCACGTATCTGCTCAAACCTCTGTGGACTCTGATTAAGCAGTTTGCAAAATTAATATTGCTCCCACTCGTTCAGACTATTTCAACTCAAACAAAGAGCTTTGGGTTCTGGCTTTTAAGCAGGCCCTGTTTCTGTGCTAGAACAGTTTTATTGAGCCACCATAAATAAGAGATTTTCACATTTAGTGGCATGCAATTGCCCTGGTTGTGAATTACTGCAGTAGAATTTGTAAATTGTTTCACAACAGAGTATATACAGGTAGTATTCTAAATAAAGTTCTTCAAATTGTTTTGACCAGAAATACAACTGTATAGAAAAACAATACTAGAAGTATTAGATTGTCAGCAAAGAACACATTTTCAGTCAGGATGAAACATATAGGAATGGTGATTCACCTCATCTATAAAAAGAAAAACAAAAATCAACTCCCCGGGGAAAACAGCAAAAACCAAAAACCTGAATTTGTAAAGGCCCAGCCTTCTTAGAGGAAAAAGTTTTTAGATGGTTTGCCTGCAAAAGACATGATACATTGCCACCTTCTGGTTAAAAATGTGAAATAAAATATACCAGCTTTGTCGTGAACATTTTTATCTATTCTTGCATGTGCTTAACTGGCCCATTTTGTGTATGATTTTGCAATAACCATACCATCAGTTGCTTGGGCCAGTTTCTTTGGCATACCGCAGTATATCTACTACTGAACTTTCTGTATCAGTACAGCCTGGACCAAAGGCAGAGGCTTCCTGCTCAACAATTAAAGTTCAGTGCAAGTTTGCATCTTAAGATGAGAATCTCCATTTCATATGCTAGCAGTGGGGTTTTGGCTTCCTATTTTAAGACATTTTTGATAGACTATCTGAATTTTTAATGCTTCCTTGTTCAAAGGTGTCATAACTTTGGCAGCAGAACTGTTTTAGGTCTTCGTGAATTTTCTCTTGAGAGCCTCATGTTATTCGGAGTCATAGAGCTACAAACTCTTAACTCTGCAACATGCAGAGAAATTTTCACGACAGCTTGGAGATAAAGATTTAAATATTTTCCAGTTTAACCAAAGTAAGAATCATTTGCCAATAGGGAAGTCAGCAGCTCTTTTAAGATACATTCAGTATCTCACTCCTCCAGTCCTTTCAAACTGCAAAGTGCTTTAAAATAGTGACATGATCAAGGTAAGGATAGTACTACTGGTTATTAGAGTTAATAGTTGGAAGAGAGACCCGGGACACACATAGGTATACATACACAAGCATCCCCGTATCAAATTTCTCCAATACCCTTCCATCCAGGAGCAGAGTTTGGCCACTGCCTTCCGCTTTTGAAGAAATTCTAGGGCTAACTTCAACATTCTGAAGTTTTCCCTAAAACCTCCAGCTATTCCAGGATCATTTATAAGGAGGGCACCTCCCTTGTGTATCAGTCCCTTCACTCCCATGCTGCATGGCCCCAAGCGCATCATGGTCCCCAGGAATCCTCTCTACAGAGACAAGCGAAGTGAGGAGCCCAAAGGGCATTTGAGCAAGATGAGTAGGGTTGGTGGTATTTCCCGCTTCTGTTTCACCAGATAATTTCAGAATCTCATCTGCCTTATCCATATTCTCTAAATGCACTAAGTGAAGGGGAAAGAGGGAGAGGTGTGTAGGGAAAGGCAACTGCCATTGCTCCAGAAGAGTAGCACAGGGAAGCTTCATGAATGCACCAGTATGACCCAGCCCACAGTTACTGCAACATATTTCTACAGCTTTAGACTTGCAAATATCAGAATTGCCCCTGATGGGTATTAAATGCCTGAACATAAATCTGTGCTCTTTATATGATATGAGAATAAAGCTGATCAACTGAGAGAATTATAGTATTATAAAACTACAGCAATGAGGACACTGTGACAATTATTGGATATTTATTTAACTGATTTTTCTGGAGGAATTTTAATGAGGATTTCACACTCCATAACCACATGCTTTAGGTTCTGTCAGTAAAAATGTTAAATGCTTCTGTTAAAGTAACGTGACACTGCTTTTACTGCACTACTCCTTGTAGGGGAATGATATTTTAGCAAGACGAGAGCATGACCACTTTTTTTTCAGACATCCTGGGAATGTTTTCAATTACTTTATGTTGTGGCTGAATCCCTTGGTATGCCACTGAACGCAGAGAAAAATGACAATGCCAACCATATAGTGGAACGGCTGTGGAAATTCCTTCAGCTTTCCATGTACAAGTTCCCCCTGTGCTCTCCATGTAGCTGGCAGCAACACTGTGCGTAATGTAAAAGGAATGCTTATGGTAGGATTAAAAGTGGCAAAACACATCAATTCTATACAGGAAGTTCCAAAGTTAAACTAATTTTTTGCAATTATGGCCACCACATGTTATTGATTGTCATGATTACAGAAAAATTAAACTTTTATTTCCCAATGCTTAGATTTAACCTCATGACTACAACAGTGGGATCTGAATAAAAACAGGATCAATTAGGAGCCTGGAAACTCAGTTTATGTTCTTGACTCAGCCACTGCTCGACACCATGACATTCACAGCCTTAATTTTTCTGTGCTTCTCTTCCACTCTTGTCTTGCAGATTGTAAGTAACGTTTCAGAAAATATTGTCTCATTATGTGTTTCTACTGTGCCTTGTTTAATGAGGTGCCAAACTCACTGAAGCCTCTAAGCTTAACTATACCATACATAATAACATAATAACCCATAGCACACAGAAATCATCCTTCACAAACTGAAAATTAGAGTTTGTTATTCCAGATTGCCATTACTTTCCTGTGCTGCTGATGCGGGCTGCTCTGCAGTTGTTCACCGACATGTCCCAGAATTTGCAGACAAAATGGCAGTGTTTAAAATGCAATATGTGAAAATATCTTTCAGGTGACCTGCACTAAATCATTCATTGCTGTGGTCGTTTAAGTATTTCCATGTATATGGCATGGCTTGCTTTTTCTGCTTGGATGTTTAAGGCAAATAATCACCAAAAAAATGTAAGTAGAGCTGTGCAACTTCTTTGAACACAACAATATATATTTAGTTTCCACAGATGCTTACGCCAGACCACTGCAACTCACAGCTCCGTGAAACAGAATGAAATTTCAAGTTGGGGCTTTATATTCCTTCCTGGTGTAATTCTACAACATTTTATGAGATTACACCAGAAATTAATATAACCCAGCAACAGAAATTTACTGTCCTTCACTTTGGGTTTGGAAATGTGCTGTGAAGGGAAAACGTCTTTCATATTGCAGACTTTAATGTCTCTCAGTTATGGTAACCAAAGTCTTGATCACACAGACATTTCATGTGAATGGCTCTTCCTCATTCAGTTAGTGCCACTGATGCCAACTGGATAACTGGGTAAAAACAAGGGAATAAAACCTGCAAGATTTCTCCACATCAGAAGTTGACCCTATTAAAAGAAACCCTATCAGGGAAGCATCGCAAACTAAAACAGGTGGGGGTGTTTGGTTGGAGAGAATCCTCCCCACTGAAAAAAGGAGAAAAACAGAAGTGGAAATTCTGAATTTTAGTAAGGGCTGAAAGGGAAATCACAATGACCAACAGTGAAGCAATTAAAAATGCAATGACTATAAAAAGCAAAAAGTGTCCAAGTATGTGATAATTAAATATGGCAATTTGTATTTGGAGCAATTATGAGTGAGTCTAAAACTAAGAGTAAACTTCCTGGTGTAAACTATAATACTGGTTCAGAAGCTTTACTTCTGAGTAAAGCTTTGGAGTTTCCAAACTCTCCAAATCTATCTCTAGAAGCTGTGATTTCTTTAGTGGACCCTCAGCACCTGGCAAAGGATGATAAACAATAAGGTTCAGTCTGGGTGAAGACCTAGTGCAAATATAGACACACATCACAGAAAGCAGTATAGAATTGGGATCTTTTAATTATAAATTGCTTTGGACAGATATAGATTGTGTCTACTTTCCTATGGGATGCAGCTGTCACTCTGTCAGCACAATAAAATGGCAATTATGGTTTTAGGTATTGTTGATCTAAGCAGATACCTTCAGCCTTTACTACAAGGAAAATGAATGTTGCTACATTCCCATGCATGGCACAGCAGAGGCCAATGAACCAGCCCTCTCTGTAGCTCTAATCACAGTGACCACATTCATGCGTGCATGTGAACAGGCTATGGGATGAAGCACTGCCCTGCCCACAGAGTGGGTGCAAAACACCCTTTGGCCTAGGCATGATGATCCCAGGAATAGGGTGCTGGAGACTGGAGTGAAGCCACCCCATTTTGCGTAGGAAGATAGTGGGTGCAGTGTGTGCAATGCCACATGTCTTGGGGTGAAAGGATGGGGTTTGGCCTGTTTGGTGTGCTAGCCAAGGGATTTTCTGTAAGTTGTGATAGCCAAGAGTTTTCTGTAAGTTAAAAGCATCTCTAATTAGCAATAGCAACATGCCAGCAGTAAACCAGCATAGTATCCAGCCTACAGCAGCGATTGACTGACATCTGGTGCTCCAAAGGAAAGTGGAAAAAGGGACTCGGCTCAGCCAGAAGTACCAAGCACTACATAGTGGGAAGAAATAATAATGTCTATGGGGACTGATGTGTTCCTCAGGCTCACGCCACCTCACAGTCCTCCTAGATATATAGCTAGAAGAAAAGGGACGACAGCTCTGGCTCATGGGGATACACTCTCTCATGGGGAAGCTGCCTTGCCTTGCAGCTCTCCCTCAAATCAACTTGCAAATTAGCATGTGGGGAGCTCACTCCTCTGCATGGCCAAGTGAGATTAGAGGCAGCATTTCATTTGTGCGGTCCTTTTGGCAAGCACTCACTGAAGTGAATGATTACTCAAAAAGTCAGTTATTCTGCTGTCAAAATAAACTGCCTTTTTAGAAAAAGATCAACAAAGCAATTTTTCTATGAAAAAGGTCATTAAACAAATTTCAGTTTAAAAGAATTTATCAGCACTGAAGGACTTAAAGAAAGAGAAGAATTAGGGAAGCCTAAAAAAGAAAAAGAAGACAGGGTGGGGAAAAAAGAGAAACTGATTTCTTCTGAATGCTTTCCTTAAGCGGAGGAAGACAAAATGATCATGAAGAAGAAAGGATCTGCATTAATCAGCATTAACCACTTAAAGCAAGAAGTTTCAATAACTGCAAATTTAAATTTTTGAACTTGCCCTTTCTATCCTTTCTCATTGATATTCATGAGGCAGTAACCATTATTTGCAAAGATAAAAACCAGTATTTACTCTTGCTGGAAAAGGCAGCTGTAATTTGTTATGAATGCACTCAATTTAGTGTGAAGCACTTTGTAAAACTTTCATAACATAACCCAAAACAGAGCTAGACAAACGAGTAGGCTTTTTTGGTTCAATCACTAAAGAAAAAGGAAAAGAAAATGTAATCAGTTGAGTTTGAATCAAAACAGATATTGTATTTTTTTAAAAAATGAGGGGGGTTTTTTGTTTTTTTTTTATCAAGCTAATCTATAATGATTTTTGCTTTCATTTTAAAACATTCCCTTTTTACAGTGGCCCATTATTAGATACTAAAAATAAGTTATTTTGCAAATGTCAAAAGCAAGCATTCTAAGCATTCTAAAATGGAACTTCTTCAGAAAATTCAAAACTAATGCTTCTTTTTTGTGTAACATCTGTTTTACTCTTTATTCAGCTGAATTTATCTGCAGATGATTCATATTCACAGTTTCAATCCCCTAAAAAATACTGGGTTTACTGTTAATGCAAAATATTTCACACAATTTCAGTAAAAACTAGTCACGACTTCCTATTTATTTGGAATTCAGTTCTGCACCTGAAGACTCAGGATGTATTTTGAAAATGACTGTTTATTTGCTTGGCTTGGCTTGGCTTAAATTCCCTTGGTTGAGTAGAACCAGGCCAAGTTCCAGTAGGTCCTGGAGTGACTTCTGTGTTTTGCTGGACACTTCTGAATGCCTTTCCGATGGGTCTCATGCTGAGTGCTATAATCTCTCAGCAGGTAAGAACGACTCTACCAGTCAGTACTGCTGGCTCTGAAAGGCCCCAAACACAGGACAAGTTCATCCAGAGCTTCTCATAATACAGACAAAATGGAAATTTACCACCCCAAATTTCAGGATTCAGAGCTGGACTACAGCTATCAGAGGGGGTCTTATGAGAAGTCAGCCTTTATGACTGCTGGTAGAGTGGGGAAAACAGGGGAAAGACTGCTGCTGGGAATGGGCATCCTGTCTCCATCCCTGACAGAAGTAGAAGTTCCAGGCACCTCAATAGAAGCAAATATGAGTTTTCAAGCTATGGCAGAGGGAATGCAGGCATATACATATAAGGATGATCGCAAGTCATATCAAATGACCATTTGGTTCTGCATCTTGTCTCTAGCAGTGTCCAAGAGAGGCTGGGGAAACATGCAAACGAAGACAAACACTCAGTAATATTCCCCTGGCTTGTAGTACTCTGTGAGTTCCAAGATTTTCTGAGCCAGAAATGGTTTCTTTGTGTTTTACAGCCAGTAATGGATTCTTCTTCTGTGTATTTATGTAATTCCTTTTGAAGCCATGTGAACTTCTGGCATCCTCAGAATCCTGTGTTAATGCCTTCAAATTTTAACTCTCTTTTCTGTGAAAAGGCCCCCTTTTGCTTGTCAACTCTGCTACTCCATGTCCCTATTTGTGCTACCTGTCTTTTGCCACTCATGATTACTATTCCCTCCTCCCTTTTTTTTATATTCCCCTCCTCCCTTTTGCTACACAGGATACCAAGTTTATGTATTCAATCCTCATCTGGAAGCTATTTCATAACTTTGAACATGCAGTCACCCTTTCCTAGTTCTTTTTGAGATGTAAGGGACAGGACCACGTGTAGCCCTCAAGACATATCCACCTCACAGACTTATGAAGTGCTATATTGATGGATTCTGTTTTGTTTTCTATTTCTCTTAATAATTCCAGAGTCAACTCCAGGTGCATCAGTTTACAGCTTCCAACACTGGATTATATCTGCCATTTTATCACCCACCCAGCACCATAAGATCCCTTCAAAACTATCCTGAATTGTTAGTTTTGTTTAAAAAACCTGAGTCACCTCATTTTGTTGAGCTCCTTAACCAGACTTATGTGTGTTTGAAAGCATAGAGCTCAGCAACAATCTCTGTAGATTTCCACGGGTGCATCAATCAGAAAGGCCAATAAAATCTTCTTTTGGTTTATTTTCTACCTCCAAAGTTGCTATTTAAACATGCTAGGACCCTTCATTTTGTGCCACACCACTTAATTTCCTTAAAAACATTTGATGAAAACCTCCTCAAAATCCTTCTGGAAAACCAAGTAGAAGGCACCAACAGGATTTTCTCATCAAATGCTTGTTGACTCCTTCGAGGAAATACACATTTTAAAGAATAATTTCCTATGTAAACACAATACTTGTGTCCTACTCAGTAAATCATATGCATTTGTCCCGTTGCATATGTTCATTGATTCTGTTCTTTATTATAAGAATCACATTTATTCATTGTTCATTGTTCTTTTCTTTAACTATGATCAATTTACTAAATGTAGAGGTCACATTTACTAAGATTTATATAACCTCAACTCCCCTACTAAGTCTTTTTGGGTTTCTTTTCAAAATTGTGTCTTTCTTTTCAGAAGCAAAGGGAAAATTTTAGAAGACTATGCCATGATAATAGCTCACTCAGTTCATAGCTAACTTCCTGTGTAACTCTTACCTGAGCACCACATGCTCTAGCTGATCTGTTACTACTTCTAGTTTAAAAAAGCCCCAAACTATTACTAACTCATTATCCATTTTCTTCAAAGACCCTTTTTTTACCAACGTTTCAGTTTATAACAGATCTCCTGAGATGTCCCGTTTAAAAAATACTCAGGAGCAAGAATCCACCTAGCCTCCCACAGTGAATATGGCTTTAAGTAATTGATTTAATGTTTATGCTTTTTTAGCTGGATCATCTATTGTTCCCTGCACACTGGCTCATTGTGTGTGAAAAAGCATTTCTAATCCCTTTAGCAAAAAGTGCAAGGACGGTCACTCCATTAACCAAATCGGCTATGATACTATCCGATCTGTACCATTGTTTTAAATTAACACAGGACAAAAAAAGGGATGTATAAGGCATTAATTAAAAATTATTATTTATTTCTTAATGTCTAATGATGATTGTGATGATAGTGATCTTCAGTTCACAGCATTTATTTCCATCACATTACAGCTATTGACATAGACACCACAGAAAGCATGAGTCCAGTCCAACCTGCAATGGAATATCCAGGGAGGATTTGTGGAGTAGATACCCAGTGCACTCTCCTCATTGTCCTTCCCCTCTTCCTTCTTTGAAGAGATTACTGATAAAGACTGTATTTTCTAGTTAAACAAAACTCTCCATTTTATCTTCTTCACCTTCCCCAAATCAGCTGTGAACTCTGAACCCATTTGTTTCATTTACAAAATATGACAAGTCAGTGTAAATATTCCCTGTCTCAAGCAAGCTCAGTTTAGGATTTTGAATGGGGTAAAAGGATAGATTAGATACTGCTGAACCTAACTTTGAAGTTGCCATATATAAGTTAAACATTAGTGAAATCAGAATCCTTCATTTGAAGCAGGGGTTGATAAATAAAGCAAAAAGGAGTAACAAAGAGCAGATTCAAATATGTGATGTTTACACATATTGCTTAGACAAGAGTGTTTCCCGCCACTCAGAGCCAAAGGCATTTCCCTCCTCATCGAGGTTCTCACAAGAAACAAAACTGGCAGTGTGAGCTAGAATGATGAACTTCCTAATCTAAACATTTTGAGTAATGAGCCTACAGTGGTCAGACCCCACTTGCCATGCAGAGGCCAGACAGTGACAGGTACTGGCATTCTGTTTGACAGCTATAGCTTCTATGGAGTTTAGCCATAGAAATGACTCATCATACCTTCCATCAAAAGCAAGACTAACAGTGCAGGAAAAAAGTAGTTGTCAACACGTGGCACATGTGGCTGTGCAACTCACTGTCCTCTTACACACAAATGAATAGCTGTTGTGTGAGAGGGTAACCGCCTAAAAGTGGAGGAAGGTCTTTTCCATTGTGGTTCAAAGCCAATCCCAAATTCTGTCATTTATTTTAAGGTCTAAGTTTTGGCTAAAATTCAAGAGCAAGCAAAAATATTTTTGCCATTAAAACTTTCAATGGGAAATGGTCATTATCTACAGAATAAGTTTCACTTATTTTCATTTTTAAAGAAAACCTTAGAAGAAAGTATTGACTGTCAACATATTTTTAATTATTTTCATCATATCTCTTTATGTCAAATTTGGAATTAATTTATGGTTAAAGTATGAAAAAGAAAAAAACAAAACCTATAAGGTCAGAATTGAAAGTAAGCATAGTGAGCATATTGCAACATTTCAACTAGTGCACTCTGATTACCCATTGAACTATTGTTTCTGCTTAAAAAAGGCATTTTTATTTCCCATCCTGCTTTTAGACAGGAAGACTCCTTCAAACAGGGGAAATTCTCACAATTGATTCTCCTCACAACTCCAACTAAAACCTTAGTTCAGGATTGTCCACTGCCCTTCATATCTTTGGTCACAGATTAACACAACGTAGAGCAGAGGACATTTTTATATTTGCAGCTTTTTGAGGGGTAGGAAACACACAAACCCTTATAAAAGAATCCTGAAACCAAATCTTGAAATTATACACACTGAAGCATTGCATTATTGTGTATACACAGCAATCTAGTATATTACTTTAAATTTAAGAGCCCAAACCTGACCCTGTTGAACTGGAGGGAAATTTTCCTACAAGGTTCAGTAAGACTTAGACTTGGCCTCAAATTTCTACATAGAAGTACCATTGATTTGAGGGTTTGCATCAGCAACATATTTTTTATCAAAGCTTCCTATCTCACCTTCATCCCCCTGCTGCTGTCCCTGCTGTTACCATGCTGCCCCATTGCTCATGCCACGATATGGGTTCCTTCTGAAACTGAGATTTGAGTTTAGGATTTTACTGGCAACTTTCAAGCTTCTTCAAGCCTTGACCCCTCTGTTCTTGCATAACCTGGTCCACATTTTTATTCCTTTTCGTAACCTACTTTCTGCTTCGCATTTGTCTCTGGTCTCCCATTACTTTTCAAGTTGACCGTTTCAAAATATGGTGCACAGCTGACCCCATTGTGGTGGAACTCAGTTCCCCTTGATATCTACAGATCTGGGAGATAAATTCTCTCCCTCTATCTCTCCAAGATTTCGACGGCCTGTCTCATAGTGTGCAAAGTGTGGTCAGGCCATGTGATACAGCTTTCATTCCCCCCAGACCTCCTCCCTCTTCAATTTTTTAAAGTTAAGGGCAGGCTGTTTAAAAGAATTAGAGCTCACAGCAGAATAATTGGAGTCATGTGAGACTCACACAAAGGTCACGTAAGTTACTACTGTTGAGGAATCTCTGATGAGGCAGTGGCTAGGAGGGATTTGTGAGCCAAGATGATATTTCTGCTTTCTGTCATTTATGGGACAATTTTAAACAAATCGTAGTAGAAACAAACCCCTTTTTCTATGCTCCTTTTCATAAAGTTTATGAGTGCTGTGTGCAATATTGGACATCCAAGGCTCCTGTCCTCTTGGTTTTCTGAAATGCATTTTTAGATGTTGTTACAGCCTAACTCTGCTACTGAGAGAGAGAGCTTTCTTCCCACATAAATAACCTTGAAGACACCTCAAGTATGTTTAAGAATTAATTCCTTCTTGAACTCACTGTCTTTTAAAAGAGGATGCTTTGATTTTGAGACAAATATTAATTAACTGGGAAAATGACAGTTTCAACACTGTATTAATTAAGCTTAGAAAAACACCCTATTTTTTACTTGTATAATATCATATTTCAGCAAACTCTGGAAACAGTTGCACTGCTCAAAGGTTTCTCAAACTGTAAGAAGAAAAATGTCCTTTCTTATTTTTCTTGTATACCATAATTTTTTCATTACTATTCCAGGTTAGTTTCATCTTGATTATGAATTTTATGACCGTAATAGCTAGTCAGAGCATGTTTCTCTACAAAGCTAATTTCTTATTGCACATCACTGCTTGCATTACAGCAGATTCTTGAACCAGGACTCCAGTATGGTTAGCACTGAAGAGGGACTGAATAAAATTCTCCTCCAAGATTATTTTGTAATTTTCTTGATTATTCTTTTTTGTTAAGCCAAGACTTAAAAATTCATAAGAACCAGTTTCTTAGTGCATCCTGAATGTGCTACTTCTGCCCTTACCAAAGCGTGCAGTTTTCTGTATTTTTGACCAAACTCCGTAGAGAGAAGATCCTAATCTAGGTCAGGAATGAAGGGTATACACTGTGGGGCTAAATTTCTTCGGGCAGGAAATGGAGACCCTGGTGTGACTGAAGAACTTGACCAGACTGGCTTGGGGTTTTGTAAAAACAAACAAGCAAACAAAAAGAATATATCTGTGCTCCGACCTTAACTTCTCTTAGAAATAATGGTGTGTTTCTCCTAATGTCAGTGAACACGCCTCACCTGATGCCAGCTTGTCATCATATAAATCAACTTGAGGAGTCAAGCAGTAGACAAATAAAACTTGCTTTCAGATTTCTGGTAACTCTGAAATTAATATAAAGCAACCAATAGTAGTCTGTATTTTGCAAAAACAGAATTCAAACCTCTGTTTCATCATTTTCTGGAACTCAAGCAATATAGCGCTTTCAAGGGTATATTTGGAAATCAGCACTTTCTTGTCATATATACAGTTCACCTTTCCAGCTGTGCAGTGCCTTGACTTGTGTGCACCATTTCAGTGCAGTCAAAAGTCCACAGCGATACAACAAAGCCCAAATTTGCATTGAACTTTATCAATTCATAAAGTCTCATAAGCTCAGGTGATTTGGGCCTTTCAAAGAACAGTTCAGTTAAGCCCTGCCTTGGAAAGAACAAAGATTTGATAAATGTTTATCTCTTCATAACACACTTCCCTCCCAAACTGACTGCCATGTCATCAAAAACTGGTAGACATCCAAATGGGTGGAATTCAGAATTGACTATATTTAAAACATGTGGGTTTTCACTAAAAAGAAATGAATTTTCACCAGTCCCTCAGAGGAGGCCTTTACTTTAGAGACGCATTTAAGCAGTGCTTCCAAAATTTTTTCTCTGCATACTTTACAGTCCTCTTCAGTTATGCAGGCTCGTTGAGTTTACTAAGTAGCAAATATATGAGTTGTAAACATTCCTCAGGAGCATAGCATCCCACAGCATAAAGAATGGCTCCAGGAATTCTTTTTCCACACTCTTTTCCAGATCTTCTGATGTGTAACAGATGGTTGTTATTTCTCTTCTTGGTTTCTATTCCTTTTATCTTTACCCAAAGTATTCCACCACCGCATATTTGTACTGTCAAATTGCACCATGGTGGAATTATGCATGCTTCTGGAATGTGGGATCATCTCTTCACTTTTCTGCCCTTACTAACACTTTCAGATAAATCCTCACTTTTGCTGACATTCCACTTCTGAGAATCATCTTACAAACTCCATTCTTTGTCATTCTCCATAAATAACAATCTCCATAACACAGAATAATTTTCAGTTCTACTGTCTGTTTGATTGTTTGGTTTTTCTTCCTTACTTCTCATTTATAGCAAAATATCTGAATACAAAAAATACTTAAAATACACTGGTCTTTATCAGAAAGCACCTCAATCGAGACAAAAGGTATGAACACACAGAACTTCCATATTCATGTCACCACCAGGCTTATCATTAGTTTGATACCTAGTTTTCTTCCTCTGAATATATTCTTGCCGTGCTAAAAAGTTTTCAGACACATTTTTCAGACTTTAATTTCTCTCTTTACAGAATTATGACTCTCTCCTAGGGAAACTACCCCACCCTTCAGTGTCATCAGGGCTCTTCAAACAGATGCCTTTCAATTATTATCATGTAGTCTGATGCAGATTTTAAAATTAATAGTACTGCGGAAAAAATTTAATGAAATCTGAGGTGTATTCCTAAGCCCTGTAACGAAAGGATCAGCTGGCACTCTGTTATTTAAATAGTTGGTCTTCATTTAAACTACTCTATTATACTGATGCGCAATTTATCATTGGACTCATTTATTCAGCCTGGCTATGATTGATTTCACAAATTTCATCATTATTCAAATAGATCTTCCAGTGCATACGTGCTTTATTGTAGTCTTATCATAACTGTTAAATAAGCTAATGTATTTCAGCACAAATACTCTCTGTTATTTGCAACTACACTACAAGTCCATTCATTCTGAGCAATAAAGCCAGAAACACTTTATTCAGATCTTACATTCTTCTGGAGATAACATGCTTATCAAAATTCTTGTTATGGTTTTTGTTTGTGGGATGAGGTTAAAGAAATTACACATTCACTTTAGAAAATATATTTCTTCAGAATGCTATACCCCACTTCTGGTCCCAAGAGCTATGCCTCCAATGTGCTTGAAAAGCTTTCTATACTGGCAACAGGAGTGTGAGTTTTAATTTGAACAAAACAGGTATTACAGAAGAAGCTGCACATAAAAGTAGCAAGAAGCCTTTGAGGTTCAAGAGGCCTTTATTATCTTCCTAAGGGGCCTGTTCAGCTCTGGCACAAAAAGTAATTTATACACATCTAGTCCTCTTTATTTTCATAGGAATAATTATTTCTTCCTGTTACAGTTTTCCTTCTGTTGCCACTTTCTCCCTAGTGCAGTTTAACCTCTTTGTAATACACAGTTACAAAACACTGCTTGCAACATTAATTTCAAAGAGGTATTTCAACCTTCTTTGAAGGTGGCTTTAGTTCAGTATATGCATTATTTCTCCTGTGTTAAGATTTCTTCCAAATTTAGTTAGCTACTTTTATCAAAGATGAATGGAATTGCTGACAGTACCAGAAGCAGAAAAGACAGGGTCTCACAAATGTGAAAAGGAACAGATCACAAATGACAGCCTGAGCTGTGGGTTACTGTAAGTTGTATACACTCCTGTTAGAACTTATCTAATATGCATCAGGACATCCTTGCTACTCTACCTTTACTTCTACAGTTCAAATGTCAATCTAGCTAGCAATATAAAGGGCCCAGGTGGCAGCTAAAAAAAAGGCATACAGAAATGGTCTTATGTCAAAGAACTGACGTGAAGATCAGATTAAAAATCTACACTTTTGCAAGATTGATGGATTCATTTGTGCAGGTGACTAATTTCTTGGTTGAAGCTGAGAAGCTGAGAGCAGAATGCAGTGTATGACAATTCCTACATTAGATGACCTTCTAACCAATCCACACAGGTTTGGATTTGGGGACATGGAACTATAGGAAAGGGGAATCTCTTTTTTTCCAAAGTTATCAGACTTTTGAACTCAGCTCAGGTTTGCAAAAAGAAGCTAGGCATCTTCTCTATCTTACACTTTCTTCAACAACACAACGCTTCTGTAATTTAAAATTCTCTCATTACTTTGATACTGATTGAAAAAGAATATGATCTACTTTCCTTCTTCTCTAAAAAGCTGGTTTAGATCACTTGAACAGAAATCAAATCATAAAAATGTGGTTTTGTCAGTTTTGTGCAAGTAGACCAGACTTAAAGACATGGGGTTAAAGGTTGAAACACTTTCAATTCATCATCCAGCTCTAGTTCTCAAGTATGTGGCTGTTCAATTTTGGAAGCACAAGACAGCAATTATTTGTGGAAATTGAGAAATTAGAACTCTTATCAAGCCTGAGTATTTGTATAAGGGCACAATTTTGGAAAAAAAAGCCAAATCCAGATTCAAGGTATGTAAGGGCACATACAAGGATCAAAATACGGTTTAAGAGTGTACCTGCCAAAGACAGAATCTGTTAAATGTTTGATGACCAGAAGCCCTGTACGTGTATGTGGGAGGCAGTGGTTCTAAAAAATAAGCCCTTAAAATAGATAAGAAATCCTCCATATCTTTATGGGTAGCTGAATTTTTCCTTTGAATATCCAGTATTCCTGAGCTTTTCCAAGAATTGAAATTATTTGGCTCCGTAATGATATAAAGCGAGTGAAAAGCACTGAGCTGAACATCCCACAAACATGTATAATGGGTACTTAAACTCTGAAAATTGTGTTCCCTGCAAACAAATGCTAGGTTTTACCAAATTTAAAATCATAGTCTTGATAGGGGGTTGATTTTCAGGAGGACAATTACATTTTGTACTTACAAGAAACTGATGCAATTTTCCAATTAAAAATTTGCACAAGCCTATTATTCCAGGACTAATCTTCCTTCCAAAAATGAAAAGCAGAAAAAAGGGTTCCGCTATTAATCAGGAGCTTGAAACTAAACATTTTTATTTCCATTTCATCTTCTTCTAGTGTCAGCTCTTACTCTCCTTTTGATCCACAGGTGAAACTAACTTAAAAAGCTTGCCCCCCTCCCAGTTATCATGAATGACCAACACCACAAATGAATTAGTACAGGTTACAGCTCAAGCAGATTGAAAGCCAATAGCCCTGCTAAGCCAGGGGCTCTCTGCATCTCCAGTTCACCAAAACCTCAATTTTGCTCAGGAAAAATGTAGTGAATTCAGGAAAAGACCTTACAAGTTCATCCAGAAATTCATGCTGAAAACTGACAAGCTCATTCTAAAGACAAATAGACACATAGATAATTACAAGCTAACTGTTTCTCTACTAATCTACAAAACACCTGCCATGGCCATGTGGAATACAGGACTACGGCAATCCTTTTAATAGGATGTGGAAAAAAAAAAAAACACCAAAGTCTTTTGATTCATTTTACCTAACGGAAGGACTTTCCTTTGGCTCAAAGAATTTTCTTTCAGTTGAGAATTTTAAGACCTGACTCCCACTTTCTGGAAACCTAACTCATGAACAAAACTTGCAAAGTTTGCTTGCAGTGATCGGAAGTCAGTGTCCATATACTGTTTGTGCAATCTGGGAATCACAGATGTTGCCCCTTGCTTTCTTTTTCATT
The DNA here is from genome assembly GCF_033783945.1 of Neopsephotus bourkii. NCBI lineage: Eukaryota > Metazoa > Chordata > Aves > Psittaciformes > Psittacidae > Neopsephotus > Neopsephotus bourkii. The sequence continues at coordinate 654,116 of NW_026901949.1, forward strand.
GTGAATGCCACTCTACTGAAAAAGAAAAGATGAAAAATATTGCTACTGAGATACAGAGGCAGCAAAGTGAATTAAGTAGAAATAATTACATTAAATATATTTTTAAAGTCACTGTACATAGCTGACTAGGAAGAGCTGGCATTGGTCATCAGAAAGAATTTAAAGTAAGTTTCACAAAGGAAACCTGTGCATGTTTACAAAAAACAAAAGCAAAAGAAAAAAACCAACAAAAAAACCACCACATTATTCTTTATTTCAAATAAATTTATACATTAGAAACAGCATTCACTCAGGAGTGGGGCTATGCATCGTTTTTGTATCAGCTCTAAGTCCTAATGCAGGAGTAGTTCTACAATCAAAAACTCCTCTGCCAGTGTTATTTCATTTGTTCAGGGCATCTGCCTAAGGAATACCATCAAAAGAAGAGATTTGGCAATATTAACTCTGACTCCATTACAAAAATTATACCAGCAAAAACTTTTTCATTTCCTACTCTCCTGAAGAATGACAGAGGAATGTTTCCTCTAGAAAGGAAAAAGAGCCAAGTATTTGTCAAGTATTCAACCATGCCACAATGAAGCATGGGACAATTTTCAGTCTTCAGAGAAGTGACAGATCAGGCTGCTGTTAGCCTCTTATCAAAGTTTCTACTGACCGTCCTACTACAGAACATGTCCCCAGCAACATGCACTGCATAATGTAAATTCAGGGGCAGAAGTAGCATTCTGCAAGAAGAAACAAAATTCCAGTGCAATTCTGAATGAAGCAAATTCAAGTAGTAATACTACTAGATTAGAACAGTAGTAACTGGAACATAAGTGAAAACTTAAGAACAGTTTGGATACTCATCCACCCAGGCTCCTCTGAAGCAACTTGCTGTGAAGGTAGCATGATATTCTCAATGTATGTTAAAAAGATGGGGGGGACGGGGGACGGGGGACACTCGTTTTGCTTCTTGCCATGTTTTTTCAGCTTCATAATTCATTATGGTTATTCAAGGCCCAGTGAAAGCAAAGACAAAGAGAAGGTAAAAAAAAACAGTCACCAAAAGAATATTTATTTTAGTCATCTTGATTAGCCTTAGTTGTTGTTATGTCAATATTTATTCTGTGTATGGAATATAACAGTACTATAGGCCAGATTTTTTAAACATGTCTCAACTCAGTGTCTAGTTATGTGAAGTGAAATCTCTTGCATGTGGCATCAGTTAGACTCAACCGGAGCACAGGAGTTGTGTTTAAAAGATATTATTTGTTAACACAAAAGGTAGCTGACAGAGAGCACATGCGCATGACTGAAGCATATATGACTGAAGGTCACACTAGGTCTCTGAAAATTTCACTTTCACTAAATTTGTAGTACTTCTTTCTCATGCTATCTGAAGAGTGTTGTAATTGTTTCATGTAGTTAGGTAGATCTAATGTTGAATGTATCTGGTAGTTTAGATATTTTTATCTTTCAGAGCTCTACATTCAGGACAAAGTCAATGCTGTGGATCCTTCAGCTGTACTGGAAATCTCCAGCTTATGAAACACAATTTTGCTTCCTGTATTAAATTTCAGCTCTGTTATTGATTCTTTTGATACCCACCCTCCTTAAGGATAAGACTAAATTGCTTGTAGACTTCATTAGAAAATTATAAATTGAAGGCAAAAATAATCAATGATAGATACCTCTAGCAATTAATGTCACTAACAAACAAACTTTCCCTATGTGTTATTTGCTGATTTTGTAAGAGAAACAGAAAAATTAGGTTTAAAAATATAAAAGCAAAATATAGTCCTTTATTTCTGGGGAAGAGAATCCACAAATTTAAATCATTAAACCATAATTATACTCAGAACAGTGGAAGAATTTGCTGTAAAAATATCAGGTTGAGATTAAGTCAATAAAATTAATCACTTGTAACCCTGAAGGAGCAAAAAGGGTTGAAAAATGCTACAAAATTGAAAGCTACCATGAGCAAAGGGACTTGGGGAATTCATTTAATTCACCACAGCCAAGTTCAAATACAAGCTGTTCTTTGTTATTCAACCTGAGGTATTATTTTTCATGCAGATGCTCACATCTGACCAAGCCATAATCACACAGTATAGAGTTTTCTTTATCTGATTGTAGAAATTTCCTGGTTTAGCTATATATTAACAATGAACTGCATATGGATGGGGTTGTGTCAAAGGGTAGACTATATTCTGCTCACCTAACCACATCTATCAGTGTATTAAGTGCCTCAAAGCTGGGGCTTGAGCAATCAGTAGTAAAGTTGGCCTTAAGTCATTACTCTCTCCCTTCTATGAGTCTAACAGGCATTCTATATTGTTGAATTCTGTGCTTTTCCAGCAGAGCAGACAGCTCTCCTGCAGTTGCCTAAGAGAAGGCTATGAATTGCAATAAAACTTTCTCTCTCATCTGTGTTTAATGATTGACTGTGCTGTCTACTATAGTACTTCTCAACCCCCAAGGTATGTTCTACCCATGAGAAACTGCAAACAGCAAATGCAACCATACCCACTCCAAGGATCCACATGCTATGATGATGGACAGTCTTCTTAGTAGAAATTATCTAAGCAATGAGGTGTGAATTTAAGGGGTCGAGAAGGACATAGGAAAGGTTGTGTAAAGGACACGTGATCAACCACCTAAGAATTAATTTGTAATTCAGAAAAAAAAATGATGGTGCTTTTGGTTCTGAAGTGACCTGATCCATCTGCTCTGAAAATCAAGGTTTGTGTACTGTGGGACTGTGCACTATGGATGAATTTCAGTTTGGCTGCAAAGATTTAGGTGCTTCCTCTAGCCCCAAGAAAACTAAAATCAACTAATGAGGTCTCTTTTTGCTTCAGTGTATTATATTAGATATCTGATTTTACAGCTATGAAAGTGGGGACAGCTGTATTTGAAGACTTCGAAGTAATGGAGAAAATTGCTTAATACATGATGTAAAGTAACACTTCCAAGTGAAACCAACCGAAGTTCAAAGATTTTTTTCAAGGAATGCTTTGAAAAAACACCAACTCAGGAACAATTTATGTTACCAGAAATAGTGAAGTAGGGGGTGCATGAAAAAGTATATATGCCATTGCCCATTCATAAGCAAAATCAAACACCATATCCAGGATTTGCATCAAAAAACTTTCAGTGAAAACATAATCTATGATAGCACAACTCCATGTTATTGGCCTGACATGGCTTTCTTTCCAGAATATTGGCAAGAATTAGCTGAAACCTTTGTTTATTTACAAGATTTCCACTGAAGCTAGTTTAAATAGACAGATTTTTTTAAAAGATTTCCAGAAACATACAGCAGCCATCTGCAGGCAAGTTTATTTCTGAAAAGACATTTATAAATTTACATCCAACATAAATAAAGAGCTGTTAGTCAATTAAGCTGGCAAACATGCATTTTTCAGACAGAAAATAAACATTTGTTTCTATCCAGTTGATGTACAAGTGCCATAATTTAAAATTTGAATACATAACTTTCTGTCCACAATGTGAAGACTGGTTTCTGCTTGAAAAACAGCATGTGTAAGTGTCCTTGACTATGTGGACTTTTTAAAAATTCTTATCAATATGGAAGGTTCTAATCTTCTACATGATTTGAAAAGCAATCATCACTCGCATCTCCCTCTTATTCTTACCTCATATACAAGACCACCTCAATGAGCTATACCCTGCCACATTTTTCCAGGCAAATAGCCATTTCAAGTCAAAGGGAATTATGCTTAACAAGCCTTAAGGAAGGACTTCAGGAGTAAAAGTAATTCCTGGAATTAATTTCTTATCACCTAGGGATATAGGTGGAAATTGAATTTTGGTTTAGGCTGCCAATTCTTAGGTGGAGAGCACTGAAGAATAATATAGCTTTGCTTCTTTCCAAGCCCCTGTTTTCAGCACTTCCCTCAGCTATTATCTTTGCCCTGAAATACTTTACCCTTGTTTCTATCCCCACCAATGTTTCCTATCTTTTATACTCTTCATCTTTGAAGAACATCCAGCTATTCCTTTAGATATACAAGACCTAAAATAGTATAACGATATTTATTTAGCTGATGGCCTGTTAAGATATCTTTGGAATAGCTTAGACAGGAACTATTTGGCTTTAAAATATCAGATGTAACATGTGCAGCTCCCTGTGAGGAAAACTGTAAATTTTTCTGATAGAAAAGTTGGGAAAGAAAAGAATGAGATACAAGCCATACTGTTTGCTAGGATTTTGATCCAACAGTTAGCCAGAAGATGACTTTCCACATCTATGTGAAACCCCACTAGCCTTATTAATAGGAAACTGCATTGATGCATGTACAATCATTAGTTTCAGAATTACACAGGCTCGTGCACTCTTCTGGGAATATAAAATGAGTGACTAATGAGGAATGTGACACAAGGGTGTTAATTCTGTAGTTCGTCTGGTCTAAAACTGCATTTCTTATACACAGGAAAAATGAGACATGGTATGTATGCTGGGCTTACAAAAGCAAAAGAAAGATAATATAGTTCTTTTGCATATGTGTTTCTTTGAAATAATACCTATAGATTGCTGCTGTGCTCAAAGCCACTAAAGCATGAAAGAATAAAAGTATTACAATCTGTTTTAACAGTAGAATTTAGGTGTGGTTCCCCAACCTGCTCATGGAATAAAAATGTGTTTGGAAGGAGTTAGCTAATGGTTTCTGAGCTGTGCTGGACCACTCCTTAAAATCTCTAACAGCATTAGCAGCTAGTCCACATTATTCCATTCTCTATAGCATTAACTTTCACTCACATTAATATTTCTATCATCTGTGGTATTTACCTAGTTTTACTTTACAGATTCTTTTAGATAAAGAATTGGATGCAGTGGGATAGGTCCATGAGTGTCTGATGCATATAGTGATCTAGATGCACCCTCTGGCTGCACAAGTCCCTATACAGATGCTGAGTGCCAGAATCCAGGGAGATAAATCAGAATAAACATCTTGCTACTCTTGCCCAGTATCTTACACATTTACCGTCAAAAGTCAAAATTGTCCACCATCAGGAGGAGGAATATGTGCTAGCCAGGTCTGGGTTTATGTGGTCAGACATTTTTATATTCTTAACGTTATCTACATTTTCATAGTACTCATCACAGCCTCAGCTAAGAGTCATGACCCCTTGTGCTATATATTGTACAAACACAGAATAAAGTTCCTGTCCCAAAGTATTTAGTAAGGCAAAAGATGGAACAGACATACTTTGTCAGAAGGGGTCACAGAGATACCAAAACAGTAAGAATCTATTTGTTGACTAGATAGACAATGAAATCAGCAAATCTATTTCAAGGGTTGCCTAACTTCTGCTCTCCATTCCCTGCAACATGTTCAGAGAGATGCTGACTAACTGTGATGTTGAAATTGATATGCACTGTTGACTGAACTCACACCCCTTGCCTCTGGTTAACAAGACACAGTTCTTTGCAACATGGAAAAACATAAGCTATGTACATGTGTTTGGAAAAGAACAGCAGTTGCTGTGTGGAATCGAAAAATCTGTCCTAAACCACACACACTGTGACACAAAGGCTTCCTGCTATAGAAACACCCCCAGAGAGGCCTGAGAGTGTTCACATACAATCCTACCCTCTCAGAGTTCTGCAAGGAAAGATGCCAGAAGGCACTATTCCAGTCCAGAGACTGAGATAACTTTGTTCTACCTATGAATTATAGGAGTACATCCCAACCTCCAGTCCCCATTTCATTGTCCTCAAAAAACAGTTTGCTCCATCTTTTTGCAAGCCTTAAAATCTCACACATATACATAGCGCTTCTTTCCCTTTAAATCATGTTCCTTATGACAGACGGAGTGAATTTAACCTATATGTCAAAAGATTTTCATGGGAGCTCAGAGACAAAACAATGTGCAGAAAAGCCAGTTTCTAGGTAGACCCGTGTAAGATCTTGAATATCTAGCTCTCAAGCATCTAAATCCTCACTGTAAACCATAGCAAAGTCAAGCTAAGAATAGTCCCCTGATGCTCCAGCATTCCTTATAACTGATTTTCTATATAGATTGCAGAAAAGGGACTAGAGTGTCCTTGTGTTTTTTCCTTGTTAAATAAGATTTAAAGTACTACAACCTCCTGAATATACATAAAATCAGACAAAACCTTCCATGTCTTGAAGAGTGATTAAAGAAAAAAAAATATCTGAAAAGTTGCCTACAAACTACTAAAAGAAAAGGTTGGGGGGGGGGGGGGAAGGAAAGGGAAAAGAAATAGTAGAAAAAGAAGGAAAGAGGAAAGAAATAGGAGAAAAAAAAGAAATGAAAAAAAACAGAAAAATAAGGAAAAGAGTAAAAAGAAAAAAGAAAAAAGAAAGGAACACCATATTTTAAGCTTTAAATTTTGCATTCCTTAAGAATCCTTCTTATTTAAACCAGACTTTGGAAACCTTGCTGTAGTTTCAGACTGTAAAGCAACAATTCGCAATGTTAAAGATATTTCCTTTGGAGTACTAATCCAGAATGTCTTTCTTTTTTTCTTGATTTAAGAATATTTTAATTGGAAAGATTGTATTTTTTTTAGTTCACTTAAGCAAGCAGTTTTCTTCTCAAACATCTAGCTTTCTGTTAGTACTGTTAACTACTTCATCTTCCTTCCTATGCACATACACGTCATGTCTGGAGCAGAGCAAAATAAGAACCATATGTTTCATATAAACAGTTAGATGCTTTGCATATAGATGGTGGTTAGCTGGAACAACTACAAAGGAATAAAACAGAAGGAAACAGTAGGTGGAAGACTCAGCATTTTAGTAAGAAAGCAGGAACATAACCAATTAATCATTAATATGAAAAAAAGTGGACAGCAATAGGAGGAGGAAAAGATTTTGTTAAGCTTTCATTTGAGGTGAGCCTCCCCCAGCCACAGTTTGAGTCTTATTTAAAATACACATCCAGGGCAACACTCTGCCTTGATGGAACCAGTGTCAAATCCTAAAAGCTCATTTTCCAAGGATATAACTAAGAAGAGAATTTGTCCTTTCATCATTCCATAAGTTTGCTGAATTTACTATTTACATTTCAATTGTTCAAAATTAAAACCAACAATGTAAATCAGGATTTTGATCTGGTAAGATGCAGAGTACCTCTACTAAAATAAACAGTGATTCTTAATTTTGTTAAGCAAATGTCAGTAGAGTTACATAGATTTATCATGGTGTAACTCAGATCAAAAGCTAACTTAGTCAAGAGCAGCATTGGAGTGTGTAATGCCAGACTTGTCAAGCTTCATACTGCACACACAAGACATGCATATGGCTCCATCCTGCTTTCTTCAGTGTGGTGCTTCAGTCTCAGGCGACCACACAACAGCTCCTCAGCTTCCCTCCAGCTCCAGGATTCAACATCAGATACGTGCTTTTAGACTGACAGCAAATTATTTGGCAGATGGGATCCTGGATGGGGAAGGAGGGTGGAGCATACTCCATGGCTGGGAGAAGTTGGTGTTGAGGGAGCTCCCACCCTCTGAGTCCTGCAGGTAGGCATCAGCTCCTCAGCTGCAGCTTCACACCGCTGCCTCTTTCCGATGGTGTCCCAAGACCCACATTCCCTTTAAAACCAGAGCACTCCTGTAGGAGCAAACCTGAGCTCTTAATGTTGATAATAAAAACAGTCAAAGAAAATTACTTCAGTGATCTTCATTACAGTGAAATGTTTGCTAAACAGAACCACAGGTAAGATGCCTCCGTAGTAAGAAATCTTGCATTTTCTTAACATTTTATGGAACATTATAGTTCATAACTGTTGACTTTTCCATGGTGATCACCATGGCAATGCAGTGGATAGTCTCTGTGAAATGTATTTTCCTCCTAAAAAGAAAATTAAACACTGAACACAGCTAAACAGCTAAAGCATATCTTTTTTGTCTCCATTAGCAGTCACACCCGGACCGAAAAAATAAGAGACAAATGAAAACCAAAATGTGCTGAGAAGGGCAATCCTGCTACATTACATAAATTTACACAGCAGCTTTTTCAAGGACATTTTGTAATAATGCATAAAAAAGAATGTTACTTTCTGATTTTTTTCAATATCTACTTGATTAGTGAATATCCCATTGTTGATTAAATTACTAAGCAAAATATTGCTTTATAGCTAAACCATATTACATAAAAATAGTTGTCCCTAGTTACAGTCATACTTTTCAGTTTCATTTGCAGAGATAGATTTGCTACTTTGAGATTATTTTCTACAAATGGGAAGGGGGGGGGGGGGGGAAAAGAGAGAGATTAAGGATTTGTCTTGCTCCACGCTACAAAGAGGTTAAGAGCCAGATTCTGCCTCCCTTTTGCCAAGCCTGGGAAGAGTGGGTGCTGGGAAACAGGGCAGGGGTGGAAGCACAGTGAACTTCAGTTACTCTTTTATCTCAATCCGTTTCATCCATTATCTTCATCACCACAAGTGAAATTGTCTTTTAAAGATAATTAGGAAGCAGTTAAGTTTAGAGCAGCCCTGTGGCTGTCCTAAAACAAATGGTTGGAAAAAAGAATGATAGAAAATAGCCTCATTTTTTTTTCCTACATGGAAGCACATGGGACTTAATGAAAAATATACAGAATTAAGACCAGAGAAAGCTGAAAATTTCCCAGCTCCTAGTTCTGTCTGAAACCCTTTCTTTCTCATCCAAACAAAGAGCTACTTCAGAGCTTCATTTAAACTAAAAGCTCTAATGGGAATCTCTACCAGATAAGAGTATAGGTCCTTGGTCTAAAAATCAGGAGTTAGAAATCACTGAAATTCAGCAATGATCTACTTTCCAATTCACAGTCAATACTGTAAAATAGATTGAAAAAAAATGTTTGAAGCTAAATCATAATGAGCCTTTATTGGATCTTCCTGGAAAAAAAATAAATGCAAGTTTTGGGGGAAAACATTGTTCAACTTTTTTCATTTCAGGGCTCTTACCACCCTTGAAGGAAAACTAAAAGGAAAAGCTTCATGATGATGAAAAGATACATGTCATGCAGTCTGCATCTTACTGATGCTAACCTAATTCATCAACGGCCTGCAAAATATGTGCCTTCACAAAACAAAGCAGATGTGCTCTTAATCCTCCTGAACTATGGGATGGGTATCCTCAATCATCCAGGGTGGTTTCTCTGGTGCCCTTATGTCTCTTGGTAGAGGCTGGACAGCGTATTTGTCATGGAATCAGACCTTCACTTGAGATTTATGTACTTTCTAGTCCTTTGATCATATGTCTCATATTTTACCTTAACTGAACCTTCATGGACTTTTGAAGATAATCATTGCTTTCCATTTTTCATCAGAGAGAGCTACTGGCATGAGCAATCCTCCCTCTCCGCAAACACTCCTCTTGAAATGTAGGAAGCTACTTGCACAGCCTACTGAGAGGCAAATAACATACAGTAAGTGCCAGATTCAAGCTTTTTTCAAGTAACAGTTGTTAAATCTTTGCTACTTCTTGTTGATTGGACGCTTGATTAATCTGTCACTGTTCAAATCCAAGAGAGGTGAGAAAACACCTTTAATGCCAAAAACAGAAATAAGACGGGTTTATTATACCTTGTTTATGACCAAGATACCATGGCTTGTGTAACACAGAGAGTGCACAGGGTATGCAGAGGGAAGTCACAGAGCTCTGCCTGGCACTCTCTCCAGCACTGTGTATACAGCAGGCTAAGGCAGTATCAGACCATTTTTGTGACAGAAAAGATGCTTTTGTCAGTTTTCAGTGATTTTGGGTTGGGCTTTTTTTTCCTGTTTCATCAGCTTGCAAATGAGAAAAAGCCATCTTTGTTAATGAATCCAGATGTCCCACCCAAATGTCTGAAAACACCAAAACAGAATACACCTTTCATTGAAACGCATATCATGGTTTAAACCCAGATGGTAACTCACAACCACGCAGCCATTTGCTCACACGCCCACACCCTTTCCTCTCTCTGGGTGAGATGGGGAGTAGAATTGAAAGAATGTAAACCCCACAGGTTGAGATAACAGTTTAATAACTAAAGTATAGTAAAATACTACTACTAGTAGTAATAATAACAATGACAAGGAAATAACAAAGGGAGAGAATATAAAACTAAAAGGGGAAAGGAAAAAAAACCAACAAACCCACAAGTGATGCACAGTACAAACCCATAAGTGATGCACAATACAATTGCTCACCACTCACTGATCGATACCCAGCCCAACCCAAGCAGCAAAAGGTCCCTTCTGGGCAACTGTTCCCACTTTATATACTGGTCAAGATGTGCTGTGGTATGGAATACACCTTTGGCTTTATTAAGGAAGCACAAGACTGGAGAGCAGGTCAATGCAGTCTGCAGAGAACCTCATTACTGTGAAAAAAGTATGAGCTAGGGTCAAATCAACAGTCCTAGCACTTCTATCATCAATTTTCTCCTAGACTAGTGTGCTCTTTATCATTGTCTATTCTTCAGATTCATCAGAACAAGAAAAGAAATACATGCTCAGGTTATTCGGCACTGCAGCAAACCCAGACTGACATTTAACTCTAAGTCCCACCAAAGCCACCACACAGTCATTCAGAAATTCAGAGGTCTATAATGGTTCATTTTCTTGGTACACATAGTGTCCTTGGCAAAACAGTACATGTAACATTCAGTATAGTAACCTCTTACCTTGCCTGAGAACGTGTAGCTTTTGTTTGAATATAATGTCCTTTGCAAGGTATTTAGAAGTGTTATATTGGATTGATCACAGGACAAACACTGTATCATCACACATAAATCCTTTGCTCCTAGGAATAAAAAACCACAGGGCATGTGATTACTCATTAATATCACACGAGACAGGCAGACCTCTGAAATACAGGTCTCTTGCCACCCAGATCCATGCTGTAAGGCCACAGTTCCTACAACTTACTTAACTTTTCCATGGTTCATTCTCCCCAAAAATAAAATGATATGATATAATACTCTTTCATCCATGACATTGATATAACAGGAGTGCTGATATAGCATACAAATATTCATAGCATACTTTGAAAATGCAGCTACTATGTAGGAAAGCAGAAAAAATGTTAATGGTTTACTGCCTGGTTATATAGCACGAACAAATACATGGAATAAAACCACTACAGGCATATTCTGAAGAGGTGGTACCATAGGAGTCTTCCAAAGCCCAGCCCAACCCAACTCAGTATAGACAGTACGATGAACCAGTTCTGTGGCACTCTGCAACTCTACAACTTCTCTGAACTTGACCCTAATGAAGTAGTTTAGATGTTTACCACAGTTTGACAACATTCTTTATGTAGCTAAAATGTCCAGTGATAAAAGACAGTGCTTTATTGTGCTAACTAGAGAAAATGGATTGGTTTGTACCAAACTGGCCTGTGATTCAGGAGATCTGGATCCAGCTGCCAGCTCTACCACAGGTTCCCAAAGGACCTGGAGCTAGTCAAGTGTCTTTCCATTCCTCAGCTCCCCATATGTAGCTAGTTCAGCAGAAAAGTTGCTGGAATTGACAAAGGAATTACCAGATAAAATTTAACAGTAGGTAATTTAGATTGTATATGATTATCAGGGCATAAGTGATGTAAGATCTATGGCTCTATCATCCAAAGTCTACGCATCTGTTCAGTTTTGCAAAGTTGAACATTTCAGCTGGATCTATTTAACATTTTTTAAGCAGACAACTTTTTCTCTCACTTAGCTGCCAATGTTTTGTAATTAGAAAACATTTTATTCTCAAAGCTTTGTCATGCTTTCATTGCCATGTTTTCACAAACTAACAGAGGAGATAAATGAAGGCTCAGCTGTCTGGTTTAGGAAAAAAAAATGCAGTTAAAAACTTCTTAAGAACTAGGCAGAGAAACAGCAAGACAGATCTAATAGTTACTTTCACGAAGTGGTCTTGAAGGATAAATATATATAAGGAAAAGAAAAAAAAAAGTTCTCTTTTCCCTCAACTGGTTCGTTTTATGAAATAACAATGCTCCATTCTTCTCATCCCCTTTAGATTCCATATATAACCTTCCAAGTCAATTACATGGTACAGACAATGTCAAGGAAACATAATCTTATAGTTTATGCGTAAGCCATGATGAATATGACAACTCCAGTGAAGTTATAAAATCATTTAATAGTCATTAAAAACAAAATTTAAGTTGCATTTTTTAATGAGTTGCCAGAAATTACAGTAAAGCATGTTTTCACCCAAACAACATTTCTGGTTAGCCATATATTAAATATACTGTCACACTTTTAACTTAGGTACTCACTGGATTTTGTAATTCAGCATTGGAGTTCAGACTGAAATTTAGTGTTGCACTTTCCCCATCTAGCTGCAAACAGCAGGAAAGCCAGTTAAAGACTAAGAACTATCCTTATAAAAAGGAGTACAAATCTGATTCAACTAAAAGACAGAATTTACTTTCTTCTTTTTTTTTTTTTACAGAAATAAAGTTCAAGATGTGAGTTGTGATCTTTCAGTATTGATTGATAACCCATTTAGAGCATATTCTCTTTTACTTCACTAATCCAGCTGTGATGCTCCTGTGTTTTACAGAAAAGCTATGTCAGAAAAGTGTTCTTAAAGGTGTGCAGTCAAACACTGAGCAGTTGAGAAATGTAAAAACTAAAATTCTCTAGCGAACTTAATTCAGCTTTTTAATACCTGTGCACTATGTTTCAGACTTTTATCTATGCAATCACACACTATCGTCCCCTATGGAAAACCAAATCAAATACAGATCAACAACCTGTTCATCTCAATTCTCATCTGCTTACACAGCAACACGCCCCATGTCCTCTGTGTGTCTCCTTGAGAACCGCATAGTCCTTGCCCCTAGCACACAGAAGAAGGCTCCTTGGCCCATTTCAGTAAGACTTTTATTTCCAGAAAATGTTTCTTGCTAAGAAAGAATTCAAGAGAGCTGCTCTTTCCTTTCCCTTCTCCCATTTTTTCTCACTGTCACCCAAAGGGAATGAAATAAAACACAGCAAGGAGAAAGGACCACAGAGCACAGAGCAGCATGCTTAGGATGCCTGCAGGAACAGGTCTTGACATGTACAAGGGGCTCAAGAGTAATGGGCATGCTGGCAGTAAGCCAGAGGACAAAACAACTGTGTTTGTACAAACTGGTTATATATTTACTTCTGTTTAGTAAAATGTTATAAATGGTTTGCTGTGCTTTTGTAGCACATTATTTGTCATTTATAGATGGTATAAAAAATAAATCATCCACAGTGAAACAAAATATAGGGAGGGTGGGCAGGGGGAGCAGGGAAGACCCCTACAAGTGCATGGACAGTTCTCTAGCAGAGCTATTCTCTTCCTTATCTCAAAATTAGGAGGGGAACACAAGATGTTCCAGTAACACTAGACAGATTTAATATTTTAGAAATCATCTCAGCCAGTCATAAAGTGCATAAGCCAATAAATAATAATTTCATAGAATGCAGAATGGTTTGGGTTGGAAGGGTCATTAAAGATCATCCAGTTCTAACCCCCTGCCATACGCAGGGACACCTTCCACTAGACCAGGTTGTCCAAAGCCCAGTCCAACTTGGCCTTGAACAGTGCCAGGGACGGGGCAGCCACAGCTTCTCTGGCAACCTGTGCCAGTGTCTCACCACCCTCACAGTAAAAAATTTATTCCTCATAACTAATCTAAATCTCCCCTCTGTCAGCCATTCCCCTTCTCCTGTGACTACACGCCCTTGTAAAAAGTCCCTCTCCAGGTTTCTTGTAGTCCCCTTTAAAGTACTGGAAAGCTGCTCTAAGGTGTCCATGAAGCCTTCTCTTCTCCTGGATGAACAACCCCAGCTCTCTCAGCCTGACCATCTGTTGAGCAAATTATGAAGTTTGCAACCAGCTTTAACCAAATTCTTTTGTATTTGTCTAATGCAATCATACTTACACTTACTATTAGTAAGTGTAAAAGACAGGATGTGGGCTGGCAGCGTTATAGAAAAACCTACACAAATTTGATAGAAATCCAAGTGTCGTTGTACAGTTACATATTGGAACCAGAACCCAGAGCTTCACTAAGCTATGCACATCACTAGATACTGTAATTAAAATATAATAAAGGGAAAAAGGTGCCTTTTCATTCCTTCATCCTGTCAAGCTATGTTGAGTCATGACAACGGAAAGCTTCATCAGGACTGACAAGAGAAGTCTAAGGAATCTGCTCCAATAACCTTTTATGTTACTACAGTTCTGAAGTCTCTCTCATTATTTAGCCCTCAGCCTAAGACAACTCAAAGTAAAGCAACTTGTCACATCAGTGTCATTCAAGTTAGCAGAATAAATTCCAAAGACCTGTTTTCTACAGAAAGATTTCAGTTAAGAAACTGTAAATATCTAGCTTCAAATCATAATTTATTAAATAAAAATTAACAATACTGTAAGTATTTCTTTGATACATAAAAGATTAGCTTCTGTGAAAAAACAGAGGTAACTTAATGGACCGCTCCTATCAAAAAGCACTGATTTATTTTAAAACTTTTTCCTGTAAATAAAAGAGGCCTAAATTTAAGATGGACCCAGCAGTTAACCCGGAGCTTCATGCCACTGTGCTTTCAAGAAAGCAACCAATCAGGAAGCAAAATGACTTTAGGGAATCCATTCAGAAACTTGATGGTAGAAAAAACAGTTTGTTGACAGTGAGAAAAAGCAGAGACATACTGTAGAAACCACATCTCAAGAAATTCCCTTAAATATGACAGTGGGTGTACTCTGATGGTATACACAAGTGAGGGAGAGCAGAGAAGTGGGAAATCAGGGAAGAAGATTAAGAGTATAAACCAGTAACCTGCAATGAGTTCCACATAGAGCCTGAAGAGTGAATAGAACACCCACTGCTGTTCTCATTTGGGAAAGTTTCACCTATAAGAAGAATAAAGAGCTCACAATTTTATTATTTTTTCTTTTTTAATCTGCAATTAGTTTCTTTGTTAATAGTGGTGGTTGCAATACTGAGCCATATTGGCTTACTTACGCATACTGGGCCCTGAAAGTCAGCTGAGCAGGTCCTGTATCAGGAGTGAATTTGTACTGTTGCTAATGAACAGGTGTCTGTGGCAGCCTCACTTCCCCTTGTGTGTGAAAATCCCAGAAGACCGTACTCTTTCAATACTGATGATTTCTGCTTCAAACCAGTCCTGAAATATCCTTCTTCTACAATCCCTGTGCTAAACAATTCAATAGTGAACCCTGTATTTTCTCTTTTAAATGTGGATTTCAGAAGCTTAACATGAAAATGGAACTCAACAAGAATCGTATCTTTTATATACCTTTATTAGCTCCCCATCCTATTCTCCCTATTATTGCTTGTTTCCATAACATACTGAGTCATACCGAGTCAACTCAGGTTCCAAATTCTTTGGGACAGTGCTCCCATTTTTGTGAAATACCTGCTCTGTTCTAGGAAGTTGTACTAAAAATCGTATGAGTCTGTCTAACAAAGCACACACCCAATCCTCTCAGCTAAAGGTGCCATTCCTCCCTGGGAAGCCACGCAGACCTATACAACTTGATTAGATTTGTGAGCAGTGAGCTCCAAGAAGGTAAAATAATAGTCTGCAGCTTCTTTTACAGCTATAATAGAATTCCAGCTGGTGGCAATTCTCCTCCTGTTCCGGGTTTCTTCCAAGTGAAACAACATTTTTTTAAACAAATAACTTTAAGGGAGCATATGACATACACAAAAATAAATGTCTAAGGCATCAAAAGCTTAAGGCAACTTTTATTTTGACTGCCAAAGAAAGTTTTCAAATTTCTTTCTGGCTTTGCATACAAAAGAGCCATTGTGAGGCTTTTAGCGGCATTTTCTCTGTCCCCCTTTATCTCAGAAAACTAGCATTAATTATTAAAAGTATCTTTTAAAGACCATAAACATAGGATTTGCATGCCAATGTTTCAGCTCTATTAACATGAAACATTTTGAATTCTTTTTGCCCTCAAGACTTTTAGTCATCTGTGACAGAAGTCACTAACTAAAGCCTTTTGTTTGTTTTGCCCTGGCTCCCAGTACCTCTGCTAATCTAGAACCCTTTTAACGCATTCTTCTGGACAGCAATTTGCAGGCAAGCTCCTCAAGGGAAGTGAGATCTGGATCTCCCCTGCTGTTGCAACTGCTTTTTAAAGGACCTCTCTCAGATACAGAAGTTCTATCTTATCTTAAACTAGGCTCTTATTCTTTTCTATGATTATTCTAAGGTTTATTTGTAAGTAGTAAGTTCTCAGTTGGCATACTGTATCTGGCTCTCTTCTCAAATTTTCTCTTAATTACAGCCTGTGTCAGGGAGAAGCTGACTGTGTGTTCATTTGACTGGAAATCAGGGATATTGCCTTCTACAGGAATTCTACTCTCAACATCTTACAGCAAAAGCTATGTGCTCAGCAAGTCTATTATTTGGTGACATGGAGATGTGTTGCTTTCTGGCAAACTACCAAGTCATTTCTTATTTATTTTATTACTCTTTCTAATGTGGGGAGGGGGAATAAAAATGAAATTAGAATTTCCCTTCTGAAGGAGTTATTTAATTACCATTCATGCTTCTCTTTGCAGTAAATTGGATCTTTCTGAATGGCTAAACCTATATCCAGGATCTTCGGGTAGCAGAGGGGATTTCTACTGCTATACTCTTCAACAGCCTCCTACAAAACACATAGAACTCTGGTAGGATACTGAGGTCACTCTCATCTCTCAATTTAACACCACCTTTATAATTTCTATATTCTAGCACAGAGCAGGATTCTCATTTCTGTTGAGAAAAATTTCTTTGTACGGAAACTTCTAAAAGTCCATATGGACTACAAATTCTAATGCTATTAGCACTTTGGGAGCTCTGTGCCAACTCTTACCTTTCTCTCAGTTCCAGCTCCAAAGCTATTTTTCAGAGAAAGACACAATGGCTGATCAAAACCAAATGGGTACCTATGTTGTGTCTTTTTCCAGGAATTATGTAATCCTTCATATTTCAACATATTTGTATTTTATATATGATTCTTGAAAAACCCATCCACTGGGCAGCTTATATTCTGTGTGACTTGGGTGATTTGCTTTATGTCATCTGTTCTCTAACACCCAGAGATACCTTTTCTGCAAAACCATCTTTTACCAATAACTAACAATGTGGTTTTGTTTATTTAGAACTGCCATATATGCACAAGGACTATGAAGATGCATAATAAAGTTCATGGAACCTCCTCAGTGGTACTCAGTCAAACACAACTGCAAAAAAACATCTCTCATATTTTTTAGTTTTTGATGCAACAGGCTGGGAAGAACTCTATTTTTATTGACTTCTATATAGATTTTTACAAAGGACCTCAAACCTCAAACATGTCTGCTAGCAAAGGTCTAGAACATATGAAGCAGTTTGGCAACTCTTAGAATTTAGCAAGAATTACTGTCTTGCAAGCCAGTTATGTCAGTTCTCCTAGAGAGTATTTGGTTACTTATCTTTCACAGTAAGAAACACCTCTGTCAAATAGTACATGGAGCTGACAGAAGTTTGGCTGATGAACTTCCTTTACAACTCCAGAAAAAAAATCAGTGCTATACCTAACTCTTTTCAAGCTGTTTGCTATAAGAAAGGAAATATTTTTAAAAGAATATATTGCGTAGATGAAACATAGCACTTTGCCATTGTCATGTGTAGGCTTTTGCTCTGAATTATCTCCAAGTCCAGATGTTTTCTTCAAAACCCTTTGCTTCAGAAGCCATAGAAAATTTCCCTCTTAAATTTATTCTCTGTAGTAAAGGAACACTGCCACCTACCAGCTCTGGCTGGCTGGTTTTGACCTTTCTGGCTGTAATATAGGCAAAGTATTCTGCAATAAAATTGTGTTTTAATTGTGTTTTAATTCTTCATGATTCTGAGACAAAGTGGGCTTAACAATCTGGACCTATATAGATCATTCTCATGATTTATCTTGTGTGTTCTTTAACACCCATATAATTCCTACTCTGTTGCCTCTTTCTCCCATATCACAGCATGTTTTCCTTGGGTAGACCAGCAACATACTGCCATTCTTCGTTCCAGTCCTTAAAATAGATGTCATCCTAGTAATACTGAAGAGTTTATATCTGTGCTATCTATAGTCACATAGGGTAGAGAAGACAGTAAGGAAAGATGTTTCTACATTTGGCTTTCAGAATAATTTTTATTTTTCAGAGGAGGTGGGGTTATTCCCCTGAGAAAGTTCCATAATGATAAAATTATATAATAAAATATAGTAGGATAAACCATTCAGGGGCTAGCATCCACCATTTTCTAGCTCTGATAGAAATTAAGAGAATTTCACTAGAAAGAAAAACCTAAAAGCTTTACCAATCCAAAGTTAGATTGGGTTGCACAGGGCTCTGCCTAGCCAGATAATGAAAATCTGCAGAGAATAATATCACAGCTTCTCTGAGCAGTTGTAATGCTTAGCCATTATCCCTCTTCATGTCTAATAAGAAATTCTCTTGTTGGCTTCTATCCTTTCACTGTCTATCTCAGAGGAGACTCTGGCTCCATGTTCATCTGACCCCTATTTAGGGAGTAGTTAGGCTCCCCATCATTCTGTCTTTCCTTCTCCAGGCTAAACAAATGCAGTTCCCTTATCATCTCCTCATTTGTCAGATGCTCCAGCTCCCTGAATGTCTCAGTGGTCCTACATTGAATTCTCCCTTTTATCAACATCTCAACTTCACTCATAGTCTCAAAACACAGCCATATTACCAGTCAAGTGCTCATTTTTGTCTTATTACAAGAAAGATACTGAGGTGCTGGAGCAGGTCCAAGGAAGGGCAAAGAAGCTCGTGAAGTGTCTAGAGCACAAGTCTTACAAGAGGTGGATAAGGGAACTGAGGTTGTTTAGCCTGCAGAAGAGAAGGCTTGGGGGGACCTACTGCTCTCTACAGCTACTTTAAAGGAGGTTGTAGTGAGATGGTTATCAGTCTCTTCTAAATAACATGTGACAGAACAAGAGGAAATGGCCTCAGGTGGAGCCAAGGAGATTAGGTATTAGGAAAAAAAAACTTCACCGAAAGAGTTGTCAAGCACTGGAACAAGGTTCCCAGGGAAATGGTTGAGGCACCATCCCTGGAAGCATTTAAAAGACATGTAGATGTGGTGCTTAGTGACGCAGTCTAAAGGTGGATTGGTGGTGGTGGGTTTTTTTTCATTTAAGAGCTACTATTGCTGTATTTTGCCTTCATAAAATTTCTGCTTTCACATACACACTAATAACAGAGAAGTTAGGATTTTTTATTTTGTCCTCTTTATTTCTTAAATAAAGAAGAAAATGTATATTCCTTAATGAAAGTTTTGGGCTGGGGTGGAACTTGCCATTATTTGTAATTTATCATTTAATTAAAATATAACTTCTAACAACTAAGCCATCTTTCAAACATATCTCCAATTATTGTCCTAGTGATTTATTATATTAATTCTCTCCCATTGGTAAAAAGGAAGTAATTGCTGTTCTACTCTAGCATGTTTCATTCCAATTTTTACTCCCTATAAATGTGTTACAGTTCTTCTGTTGGCAGTGAGAGAAACTCTCTATAAAAGCAGCATTTACTGCAGTTTCTCTCAGAGCCAAGGAATACATATGCAGCTTGACATTTTGGAGTATCTGTTTTCAAGTACTGATCTACAGTAGTTATTACAGCTATTGCTCTTACTGTTTTACACTGCCTTAAAAGTGAAGCTTATGCTGACTTTTCTTGGTAACTTTTATGTTACCATAAAGTAAAAAAAACGGCTTTGCATAAAAATAAATGTTGATATGGACAAAAAGTCTTCATGCAGTCACCACAGGTTTCCAGGATCTTCACTTTTTTAGTTACTGGAAAACAAAACTGAGAAATAAAATCAGTCTCTTTAAATTACTGGAGGTCCTCCTTAATTTCATTATGCACCAACTGCAAACATAGATTACCTTCAATTTTAGAAACAAAAGATTTATTCATTTCTGAGGGATGTGCATCTGTTTTCTCATATCTCACCTGTCTTCTTAAACAGTAACAGCTAGACAATAAAAAACAAAAAAAAAAAACCAAAACATTTGCGCACTCTAATTTCTTGTTGTAAAGAAGGGCCAACCTTCTAATCATAACATCTTCTGAACTAAATTTAAGGCAAAAACGAATCTCAAGTTCTTGCTAAAAGACAAACACAACCTGCCTCAACATTTCTTCTTTACAGGAGTTATGATCAAGCCTTCCAGGTAACCCTACTCCCCCGAGGCATTCACAACAAGAGGAAATAGAAAGAAAAATAACGACTTTCTTGTTAACTAGAAATTTAAATTATATCTAGAAAGACTAAGTATTCAGTATCAAAAGTAAACTGAAAAACCTGTATGCACGCAAGTTACTGGATTAGATTTTGTCTAGATTTCTGAACAAAGACATGCTTTTAGACTACGTGCCGTAGTCTGTAAAAAGGAGAAAACGACTTACTTTTACTTACCCCTTTTTTATACTTCAGGGGCATCATGTTACTTTTTTTGTTTGTAATAGGGACCTTCTTAAAGTATTTAACAGACTAGTCTGATCTCCCATAAAGACCGTAGTCTTTAATGTATCTGCCCCCAAGACACTGGGGCAACAGACGCATCTTCTTACACCTCTTTCATTCGTTCATTCCAGTCTGTGCCATTACTGATTCTATTCAAATCCTTAGCAAAGCACAACTAATACACCTCCAGAGGTCCTACACCTTCACAACTAACATGTCAAGCATCAGAACTCTCTCATAACTGCAGAGAATTCCAGTACTGATATCAGAACATTTCCTTACAGCTGTTTATTGGGGGGAGAATGGGACTTTTTCAAAGCAATATAGAAAAGCCCCATTTTAAAGCTTTTTTTTAGTTACAAAATCTGCTCAAGGAATTCTCACACAGTAAGTTCTCTACTCATAAATAACATCTATAATTAATTAGCATGCAATGTTTCCATTTTAGCTTCAAATCTCCTTTTAACTAGAGCAAGATTGCCATTGTTATAAATTTAAGTTATAATAAAGTTCTCGAGTTCTTTGATCCAGCTGCTTAATGTACTTTTACATAGAATATAAGTTTATCATTATATATTTAATGTAGATTTATGGCTGTATGAGATTAACTATTTTATCATTGAAGTTTTTGGATGAAACAAAAAAGAGCTTGCAGATAGAGAATAAGTCTATCCACATGTCTTCCAGTACAATCAATAGATGGTAGTTTCTCCTTGATGCCAGTAAGACTCTTTCAATGTGCTCATTAGATAAGTTTCAAATAGCAGCCACACAACCAGGGATAGCAGTTGTAATTTTCTCTCTTTGAAAGATATCTAGAGAAACTGAGTGCTGTTACTTTCTGGTCCACAGGAGGACAAAGACATTTCTAGAACTGGTCTTTAAAAAGCAATTTGATTTTCACTGCATACAGGCAACTTCATAAAGTTGGTATGTAATGTACTGGTTCTACTCTGTTTCAAAATACTTACGGTGTTCTGTTCAATTTGCCACAAATATTTTTAGACATCAACTCAAGAAAGCAAAAGATGGTATTCTTTTCTGCACATTACTGTTACTATGAAAATGAAGAAAGGACTCTGGGCAGCTTGCCAGTATCCTTTCAATTTTCACAACACCATGATAACATTTTTCCCAATGTTTTTCAAGAAACTCATAGAATGACCCACAGCTAATGTTCGGTGATGACAGTAATGAGCAGATTGCTAGCTCATCTGGTCTTCAGAAATTGCTTCAGGCCCTGCTTGTGAACAATCTCCCAGGAACACCCTGTTGCCTTACTATTTCGACATCCACTCACACACATGCCACATTGCTCTTCATTGACTCTGCACCACCACTACTTTACTATTTTCTTTCTGAAGCCACAGAAAGCACCACTCTGAATACAACCCCCACTGAAAATCCAATAGATAGAAATCATTTGTATTAGAGAAGCAAAGTGTTCTTCATATGTACCAAACATTTGACTACCTTGGGATTCAGAAGCTGTATTTACTCCTACTGCTCCTCTTGCATGGTTCTTCATCTGGAAGCAAGGAAAAAGAAAAACCATACAGTACAGCCAAGTTGAATGTATGTTTTCTACAGCATTCTCATTTGGTGACAACAGAGGTTTTGTCAGTAAAAGTGGTATATTGGAACACCAAATTCTGGTACACAATACCTTTGTTTCATGGTTACAAAGAAATTATGTATTTTAGTTTGTAACTCTTACTATTGATAAATTAAAAATTTCCTGAGCTGTAAAAAGCACACTTTTTGGGGTCCCTTTTCACTGTTTTGAAAGAATTTTTATTGTAGAATTTGCTATTTAAACATAATGTGTAATTTCTTGGGCTTTTAACTAAAGTTGGCTGTTTAAAAATCACGTTTTTTAATTTTCCAACATGGTCACACAACTCAGGAAATGATGTCACACTCCTAGTGCCAGAAATCAGGTTGGAAGTCCTAAATCTCAGCACACTTTCTCAGCCAGTGACACAAGCAGCCTGCTGAAGTGAATGAAACCTTTGTCTCCAACCAGGATCTTTCATGGGGTTTTTTTAAGAACTCTACAAAGCCTAGCTCCTGAATATGCTCACAAAGTAAGCTTGAAAAGATAAAAATCTCTAAAGTGACAAAATAGGTTTCAGAATAGGATTCAGACCTCTCAGGATTAACTGCTGACAACATCCCTGTGTTTTAAGTAGCAACTTATTTTTACTTAAAAACCAACCAACAAACAAAAACCGTACACACATATGCACACACAAAAAAAGCCAACACAAAAAAAAACCCCACAGAACACTATTTAAAATCTGATCCCTTATTTTAAAACAATTAACAACAAATATGCTGATTCCAAACAGCAAATATGCCATGCAGTAAGTAATACGAACAGGAACACTGACAGACTGCTTCTTTCCCTAAGTCATATCAACAATTCAGGAAACACTTCAGCTGACGATTAACAAATCACAGCACAGTAATGTAAATGTAGCCACCTATATATGATTATAATTAATGGAGAGAAAAATTAGAGTCCAATCCAGGTGACTATCCAGTAGATGTTTAGGGAAAGCTGTTCACTCTCCAGTATCTACTCATGTTTTTGCAAGGAACTCTTGCAGCATGAGATGGGGAGAGACCAAAAGCTATGATGCCACCAAAGCAGTACCCGAGGCCATCTGTAAAAAAACCCACCAAGACATCTTTCATTTCTTCTACAAGTCTTCCCCCATTACCAAAATTGTATCAAGCTGGGTTCAATTCAAACAGCTATAAATAATGTTTAGGACACTGAGTCTTCACACTGTTATGCCAGCTAACTGAATTCAGACTAAAAAGCCCTAACAGTCCAGTGATAACCCTTCAAGTGCGTGAAACAACTTTCAGCAGCAGACCCATACATACATCAATCCTTGTCTATCCACTACTGAAAATAAATCATTCACAACACCCAGACAACACTGCATAAATCACTGATGAAAGTCGCCATGATTTTTTAATCAACAGTGCAGGCTACTTGTGTTTGTAAGCTCTTAGCACGTTTCAGTGAAGTTTCCCAGCAATACAGTTTCCGTGTTTACAGAGCTGAATTTGTGGCACTGCAAGAACATGAAGTGCCACACATCAACTCCAGCTCTACAGCAGCTGAAGAGCCTATGGGGAGCCACTTCAGATCTTAGACATTGCCATTTCCTGAAACATACAAAGAACACAAGGTCACGCAATATCCTGGACCAACATGATTAATACTCCTTTAGCAAATAAAAATCAAGTGCTGGCACTCTTTTGGTCTCTCCTTTCGTCCCTAAAGCCCTGCACAGAAGTTTATTAGTTAAGAAATATTGCATAATTCTCTACACCAGGAACATTTTATTTTTTTTCTATCTTGTCATCAAAGTTACAACCCCTATTCATCTAAATATCAGCCACGCTTCTGTAGAACTTGCAGTTTATGCCCAAGTCAAATGAGTGGAAAAACATCAAAGGTCCTTTCATGGAGATCAGTGAAAGAAGTGGTTTCCCAAACAACTAGTTGTCTTTCTCCTCTCCTTAAAAAGCATCCCAGGCTTTGATTACCTGTGTCAATGGTACTTTCCTTACATTGAGCTATACCCCAAACAGGGAAAAACAATACAGGTTGTCCCTGGGTAATCACAAATCGGCCATTTCCAGCACCACTTGGACACAAAGTGGCACAGCAGCCGCAGTACAGTTCTGCTCACCTATCACAAAAATTCACCACTGCTCCCTGTCAACCAAGAGAATCTAGGACACAAAGTACACAATTACAAGGGTAAATATTTATTCAAGCGCATAGGGCGTCCCAGACAAACTGGAGCACTCCAAATGTCGTTTTACACAGAGTTCTTATACCCTTCAAGTGTTCAGGTACAAAACACAAATAGATTGATCACTAACACCCACACTACTGATTACTAATCATACTAAAACTTAGTCATGCAATTACATTTTTGCAGCATTCTTGCTGCTTGTCTATGTATCCAGATGTCCCTGGGGTCAGTCTTGATATAGTTACTTATCTATGATACCAGACCACACTAAGAGGGTTTCAAAGACATGTCAGAGGGGCTAGGATACTGCCATTATCTTGGTTATGCAGGTGTACCCTTTATCCTTAATGGACAGCTTTAAGCTTCCAAGAAGCAAAGGCCCTATTTTCAGGGCCAGGTTGTTCTTTAGTTTGTTTTACTTCAGTGTAAACAATACTAAAGCATCCAGTAAAATTCCACTACATGATTACATTACAGTGTATAATCTGAATATACAAATTAACAAAGTTAATATTCTATCACACTGTAAAGACCAATTGATACAGTCATTAGGGAAGGGAACATTTGTAACACCTCCCAAAGGGCTGCAGCTTCAGGCAAGCAGTGGGAAGACACCTGGGCTCACTGCCATCCTTTCTTACACAGGCAACAGCAGATTGTCTCATTTCTACTTTTAACTTGTGCTTGTAACCTCTTTGCTAGGTTAAACTGTCCTGCAGAAACATCCCACGCCTTTACGCCAGCCTTTGTCAAATCCCACCGGCAACGTATTTTCACCTCACCGACTACAAACAAATGACCAGAAATCACGGGGCTGCTTTCACCTTGCTCTATACAGCCTCTGCATTCAAACTACAATACGGCCACCGGTGCGAGAAGCCGGCAGTGGAAACCGGCCCTTCCCCTCAGGCCGCAGCCCCTGGAGGCAGCCAGAAACCGCCATTACACCAGCCCAGCTTTGTTTCCAGTGCTGCCGCCTTGCAGAGCTCTTTTACTTACCACTTTATTTGTAATTGAGCCATTTGCCAGGAGATGGCAGCATAAGATAAAATATCCGTAAATTTTGGTCCCAGCTGTTACTCTGAAAAGTGGTGTCCCCGGCATGGAAATGCGGGCTTCCTAGGTAGCCTTTTACAGTAAGATCTCGATTTACAGAAGTAAGCGGTGGGCTACAAACCGCTTCTACTTACCTTACTTTTTAAACGACAAGGTTGATAGCAGCAGGTAGAAACCAATTTGTTTAAAGCGTGTTCAGGTCTGGTGACAGCAAAAGCTGCAGTCACACAAGGGAGCATGAGCCAGGATCCCAGGCCAGCCATCACTTTTCCCAGTTGAACTTTGGGAGGTTCTTGCTAGCACACTCTTCCATCCTGCAGAGTGACTCTCCCTTCCAAAGTGTCCACTTCCCGATGCAGTCTGATATTGCTGGAAGCCTTGGTTAGGGTACACTTGGTCACATCTTCCAGATCATTTACAGAGTATTAAACAGCATTGGGCCCAATATCAATCCGCTAGTGACAGACTGCCACTTTGAAAAGGAGCCACCTTTTCACCACCAGCTCCTGGGGGCAGCTGCTAAGCCAGACCCCAACTCACAGAACAGACCACTTATCCAGACTACATATACCAGTTTCTTGAGGAGGAGATGTGGGAAACCATATGGACAATGTCCATCACTCTCCCCACACCAAGTGAGCAGGTCACTTTGTCATAGAAGGTGATCAGGTTTGCCAAGTACAATTTGCCCCTACTGAATCCATGCTGGCTTTTCCCAATCACACTTTTCATTTGACTTGTGATAGCCCCCAGGAGGATTTGCTCCATAACCTTCCCAGGGACTGAAGTCTCAGACACCACTGGAAATTCTGGAATTTCTAAAATAAAAAGATATGGGGAATGCTGATCTGCCAGGTCAACAGTCTGGATAAATTTAAAAGCAGCATGTTCATAACTGATAAACTGGTATTCTGCTGAAACATTGTGCTGTAAATTCTTCCACATTCTAAATGGAGTTCCATGAATAACACTTGACCAGAACAGCAAGAAAATAACTAACTTTTATACCTTCATATGCAGTAGGCAGAAGAGAATCATACACTGAGCCTTTATGTAAACTTGGATAATCTGACCAGTTACAAAGAAGTGTGACCTATAATAGCTCTATATACATCTGACACAAATCTATCAGATTTATGGCATAAATATATCTGATTTATGGTATGAATTATTTTTTTTGTGCTTTCCTCAAATATCAAATGCCAATTTGATGCTTCTGGGTTAATTAATTAGTTGTAGTAGTTGCAAGATCACTTATATTACTTTTCTCAATATATTATGCTTGCAGAATAAATAATTCATCTCACAAAACTTGGCTGAAGAGTCTTGCCTCTTCCTAGCCACAGTATTTACATCAAGGCAACAAACAAGCACCACAGTATTTGTCTTACTTAATTAAATGATGAGGAATAGACTCAAGTATACCTAAAAAAAGATACATGGAGCTTACAATTTGTCAAACTGTAAGCTATACAACTCTGGGATTCAGAAAACAAAGACACACATCTCCAGGAGGTATGTGTTATTGTACTAGCACCAGAGGTCTATGCTTTACAGCTTTGAGTTATCTTACTGTCTTTTCAGCAAAAGATAAATTTTTGGTTTTGGAAATAAGAAATACACTTTTGTGTGCTGGACTTGAGTGTGTGTGACTGAAGCATGTTAGTAAGCCCACATTTATTCATGTATTAGTGAATGCCTGGATCACGTATTTGGGTGGAATATTTTAATGCCTGATTTCTTCTGTCACCGGTTATAACAAAACTCAACAAAACCTATTTCAATTTCGGAAAAAAAATGCATGCTGACTAGTGACAGAAAGCAGATGTTTGGTGGGACACTGCTAGCAATGGTTTATATAAATTTGTCTAACTTGATAGCTGCAGGTATAGGTTAAAAATTACACTTTTTGGTAACTGTTTCCCCTTGGGACATTCTATTTTCATCTTCAGTATGCATGCTTAATGAAAGCTTCATAGGTTTTGGTCCTTTTTTCATTTAAAAAAACATACAAGATTATAGAAATGTTAGGTGTTACATGGGACCTTGATTGTATATATATTCATCAGTTGCCCCATTAATATTTTTTTCATACAACCATGCTTTTCCATTCATTCTTAAAAGACAACAAAATGAAACAAAAAAACCACAGCAAGCTCTTTAAATCATGTTTTCCTTATATCTCTAGCTCACCTACTTAACTACCAAGCCTTACTGTTTATTCTGTAACGGCATTTGTTGTGCCCTGCTTTGAAGAAGAGAACATCTGTCTGTTTCTAAAACATAGTTCATAAACTGACATAAACAATATACCTCAAAAAATCCCTGAGGTGAAAGTGACTGGAGTCTTAAAAAATGTTTTTATAACATGTTGTCAGACCATGTAAATATAATACGCCAGGTTCTACCTGAAATTTGAGTTGATTTGCACTTGCTAACAGCAAATTAATTTGATTTGGTAATCCTCCCTCAGCAGTACCTACAAAGGGTCCCTGAATGATGAACTTCCCACATTTTACCTAAACCACCTGCCTGCTGCAACCATGCCAACAAAGCAGCACTCGGGGAAACTGCAGCACAAAGCAATGCTCAGTGCAGCTGCAGGGCAGAAGGCAAGGACAGAGCTGGCACAGCACTGGGGCAAAGGCAGAGGTAAATTTGTCAGGTAATATTTGTTTTTTACAAACTGGTTCAGGGAATCTTTCATGGTTCATGTAGGTGTCTTCTATTCTAATACATATTTTTTGTTGAAGGACATAAATTATTGTTGGACGTTCGCATTATCTAAGTGGTATTGCTGATAGTTATGACACCTGAGAACACACAATATCTGAGCTCCTTAGCTGTTGGAAGAGGTTGTATCACCAATTTAGGCCTGTGATATTTTGGAATTTTTGCATCTTACTTATACATACAATTTACCAGCAGCACATTATGATCTGACATCTCACTTCAGTGGACTAGGTCAGAAATTGGATTTTATAAATAGAACTTCATGACTTTATCACACGTGATCTTTAGGACCCATCTTTTGGCTTTGCAGTCTACTAAAGTGCCACAGCGAGAGTCACCAGGCATATCTCCAGTGAACAGTGAAGAAAGGAAACAGAAGTGGTAGGAAGAAGGTAGAGTTTCATTGTTAGAGAAAATGCTGTAAGTGAAGAGGACTTTGTTCTTATTTGCAGACAAACACAACTAAAAACTACGTCTGATAGTCAAAGCTGGTTCAGTGCAGTTTTGTATGAACATTTCCAATAATCAATACATTGGTATATAAAAATAAGCCAAAACACCAGTCATTCCTAATTTGGAGAATGTCCGATCTATACTCTTTACCTTGTTAATCTGGTTCACTTCACATATGCTGCTATTGAAAGCAGTTTACCCATATTTAGCTTATTTGAATTCAATGAGTGTTAGAAAGTTAAGCAATTTTTAAAGCAGCTGTTAGCCTGGCTCTTGTACACTGTCTCACATTCTTAGGCAAATGAATGTTACTGGCCAATTCTGAGCATTAAGAAAGCAAGATTAAAGCCTTTCTGTAACTGGTAGTTTACTTGACTAACCAAGTTGTGAATTCCACTCAGCTCGGCCTGCAAAAATTATAAAATGGGAATTTAAATAGCTTAAGTAGGAAATCATACTGTAGGATTTTTATTTTTTTTTCTTTGACTCCTAGGAGAAAAAGTCCTATTTTTCTAACACTGAGAGAATATGGACATATTATTCCCTGGGATATTTTATCCAGTAGTAATTTCCACAGTGCTCTATTATAGTTTGTCAGTCTGATTTTCATTATGTTCTTTGTCATGAATTAGGTGTTTAACTAAAATCCATTAGAATTACATGGATATAAGTCTGTGAGAGGTAAATTAGGCCCATTGATTCTTATCATTAACTCAAGAACCCATTTAATTATGGGATTTGGGAAGTCTGTAATTATCTTTTAAATGGGAAATTTACTGATTAAGAAATTAGTGTCACAGTGTCATGCATGTATGAAATTTTACTGACACCTAACAGCTAGTTCTCTGATAGTGGCCTCCATCAGCCAAGAGGAATGTCACTGACACAGAAAAGGTAATTTATTTTTCCCTCAGGGGCCTCTATGCCTTTGTAATTGCTGGGGAAAACTTCCATTTGGACAGGCTTTGTGTGATGTACTTCCTTTTACTGACTTGAGAACATATTTTTAAGGAATGAACTCAAATAAATTTGGATTTCTATAAAAACATTTCATCTTTAATGAATTCTTAATTTCATATTAATTTGCTGCTTTACTCTATACATGCTTTTCCTCTACTGAAATAGCAAAGACTGAGAGAACTTTAACTGAAACTTATGTTTGCTTCAGGTATGGAACAAAGTATATAGAGACCATTCTCATTCCCTACCATTGATGATGTTTTCTTCTTTTGACATAGCTGGTATTTATTTTTAACTAAAGGTTGAGGACATGGTTTTCTAAATACAAGAATGCACACTATGTGTACTGATCAGCAAATTATTTCAGACTTTCCCATGAAATGCAGTGTGTTTTAGAAGTGGAAAAATCCTTAAAAATTCCAAGTTGTAGGTTTAGTTTACTTTGACAGTAATATGGCTGTGGAATTATGCTGCTAGAAGCCCTAATATTTTCCGTCTTGGCCCTGGTCAGTAATACTGTGCAAATAATGTTTTCTTTTGGCATTTATTCTGTTTTGGGTGTGTGCAGTCTTTGCTGGAAAATTCAAGCAAGGAAAGAATGTATACTAATGAACTGCATTCAAAGGATCAGCACAGCTGAGATGATTCAGTTGACTGAAAGTTGATTCAGAAAGATTTTTAGATTTTGCATATACTAAAGCTGAATGATTCCAAATGCAGAATGAGGATTCTGTTCACATGCAGCTGTTCACTAACAAAAAAAAAAAAAAAGCAAAAGCCTTGCCAAGAATGTGTAAGCCTGTGCCATCTATCACACCATCACAAAAGGAACCGACTTCAGGGGTAGCTGAAAGAAAAAGCACAATATAACATGGAATACAGCTATTAGCCTTGCAAGGCACACATGTAGCAGACAATACTAAATAAACCCAAAATACTGCTTTGTACCGAATGCTGAAGTATATAAATTGTATTAGCATTTAATTGCCACGTGCCATATTCCTCACTGTGATTTTAACATACCTATTTCTGGCACGATGGGTGCATATTAAGTAATTTAAAGGGGAGGGGGGAGAGGGCTACACATCCTTTGTTGTCATCCTTACATAGCCTGCGACCCACGCTCAGAAAGCTTGTGCTTTTACTTCCAAGCTTTAGACCCACGCTGTAGGAAGCTTGCAATTTAGTGAGCCCCACGCAGGAGCAAGGAAACACTTAGCAAACCAAAACTGTCAAAATTAGCGTTGTAGCCAGCAAGGCTGGATTTGCGAGGCAGCAGAAGGCTGCTCTCCAACACAACTCAGGTACTGCCTGATCAGCCCTTTGCATCAAATCCACAGCAAATTACAGGCGTCTCGATGATGTAGTTCTTTTGTGTGAGGAGAAAGCCCCCCGCCCCTCTGTTTGAAGGAGCGAGCAGCGCTGTGGAGAGGGGTGTGCCCGCCGGTACCCCCTCCACCGCGGCTGTCCTTCTGTCCCGCCGCAGGTGCGTGGCCCCGCTGGGCCGGACGGGGTGGAAGCCCATGGCGCTGGGAGAGGGGTGAGGAGGGCATTTCTGTCTGACCGCAGGCACCGGCGGCGCTCGCAGCGGCCGAGGCTAGGAGCAGGAGGAGGGCCAGGCTGCCGCAACGTCACTTTCCCCGGCCGCGTGTTTACGTGGGATGAAGATGGCGGCGCCGATTGCCGCGCCACAGCAGCTGTCGTCGCTGTGAGGCGGGACTGGACAGCGCAGCGAGAGTGTGCGCCCCGGCTGAGGGGAAGAGGCGGGGTGGGCCCCGCCTGCCGTCGCCGGTAACACTCTGCTCTCCCGCACTAGGCGCTATGGAGGACGAGGAGAGGCTGAAGAAGCTGGAGGCTGGGAAAGCCAAGGTACGAGGGGGTGGCGGCGCGGCTGCGGGGAGGCTGGGGAGAGCGGTCGGTCAGCCGATCAGCCAGCCAGCCAGCCAGCCAGCCAGCTAGCCAGCTAGCCAGCCGGTCAGCCAGCAGGGCCGGGCGGCGGCATGTGCCTGCTGCGGGGTCTTGGCGCGGGGCTGCGCTGCGAACAAAGCCGCGGGCGGAGGAGGCAGTGAGTGGCATCATCCCCACGCTCCCCCCGCCGGCCCGGGGCGAGCGACGTTCCGCGGCAGCGGCGCGGGAGCCCGTGACAGCGGGCCACCAGTGTGTATTCTACAGGTGCCCATCGCAGGGCCTGGCGGTGACAGCCTGGGCAGGGCCCGCTTCGCTGGCGGTGCCCGCTGGAGAAAAAGCCGAGGAGAGCTAACCTCCCTACTGCTTCACGCCCGGTGCACGGACTCCTTTTGCCTGGGAAACTCCCTGTAAATCTTTAAGGAAGTTGATAAAACCGACAGCTGTTCTCAGTGTGGGACTAATACCGGGAGAGGGCCTTAGGAGACAGAGGATTAGAGATGTGGTGAAGTGTGTTTGCCTGTTGTCTGAAAATGCTGTGTAGCCCGTGGGTCACCCGCAGGACTCCACCGCCACCTCAGGGGCGATGGGGCGGCACAGCCAGTATCCGGCGGGCTTCCCCCAGCTTTAATCGGAGAGCTTATCATTTTACCCCTTAAGTATGGCTCTGCACACTGGCTGCAAAGCACTTTACCTTCTGGGCAACAGACTGGAGTTCCCGTACTTGTAGGAGGATCTGTTATTTACTTCAAAGAAAGCTTCGATGTGGTCAATGAGTTAATTAGTGGCATTTGTAGGAAAATGAGGTAAAACTATGTTTTGACATGAGGTATAGTCTGGCTCCTTCCAGCAGTCTAAATGATTAGAAGTTGGTCCGTCAGTCATTCATGCTGAAGATAAGCATGTAACTTGTCTGGAGCTGATAGTACAGGCAACAAGAAGACGAGCTAAAGAAGAAACTACAAAACATCATAATTGCCTTGTTTATGTGGTCTGTGGAAATGGTATTGTAGTTTGGCTGAGAAATATTGAACAGGTATTTTGTTTGTAACTTAATGTTTCCTTTTCCTTTGAAAAAGTGCTCGAAACATACCTTGGGAAACTCTCCTAGATAGAGCTGCATGTTCATATAGGAAAACCTGTTCTGAGATGCTTAGAGCCAGAATGGTGTTTACACAGCGTTATGCAGCACTATTATATGCAGACCTATTAAAAGGCACTGGAACGGATCAGGAACTGGTGTTAGTAGTCTGTCACACCCAAGTTGGCTAATTCTTTGGCAAATAATTAGAAAGTAGTTCCCAGAGAAAATGGTTGAAGTAAATTTGCCAGTATGATAAACCACAGAGAAGAATTTATCAAGTGAGTTTATATTTTTTTTGCCCATGTAGGCCTGGAAGTAACACAGAAAATGACAGTTACTGAAAGTCAGGCACTGAAACAGGTTGCCCAGAGAAGTGGTAAATGCTCCATCCCTGTCAGTGTTCAAGGCTAGGCTCGATAGAGCCTTGGGCGACATGGTCTAGGGTGGGATTGGAACTAGATGATCTTAAGGTGCTTTCCAACCCTAACTATTCTATGAAAAGCCAGTACTCTAGCAGGAATTCAGTGGCTCCCTTTTTACTTGGAGAAAAGATAGGTACACACTTTACTAACTTATTTTGCATTCTAAGAGCACTGGCATAACTCTCACCCTTCTTCTAGTAGTCATTTCTGACGAAAATTTAATGATGCTCTTGTAAGTATTTGCCTGAAGGCTTTCGTATTCTATGCTTTTAAATATCCCTTGTGATTTAAGTCATAATAACTGTTTAAAGCTCTATGTACTTTACATGAGAAGGGACTGTAAAAACAGTGTCAGTTTTTCAGATTTGTCATCAGTGTTCTGTATACTGTTTGCCCCTTTTTTCACATGAGTGATGTAATTAAATGTGGTACTGTGGAGACTAGGTCACAGACAGGAAAGAAGAAACTCTGTTAGTAGAGAATGGAAGCGGGAGTTGCTCCTGCAGCTGCTTTTCTTTTTCAAGGATACAGACACATTCACAGTAGCATAATCAGTTTGTCTCCTAAAACTGGTTGGCTCCAAATGAATATTTTCTGCAAATAACAGCAACAGGCATAAAAAAAATTTTGAAGCTAACCACTGAGTGTTGTTTAAATAAAATAGCTGGGAAAATGTATTGAACTCTGTGTTGTTATTGTGCTAAATGCACAGATATTGCTATATTGCAGGTGCCTTAATCATCCACCTGAAATTATACATTTTAAATATAAATAAGATACTACATAAACTGCAGGATGAAGTTAGGTAATAGGGAGACTGGTAAATGAGTGTAGTAGGTGCCGTGGAGGTGGCTGGTACATTGCTAACAGTGGAGTTATTATTCAAAATTGGCACTTAGATTCTTGTTTGGTTTGGTTTGTTGGGGTTTTTTTTTAATCAAAATGTAGATAGCTAAGTACTGCCAAATCTCCGTGTGGGAGTTTTAAGCAATATGGACTTTCTGTAAAGCAGTCCTTTGGTTGTTTTCCGATCATAAAGTTGACTAAGCAAGCTGTGGAATTTGGGTTTATGTGAATTTATCTGCAATGGAAATTCTTCTTGATGTCTTATTAAGATGCTGTCTCCCCACATAGATTTTTTTACAGAGAAGTTTATTACAAATGGATTTTTCTGCATTGGAGATTTCTGTTGAGTCCTCCTTTACTATTACTGGGAGTGAAAAGCTGCATTGTGAATCTGTTGACTGAAAGGTGCTAAGTGTACTCAAGCCTGGCAGAATGGGTCTCAGTGCAAACATACAGCTTTCACCCAAGCATCATTTGAAAAATGAAATGAAAAGCTCCTTATAGAGGCTCACCAACATTCATGTGTACCTGCTGACTTTTGGAGACTATGCAAAGTCTGTTATGAAGCAGTTGTGCCATATGTTGCTGTTCTGTTGGTTTCAAACCTGCAGAGGCAAGAGAGGCACAAAGTTAAACCCTGTAAATTACATGCTCCTTTTTCCAGACCTATAATAATTTATTTTCCTTTGTCACAAGGTAGATGGGCTAGATATTAACCCAGCTTCTATAAGTGATTGTCTCGCCCATGGTAATCGTCTCTCTGTGCCTTTATAGAACTCTCCTCCCAGGCAAGCAATTTCTTCATCTTAGATCCTGATCTGATTATGGTAGAGCAAGAAAAGTGTTTGTCAGAAAGTTTAGTTAAGGGAAATGTGGTTGACAGTGATGGAAGGTGGAAGGAAGATGTGTGCCAGCAGTGGAAATATAGATGCTTATTGTTAAGTTGATCAGTGCCCCAAAACACAGTGAACCTCAAAAATTCGAACAGAGGAGATTTAGTTTAGATAAAAGGAAGACATTATTTACTGTGAGTGGGGAGGCACTGGAACAGGCTGTCCGAAGAAGTGGTAAATGTTCCATCCCTGGCGGTGTTCAAGGCCAGGTTGGATGGGGCTTTGAGCAACCCGGTCTAGTGAAAGGTGTTGCTGTCCATGGCAAGGGGGTTGGAACTAAATGATCCTTACCAACCCTCACCATTCGATGATTCTATATGTTTTGTGCCTTGCTTAAGAGATTCCAGAATATTGCTGATGGCCTGAGATATAGCATAGGTATACCTGGTCTGACGAAAGACTGCAGAAGATGATAGTTAAAGATGTTGGTGCAATATTGATGGGCACATCTGCTATGTGTGCGTGCCTGTGTGCATCAGTTTGCTTGGAAATATCATCTAACATTATAGTGTATTTTAGTTGTAGTAGTTGGGTATGGTTGTTGTGTATTTTAATTCAATGTATTTGTTTAGCAGCTGGCTTGTCTTTATCAGGAGTTTGCACTGTTTTGATGAACTTTCAAAACTATACACAGTATTTTGCTAGTTTCAGAATAAGAACATCAGGGGCTCAGATTTCCATGTGAGAAAATGCTCTAGTGTATTTTGGTAAAACTTAACATTTAAAAAAATACGTTGGTTTAATTTATACACACACATGAAACGCACAGCTATTATAACTGGTAAAATTAAGAGATAAGAAAATAGCCGTAGCAACTCTTACGAAATAGTCCATTTTATGGTACTGAAATTTTATTTACAAAGTATTTAAATATGTGTATTGATCCAGTGTAAACTTGTGTTGAGGAAAGGGTACTCTCCTTAGCTGTGTGCTTTTTTTTTGGTGTGTGAACAGTGAATGAGGGAAAGACACTAACTTAATTTGTAAATTCTCTTGGGTTGGTCTTGGGATTTCAGGTCTAATGTTAAAAGTACTAAATTTATGTCGATTTTCAAAGGTTCTGTGTATGCTTGTAATACATTCTTGCTGCGGTATTCGAATAAATCATATAATTGTTGAAGAACCTTAAGAAATTAGTGAACTGGTTTAGTTAAGTCCTTGAGTACAGAATAAGCAGTGTTAACTGCTTTTGATCCCTGGTATACAAGGGAATTGCTGAGCAGATGGAACAGTGGCGCTGGTTTGGGAAGTTCTAATGGCACTCAGTGGACATGTATTACAGGTTCTATAACTGATTTGACAAGTTATCTTCACAGATTGCATAGTAAAAAGAAATAATTGCATATTTTGTCTTCTGGACATGCATGAAAATGTTTCTGGTGGCTGAAGATGAAAATTATATGTATTATTAAAATAGCATTGTCTAAGAGTCTGAGAATGTTTGCTCTTTGCAGTCTTACATCTTCTTTTGAGGGGAAAAGAGTTTTTACTTCCTTACGTCTGACCTCTTTAGACTTAGAAATTTTGGATTTCTCAAAGAAAGCTGTTTATCAGGTTTTTTGAAATAAGACTCAAACAAAGCATGTTATAGTTATGTGCCACAGTGATTAAAACACTAATTTAAAACCCCGGAAGAATTTAACATACAGATTGTGTTTGTAAAACAAAGGCTTTTTAAGCTCCCTGTAATTTACCTGAGGAGAGAAAAAAGAGTAGTATTTCAGTGGTTATTAAGAATTTTTCATCACAGAAGACACCTTACATTCACTTAAACTTTACATTTCATTGAAGTGCTGGCCTACTAGCACATCTTCTATTGCTTTCAGGTGTAGACTGTTCATTTTGTTTATCTTGTCTGCCTCCAATAACTTGAACAAAAATAATTAAATTCCAGAATCCTGGAAGTGAGAATTTCCTTTTCAATCTGCATTTTCTTACTCTGTTTTCTCTTAAAATAAGAAGTTGAATTTGCCATATCACTGAGTGCTAATTTCATCATAAAGCCTTAGTCATGGTTGTCACTCTGTGGAGGAGAGCAGCTTTGTGGATTGAGTTCACAGAATAAGAATGGTGCTGGGCTATATCTGAAGATGCTGTGTGAGCATTAATGGACAAGAGAGGAATCAACTGAAGGGGAGTGTAGGCTGACTCTCAAGATTCTCCTGGAAAGGTGTGGCTGAGCTTTGGCTCAGCAGATGTGAACAGAAACTGCCTAATTTCTGTTTGTGAGAATGCAGGAGAATGCAGTGAAACTATGCAGAGGAAAAAAAAAAAAAAAGCTATGATGAAGAACAGTTTTAGGGAGCCCCTTTTCTTGCACATGAAGATCCTCACAAACTTGTACCTAATTCCTAGGCATTCCTCTTTTGTATTGCTAAGCTGTTTCTTTTCCCAGGTCCCTGTAAACTTTTGGGGGTTTTGGCTCTTTTACAGGCTTCAGTGTACTCTCTCTCTCTGTTGCATCTGTCAGTTCTAAATGCAAACAGTAGGAGGCACATGGATTTGCCTGTGTGTATTTTGGCTATGAACATGAGTAAGCTTAAGAACTGATTTTTGTCTTGCAGAGGAAATCACAGATACAAGGACTGAATGTTACCTTGGAGAGAAAACTCGTGGGTTTAAAACTTTGAGTAAAAGCAGATAGGGCAGAAATTGAGTGGAGGTTAAAGAGAAACAAGAAGTGAGGTGTTCACCTCACTGTGTGTGCTTTTATTTTTGTTCAAAACAGTAAATATCTGCATTTTATTCTAGAAAAAATGTTTTCTATACATTTGAAATTTAAATATATTTTATCTATAGTAATCAATATGATTGCTGCTGAGGTGTCACATAAGTTCAGATGAGAGATCGAATGGACAGGTAATCTGTGAAATTGTTTTCAAGGCATTCTGTTTCTAATCACAGAAAAATGGGGATGAGTAGCTTAAATGTTGAGGTTTTTATTTGAACTTGATTGTTCTCTTGAGGGTAATAGAACTGCCTGCTCTTTACAGTTTTCTCTTTCTTTTTTCCTTTTTTCCTTTTCTCATTGTGTTCAAGTTTCTTCTGGATTTTATCGGGTCCTTATGAAAAAAATAGTAGTTGAATTGAAATCTGGGGTTGCACTGTTCTTTTCAGTTGGCACTACTAGAACTCTTCCTATTTGTGTTCTCCATTTTTTCTTCTATTGCCTGTTTTTATCTCCATTTCCTTCATTTCAGAGATCTGTTCTTGCTTTTGATACAGGGCTTGATATTTAATTTTTTTTTGTCAATATACCTTTCATTCAAAGCTCTAAACTAGCTGTCTACCTTACCATAGTAATGCAAGGCAGAATGAGCATAAACCGCTTGCTTTCTTCTGAGAATGCAGTTAAATTGCAATTTGAAATAACCTTTGTCCTGTAGCTAGATTAGAGAAAGTTGATTTTTAAGATGCCCAGTGAATTTGACAAAAACAGATTAATAAGGCAACACAGTATTGTTAGTAGCACTTGTGAAAGCAAGAAATTGCATTGTAAAAACACAGCTTAAAATGCTTTCTTGTTTTTCATTCCTTATGTAAAGAGGAAGAGTTACAGAAAAGAAAACGCAAAATTGCTCTGTTTACATTCAAGACTTCATTTGTTTTAACACTAGTCTCTCCCTTATTTCTATGGTCTGCTTTCCAGCTACTTGTTTTTTTAGTATGGGTGTTGCAAAAGCAAAACAAAGGTGACTGGGACATTTGTTTCCCTCAGTTATAACAGTATCACAAGTTTGTTTATACTGATTTGGAAATAAGTTTGGTCACCACCACAAATTCTTTCTAAAGTACTTTGAGTAAAGTATGTCTGATACTCCAAGGAAAGCAGATTGAACATATATAGGTGTTACCAGAAAATCCTGTGGGTTTTTTTCCCACAGGCAGTAACCAAACAAGTAGGCACTTCTAAATATTGATGTCCAGAGATACTAACTGAAGAATAATATACGGTCACTGTAGCATCTTAGTGTTTGATTGGAATAGGGAAAAATCTGATGAAAATGAGGACAAAAGAAAAAAGTCTGCTGATGTTTAACTTTGTTGTCCTACCTTATATTGCAATATAAAGATTACATACTAATAACACACTTGTTGGGAATCCTAATTTAGGGGCTGAAAGCTTTTTCTGAAATATCTGCCCCATAGGTAGAGATTTCAGTGTATATTGCTATGTATTTGTTTCAGAATCCTTTTGTTACTGGTACCAGCTAACATGACACTTTAATTTGCAAAGACGTGTTGTTAAATGTACCACAGTTCAATGAAATGCATCTGATAATTGCAGTCTTTTGACTGCTATGCTGAAATATAAATAGATCTTGAAATTTATGATGATGAGATGCTTGTATGTTGACTGCAAAGTGCTGGCATGCCATATTGTGTTGATGATTCTGGTGTTCCTGTTTCTTGAAAGAAATCTTAATCTGCATTTTTACATGATTTCTTGAGAAGCTAACATTTTATATTAAAAACTACATTTTCTACAAAGACAAAAGAATGAATAAAAATACTAAGATTTCTTAGAATATTTAGGTTCTTGGAAGTATGGAGCTAGTTTTCTTGCTTCCCCCTTCTTCTGAAAAGGAACCCCAACAAGCCTCCAGAGAGAACAAATTCAATAGTTGTCAGCTGTGCCAAAGAATGTGAGACTCTGGAAACCAAACACTACACTTAGGAAAGTGGGGGAGTGATCAAATCACAGTTGTAACAGCCCTAAATTGTGTAGCATCACCCAAAGCAAAGGAGCAATAGTCTAATGGACCATGCTTCTAAATATCAGAACATGACAAAATTTTAAGACTCTCCACAATTGGAGATAATAATTTCAGAAAGAATATATACAATTTTTGTGATATTCTCACAGGAAAGCATAGATTTGATGAAAACTCTACTGTCATGCTCTACTGTCATGCCATATCTCTAGCATATCTCTAAAACTATGATCCTCAGCAGAAGACCCAAGAAAATTGGTGGAGTCTAAGAGGTGGAGTAGATAGGACTCTGGGACTATGTTCCTGTGCAAACATTGATAAGATAGGTATGACAGAGATTAAGCAGAATAGCTTGCATAAGAGCTCACTAAAATCTGACTTCATTGTCAGGCTGTGATTTAACAGAAGTAGTTGTCCCTTAATCCTGGTTTTGTTTTTGATGTTTTCAGTTGTTTTTTAACTCTTACTTCTCTGTGAAGAAGCCTCCTGTGTCCAACCACAAACCAAGGGGAAAATACTTAAATGTACCTAAATCCATTTAATTATTAAAAGTGAAGTAGCTGGTTTACCATTAGTAACATACAATGAGAATATATTTTTTTCAATTAAAAGGTGTATAGGAGAAATGTCTTACTATTACAGGTAATGCTCCATAACAATAATGAAGCCCTGTCTTTGTATGCTTAGTAGCATGTTCTGCTAGCTAGCCTAGTTTGCTATGTTTAAAAGAAGAGAGGAAATCCTGGTACCAGACTCCTCAAAGAGGGATATGATTCTTACGTTTACTTCATTCTTTGGAATATATTCCAGGAATTCAATTTTGCTTTCTTTTTATAAAAGAGCGCAAAATCCACAGACAATATGGAATTTTTTGAGCAATTTGGAGTAATTGTGAACTCACTGTTCTCTCGTGATTCAGCAGCATGTAAAAAAAGTAGTAGAAGCCTGTCAAGTCTTATACAGTGAGAGTGGAATTCATGCAGTTGGTTCTTTCCTTATGGCTTTGTTCCTCACAGGGCTGTCACAGAATCACAGAATCCCAAGGGTTGGAAGGGACCTCAGAAGTTCATCTAGTCCAACCCCCCTGCAAGAGCAGGGTAACCTAGAGTACATCAGACAGGAACTTGTCCAGGTGGGCCTTGAATATCTTCACCGTAGGAGACTCCACAACCCCCCCTGGGCAACCTGTTCCAGTGCTCTGCCACTCTCACAGTAAAGAAGTTTCTCCTGATGTTCACATGGAACCTCCTATGCTCCAGTTTACACCCATTGCCCTTGTCCTATCACTGGACATCACTGAAAAAAGCCTAGCTCCATCATCCTGACACTCGCCCTTTACATATTTGTAAATATTGATGAGGTCACCCCTCTGTCTCCTCCATGCTAAAGAGACCCAGCTCCCTCAGCCTCTCTTTATAAGGAGATGTTCCACTCCCTTAATCATCTTTGTGGCTCTGTGCTGGACTCTTTCAAGCAATTCCCTGTCCTTCTTGAACTGAAGGGCCCAGAACTGGACACAATATTCCAGATGCGGCCTCACCAAGGCAGAATAGAGGGGGAGGAGAACCTCTCTTGACCTACTAACCACACCCTTTCTAATGCACCCTGGGATGCCATTTGCCTTCTTGGCCACAAAGGCACATTGCTGGCTCATGGTCATCCTCCTATCCACCAGGACCCCCAGGTCCCTTTCCCCTTCACTACTTTCCAGCAGGTCAGTCCCCAACCTGTACTGGTACATGGGGTTGTTCTTCCCCAGATGCAAGACTCTACATCTGCCCTTGGTGAATTTCATCAAGTTTCTCCCCGCCCAACTCTCCAGCCTATCCAGGTCCCGCTGAATGGCAGCACAGCCTTCTGGTGTGTCAGCCACTCCTCCCAGTTTAGTATCATCAGCAAACTTGCTGAGGGTACACTCAGTTTCCTCATCCAGGTCATTGATGAAAATATTAAACAGCACTGGCCCCAGCACCGACCCCTGAGGTACCCCACTAGTTACAGACCTCCAGCTAGATTCTGCCCCATTGACCACAACTCTCTGCCTTCTTCCTTTCAACCAGCTCTTGACCCACCTCACTACCTGATCATCAAGCCTACACTTCCTTAGCTTATCTATGAGGATGCTGTGGGAGACAGTATCAAGTGCCTTACTGAAATCAAGAAAAAAAACACATCTACCACTCTACCATCATCCTTCTGCCTAGTTACTTCCTCATAGAAGGCTATAAGGTTGGTCAAACATGACTTCCCCTTAGTAAAACCATGTCGGCTGCTCTTAATGACCCCCTCATCCTTGATATGTCTAGAGATGGTGTCAAGAATAAGTTGTTCCATCACCTTTCCAGGGATGGAGGTAAGGCTGACCGGTCTATAATTACCCGGGTCCTCCTTCTTGCCCTTCTTGTAGACTGGCGTGACATTTGCCATCCTCCGATCCTCAGGCACCTCTCCCGTTTCCCACGACTTACCAGAGATGATGGAGAGTGGCCGAGCAATGACCTCCGCCAGCTCCCTCAGCACCCGTGGGTGTATTCCATCCGGACACATCAATTTATGGATGTCCAGACTGCTTAACTGATCCCTAACCCAATCCTCATCTACCAAAGCAAACTCCTCCTTTGTCCTGACTCCTTCTGGGGCTACAGGAATCTTGGGCCCCCGGGGAGAGTCTGCAGGAGTAAAGACAGAGGCAAAGAATGCATTCAGCACCTCTGCCTTCCTTAAATCCTCTGTCTCCAGGGCACCCACCTCATTCAACAGTGGGCCTATATTGCCTCTTGTGTTTGTTTTATCCGCTATGTATTTCAAAAAGCCCTTTCTATTGTCCTTAACCCAACTTGCAAGATTAAGTTCCAAGGAGGCCTTAGCTGTCCTAATTGCCTCCCTACATCCTCTAACAACTGTCCTATATTCCTCCCAAGTGGCCAGCCCCTCCTTCCATAATCCATAGATTCTCTTTTTCCACATGAGTTTGCGCAGCAGTTCCTTGTTTAACCATGCTGGTCTCCTGGCTCCCTTACTTGATTTCCTACCCATTGGGACACTCTGATCCTGAGCTTGGAAGAAGTGGTCCTTAAATGCTGACCAACTATCTTGAGCCCCTAATCACCTAATACCCTTTCCCATGAGACTTCCCTTAGCAATTGATTGAAGAGGCCAAAGTTGGCCCTTCTGAAATCCAGAATTGTGGCCTTGCTAGGTATTCTGTTCCTCCCACACAGGATCCTAAACTCCACCATCTCATGGTCACTGCAGCCAAGGCTGCCATTGACCATCACCACTTCAACCAGATCCTCCTTGTTGGTGAGTATTAGATCCAGCAGTGCTCCTCTCCTAGTTGGTTTGTCCACCATTTGCATTAAGAAGTTATCATCAGTGCATTGGAGGAACCTCCTAGACTGTTAATGATTGGCTGGTTAAGTCTTTCAGCAAATATCGGGGTAGTTAAAATCCCCCCTGAGGACCAAGGCATGTAGTCGTGAGGCTGCTTTCAGCTGCCTGTAGAAAGCCTCATCAACTCCTTCGTCCTGATCAGGAGGTCTATAATAGACCCCCATAACTGTATCACCCGTACCAGCCAGTCCCTTAATTCGTACCCACAGGCTTTCCACTTGCTCCTCATCTGCGCCTGGACAGAGCTCAATACATTCTAGTTGCTCTCTCACATAAAGAGCAACTCCACCACCTCTCTTTGCTGACCTATCTTTCCTATAAAGGACATAGCCATCCATGACCACATTCCAGTCATGTGAGCTGCCCCACCATGTCTCTGTAAGTGCCACCAGATCATAACCTTTAGACCGCACACAGCCTTCTGACTCCTCCTTTTTATTCCCCATGCTGTATGCATTTGGTGTACAAGCATTTCAGGGAGCGAGCAGAGCATGCTAGTGGGACCCCTGGGAGGTGGGAGGCCTTCTGGTCTTCATTAATACTAGAACAATGCCTCACTAGTTCAAACCCAGCTACAATCACCTCACACTTTGAGTCTAACCTAAAGCTCTGTGAGTGAGCTCTGTTAATTCTTGCCCTGGTACCCTTTTTCCCCTGCGGGACAGGGTCTAAACAACTATCCTTTTCCTCAAATGAAGCAGTAGATTTGAGAGTCCTCCCTGGTACGCCATCCTTCAAGCCCTATCATGTTTCTCTTGGGCTTGTCCTCAACAGGCCCAGTTATTTCCCCTTCCCCCTTCATACCTAGTTTAAAGCCCTGTCAATGAGCCCTGCTAACTCCTGCCCCGAAAACCTTTTCCCCCTCTGGGACTGGTGTATCCCACCTGCCACCAGCAAACCAGGTGTCTCATATAGCAGCCCATGATTAAAAAAGCCAAAACCCTGAGTTTTGGGGCTCTGTCCATTCTGTGCCAGACATGCCACATGGCATGAATTCATGTAAAAATAGTATAAACTAGGTGGAAAAACAATGAAGCACA
The DNA here is from genome assembly GCF_033783945.1 of Neopsephotus bourkii. Taxonomy (NCBI): domain Eukaryota; kingdom Metazoa; phylum Chordata; class Aves; order Psittaciformes; family Psittacidae; genus Neopsephotus; species Neopsephotus bourkii. The sequence continues at coordinate 697,875 of NW_026901949.1, forward strand.
AGTGAGTTTGGCTTGTTCTGAAGTATTTTATAGTTTATTAAAAAAATCAAACCCACAAAGTTTTTAAAATGAAAATTTAAAGTTTGATTCAGTTTCTGCGCAAGAGTTGGCACACAAGACTGGCCAGAATGCCTTCATATAGTCTCCTAAAAACATATGTAAATTCTCCAGACTGCTTTGAAAATCTCAGCAGTAATGTTTGTGAAAAGATTGCCTTTGACAGCTGGGTGGAAGTAATCACAACACTTTGTATTTGTTAACAGGGAGTGGCTATTGCTCTCTGCTTATCTTGAACAGGATTTAAACTGATGATCTGTGTCTGAAAGGTTGGTTGTTTTGTTGCCAAGGATGTAACCTCTTAGATTTTTTTACCAATTCTATGACATTTGCCAACCTGAAAAAAATTATTTGTGCTAGTTATTAATAAACTCTTATTTAGACATAGTCTGTTCATTCTAACAGTGCCTTTTTCTTTGACTGCTTAGTTAATGAGAAATTAGATACAAGCAAAAGTATTTAGATCTTACCATGCTTTATTCCATTCCTTTATATATTGTCTCTACCTTTTGAAAGTTTGGTTTTTTTTCCCCTCCATTTTGGATCTTTAGATATTTGTGATATAGCTATATTTTTATAAAAAGGCCACAATGTGAAGTGGAGGGGAGCAAATCTAGATGCACCTATATAAATACAATTAATAGGGTTTATAGCAGGGTAAAGGTTTTGCTATTATAAATCCTTTCTTTTTTTCTTTAGGAGGAAAAAGTTAAATTTACATGAATCACAGTAATATAAGCAGTATATAGAAACTCAGAGTAAATCGATAGTTGATGCTTTTTTTAGCATCCAGAAGTAAACTCCTCAGCCCTTTTCAGCCAACTTCTAATAAACACTTCTTCCTCAATTAGTATATAGACTAAATTTTATAGTGCAGGAAGAAAGAAAAATGTGCATTGTTGTGAAGTGTAGGAATCCTGCTGATCAGGAAAAATGTGCAGTGGGCTGCAGCCCTTTCTTGCAGCATCAAAACAAAACAGAAATGGCAAATCCTGTGGTTAAAGTTTTCTTGCATTAGCTGTATAGAGAAGGCTGGACAAAGCTTCTTTCAGATTCTCTCTGTGCTTTTCATTACACGTCTCAATATCTCTGCATCTTTAAAGCCCTATACTCTAGAAATGTTGGGTTTTTTTTAAAGTTAATGAATCTGAATTTTCAGTTGGCTATTTGCAGTGTGTTATGGAAGAACAAACTATGTGAGCTGGAATAGAGTGTTGATTAGGATCCCACAGGAAACTGCCTGACTACAGTTTTCTTTAGACATGTCAAGTTTTTTCTTGGAGGATTCTCATCAGTATTCATGATTTTTGAGAAGCAGCTGATTACCCCCAACCCTGGCCCCCTGGAAGCTACATTGATGCTTGATAATACACCACAACCAAGGCTACAGTCATCAGCGTGATTCTGCATATACTCTGTAGGGAGTCTCAAAAGACTGGCAAAGATTGCTTTTTAAAGGAAATAGACTTGTCTAATGAATTGTCAACATTAAGGTCCTTGGAGATGTGCACAACTCTTAATATGAGAATGCCTTTAAGTAACTAGGGGTGATTCAGACAGAACTTCTTGCTGAAAGTCAGTGTTAAGATTTTTGACACTGTTTCACACAGTCTTAGAAACAAACTAAGGACTTGATCTAGGTACAATCATAATTTTGTGGTTACAAGTGAATAAAACATTGTACTAAACATCTTAGCTTTTTTTATTATTATTTTTTTAATGCCTTGCTCTCAAAGTAGGTGGTCTCCCAGGTGCCTGTGTCACTCAGCATTTATGTTATTAGCAGTGGAAAGAATGCATGGTTTTACGAAGACAGTACTAAACTGGAGTAGGTGAAGAGGCTTAGAATTCAAAATTATCTTGACGAGCGATCTGGTACAAAAGGACATAGAAGCAATAGTTAAAGCTTTCTTTGCCTCTTTAATGATAAGGACTGTCTTTGGGTTTCTCAGGTGCCTGAGCCTAATGGCAGAATTGGAGGGAGTAAAGCATTATCCCCAGTGCAACAGGTCAAGCTGGGGATGGCTTGAGCAAATCTGATATATGCAAATTTATGCAACTGAGTGGGGTGCATCCAAACATTCTCCAGGAGCTTGCTGCTATAATTGCAAGGCTATTCCCTTGCTCATCTTTGAAAGGTCATTGTAATTAGGCACATCCGGATGAACAGGGGAAAAAATAAATCAAACATCAGGTCCATCTTCAAGAAGGGCAAGGAGGACCTGGAGATCTTTAGGAAGGACAGCCTGGTTGTCTCTGGGAAAATTATGAAGCAGATCCTCCTGGAACTTGTGTTCAGGCACACGATGGGCAAGAACATGATTGGAATTTATGAAGATCAAATTAATCGTCCTCTGTGATGAGGCAAGTGGCTCATTAGATGAGGAGAGAATGGCAGATATTGTTTGCTTTGGCATGAGGAAGGCATTTGATGTGACTGAATTCTGGCTACTTGTAACCAGTCTGGAGATGGGTGGTTTGGAGAGGTAGACTGCAAGGTGGGTAGAAAAGCCAGCACAGCTATCTTGTCTCTCTCCTACTCCTCACCATGTACTTTTTTCATTACAGCATATGGTATGTGTGTGGGCTTTCCGCTGTATCTATTTGCTGATGTTGTGAACCAGCTTTTAGATTCACTTAAGCATATTTAGCAAATATTATGGTTTAGCATTAATTTATTCCAGAAAACATTCAGATGTTAACATTTCCTTGAATGCTATTTTAACTCTGCAAAAAGAGTTAGATACCAATTTGTTCTTTCCAAACAGCTTTGCATTGGGAGAATCACATTCAAAGACTTCGTTTTACAGTGCCAGATTAGACACAGCATAGACGTAATTTAAGAAAATACAAATACATAAGCATATATTTAGTAATTCAGATCTGTACTACATCCTAAGGAGCTGATCTGGACTGTGCCACAAAAGTATTATATAAAGCCTGCATTTTTTGGATGTCATGCAGTACGATGACAAGCAATTAAGATAATTCCTAATAACGCTTCACTCTTTCCATATTCTCCAAAATAAGTCTGTATTTGGGGGAATTGTCTTCATCTACTGGGGGTGGGGAAAAATACCTTTTTAATTTGGTATGTAGTGTCCATGTAGCTGTATCTTTGTGGGGAAAAATGGATTTCAAGTATTTCATTAGGAACCTACTCAAATTAATGCACAGAATGCTATAAAACTGGTGAATGTTTATTTTTTCTGGTGATTTTTCCGCAGTTGAAAACATAAACATTATAGTGTTCTGCTTATAGTTGGTTTAATAAATAAATGTAAGCAAGTCTGGTAATAATTAAATCTGGTGCAAGTAATTTGTATTTAGGATGGTATTATTAGAAACATGAGGATTATTACTTTTCTCCTTGAGGCTTTCTCTTTTCTGGTTTTATAGTTTAATGATAATGTTAACAGTTCAATCTTTATAAAAGTGTAAAATGTCAACCATAACTTTTAAACATGTAAGATAATAAGTAGAAGGAAGTGTCTGTGTTATGTATGAACTTGCGGATTGTCAGTAATTTGATCGACAAGCACTGTGTGGAGATACTGGCAACTGTTGACTTTGCATACTGTTGTATTTTTATAGTTGACTCTTAATTGGCAAGCACAGATGGCCATAGATCATGATTTTTGTATGTTTCTGAATTAGAGAAAACATTTGTATGGTATTTTAAATTTAATTGTTTAAATATCATGTTATAGTAGTTATAGAGTAACTACATGTATAGAGTTCTGGAGTAGCTACTTACATACATATGTAAGAGAGTATAAGTAGTGTTAACAGAGAGTTAACACTACGTGGATTTTGATTTTAGTTGCTGTGTTGTCATATGGGGTTTTTGGAACCAACTATTTTAATATTTTGTTAATAATATGAAAGGTTTCTGTGCCCAGCCTTTGAATAATTGGAAGATATGTTCTCAAGTAACTTCTCATTGAGTAATAGATGTTATTTTGTGGTTGTAGCAACTTTTAAAGTTTTTCATGAAAAAAATATTCAGATCTGACACTGTCTGGCCTTATGCTTACTGATAATGAAGAATGTTCTACCTCCCAGTCAGCACTAGATGTTTCAGTGGTACTTCATAAAGCATTTGGTTCTGCTCTAATGGAGAGCTTAAAAACTATTTTGGAGAGACCATGGGAACTTCTGTTTGAAGGATCAGCCTTGTTCTGCCCACTCCAGTGTACTATGTAACTTTTTGCTCTGATTCTGAGGGGGGGGGGGGCCCCCCCCCCAAGAGGACTAAAGTCTGTTTTCTAGGATGTGATAAATTGCAATTACATGTTGTCAATGAGGAGAAAAATTATGAAATGCTAGACATGAAAGTAAATCCTTCTTTTACCAGAAGGAAACTTTGCGCTTTCTATCTATTATTACAGAAATTTAGATAGGCATTTAGCATTGCTTTGGGTTAAGGGAAAAGAGATTCACTTTTTTGTTGCCTTGTGGTCTTAGGAATGTTTTTCTAAGGTTATTTTCGGAGGAAGAAGAGCAGCACGTGAGGAAAATCACTGAACAAGACAGATTTATTAACTTCTTGGGTATGTGTCGTATTTAATGACATGGTTTCATTGTTTTTTTTTTTAGACTGTTCCTGTTTTGGAAGACATTTCTTTTGACATTTGGAAGACATTTCTTTACTTCTGAGACCTGAATCTAGTGGAATAAACATGCTTAATGCTTAACCCTGTAACTGTACTGCAGTTGTTTTCTGAAAATAAATTGTTATCCTGAAAGATCTCCAAGGGATTAATTGAGTCTCCAGCTGTTGATTTAACTATATATAGTTAAATAGCCAGTATAGCTATATGCTTGTTAAAGAACAGGTGCTAAACCAGTTGCTTTAAGAAGAAATAAAGTGAAGTAACTACATAAGCAACTCTCAGACTGTTAGTAGCTCTTTTTTTAGTGATGCAGAAGGCAACATGCTGGCATGTCTCTGATGACTCTACTGCTTTCTAAAAATTAAGGTTCTGTATAGATTGAGTTAATGCCTATATTTAAGCACTAGGTTGCTACTATGCCACACGACAAGTGTTCTTTTGAGACCCAGCCGAAGCTTGTTGTCTGTGAATGCCCATACTTTTTTATTTCTCGTGGTGTGTGGTATTCGCTGGTATGCTTTGTTTAGACAATTAATTGTAAACAGTTCATGAAGTACAGTTAATGATGTATAGTTCTGTTGGTAAGAATGAGTAAAATCAATACTTGTTCGTAACTTGCTTGACAGCACTGAAGTCAAAAGAAATCAACTGCAGTAAATGTAAAGCTTAGCGCTATAATTTTGTTGAGTCAAACACAATATTGAAAGAAAAAGCAGATACAAAATTGGGAGTTAGTACATAATTTTAATGTTTAAGTAGCATGGGCACAGTCTTGTTTTTTGGTTGCTTGGTGTTTTTTTTTTTCCCCTTCTGTTCAGGAATGCTGTATCTGCCTTTTGCTTCCAGAAGGTAACTTGTTTTACAAGGCTGATTTCATCAGGAGTTGAATGGGGGAAACGTAGGTTAAAATTCTGGTTAACTTTGTAATTGTATAACCTTACAAAACTGTCAGCACTGAAGCTTGCTCAACAGTTCACCTTTATGAAATATTGTCCTTATTATGGTTTTCAGTCTAATGATTTTTCTGCCAAATGTGTTTTGTAGGCATTACTTTAATTTGTGCCAGTGGCTTTAAGGTGTGATACCTTTTGCAAGTCACAGGCCTTTTTTATTGTTGTTGGGTTTTGTTTTGTTGTATCTTTATTTTCGTGTGATTAAATTTATCTAACACAAGCTTTGTCTTAGGTCAGTAGAGGATACACAGCAATCTAGTTTCCATTTGCTTGGTGTCATGTGTAGCCTACTTAATTTACTCTACTACATGCCACCAGTGGCTTAGTTTTATTAGTTATTTTGAAGTTTTAACTTTGTGCCATTGGGTTGTTTGTTGCTTTTTTTTTCCAGCCTAGTTAAAGAAAGCTTCAGAATCCAGCTTTTTAATTAAAGCTGGTGTTACATATAAACCTAGTGGAACATGAGTGCATTTTTGTCAGTATGTAACTCTTTTGACTTCCCGTTATTACCAAGCCTTTGAAACTCTGGGCAAAAGCAAGGGATAGACCATGCCTTTTGAGACAGCACCTGACTGGTGATCTCCCTCACTTAACGCAGAGTAAAAGAGGTTCTGTTACATGTTGGCTCCCTTGGCCTTGAAGGGCAAAGACATTTCAGGCTTCAAGCATGGATGATCTGTGTTTTTTTTTTACACAACAGCATGAAACAAGCTGTTGCCCTCTCATTTTTGTTACTGACAACTTGGCCCAATCCACTGTTTTTTGTCTTCACTTGGGGGAAATACAGTAGCAGTGCGAGTCAGATGCTTTTTTCACTCGTTATGAGGGTCAAGTTTAAAAGTAGATAGGAGCAATATATAAATCATGTATGTAGAAGTAGGTTAGTTAAGAGACTAGTTGATTAATTTTTTTTTTAGCAGTTAGTTTGAAGCACTGCATTTCCTGAAGCAGTCCAGCATTGAAATGCATTTGATGTACTTGTGTCTGTCATTGTAGCCTGACTTGAGACTATTTTCATAAGCTTAACTTCCATTCCTTGTCCAGAAAATAACCCAGCTGTAATGAACTTAGCTGTCCCTAGGTCTGTTCCTATTTAAATTCTTGGGACATGGAAGAGCAGACCAGATGAGAACCACACTAATTCTGAGGCTTTCCAGTTCACAGTGCCATCTGGAGAGGTTCATTCAAGTTCAGTGTCCTTGGTTATTAGCGCTGCCAACAGTACTCCAACTTGATACAGGCTGCTAAAAAGAATTGACTGGTGTGCTATTCCTCTCATTGTCCTGTGTGGTCCTTTGTGGCACTTCAGCTATAAATGTAAATTGTGATGATCCCATTGGTTTTCTTCAGAGTACTGCAAAAGAATGGCTGGCTGGAGCTGCAAACCCTTATATTTAGGTAAAGACTATAGCATTTCTTCTGGAAATTTTCATAGCCTTATTGGCATCCTCTGAGACTCTTGACTCTCTCCATAAGGGGAGATGTTCTAAGGTCTTACCTGATGTTATTTGGGAAAATTTGACTCTGAGAGCAACATAAAAATGAGTAGATTAGAAATACCTCATCCCTGGGTAATTATTTACTTGTTCATTCAACCTAGTATTTCCCACTTAGTAAATTCAGCATCTGTTGAGTGGAACAAATAACCTAAAGCTCCATTTGCCTCAACAGTTAAGTAGATTGAAACTTGGAAGACATTAATTCTTTACTTACAGTTTGGATTTTCAGATATGTGGCATAGTTTGTTGAACATATTTGCGAGTTGCTTGCTCCATTACCTTTCTGTAGGTTTTTATCTCAGAATTTGGAAAGACTTCTGATACTGTCCAATTTCATTAGCAGAATGGAATAATAGAATCATAGACTTCACCAGAAAGATGTCTATTTATCCTCCGTTTTTGAAGTTATCCTCTGTTAGTAGAGGCATTAGGAACCGAGAAGACCAGGTGGCACTCTAAATTTGTCTACACTTCAGGAGTTAGCACTTTGCAACACAACCCTCAGTGCTTAGGTCTTCCGAGAATATGACAAAAAGTGACAAATAGCCACTTTCTTCTCTGGTAGAGTTACCAGTTAACCTGTTTGACGCCTCTCTAGGAGGCAGACCGTCAAGCTTTTACAAAACTTGGTGGCCTAAGAACAAATGAGTTTAACAGCCTAGGCGAGGCTTTACTGCCTAAATCTCATTGTTGCTGACTCCCAGACTGTCTTACTTACTCCTTTTGAGGGTATCTTATCTGCTACCATGGAACATTAAAATGTTCCTGTGTATTGGAATCGTAAAAACAGGTCACAGGTGTGAGACAGATTATGGCAGGGTTTTTTAGGGTTTTTTTAGCTATCCAGGTAAAAGGTGAAATAGATAACCTGAGACATAAATTGCATCTGATCTCCAGCTTCTAAACGATGTCAAAATTAAAAATTCAGGTTGGCCTTTTTAGTTTGGCTTGCGAGACACCCAAGTCAAGACTTCATGGGACATATCTGTACTTTATAGATGATCGAAACAAATCCCACTCCAGGGCCCTGCTTTTTGTTCTTTGTGTATCACTGAAAGCCTTTGTAGCAATAATTGCCTACCTGTGGTCAAAGGGAGTAGTGACCTATCATTACTAGGGCAGGTGAATCTTAAATTAATCCTTCACCTTTAAATATGTTAATAGTCTGGCCTAGACTGAATATTTTGATTTCATTTTCACTCTTAGTAACAATTCAGAAATAATACCTTATTATCACTCAGTCATAAGGATTAGGAGCATTATATTGGAAAAGCCTGAGCCTTTCTATCACAAGACTCTTTTATGATCTTCTGTGAGCTTCATGATGCATGAGCGTCACCTTTACTTGCAGCTGAAGTCTGTCTGATTTTGGGATATATCATAGTCATCACTTGAACAATATCGTTTGCCAAAGTGCATGTTACACATTCAGATGCAGCTTAGAGCAGACTTCTTAGTATTATTCAGTCCATATGCCAAATAGCCCTTTCTCAGACAAATTTGTGGCTTTTGTTTTGGTGTCAAGTCTCAAGGAACACCTGGCATTTTCCTTTTGCCTATCCTTTATGTGTTTATGAGAATTTCGGTCACCTAGACTGAAAGTTTAAGAGATGCTTTTTGCTATTAAATGCAACATTTACATGAAGCACTGAATCTAGGAGTTGTTTGTTAGGCTCACTGAGCCTTTTTCAACTGTATTGTGAGACCAGATTCTCAAAACCAAATGGTATTCCTGCTATCAAATTCTGTTTTACAAAACAGGATCTTGCAAAACATGTAGGATTATTTCAGTCATACAGTAGGTAGTTAACTGAAAAACTGGTGCATAGACAGTTGGATTCAAAACTTAGTCATGTGCTGTGGTAGGCATTGAGAGTCATTTCAGAGAGGTTTCTCACGGTTTATCTTCATTCCTGCAAGGGCATGCTATGCTGCTCACTCATGGTTAGTTTTCTCTCCAGCAGGACTGTCAGAACCTCTTCAGCAGAGCTACAAACCAGGGCAGTCAGTCCCCAGCTGTTACTGCTGTATGGGATAATTCCATCCCAGGTGTAGGACTTGAGGTTTATCTTTGTTAAAGCTTACACAGTTCTTGTTGGCTTAGTCTTCCAACATGTTGGTGTTTCTCTGTATTATCTTCCTTGTAGTGTATCTGGCTTTCCTCCAGTTTAATGTTACCTGTGAACTTGGTTAAGGTGCATTCAGTTTCATCATTCAGGTTATATATAAAGATACCAAATACTATAGGACTGCCAGTTTAATTTTGAACTATTAACCACCACTCTGAACTAGAGACAAGAAAATTCAGAAGCCCTTGTCTTCTGATACTGAGTGAAGTTGCACACTGCTGATGCAGTGTTTTGTGTTATACCTTAGTTACTGAACTGTTCTTATCTCAACTCGGGGGGAGTTACAGTCTTTCGATTCTCCTCCCCATCCCTCCGGGAGCTTGGGGGGGAGTGAGCGAGTGAGCACGGCTGCATGGTTCTGGGTTGCCAGCTGGGCTTAAACCACGACAGTGATCTGAAAAAAAAGACCACAGGACTGGTCCAGCACAGAACATTTCTCACTGGGTGTCAGACTGTTTGAGAGCTTTTAACAAAGAGCAAGACCTCTTCTGTGAGTAGGACTCATTCAGCTGAAGTTTAAGCAGTACCTGGAATGTATTTTGAAAGAGAAATACAAGACCATGAGGTAGATCTCCACTCGTGCTTTTATTGAGCAGTGGAGAAATGGAAAACAGTAATTACTTGCTTGTAGCAGTTTCTCTGAAGTTTCTGTTTGCTGTCAGTCTGTAAGTTCACAACTCATCCTGCTATGCTGCTTCTTTAAATATGGGCTAAAAGAAGAGATTTTGGACTTAACAAGGAACTGTGAGAGATGAACAGACCCTGCTCTTTCTGTAAGAGGTGCCTATGGAGGACTGATCATGAGATGCAAGCATTTGGTGTTACTAAGTTAAAATTTGAAGCCAGTAATGTTTGTGTAAAGATACATGAAGTGCAACTGTATAGCAACAGGATGCCGCTACCTATGAACTTGTTTTGGCAATTAGAAGTGTTTTTTTAAATACTAAGTACAATAAATATTACCTTATTTCATAGCAACCTTCTTCAGAGGCACTGAGCAATTTTAGTTCCTGTTAACTATTTGAATTTTACATCTGAAAATGAGACTGTCCAGACATTGTCTGTGAATATTAATAAAGAATAATAAGCAATCATAAGGTAGCATCCAATTTTAAATGGAGCTTAATGTGTTTGTGAAGTAAAAATAAAGCTATTGATGCTTTATAAATGTAACTTAATTTTCATGCATTTCTTCAGTATTTTTTTGTGCTGCTGTATGGGCATTGATTAAATGTTGTGGCTTTTGTTCAGATGTTTAATATATTTTTTAAAATGCTTAAGCAGCAATTAAGTTTTGTAGTCTTTTGGAGCCAAATTTTATTTTAACACACACTTTAATTTCTGCTTTAGAAACAGTTCAGTCAGACCATATTTGAAATTCATCTATGCACAGCATATCCCAGCCATCTAGATGGCTGGCATAATTGCCAAGGGTCAGAACGTGCTGAAGATAGCTGAATGAATAAATACTGCTGCTGTTGCAATTATAGTAGCACATTAACTATCACAGTCGACGTGGTTTACACAAGTAATCCCCACTACTCTGCAAGTTAGTTCCCTTCTGCCTCAAGAGTACTTAATTCCTAATAGCAGTTGATTCTCCTCTGCTTTTCTGACTTTCTGACAATTGGAGGGCATCAGCATTTAAAAGCTAAGTAATGATGTACCAGGTGTCTGATTTTGGTGTAGTCTGTGGTGTGGATTGGGGCTAGTGTGTTGGTTTGGGATTCATATGTAGAAGGAGGTTATAATTACAACTACATAAATAAATGTCCTCTAAACATCTACATTCTAGGCAATTGTTATTATACTGTGGGAAACGATTTTGAAAAGTATACCCATTATTTTTCTGTATGCTGCTCTATTGTAGTCTTGTGACTTTCAGTAAGTGTTTTCCTGTTTATAAGAGGCAATATCTAGAACGACTTGCTCTAGATCGGTTTTCAGATGTGCTTAAGCCTATGGTAAAATTGCATCATGGCTAAGTTCCTGATGCTTTCTCAGGCTAAGGGGCTCATTCTTCATTGCTTCTTGGAGACAGATCAGTGCGGAGAGTCTGTTCTGACTGCCCTTCAGCTTCTGGTTTTGGATTCTTCTTCCTCCATTAGTAACTCTTGTGTTTATCTTTTGCTCTTGCTTGCAACTTTTTAAACTCAACAGAGAGATGACATTGATAGTTTCAAAACTGCAGATTCAGAGCTGGCAGAAGCAGTGTTAAGTTCTCCGCAGACTTAGTTTCGGCATTATCAAGCTGATGTGCCTGGAAGACAGGGTGAAAGAATGTACAGTTATATTAGCTTGTATTTGTTACACATTTTGTACAGACTGGAAGAACTATCTTTCTGAAATACAAAATCTGAAAGTATTTTTCTCTTTAAGTTTCAATTCTAGAAAATTTGTTTTCCATAGTTCCCATGGCTGCTGATGGACTTTTTCCTGCTTGATATTGAAATGTAGATAGATAGTCCTCAACTAGTTCCTGAGTCCCATTTTCTGAAGGAATTAGCATGCTGAGACTCCCCTGTCTTGATGTGAGCATCACAGAGTGCATCTGGTCAGCAGTATATTTTTGTTATGCTACTCCTCTCACTTCTGTTTTATTGTTTGCTTTTTGTTGCTTTTTAAAATTTGATTACAATTTGAAGCTACAGTGCATTAGTAGCTGGACAGTTCTGTGTGTATGTGAATGTGCAGTGGGTGAAGTGATATGATTTGTGCATGCATCCACCACTAATCACTAATAGTGTAGTTATTTCCAAAATACTAGATGCTGGTACAGAAATAATCAGTTGAGGACCTGTGTAGCACCAAAAAAATAATAGTTTAATTTGCACATGCAGTTAGTTTTCATATGTGCCCATCTTCATCAATATTTAAGCAGAAAAAAAAAAGAAAATATAAGGTCTGCTTATAACTGCCATGGTAGAATATAGTCTGCTAATTCTGAAGAAGTGAAAGTCAACAGCTTAATTTGGAAAGGAGAGAAATCTGGCATAACCTGATACTTCAGCTAAAATATGCAAAATTCTTGAGGAGGGACATGGAGTAATTCACTTATCCTTGTGCTACACATCTGATTTTGTAGGCAAATCAAGACTGTAAAGCTGCTTTAAGAAAAATCCAACTTAACTTTCCGTTACACAAGGTTTCAGTCAAGTTGGGGAAGGAAGTTCTTAACCAGTGGCACTACATGCCTTTCATTATTTAAAACTAGAAAAAGGCAAAATCTCCTGTAGTTACACTTGAAGTCAGGTTGTCTGCTTCCTGTCATTGTGGCATTTGGACAAATTTTGCTTGTCTTTGGCTAAATTGCAAACAGTTTGGTGAGGTAAATTTACAGTTTATGGAGTATGTAGTAATGTTCTGGGGAGGCAACTGGGACCTTCACCCTTCCCATTTTTGAGAAGCTAAATCTATAGTTTTGTTGTTTGTCAGGTTTTTTTTCCTTAACCTTTGAAGTCGGGAGAACACTGTCCTTTCTTGCCCTGTTCAGAATTTGTGGATTTAATAGATTTTTTTGTGAAATAATGAAAGTTACCTATTTAAAAAAATAAAAGGAAATAATTCATGAAGATGTAGTAGGGAGGAAGTAGGCTTAACTATGTAGGTGGGTGTATTTGTCTGAGCAAATCTTCAGGTCTTCCTCCTGTAAACAGACTAGGAGCCATATGCCAAGCTGTCAGTTGTCTTGAGAATGGAGAGGAGGCTGAAGAAAGCCATGAAAAAATGCAGATAAAGGGATAAACTAGCCAGAAGTCAGAACCGATCCGTCAGTGATGTGTTTATTTAGACAGGGGTGTCCCAGCTGTCTTGCGGGGAGATGAGAACTAGAGATCACTTCAAGTGACAGCTTGCACTGCAGCTGAACAGTGAGTGACTGGGAAAGGAAGTCTGTGTGTCCTGCTTGATTTTGGTGTTGCTGAAGAGGTTGGATGGAAGCCTGGCTTTCTCGATTGGTGAATATCCTGAGCAAACATGCTGCCTTTTTTCTGTAGCTTTCTCTTAAAATTGCAGCAGATTTATTAAAAAAATCACGATATTTGGTATTAGTTGATGTAAAAAGTATTTAAAGCTTTAGGGTCTTCATTAGCACACTTTATATTTACTTTGGAGCTATGTTTTTAAAACATATTATGGCACTTAATTAATGTTGAACTCTTCAATTGGAAAATAATGATTTTTGATACCAGATTTTATTGGTAGCATCTGTTTAGTTTTCAGCTTTAATTTAATTCAGTTTAATTGGTAAAACCTGCTCTGCCTGTTTTTCTTGTTTGAACAGAAATTCTGTTCTTATTAAGAAAAAAGTGTTTTAAATGGATTTTCCTGTGTAAACCACTGTAAAGTGATTAAAAGTGGTAAGCTCTTCGAAAGGCAGTGTCTTACTGTATTTGAATAGCTTACGTACTAATTGGTTTTTCAGCTGTGTGCCTGTCTCACCTGTGACTTTTTGTTCATCAGCATGTTTTGCTACAAGGTAGTGTATCTTGTAATTTACTCACTGCTTGTTTCTAGACTTTTTCCTCATTATGCATTTCACTATTTCTTTATGATGTTTTCCGGAACTTGATCTGCTTTTTGAGTTCTAACATAAACTTTTAAAAAAAGCTTTGTATAATACATGCTGAAAGAAGGGTTTGCTTTATCTGTCTCTGACATTAAAAAATTAAAAATAATTTCTGTAAATTGATTTTTGCGGTACTTATTACTATGAAAATTAAAACTCAGAGGTTGTTTCATTGCACTTATCCTTTATAACGACATTTGTACCTTTACCCTTGGATGGTTTGATTTCTAGGTATCGGGTTTTGGAACAGTAACTTGCTAGTATGAAACTGAAAAGGAATTCATTAATACATTGTCAATTTATATTTAACTTTTCTTTTAAAGCAGACTGTATAAACAGGAAGCCTGAATGTGTCTCAGATATGCTGCATTAACTTCCAACTTGTTTCAGTAGTGATTGGTTTGAAGGTTTATGTAGAATAGCTGGTAAGCCTTTACCGAGGATGTCATTAGTAATAAACAGGAAAACTTTCACCTTTAACAAGATTTTGTCTTTTATGCAGCTTGCCCAATTTAGGCAGCGGAAGGCCCAAACTGATGGTCAGAATGAATCAAAGAAGCAGAAAAAGAAGAAGAAAACAGCAAACATCAAGGATGAAGAATCAGTACAAGATGGGATTGATACTGAGCGATCTCGAGGTGGTGAAGCATCCGCACGCAGCAGCCGAAGGGGAGCAGGTGCCACTGCTGACTTTGCTATTATCAGGACTTTGCATAGTGGAGAAGTTACCAAACACAGCCAGACTTACACCATTGAGGTAAGTTAGTTTCAGGCTGTAAACAAAACTTTTAACAAAACGAAACTGTAAATGAAAGTTACTTTTGGGGGTACAAAATAGTGCATTAACTTTGAGAGTGGGAATACAGGAATTACATGATATTTTGGACATTATTTTATTTCCTTGCCTCCTCTGCCTGTCCGTAGTATGTCCTTCTCCTTAGAGAAGGCACTTTTTATCAGCCTCCTTGTGTTTTCTGTGGTAGTCAGTGTACTGTAGATTATGGAAAGTTTGTTGATACTGCTATACTTTCTAAATAGGTGAAAAATGGTTTTATTTTGTTGCTTATTTTTATGCATTGTGTTTTATTAAAAGGTTACAAATTGCAGTGGATTTTTGATCACTGCAGGTATGGTTATAGCAAAATGCAAAATAAGCATCTTTCATGTATATATAATGTAATTTGAGCCTTTCTGATTAATTAGGAGAAGGAATAAATTTAGAAAACACTAGTTAGAATTGGAAGGCTTAAAAGACTGATAAACAGATACTCTACTTTTACTACTTAATGAAATACGATCTTGACTACTAGTGGCTGAAAGTATGTGCTCTGGGAAGGTGGCAAGATGCCCTGTGTGATATACTCTGGCATTCCAGTTCAGTTCTGAGTGAACATGAATTCATGTAATGTAATATGTTGTTCCAGGTATGAGGGACAGGAGATGCTGATGTATTTACAGAATAGCTTATTCCATTTGCAAAAGCAGTGCTTCTAAAAGGACATGAATGGTATTCTGAAAAAACAGCTTGATGCAGATTCCCAGCTCTGTGCAGGTGAATTTAGTCTGCTCTGAGATACGTAGAATGCTCTGCATTTTGTCCTGTGCTAGGATAGACAATTTGTAACTATTTTGTCTCCATTATCGCATTTCCAGTAGCTGAGAAGTAATAGAAAAATTACACTTTTAAAAAACTTCTCGCATTTATGCACGAAAAAAGAAAGTTACCCTTGTGGAGGAGCAGACTAAAGCATGCAAGTGAATAAAACTTGTAAAGTCATTGATCCGTTTATTTTACAATGTTAATTCTGCAGTATATCAGTACACTAGGTGTTCTGAACTTTAAGGATATGTGCCTTTTAATACGCAGCTTTTCATACTTCTGAAAAGTCGTATTAGGGCTTCAAAACTGTTTAGCTCAGTAAAACTGTTGTTCAACTCAGCTTTTCCTGAAGGAGGTAATTTTTTTTTTAATGAGTATCTAATACCAGAATGACAGTTTTCATAGGTGATGAGTCCTTTTTTGCTTTTTAGGAAAAGAGAAAGATGTACTTCATGAAATGCAGCAGGTTATCTGCAACTAAGGAGAGAGGACTGCCAGGGCAGAGGGCTGTTTAGAGGGAATTGCTTAAGAGGTTTTTTTTTAACATTAGAGTCTAAATAAATATAACTGTATGGAGAAACTTTCTTAACCAGATATATTTTGAAGTACATCATTATTGCATGTTACAGACGACTCTGCTGATGTATTTTCTCTGTCAGGATAAATACCTCTACAACAACTGGAGAAAGAGGGTAAAGTATTAAATCATAGAATAATTTAGGTTGGAAGAGACTTCCAAGGTCATCTAGTCCAATCCCGTGCTCAAAGCAGGTCTAATTAAATCAGGTTAGTCCTAGTAGCCTATGTTGATCTCTGAGGGCTAACAGTATGAGACTGATTTTACAAATGGGAAAAGTATCTGTACTGCAATTGCTAAAGATTACACACATAGATGTATTCTAAAGATTGGGTATGAATTTTCTGAAGTCTGCCTTATTCTCAAGGGATATCATCTTATGTTTAAGTAACTAAACGTAGATGTGCATTTGGGGTTTTTTGGTTTGTTGGGATTTTGTTTGTTTAATTTTTTTAAATGTAGCTTTAGAAGAATAAGCATGGTGATGAGTATGTATTTGTAATTTGACTCTCCTGAATTACTCATGTCTTAGTGACTTATGAAACTGTACTCCCACCAAAAAAAGCTGCTCCCAACTGGGAAAGCATTTTCCTTTGTTACATGTTGTATGCAGCCTGCTTCTTTGTATTAAACAAGTAATGGGTATTTTGGAGTTGGAAGATGATTGCTGAAATCTCTGTGCAGTATTAACAGAAGAGGAAGAATTGTGAGAGTTTCAGTGAAACTCATAACTTACTGGTTTTAGTCTTAGAAGTGCAATGACTTGGACAGAGAGCCTGTATTACAGTAATTGGATTTAGCTTGCTTAGTTGAAATGGCAGCCAGTGTAATAGGCAGTTTCAGGCTAATCTCTGCAATGGAGAATTAGACAGCCTCTTTGAGCTGTTTGCTTTTTCACCCAGCATTAAATCTTCATAGGCTGCTGTGTCAGGAGAGTAAGGCAAGATTACCTGAGGCATTATGCAGGAATATTTCCTAGATAAATTTTGATTCCAGTTACTTTTTTTGTCTTTTACTGGAATCCATGTTTACAATTGTTCCTTCTGTACCACAAAGTAGACTTGGAACATGGCACTCTCTTGCCTATCTATCTAAAATCCTGTCAGGGCTCTTTTGTGGTAGTTTTGTGGATACAAGCTGATCTCCCTGCGGTTTTTTCTAGTATGTCCACTTTACTTAATCTTTACTGGAATCCATGTTTTGAATTGTTCTTTCTGTACCACAAAATAGATTCAGAATATCTGACTATATTGCCTAGGTATCTAAAAATCTTGACTAGGTTCTTTTGTGGTAGCTTTGTGGATAGAAGTTTATCTCCCTGCAGTATTTCCTGGTTAAGGTTTCTGAGTCTTATTTTATGTTAAATGCTTTTCATTGTGGTCTCACGCAGATAATCATATGTTGAATTTCTAGTTGCCTTTGTTTTTTGTCTTTGTTCTGTTGCACCCTGGTATCCTTTGGTTTTGACATCCATAGTGTCTTTTTCTACATAGAAGTAAAAATAAACTAGAAGAGATAGCACAGGAAATTAATTGGATCAGTGAAACTCTTTGGTTCAGGATTGCTTCTTTTTGTGGCATCCTGCAATTAAAAATGGAAGAAAAAAAACACTTCAAGGGTAAATAATTGCTGAGATCATCTTTTCTGGAAAGTCTTGAAGTGATGCATTGGAGCAGACTGCTTTGCAAGAATATACCAATGCCAGGAAAGCATAAGAAATTAACCTGTGGCACGGTAAAATTGTCCTTGAGTCACCTGGGTAGTAAAAGCTATTATACAAAGCTTCTTAGAAAAGAAAAGTTCAGACTTCTGTGATGAAGAATACCTGTTAATTGACTAAGGTTGGATTAGTAACTTGTCTTCTGTTTTTCACAGGACAAACCTGTTTGGTAAGAGTTTTAGAATAGCTGAACTGTTTACTCAAGTAGATAATGCAAACATGAATGTGAAGCTATAAACTTTAACTTCAGTTGCTAGTGCTTGAGATTTGTCAGGCAAGGAACAGAAGCGGAGTAAGAATGAGACACTGGGTGGGATTCTTGAGGAGAACTATGGAAGAAAAGTGACAGAAGTATGAAAACATAAACAGTATGGTGAAACCGAGAGGATGCCTCAGTGAGAAAAAATGTAGATGGCGAATGTAGGTAAGGCATTCCTGTGATAGCAAAGATCAATCAAAGGCTTTGACTAGAGAAAAGATATTCTGGGATGTACAGTAAGATAGAGGATTTGAAAAAATAAGTAGATTTTCGCCACATGGATCCTGTACATTCTACTTCATCTGGATCTATGGGTGTATCCCAGGCATTTGACTTAAAATAGATCATCTCTAGAACAGCTAATTCACTCAGGTACTGGAGGCTTCTGTATCATGGGCCGCTTGCCTGGGCGACATACATCATCTTCCTTGTAAGGATACCTTTCTTTCACAGTTTAACAAGAGCCACCTCCAGAGGCTGAGGATTCATTTCTCTTGCAATCACTTTGTCAATTCCCCCTTCCTTAGCAAGTGATCCCAGCTGCTTGGCTTCCCTACCTTCTGGTTCATGACTCTGGGCCCCACTGTCCCAGCATCAGAGCAACCAGGTGACAGTGTGCTCCTCTGAAAGGCAGCTGAAATCTTTTCACATATTCTGCAGCTTAGTCAAGGACAGGGATTGAGAAGATACCTCTTCCTCTGATTGCTGTAGTAATTCCTCTCATTCAAATGTCACATCCTCTGGTTCATGTGTTGTCTTTATCTTCCTTCACTGCACGAGTTGTTTTTCATTTCCATTTCCTCTTGCTTATAGGGGCAACTGATAGCAGCAAGGATTGGTCCTTTAGTTCAGCTGCACTGTCTGTCGCTGGGGTTGAAGTGGCTGCACTGTCACTGGGGTTGGAGTGGCTGCACTGTCTGTCACTGGGGTTAGAGTGGCTGCAGTCTGTCACTGGAGTTGGAGTGGCTGCAGTATCTTTTGTCAGAGTTGGTGTAGCTGTGGTGCTCATTGTTGGGGATTGACTTGCCATGATATCTGTTGCTTTGCCATCAGATCCAGGGGTATCTTTTCCCCCTTGAGCTTACTGGATAGGGTTGAGTGGGGCTTTGTAGGCATAGGCTAGGCCTCAGCATGTTACAGTTATTTGTACTTCTCTGGTATTCCCAGGATGACAGCATACTTTTTCCAAATGTTTTACTATTTTTTTATGATATAACACTTGTTCAGGGATGAAGTTTCAAAGCACTGGAGGGGGCCTACTGGCCTAGGTACTTACCCATATGATCCCATACACCTGCCACTCATGACTCTTGGTGGTATTCTTAGATAATTGTCTAACCTTAAACAAGACCTGAGCCATATTCAACAAAATGTTTCCTAGCAAAAGGAGCAGATTGGTTTCAAGGGTACTCTTAAATTCTCAGACACTACTGTAAATAGCCTGGTGCGAGAGCTCATCTTCTCCATAGGCTGGCACCCTGAGAGGGGGAAAAAAGACGGCTAAGTGTTAACAATTCCCATTACATGCCTCCTGAAGTATGGAGGTGATGGCCACCCTGGCAACACATACCGGATCAGTTTCATAATCAATAATTCTATTGTATCACAAGCCATTA